>NC_133174.1:6555000-7180000 GCF_040802235.1 Manis javanica
GAACCCGAAGGCGGGGGAGCCACTTGCCATAGCAACAGAGCCAAGGGGCAGTTCCTCTGACCCTCTGCGCTCACAGCGCGGGCCCAGCGCCCTCTGACCGGGCTTCCTGGTCACTTCAACAGAGGAACTGTGCCCACGCGTTATGATTTAAGAAATGAAACCTTGGTTACAGTAGTGACGAGCATTCGAATATGCGCCTCCCCTAGTCGACAAGGGGCTTTGTGTTTGGAGAATATTCCAATGGGAAACGCCAATCCCGGAGGCCCTTGGGAGCCTCCACTACTGAACGAAAGCGCCTTGGGGGGCACAGGACACATTCCGGAGTGATTCACGAGCCCCCTGGCTTGTACTCTCAGCTTTGCTCTTGTTGTGCCTCTGTCCACACTGTCTCCACCCCTTGCACAGGTGTCCTCTCCTGGATTCCCGTGGGCTAAGGTGATGCCCTTTCTCCACGACCACAGCACCCGTTCACAACCTGCCCCAATGCAATGACATTCTTTCCATGTCTGAATTCACTGCCAGACTGGAGCTCCCTGAAGGTAGAGGTGACATCTTCCCTGACATCTACTAAGGGTTTAATAAATGTTTGCTGCCCGGAGAAGGGGCTAGTGGTCACCAAAGGGGACTGGTTGGGGAGGGTGGGCGGAGAGAGAGAAGCGGATCAAGGGGTTTTGCACTATAATTCACAATCACAATAGAGGTAGGTCATGGGAAAGGCAGTACAGCTCGGAGAAGACAATTAATGACTCTATAGCATCTTATTACACTGATAGACAGTGACCACAGTGGAGGGGGTGAGGACTTGATAATATGGGTGAATGTGAAACCATCATAAGATTGTGTATCAATGATACTTTAATTTAAAAAATGCTGAATTGAGAGGGCCCTTTTATGTTTGACACTTAAGAAAAGATGAAAATCAAAGGTTAACAAAAGAAACTCACACAAAGATTTAGCAAAACAAGAAAAAGCACAATTATGAAGCAACCCCCACCTCAGACTTCTGGCAGGAAATTTAGGGTTAGGATAGATGCAATTTGAAGTTCTAAACTTTTCATTGATGGATTTAGAGTATGTACACCATCCATTCATTCCGGGACTATCTGCTGAATGTGTACCATGTGCTAGGCACCTGGCCGGTGAGAATCACAATGTTTTGTGCTTACCTAAAGTGTTGTAGTGTATGTAACAGTTTCATCACCATAATCTAATCAGAGGAATATCCCAGAACTTGTTGAGTGGTTGTGTTTCCTAAGATCATACAAAGTGGGAGATACACCACTCCTGACTGATGGTATACTTAGCATTCTTTCCACAACCACTTCCATTCAGGATAACACCTCTGAATAATTTTATGCTTCTCAATAAGCAATTAAAATTTCTCACACTTTAAAACTTCAGCATTCAGTTCACACAGGAAGTGTGCTAGTTAACCAGACTTCTACTCTAAGGAGAGCTATCAAAGAAACAGGCGTATGCACACAAGAAACTCTCTTCAGAAAAGTCACCCAGGCTTTGTCCAAAGGCAGGACACTCACTTAGTTATTAAGATTAGTAGCAAAGGAAAGTCCATCAGAAGCTAAATGAATTCTACAATGTTTCTTAGCCTTGCAAACTTGCCAAAGCCAAGTTTTCCAAAACGACTCTTCACCAGTGTACTCGGAAAAGTTGACCTAGAGGTACCTTTACATGGGCATTTATAAAAGCCCCTATTCAAAGTAAGGTAATGCTAGTGTGGGTTTTGAAAACCCAGGAATAATCAAATACACTTGGTCCACTCAGAATCTAGAAATGAGTGAGCTACAATTTCATTTGGGACATATTCAATTTATTTGCTGCCATTTTATGCAGGATAGGCTAACTTTTTTGTTTTTTGTTTTTACAAATTTTTAAGAATGTTCTTAGATACTCCCTTCCCCAACATGATAAAGATCTCCTGGCTTCCAAGGAGGACTCAGTCTCACAAAAGTGGTTCATGAGCTTCTGAGCACTTGTGAGTGGCACGGACCTGGTCACAGTGGATGGGAGAGGGGAAAAGACACCAAGCAATATTTCTGGGTACTGAACATTTGGTTATTTCCAAGAAGTTCAAGTAAATTACTTGAGTTACCTCAAAATTACTTCTGGTTGTACCCAACATATTGATTCTTCCAAAACGAAGCCACACATGAGTTAAAAGACATGTCCCCAGCCCTCTGAAGGTATGTCATTGTCCAGCAAGTCTCATAAACACCTGTCGATCCACATTTTCGCTTAGTTACTTCCCCGAAGCACCACACAGGACATACGTGTCACCTCTCGTTCTTGGTCTTACTCCATTTTGATAATTTTTTAATAATCTATCTTTCTGAGCTATTTCCAGTTGTGTTTCCCCATATCTCCCTGGCTTTGTCTCAGGCAAGCAGGAAAAGGGTCAATCTCAGAGATGAGCTTGCTTCTTGAAGGCTCATTTCTGAAATGAGTGGGCTCCCAAGGAACCTTCCATGAGGAATCTCCTTTTTGATAAAATCACACTTCTGAAATATAAGCTCTAAAATACTTTCTTCTTTGAAGTATTTCAAAGTATACACGGTCAATAAATCAAGCTCTGAATGCTTATTCAGAGCACAGGAAAAGAGAAAGGATGCCTAATTTGTAACCCCTGAAATAAAACTAAGGGCATCGCTCTTTAAAGAAAGTAACTGCCTGAATAAGAGGGACTTTTTGTTTCATAAGGAGGCTTTCCAACAGTCTGGCATTTGAATTCACTGGAGTATTTCCTATAGTAAGTTTCCATATGGGGCTGCATTGGCAAGGATCAAGAAGTGTGGTTTTCAGGTCTTGGAGTTGATTAGACTTATGCTGTGTTCCGTTTACTGATCATACAGCTGGTCCAGCTCTTCTTTATGTGAGTCAGAGCTCCAAGTCCTACTTACAAATTCTCAATTTCCACTTCCATGCAAAACAGATGCTTCAACCGGGGAATGTACAAAGTCCTTGGTCCACAGCAGGCACTTTAGATAGCGTTTGACATGGGAGGGACTTCATGACACAGGCTACATACTAGGCAAAATATTTGTTATTCAGTACATACACCTCAATCCAATTTGGCCTCATGACCAGAATTACTGCTGACTATGGACAAATACTGCACTACCTTGGAATAGGAGCTATTTGGCTTTATAACAAAATACATTCTTTTCAAGCAAACTTGGGGAGATGCCAGATCTTTATTATAAACATGGAAACCAATACTTAATCTTTCATGAGTTTTCCTGGACTCCATTTCCTTATTATTCAATGGGCAGATTCCAATATACGTACTTGACATTGGAGGGGAAACATATTCGCCAAGGCACTGGACGAAATTCCTATATTTACCAAATGGAAAGTCCTCCATTTGCTTTCCAGGCCTCTTTTGAAAATAACCACAGGAAGAAATGGGATATACTCGTACAGAATCCAAACTCTAAAGTACTTTTGCAGATTCTTCAAAGTGAAGACAAAGAAGAAATTGTGACCTTCCACTTGAAATAATGGATAGGATGACATAAGCATGGCTAGACTCACTGGTGACATCTTCGTCATTCTTCAAAGCATTACGAGAGGCAGAGCAGTTAATGCGACCAGTTCCGACCACTTACGAGGTGACCATCTGGAACTGGAACTGCCTCATCTTGCCATAGTTGTGGAAATGCAGCCAAGGACTTCATTACCTCAGGAGCCCTGGGACAAAACTGAAATGTTAAAGTTTATAAACATAGCAATGATATTAAAGATTGCAAAAAGAGAAAAGCAGTTTGTAAGCCCCTATGATCAATAAATCAAGACGTGGCAAATTCATGATATTTTGATGTTCACATGGTAACTGAAAATATTTTCCTCTTTTTCGTCTACCTTCGCTATCTGTGGCTTCCCTCTGATTGTAATTTTCATCTCTTTTTAATGAGAATGATTTCAGGAGGCATCATATTAAATTGAAATAAGAGGAGAGGAGACTATAAAGTCTTCCACTTCGGTCATTTGGTACCTATGGCAGGTCACTTAAAATCTTCAGGTCTATTTCCTCATTTCTAAGATGGGGATAATATTTGCTCTGGGAGAATCAGATGGCATAATACATGTGAAAGTGTTTGAAAATTCTAGCCTGCTGTCCTAATCTGCCAATGATATAACTGCCTATATATGTTAGCTCAAGAGAGTCTATGGATAAATCATTAGAGTAACAGGAGGGTTCAACAAGGTGGCTGCAATAATTTCAATATATAAAAGCGAACTGCATTTTGATAAGCTTGCAGACAGCAGTTATAAACTATAATTTTTAAAACTGTGCCATTTATAATTACAAAATAAGAAAAAACTATCAAAATATGCAAGACCTTTATGTAGAAAACTATGCATTTTTAATTACTGAAAGCTTCTAAAGGAGTCTAAAGTAAAAGGAGAGATACCATGTTGATGAATATAAAGATAAAATATCCCTAAAGATATACATTTTCCCCAATTTTTTATAGGTTTGATATAATCCCAAACAGAATCCCAACTGACAATATTTTTATGTAAGTTGATAGGAAAAGGCTCAAGAATGGCTAAGATTTTCTTTAAGAGAAAAAAAAAACAGCAGAGAAACCTGCCTTACCAAATGTCATTAAAAGAATGTGCCAAGAGTGACAGAATAGAGCAAACTTTGAAACAGAACAGAATTTAGCTACAGACTCACAATTTTATAGAATTTTGATGTATGACAGACCTGGCATCACGGAATAAAGAACTTAAGTTACCCAATTTGACAGGGGCAGGGGGTGAGGGTGGGGCAAGCCCACTGACGCCTCCTACGCCCAGTGGAAGTGGCCTTTCTTTGCACATCACCCCATGAGAGCGCTCCCTGATCATGGCAACATAAAAGCTTCATTACAAAAGATAATCCTGGTCATTTTCTAATATGTTCAATGTAATTCAGAAAAAAAAAGAATGATTATGATGCTCACTGACTAGTGAATCTATTCTATCCAAAAAAAGAAAGGTGTCTTGCCTTGAAAAATATGAAATAATGAGATTCAATGGACAGAATATTTTTCCATGTTCACAGATTTCCCCTAATGTTATTTTTTTCTTGTTGTTATCCTTAGGGCTAGTACACTTAGAGGAACACAATGCTTAGCTCTGAGACTCAGTCGAACATATAGAATGGAATAGAAATGTAGTACTTTGCAGTTAAAACCACTATCAACAGAGGGAAGCACAGCATGCGGTCGTCAGTCAGAGAATCCTGTCCATACCCCCTGCATCCACCCGCGAGATCCTCAAGAACTGTGAAGGGTCTGAGATTTTACCCTCCCTGCAAGCTCACAAGTCTTTCTGCTGCAGTTTAATGAGGGCTGGCAGAAGACAGGACACATGTGGGTCAGAGACAAGACAGTTTACTACTTGCAGCAATAGTGGTAGCCACAGCATCAGTGTTTATTCCGATCCTCTGAGGCCCGGTTCCCACAAGGTGACCTAAAGAGAGTCAGCTGATATCTGTCCACCTATGAATTGCATGACAGGAGAGGAACCCTGAACTTAGGGAACGTAAATTTTTCTAATGGGCAGGAAGCCTGCCTGAACTTTGTCCCAGAGGGAGACATTACCTTTATTATACTAGACAGCAAACAAACCTGTCCTTCCCTCTAGTGGGAGTCATCCGGCCCTCTATTTATCTCTCAAGAATGTTCACTATACAATTTGTTTTTAAAAGATATTCCAAAACAAAGATGTTCGCTGCTGCTCATCAGATATATGAAATGTGAGAGACACATAGACATTAGTCTTTCCAAAGAGGTCACCTGCACACAGTCCCTCAGCCAGACGGCTCCCTGGATCTGCCTCAGGCCAGCGTCTGGCCGTGGGAATATGCGGATCACCTGCACGGGGCAGACTGGAAGCCCAGGGAGGTTGAGGGCCCCAAAGAGATTCCAAGTAATGGCGCACATACCCTAGTTTCAGCACCCCCCTCTGAGACATTTCTGAGGTAAACTCCATACAGTCTCTCAGCAGGAATGACCCCAGGTTCCCACAGCAGTAATCAGCTCATTAACACATTATTTACTGGCTTTCCTCCTTTCCCTGTATCACCCCCCTTACGGTGCTCCTGGGATCACCTCCCAAATAAACTACCTGCACTCAACTCCTGGCCTCAGAGTCTAGTTTGGGAAAAACCCATACCAAAGCAGATAGAGCCAAGAAATAAAGGCATGCTGAATTTTCAGTGTCCATAACTGACATCTTTACTTTGTGATGTGTAGGCATGGCCTCAAAAATGGAAGCAAGTCATACTGTAAACATCTCAGTATGAAAACAAATTATTATCTTCTAGTTAGGATGATTCCTGATTCACAGAGTTGCGTGATGACTCAAATCTTGATTCTCCTGATGTCCTAGTTGTAGTAATATAAGATAATCCTAAACTTCATGGAGTCTAACCTTCTGCTGCAAGAGATTTACCAAAGACTTTGGCAAGGCTGAAGGCCAGGGAATGAGCTCATCCTTCAGAAATACACCTCTGTCTCTTGCCACTCCGGTATTTTTAAATGGGGCAGGGAAGGGATAAAGACTTGGCTTGGCTTATATAAGCCAGTGTATCTAAAACCCACTGTGTGTAAACACGCAAACTGCCTGTGGCTCCCTAGAGCTGGGCAATACCACCTGACTCCCCGCATCTGCCCTAGGGCCCCTCCATGCTCCTCCACAGAGCACACCACGGCGAAGAGCGTATGTTTTAGAGTTGTACCAGCCAACCTGTATCTTTAGGCAAGCTACTACATCTAATATTTGCTTCCTTCATTTATTAAATGGTGGTGATAACCTCTACATCTCATGGTTTTGTTGTGAGGGTTATATGCAATAACATATATAAAGCTTATACCACAGGGGCCCATTTCTTTCATTCAGCAAGTATTTATTGACTGTTGTTGATACGCTACGCATTGTTCTAAGGGGCTGGGATAGATCAGCAAACAAAATAAACAAAGCTTCCTGTCCCTAATCACACCCAGTAGGGAGGGTCTCTGAGGACAAGAGCAGCTTCAGAAGCCACATCCATCCTCAGGCTGGCCTGCCCTCAACAAACAGTAGGCCCGACTCCCTTGAGTATTTGAAAATCCAAACTTTCTTTCCCTCGAGTCTTTCATGCTGAGAGTTGCCTGAATAAAGCCAGACTGCCTAAGATCAGCTTAATTTAAATTCATTTTCCTAGAGTAGAATATATGTAATTTTAATTATTAAATGTCTTTTTAAGCCTTTTTTTGAAAGCCTTACATACTTCTATTATTTCCAAGTAGGCTTTATTTTTATTTTTTGAGATAAAATTGACATAACATTATATTTTGTTTCAATTGAACAACACAGAATTTCCATATCTATGTGTACTGTGAAATGATCACCACAAGACGTATAGTTAACGTCCATCACCACATAGTTATAATTTCTTTCTTGTGATGAGAACTTTTAAGATCTACTCTCTTAGCAACTTTCAAATATGCAATCCAGTATGATTAACTATATTCACCATGTTGGACCTTCCATTCTTAAATATCATACACAGGCCAGGCAATCAATAAGCTATTCACATTTGTTCTCCTAATATTGAGAATAGATATTACCTGCCATGTTAGAGATAGAAAACAGAGATTCAGATATGTGAAGCCATTTGCCCCCAAGTCCATCCATTTTTTTAAGGAGAGAAAAGCATTTGAACACATATTTTCAGATTTGCAGATTGGTGTTCATCATATATTCCATGACGAGGTAATAAATTGTGGTATGACTTTGAGATTAAATACTCCTGCTCTTAAATAACTCACTTTATTTTAAATACTTGTTTAAATATCTGCTTCAGCCAGCAATTCCACTTCTATATATCTATACAATAAATGCAAATGTATGCCCTCCTAGAGACTGGTACATGAGAGTTGGTATCAAAAAAGACTGGTGCATAGCAGCTTATTCATAACAGCCAAAAAACACAAACAATCCAAAATGTCCATCAACTCGCATATGGACAAAATGTGGCCTACCCACGTGGTGGAATTCTATTCCACAATAAAAAGGAATGAAGTACTTACACATGCTACACATGAGCATAAAACTTATGGGAAGGGGACGAAGCAGTCAGACGTATGGCTGTTTGGATGTGTTTTATGATTCCATGTATATAAAATGTCCTGAATAGGCCAATCTTAGAGACAAAGTAGATTAGTAGTTGCCTGGGACTGGGGCCAGGAAAGGAGAGTGACTGCTAATGGGCACCAGGGATGTTACTGGAGTGATGGGAAAACTCTCAAATTGAATTGTGGTGGTGGTTGAACAGTTCTCCATTTTACTAAAACTCACTAAATTGTTCACTTAAAATAAGTGAATTTTCTGGTATATAAATTATACCTCAATAAAGCTGTTTTAAAAAGAGTGAGAAAAAGCAAGAGAGAGAAAGAGAGGTCTGTGTTGCCTCTAAGACTATTAACTATTCGAATGCAGGAGGTGTCTGTATTTTTCACTTCTATACCCTGAGTGCCTAGCACATTTGCTAGGCACAGAGTAGAAGCTCGAAGCTTTGCCAAGTGACTAAATGAATGAGGTGGTGGGGTGGATGGATTGCTTCACTGCGTATTCTTCCCCACATCTCTCCAAGGTACAGATTTCTTCTTAACCATCACACCAGGCTTTTGAAACATTTCTCAGGGTGATGAAACAAACACATTTTCTTGTGTACAGGACAGCTCAGCAGAACATTATCAAGGAAACCACATTCCTATCTTGGAGGCTCAGGCTGAAGCTGAAAGATGTGACTGGAGCTTAGACTTCCTGCAGGCAGCAAAGTTTCCCAGCTGCAGTTTCTGGTGGCCAAGAACCAGGAGCCCCTGTCAAGGAGAAACAGAGCAGGACTGGCCAGATAGGATGCCCTGCAGACCGCCCATCACCCAGGGCTAAGAGGGAGGGGACAGGAGGGACAACAGCATCTCTGGTAGTCAAAATATTTTCTTTTACCCAGCTGCCAACTTGCAGGGAAGGAAATTAAAGCAAAGCTGCTTTCCTAATTTTGGGCAAGGATATTTTCCATATTTTTGTAGAAATCTTTTATTTACGAGACACGAAAGGAACCAAGGGTATACAGAGAGCAACAGTGTTTACTGGCCTCTTAGCACACAGTGGGCCGCACATTTCCTTCTTGTGCTTTTTAAAATGGTTTAAAAAAAAAGTGCAACTTGTAAAATCAGACATCTGATTCTCTCTGAGATTTAAGGCCAAGAGATGTGACCTGAGCTGAGTCACATCTGAGTCAAAGGGAACTGCCCCATCTCTCCTCCACCCACAGTAGTGCCCTCTCCGTAAGAAATACCAAACTGTGTTTGTCCCAGCTTAACATCAAACCTTGAGATGATGTGGGAAACTGACCTTTTGCTTTATTTGTACGATGTAGTAATGGCGTCCTTGTTTCCTTCTTCCCAACCTGCTGAACACACTTTCTGAATCTATTTCAGCTCTGGTCATGGACCCACACAATAGGAATATGGCAGTAATCTTGCCCTTCTAACGACTCCATCAAGAAAGAAAATATCACCACCATGCTGTGTGAAAATTCATTCCAAATTGGTTCCCTCAATCTTTAGAAGATTTAGGATGATAGTCTGATCTTCCAAATCTTAGAGAGAAGTCATTGCTTCCCCTAGATCAATCATAAAGGCTGTACCTGGATGGGATTCAAATATACAGTTTGGTGTGGCAAGAACTTACAAGGTATTTTCTTTCAACCCTCTAACTAGAATCCTATGGTGACACAACAGAAGATAAAAACACGCAGCACCAGCAGGAGCTGAACCTATGCCAGCGCTTTGCTGGCCTCTCATAGGTATTGCTACCAACCGCGTGGTTGCCTGAAATGTTTTTTTGAATGTAGGCCCTTGAAAGTATGCAAGAATATTCTTTCATCCCTGCCCTCCTGTCTGCCCCAGCCTGACATCTAGACAGCCAACTTTCTACTGTGTGATGGCAGCATTTCATGTGTCTCCCTTCAGTGGCAGCAGTGGATTTCTCTCTTCCTGCATTCAGACCAGGACTGTAGCACCCCCAAGACACCTGAGCCAAGAGGAAGGGAGTGCCGGGGTGTGGAGGGTGAGCAAGAAGTCACATAGCATGCAGCCCTGAATTCAACTACGTGTGCTCTGGGAACGACGTGACTGAGGCCTGTCTCCCTGCCTTTCTCCCCTCTCTGCTTCTCTCATTCCTGAAGGGAATTCCCTGAAGTGTACCAAAGGCCATCAGAAATGCCACTCCTGCTGCTGGGAGGGTCCCCTGCTTTACCTGGTTAGCGCTCCTTCACCTTCTTTTACCAACCCAATTGCATGCGGACTCAGCAGGACTTTTTTCAGGAATGAGAGGCAAACAGGGGAGAGAGGCGCTGAGAAAGCACAATCATTCCAATATTGACCCCACGCTACTTTCCACTCAATGTGTACGTCCCTCCAGGAGCGCACATACCTTCGAAAATGTCACTGCTCCAAAATCAGAACTGACTTGGCTCTGTTGGAGTCTGTCTCTGCATGCCTCCCACAGAGGGGGCCGCTCCCCAAGCTGAACTAGATTGAGTGTTCAGTGTCACCCATTTTTAAAAACAACATGGCCTCCCATTAGAAACCCACTAATTCAGACAGTGCTCAACTGAAGACTCTGACATGATCTCTGCTGTTGGAGAATAAGCTAGCAGAGTGGTTAGAAGTAGGCGACATAGAAAATCCCATCTGGGTCTGGCAGAGTTGGACTAATTCTAAGTAGACTAGGCATCTGACCTAGGGCTAGGACCTGAATGCATCAAACTGTTCACCAGTCTGTCTGAGAAAGAATATGCCCAGCACCCATGTGGGCAGAGTGGGCACTCAGAGGGTTCAGTTGTAAGAGGTCTTTACTAATTTCTGTGGAAGGGATTCCTGGTTGTGCACTCTCCCAGCTTCCTTGGTGAGAGAGCCCCACTATCGTTTGTGAAGGACAATGTGTTCAGCCAACGCATTTTCATTTTCTTGCCTCTCTCGTCCCTGGACATTGCAACTAGGTGCTGGCCAGTGAAATGTGAGCAACAGTGTAAGCAGATTTCTGGGAAGGCTCCTAGCTAGGCCCTTCATTCATTCATCCATCCTTCACTTGTTTATCATGCACTCATTCAGCAAACATCTGTTGACCACTTACTGCGATCCGACCACTGTGCAAGGAGCTGGGAAAGAAGATCGAGACATGGCCCTTAGCCCATAATCTAGTGGGAAAGGCAAATAAAAGTAAACAGGCAATCATGGTTCCATATGATAAGGGGCACCTACCCCGGGGGTGAGTACAAGGTGCTGTACAAAGAGGAAGGGCATGGACTCAGGCAGGAGTCAGAGAAGATTCACTTGAGTTGGTAGAAGAAGGTGAAGGAGCGCTTTCCAGCGGAAGCAGGGGGACCCTCCCAGCAGCAGGAGTGGTATCTTTGATGGCCTTTGGTGTACTTCAGGAAGTTCATTGCTGTCACGGGATCCTTAATTCTTCCGCCGCCATGATCACTAGATTAGCATAGGAATTTGAAGTGCTGCAATTGAGAGATTCCCTGAAGGAACGTCTTTGGAACAAATGGTCAAGTTCAATTAATGAATAATACAAGAGGATGGGGAAGCAACCCTTTTAAGTCATCCATCCATGTTACTTTACATATATCTAGCATGTTGCCTCTAACTGCTGCATCATGTTTCGCAATGTGTACCTACCACGTTTAACTTCTCCATTCTCCCAGTAACGAACGCTTGATTGCCTGCGACTCCCCACTACCACTACATGCTGTGGGGAACATCTCCTATGTGGCTGTTTGTGGACCTGTGTAAGAATTTCTCTGGGATAAGTGTAGACACTCAGGAGCAGAAGGATTCATAGGGTAGGGCATTCTAATTTGAAAAATTATTACAAGATTGGCTTCCGGAATGGCTGTACCATCTGCTCCCTGGCAGCACACAAAGAGCCCCAGAGCCCCATGTCCTTGCCAGCACTCGGCATTTTTCAGCTTTCTAACCTTTACCAATTTGTTGAGTTTAAAGCAATGTCTCGTTGTTTCACTCTGCATTTCTCTAATGAAAAGTGAGCTTGAGGATCTCTTCTTATACCCAATAATAATAATAATATCCCTGTGTCTCTCTTTTTGGTCTCCTCCTCTGGGAATTGACTATTTATACCCTTGCCTGATTTTTCTGTTGGGCTTCCCAATCCTAGCGTTGCTTCTAAAACCTGGGCTGAGGCAAATTCTTCCTACAGACTGTTAGCCCTGGGAGTCAATATAGGGAAGTGAGGGGCAATACAGATGTACACTTTGTAGCCAGACTGCCTTGGTTCAAATCCCCCCTGCACTTCTCACAGCTGAGTGGCCTTGGACAAGTTACTTACCCCCTCAGTGCCTCAGTTTTCCTATATGTAACCTCCCTCATAGGGTTACTGCGAAGATGAAATGTGTTAGTAGATAGAAGACGTTTAAAACAGAGCCCAGCATGTAGGGAGCATATACAAATGTTAGCTATTATGATTAGACTACTGTCTGCCTCCTACTTAGCCATGCTCTGTACCTCTGTGAAAAGAGATACTTGTACCCCAGCAGGCAGTAGAAAGAGGCAGAGAGGAAAGAGCTCTCAGCCTAGGGTCAGCGCTCACCACGCCTACTCACACGTGTAACTCTTGCGAAGGTCTTGGGCCCTGGAGAGCCCTCTGTGCTCCTACCTGATGAGGCCCTTTAAAGAGCCTTCCCAGAAACCCACCAATCCTGCCACTTCCCCCCCTACCGGTGATGTGGCCCCTTAGTGCTACCACAGCAGCAGTCACCTTAGTCTGTGAGGTGCCCTTGAGGACAAAGACATGCTGGGAGATGGGGAAGGGGGTTAAAGGAACCTGGACCCCATGTAAATGTGGAGCCACCATACTAGCCTCCTTTAAATAAGGAAACAACAACCTCCTATCTTTTTAAGCTATCACTATTTTGAGTCTTCTGATAAATGCAGCTAATTTACATCCTCATTTATATACTGCTTAAACATAAAAAGAATTTCATCTTAAGAGAGACAAAGCATGCCCTCTTTATGGCCAAAGACAGACTACAGTGGAACTTTCTACCAAGAGGAATATTTACAGAGTTATTGTTTTTCCTCCAAGTAAGCAGGGATTATTTACTTTTCTTTATTTTAAGAGAAATCACTGTGCACTTAATTCAAAGGTTTCTTGTGCTTTTCTTGCTCAGCATTTACAGCTCATGTGGTTAGTTTTACTGACAGTCTAAAGTAGAGACAGGAAAACTGAAACTAAATCACAGAGAAGCAAGAAGTACACAGAACAATATACTAACAGGCAAAGAGACAGGTGTCCTAACACCCAAACAATTATTCATAAACTATAATTAAAGGGGAAAAGGCACAGGATGCTCCTATCTGTCTATAAAAATTAACAAATCTCGGCCAAAACCTTTATCTCCGGTAACTGCCAAGCAAGTTCAACTATATAGCTTAAGAATTTGCCAATTCCTTCTTCATTAAGTTTATTCCTCCTCATATGCACAGTTCATTTTCTGCATTATTTTACCAGAAACTCCCTAGACCTACCTTTAGATAAACCGGCTCTTTTTACTTAACCACCATAAGCCTTATGTACAAAGAAAAACCAACACTTATGAACAATTTACCTTCCACTTCTTTCCACCAAAACACAACTGGCCCAAAGGGAATATGCCATTCTGGCAGTGCCGTAAAGAAGCATGATGACAGGTAGGCTGGCTTTCCCACCTTCACCCAGCCTGCTCGTGGCAAAGCCAAAGCTGTCCTCAAAGCCTAGAACAGTCCTCCGGTTCCACCGCTCTCACCACTCACCTGCCATCATCTTCCACCTTTCTCGATCCTTCCTGCCAGTTCACCACACATCACTCTTCATTCCTCACTGATCCTTAGGTTTTTGATCCTCACAACTACCCATGTCATTAGGTATTTTAGAAAATCAGGCAGTCTTATTGTTTCCGCCTTCCCTGCAGAACTTGCTTTTCTTCTTTATCTCTTTAAATGTAAGAATAATGAAACCCAGTTCTTGAGCCAGTTGTTGCTGTGTTCGCCTGGGCTTTGCCCTCTCAGTTCCTGTAAGAGGTTAACACTTGTAGGGGCTAAGGAAACTTAGGCTCAGAGAAGTTAACTTGTTGAAGTTCCCAAGACACTCCCACTTTATGTTCCAGCACTGTCCAACAGAAATGTGATGCTAGCCACGTATGTAATTTAAAATGTTTTGGTAGCCAGATTTAACATGTAAAAATAGACAGGTGAAATTGATTATAACTACCTATTTATTTTCTCTAATCCAAATATCCCAAATAGTATCATTTCAACATACCAATGTAAAAATAACTATTAACATATTTTACATTGTTATAGCATCTCCCAATTTGGACAATAAATTTCCATTAGATATAACTGATTTGGTTTTAGAGTTCATAAAATACACAGTTGAAAAAGTAGGTTCACATACTCAAGTTGTACCAAAAGTTTACGTTTTCCGAACACTGAACAGAGTATCAGTTTCTGTAGTAAAGTTTACATTTAACTTAAATATAATCACATAAAATTAAAATCAGTTGTCAGATGTAACACATGATTTCCCTCATTTGTGGGGCATCACAGTGAAGCCAAACTGAAGGCACAAAACACGGGCAGACTCAGAGACTCCAAGAAGGGACTAGCGGTTACCAAAGGGGAGGGGGTGGGGGCAGGTGGGGAGGGAGGGAGGAGGGGATTAAGGGGCATTATGATCAGCACACATAATGTAGGGCAGTTACAGGGAAGGCAGCATAGCATGGAGAAGACAGCTAGTGACTGTACAGGATCCTGTTATGCTGATGGATGGTGACTGCAATGGGGTGGGTAGGGGGACTTGATAATATGGGTGAATGTAGTAACCACAATGTTGCTCATGTGAAACCTTCATGAGATTGTATATCAATGATACCTTAATAAAAAAAAATCAGTTGTCAGCCACACTAGCCATGTGTCCAGTGCTCAGCAGCCACATGGGTCAGTGGCTGCCGAGCTGGATCGCATAGCTCTAGGCCTAGGAACGCGTCCTTACAGACGCCAGCCAGCTTCACACTCCCCTCAGAGCCTGGGCGGTGAGTCCGTGTTCCCCTCCACCACAGAAGAGCTCATCGCTGCCCATGCTCCGACCCTGAGACTTCCCAGACCTTCTCCTCCTCTGAACTGAAGAGCGCTTTCTGTGGGCCTCCCGCGTGGCAGCCATCAGATTTCTCTTTGTGTAATAGCCGCTTCCTTTCCTTCCTACCTCCTGTACCGCCGTCTTTGGCCTACCTCAAAACTGTGTCAAAAGCAGCTCCTCAAAAATATTTTTGTGCCTGAATCACCCAAAATGATTTGTGAAGGAAATACTAAAAAGAGACAAGTCTAACCCTTTGGAATGAAAGTATTGACTTTCCACAAACAAAAACCAGAAGAGGAAAACAATTTTAGTAAAAAATTATAACCTCTGTGGTGTCCTTATCTAAGTTGAGAAAGAATATGGAGAAAAGAAATATTAGTGTGCTTCATTTTTTATAAGTTGTATAATAGCCCCATTGGTCTCACAAGCCAAGAGGCATTTTAAGTACATATTTATATATGTTTCTCACATTAAGGTAGAATAAAAAGTCAGACAACCTTCCATGGAAAGCATCTAGGAATGCTGAATAACGTATTTTTAAATTTAATGTTAAAGATATGCATGAATAGGCAAGAAAGTAAGAAACACCTAGGTCTCCATCTGACGAGAGAGGACACTGCAGCCCGGTAGCCAGTGCTTGCCTGTAGGGCATTTGTTGAACCCAGTAAATCTAGGTTTCCCGGCCTCATAGGATTCAGGGGATGAAATACAACCCCCAGGGTCTGCCCACAGTGACAAACTGAAAATGACATTCCTTCCCATAAAGCTGGAAGCCCAACAGGATATATCCTTGTGTAGGGGGGACACCCCTCCCTCTAATCATAAGCAGGACAATTTCCTACCTCAAACCTGGCCAGCAGAAACAACTCCAGTCCCGGTCAGTGGTAGAATGGATACCTTGCGGTATTTAAGTAGGAGACGTGGTGGAGCAATGAGAAACAATAGACGGCAGGCGGATGCGGCATTGTGGACGAACTCACAAACACAATGACAAGTGAAAGAAGCACACACTAAAGAGGACATACTTTGTATGATTCCATTGATCTAAAACACAGAAATAGGGAAACCTGATCCATGGTAAGAGAGGTCAGAATATTACTTCCCTTGGAGAGGGTGGGTTGGAGACCATGATTATTTATCAACCTTCAACAGCACTGTATGCAATTTGAGGCCATCATGTCCACTTATAATATTTGTTCATATATGTGTGCATGTTTATATATATGTACTATATATTAACTATAAATATGTATTTTATATTGTAAATTTACATTTTAGTTATTAAATTATATAATATATAGTTTTTACATAATTATGTCATATATAACTATATATGTATGCCAGATCATTATAGAGTATGTAGTTGAATTATATATAAATTATATAATATATAAATATATAACTATATCACATAATTATATATTTAATTATATGCTTAGATTTAATTTATGCTCATATCCCCTCCATAGAATGTTGATATAGTGTCCTAAGCAGCCTTTTGCCTCAAATCTCTTGCAGACTTCTAGCAACTCTAACCCACTAAAACACAGCCTGAAACTTTGAGTGACTGACCTCTTTGGAGTCCAGAAACTAAGGTCCAAGGGTGGCAGGACGTCAAGCATTAGGTCTGCACGCCAGGTGCAGACAGCACATATGCACGGGGAAGGGGGTGATGGCAGAACATAAGGCTCTCCTGGTGTCAGTCTCAGCAGTCATCTGCCCATTTTTTTCTCATGGGAGTCAGCTCCCAGAAGCCAGTGGGCCGCCACCTGCGCATCAAAAGAGACAGGAGAGAGAGATGGGTGCATCTCTCCTATCTGAAGGAATTCTGCTTCACAGAGGAGCCAGTCCTGTGGGGTAGAAACAGGAAGAAGCAGCCCCAGAGCCAGGATACCTTCTCTGACATGGCAAAGAGAACATGAGTGCAGAGGGAGGGTGCACCTCACCGGAGGTATGTGGTTCACACAGTACGGTGATCTGGGCATGCACTTGCTATCTGGCTAGCTCAGCTAAACGAATACTACAAGTGGACATTGTGCCCTCCAGTTTCAAAACTCAAAGCTGCTGAAGGTTAATAAATAAATGATGAAGCTAAACCAATTTCCAGGTGTATATTTCCTGGACACTTTCAAAATCGCAGCTTACCAAGAGCTTTCTGAGTTCATTTCCTCATAGGTACTTTGGTGATTTCATCAGAAATGACTGGCTGATGGGTTCCCTTGTGAAAGTGCCCCATTTGGACAAGTGAAATGAGTAAACCTGGTTAAAAAAATATATCCACCAAGAGCCTCTGGGCATAAGGTATGATTTCCAAGAGCCCAAACATTCTTGGCTTCTTGTAAGTATCATTGGAAGGCACTCAAAACAAACACTCCATTCGCCTGATCTTCAGCAAGGAAAATATCAGCCTGTGTGAGCAAATGCGGATGCTATTTTAGAATCAGCTCTGCTCTGCTGCCATTTCATGGTAGCTAATACCATTGTCCTCACCTCAAAGCCTTTTGAACTGAGATTTAGAAGGCAGGCAAGCTGCAAAGCTTGTGACTTGAAGTGTGGTTCTAGAAAAACTTCATATATGAGTAGATTCGGCATGATCATGCAGAAGACTTTCCGTCAACTTACTAGGTATTTGGATCATGGAGGACATTGAAATATTGGTAGGAAGAGCAAGGACTGGTTTTTATGGACATGCAACCCAGACAGTCACAAGGGCTGTGCACTGCAAAGGGCCCCACAGTTAAATACTCTGCTGCTGCCATCTTGAAATATTTAGTAAGTCTTGAACAAGGAGCTCTGCATTTTCATTATTCACTGGACTCCCAAATTACGTTACAATCCTGGAAACAACAGTGTGGCTTTACTTCTACCCCCTCCCTAGACATCTTTCTTTCTTGTCCTTTGTGTATAGGATATTCTGTAGCCATAATAAATGAAAATTTTACTTTTTAGCAGCTGGGTCTCTTTGAAGGGTTTGGCCTACTGGAAAGATAAAAAAGAGGATCTGAGAACAGTAATGTGGAAAGCTCACCCCAGAGGGTAGGGGAACTGGGCGTCGGATAAAGGGAATTCTCTGCACATTCTTTGCAACTTTTCTATCTATAAATCCAAACTGCTTCCAAAATAAAAAGGCCAGTGCATCATATGTTTACAAAGGAAAAGAAGTCTTTTTAAAAACATAATTGTAAAATAATCAAAAACAAAAACAAAAAGCAAGCCTCTCTCACCTGAAAATTAAAAAGGAAAAAAGAAATAAAAAGGGTCTCCTAAAAAATTCCTTAATCAAAGAAAAATTAAAAATGGAAATTGTACGTTTTACAAAATAATTTTAATGCTATTTTAGAACTATTCTAGGATTTAATTAAAATGCTTAGCTACAGCAATATGTTGAAAAACCAATAGTTTCCTTTTAAACCAGCAACTGTTACAGTAAAAATGAAAATCCCCTTTGCGATTGCCACAAAAACTATTATAAAAAGGATATGAATAAATTTAGTAGGAAATGTGGATTAAGAATATACATGTGTGTGAATGGATTCTAAAATGTTGCTAACAGACACTAAGGAAGACCTGAATAGGTAAATGAAGAACTGTATTTCTGGACAGGAAGATTTAATTTTGTAGAGATAGCAATCTTCCCCAAATTAATACATAAAAATAAACTCTTTTTGTAATCTGGAAAAAATAAATAAGGTAAAGAAAAATCTCTCTGTCCCTTCAAGGTTGGAGGGCGGGAGCAGGAAAGCACCCTGTGGGGAGGGCAGAGTCCTAGGCTGACAGCTGAGACTTAGGGACACAGCCTGCCGCACCGGGGACTGAACTGGGGCAACAGTGTCCTAATTCACTTAGGAACATGTTCAGTGAGTGTCTCTTGTGCAATCATGCTCTAGGAAAGGCGTTATAGTTTACAGCAGGAAGAATATCCCGTCTTTGTCTCTAAGTGTGCACTTCAGTAGGAGAGAGAATTTGACCATGGCCGGCTCCCGAGGGAAGGCATAGGGGGAGTGCCAAGCTGAGAGGGCCGCCTCAAGCCAGGGCGGGCAGAAGACCCTTTTCTTTTCTAAACATGGAAAAGAAAAAGGACCTGGAAACAAAAGCTTAGGGTGAGAGGCATGTGGCAGCAGGAAGAGCTACCGTGAACCGTGGGCTTGCTACCTCCCAAACATGCCGTGTGATGTCTTAGGAGCCTTTGTTTTTCATGCAGCTGCCACGGTTACTCTAACAAAGTCGTCCCTTTATGATCCCTATTTCACAGATGGGGCAGCTGAAGCTTGGAGCAGTTAAGTAATGTTGCCAGGCTCAAAAAGCTAGTAAAGGGCAGAGCCAGGGCTTGGAGCCATTCATTCATTCATTTATTCATTCATTCATTTCTCCATCAGTGATTTTTTTTGAGTATCAACCATGGTCTGGGCATTGTTCTGGTGACCAGAGACAGGGGAGTGAATAAAACACAAGTCAGAACAAGAAAGGTCTTCACTTTCTTGGGATGGACATCTGAAGAGCTTAAGCATAGAGAGAGCAAAGAAAAGCAGCAAATCAGTTTCTTCACCTTGGTGCTACTGACATTTGGGGCCACATAAACCTTTGCTTGGGGGGCAGGCCTGTGCTAGGTAACACAGGCAGCAACTTGTTTGGCCTCCACTCACTAGATAGCACCCCACCTGCACTCCCAAGTCGTGACAACCCAGAACACCTCCAGACATTGCCAGATATCCCAATGGGGCAAAATCACTCCAGTTGGAGAACCACTGAAACAAATGGGCTTAATAATTTCAGGTAGTGATAAACAATAAGTAAAATAAAATTGGATCCTGGATAGAGTGATAGAGAGGCACCACATTAGACTGAAGGATCTCAGAACGTTATTCCAAGGGGAAGTAGCTAAGACACAGACATTGGTTAAGTGGGGCCAGGGAGGTCCAGGTAGCAAGAACAGCAGTTTCAAAGACTCTGCGTTGGTAAGGAGCTTGGTATGCTAAGCGAACGTAAAGAAAGCAGGGTGGCTGAGGTGAAATGACGTAGCACGGGTGAACAGGGCCAGATCATACAGCCGCTTGTGGTTTATGTTTTAAAAAGATAGTTTAGTTGCTCTGTGCAGTTTGGGGTGGCAGGAGAAGAGGGGGAATTGGTTGTCTAGGAGAGAGAAGACGGGCTGGAAATGAGGAGCTATTGGACAGACCCGGCATGTGGAGCCATGGAACAGAGCGGCCTGGCTGACAGGCTGGCACAGACAAAAATTCCTGGCCCCTCTGGGTGTCTGCCGAGACGGACCCCATTTTCCATATTCCTGGAAAACTACTCCTGGCTTCCAACTGCCCAACTCTCTGCTTGGGCTCAGTCTCCGCTTCTTCAGCCCTCTCTGTACCCTCATCTTCGAGCAGGTCATCCCGACTCCTGTGTAGGTCAGCTCCATGTCTGGGGGGCTCATGTTCCTTAAGTCCCCCTGCCATTCCCTCACACCCTCTTTCCCTCCAAACACTGCCAGCATTCTAACTCTCTCGGGAGCTAATGCTGAACATTGTTTCTGTGAATACAGAAACCCACTAACTCTCTCCATTCCAGAGAAGGGCCCAGGGGGTTTCTCCGAGTCATCTTATGAACAAGACATGGTAGGTGCAGGGGTCAGAAATGCAAAAAAGAGAAATGACTTCCAGCTTAACATTATAATGTAGCAGCCAAGGAGGGATATTTGAACAGTGATTTTTCTAGTGCAAACAGTGTAGAGGCTTGAATCATGTCCTCCCAAAAGTTATGTTCAAGTCCTACTCCCCGATACCTGTGAACGTGAGCTCCTTCGGAAGTGGGGTCTTTGCAGAGTCAAGATAACCGCACTGGATTAGGGTGGGCCTTAAATCCAATGACTGATGTCCTTATAACAAGAGCAAAGGACACATGCAGACACAGACCCCCCCCAGGGAGGAGGCCATGTGGCGGTGGAGGCAGAGAGGACAGCGCCGCAGCTCCAAGCGAAGGCGCGCCGCAGATGGCTGGCAGCCACTGGAGGCTAGGGAGAGGCGAGGAAGGATTCTCCCCCAGAGCTTTTGCAGGGAGCTGGCTCTGCTGACATTTTGATTTTGGACTTCTGGCCTCCAGAACTGATAAGAATAATTTTGTGTTGTTTTAAACCACCCCGTTTATGGACATTTGTTTTGGCAGCCCTAAGAAACTAATAAAATGCTCATTTGGATGATTTGGAGCCAGAAGTTATATTTTCTCTACCTTATCTATCTTCTAGTTACATGTGAATTTTCTGCTGAAAAGCTATAATGCAGAATACTCGAAAAGTGAAGGTTGACAAGATGACGAGCTCCAGAGCGGGCCTTCAGGGCTCGGTTGGTATTGTACACATGCGCCCCGAGTGAGCTGCCTTCCTGACGCTCCCCCTTCAGCTGCCCCGCTGTCCCACCGGGCCCAGGCTCCAGCAGCCAGGGCTCTCATGCTGGGTTCTCCGCACAGCCAAATTCAACGTGCGCCCTGGAGCCCAAGTACTGTGGGCAGGGTGCTTTGGTAAAGGCTGACCAAGCCTTTGCACATTCTGATTACCCCTTCCCACGAGCCATAAGTCTGACACCGGCCCACACCACTCCAAGACCTGGGTGCAGCCTTCTAGAAGTGTCACCCTCACACCGCATCTGAGTCAGCCTTGGCAAAATGCCAGGGAGTCCCCCACCATTTCGTCCCCAAGTCTGTCTACAGCCTCGCCTATTGGTGTGCCTTTGGGGCTGCACACTCCCTTGCCGAGATGAGATACGTGCTTCTTACTTACAGCTACTTCCATCTCCATCCAGCGGGGATTTGGATGGAGATATAAATCTCCCCAAACTATAAATGATGCAAGGCACTGTAGCTCCAATGACAGAACACTGGGCGGTAAGAGAAATGGTCTGGCTGGTGGCACTGTGCTGTCATGCTCTCAGCTTGTAGCAGGGGACTAGTTGCTCTTTTTCTTAGTCATGCAGAAGAATAAAGACATGAAATCACAGGCACAAATTAAAAGCGTAAAAGCAGCAAACAGATGGCAATTTTAAAACATTTTATAGCAGGATACCAAAGTGCTCACTGTAAACATTCCCTTCCACTTATCATTTACCTCAGCACTTCTCCTTCTCTCACACTCTCTATTCTTCTAAAGTCAAAATTTTAAATATATACCATTTTTCCCTGGAATGTATGTTCATTGTAAGAACTTTAGAAACATAGCTAAGCACAAAATCCTACAGTAAGAATGCAGGCATTTATGTGCGTGCACACAGATCAAAAGGCAATTAAGTTATAAGCTCAGTTTTATAATCTCTTTCATTTAAAAATGTATGTGAACATAACTTACGGCACTCAATATTCTCCGGCATTATCTTCAATGGTTAAACAGTGTTACACAATAGTGCTATGTGATGATTTAAACAATCCACTATTACAGACTGATATATATGTGTATGTATATACATATACATCAATGAACTCAAAATAGAATCATGTACTTAAATGTAAATGTTAAAACTATAAAACATGTGAAGAAAATACAGAAGAAAATCTGCAATCTTGTGGTAGATGGATTTCTTTGGATACAAAAAGCTGCAAACATAGAAGGAAAAATTAAAAACTGGACTCCATCAAAATTAAAAACCCTTGCTCTTTGAAAGATATTATTAGAAATGAAAAGGCAAGACATGGACTAGGAGAAAATATCCACATTACTTATATCTGACAAACGACTTGTTCCCAGAACATATGAAGAGTTCTTACAACTCAAAAACAAGATGACAAACTATCCAATTTTTAAAAATTGGCAAAAGATTTGGAAATTTTACATAAGAAATGTGAATGACTGATAAGCACATGATAAGATATTTGTTGTCATCATTAGAGAAATGCAAATTAAACCTCAATGAGGTACCACTATAAAACTACTAGTATTGAAACAAATTGTATGATTACAATAGTATGAATAATAAATGTTGGCAAGAATGGAAAACAACTGGAACTCTCATACCTTGCTGATGGGAGTGTGAAATGTGAGAACCCTTTAGAGAAAAGTATGGTACTTTCTTTTGAAATTAAACATACACTTACCATAGGATCTGGCCATTTTACTCCAAAACTGGGAACAACACAAGTGTTCATCAACAAATGACCAGACATTGTGATATGTTCATACGATGGCATATGACTTAACAATAAAGAGAAACAAACTACTGATATACTCAGCAACATGCATGTATCTCAAAAATATATTGAGCCAGCTACACAAAAAAATGCACATACCATATGATTTCAATTATAAGAAACTCTAGAACAAACAAAACTAATTTATAGGGTCAGAAAGTACATCAATGGTTGCCTGATACAAGGGGAGAAGGCACTGACTGGGAAGGGCAATGAAGGGACTCTGTAGTGATGGAAATTTTTGAAATCTTGATTGTTGGGGTGGTTACATGGGTGTGTAAAGTCTCATCAGCGTGTATAGTTAAAAATGGAATATTTTATTAAATGCTATTCATACTCCAATAAAGTTGATCTTAAGAAAAAAATATAATGTGATAGAATTACATACCCACCAGTGTGACAAAAATGATAAAGGCTGGCAAGACCAAATGTTGACAAGGATACAAAGCAACTGGAACTCTTATATATGGATAGAAAACTTCTTTGGCAGTTAAAGTTAAATAAACAGCTTTCCTATGGCCCAGCAATTCCTACTCCCAGTTTTATATTAAAGACAAGTTAATACATACGTCCACAAAAAGATTTGTACACAAATATTTCACAGAAGCTTTATTTGCGACAGCCCAACTGGAAACTACCCAAATATCCACCAACAGGAGAAGAGATAAGTTATGGTGTGTTCATACAATGGAAACTATTTAACAATAAAGGAACAAACTAACAATGCTCACAACAACATAGACAAATCTCAAAAGCACATGTTAAATGAAAGAGACATAAGAGTACCTACAATATGATTCCATTTAGATGGGCTGCAAACAGGCAACATGAATCAATGTGGATGGAAATCAGAATGGTGATTCCTTATGGAGAACTAACTGGAAGAGAACATGTGGAAATTTTCTGGAGATGTTTCATGTCCTAATCTGGGCAATGGGTGTGTGTGTTTCTCAAAATTCATCAAGCTGCACACTTTAAGATTTGCACATTTTAATGCATGTACATTATCCTTCACACCACACAAAAAACAAAAATAAAATTTGAAGCCAGGAAGATTTGGGGTGGGGGTGAAGAGTTCTTCACAGCTTGTGTTCATCTGTACTTATTTTCTCATTTTCTTGGAGATTCCAAAGATGCTACATATCAAGAATATTCTTCAGAAACAACAAAATTCCTCTGAGAGCAGAGTGACACAGAGCTCTAGTCCTCTGGGGGTCCAAAGAAATAAAAACAGGAGCCTGCTGAGATGTGGAAGCACAAAATCTTTGAACTCACAGAAGAAGGAATTCTAAATTGGAAACCCAAACATTTTCTGTTTCTACCAGAAACACACATTGAAAAGCTTCGGGCAGGCAGTGAGGCTATTGAAATGGCGATGTGGTCATCACAGATGTCTCGAAATGTATTCTGCACCAACTCAGTACCCACTTTAAACAAATGTGGCTTTCTCATAACAGAGTTACTCATAAAAGCCCATGCAGTCTACGGTCACAACTGACCTGACTTATGAGGGACTGAGCTTGAGACCCACGTGTGTCAGAAGGTTTCTTGTATGCCTTTGGAAAAATAGCGCTTACCCCACAAGAACCAACGTATCACCCATGGTGGTTTACTGTTGTTATCATGAAGTACGAAGCTGCGTGACTGCATGGACAGCAAGGGCCCTCCCAAACAAGGGCAATATCACAGTCTAGTTTATCACACCACAGCTTCAGAGATTCAGCCAAAGAAATTTAATACTGGGGACACCTAGTTACCCACTCATTTCTGAAGGGTAGCATCCCCTCTGATCAGTAGGTCATGGTGTTAATTCAGTTGCTTAGGAAGGATCTGCAGATATGTAATTCCGACTATAGGCTGGTACTGTGGCAGATGTAATCTAGAAATTTTCAAACTGAAAACTTTATTCAGGGACAGCTTCCTGGATGCACAACCTGTGCACAGGGCTCCATGCTCAGAAAGGCTCTGAACTTACCTGAATGCTCAGCTGTCACCATCTTGAGATTCTTGATAATTCTTTCAAGAGGAACCTTGTATTTTTATTTTACACCCAGTGCAATTTAAGTGCAAATGAACCATGGACCTATATGTGAGAGTTAAAACTATAAAACTCTTAGAAGAAAACATAGGAGTAAATGTTCATAACTTTGGGTTAGGAAAAGCCTTCTTAGATACAATATCAAAAGCATAAGCAACAAAAGAAGAGATAGATAGACTTGACCTTAACAAATTAAAAACTGTTGTGCTTCAAGGACACCATCAAAAAAGTGAAAAGATAACCCAAATAATAGTATAAAAATACTTCGTAAATCCCATAAATTTCATATGAAATTTATAATAATATTTTATAAATCATATCTGATAAAGACCTTGTGTCAAGAGAAAGAATTCTTATAGTGCTATAATAAAAAGACAACGTAATTGAAAAATGTGCAAAGGATATAATAGACATGTGTCCAAAGAAGATATACAAATGGTTAATAAGCACGTGAAGATTCTCATTATCATTAACCATCAGGGAAATGCAAATCAAAACTACAATGAGATACCACATGACCCCCAGTAGGAGGGCTATGTTCAAAAAGACAGACAATTACAAGTGCTGACAAGAAGGTGGGCAAATGTGGACCCCTCAAACACTGCTAGTGGGAGTGTAAAATGGTGCAGTCACTTTGAAAACAGTCTGGTAGCTCCTCAAAAGGTTAAACAAAGAGTTACCATGTGATTCAGCAATTCCACTACTACGTATCACCCAAGAGAAATGAAAATCTACATCCACAGAAAAACTTGTATATGAATGTTCATAGCAGCATCAATCATAACAGCTCCAAGGTGAAAACAACACAAATGTCTGTTGACTGATGAATGTAGAAGTAAATTGTGGTATTTATAAGGGAATATTATTCGGCAACAAAAACAAAGAGTAGTGACACATGCCACAACATGGATGAACCTGCAAAACATGCTAACTGAAAGACTCCAGAAACAAAAAGACACATATTGTATGGTTCCATGTATATGACATATTCAGAATAGGTAAGACTATAGAGACAGAAAGTAGTGATTGCCCCCAACTGGAGGTGAAGTGGGAGAAACGGGGAGCAACAGCTAATAGGTGTTATAGGCTAACAGGTTTTCTTTCTGGTGTGACAAAATCACTCTCATTGATTATGGTGATGGCTGTACAACTCTGTGACTATACTAGAAACCATTTAATTGTATACTTTAAATGGATGGATTGTATGATGTGTGAATTATGTCTCAGTAAGGCTGTCTTGTAAAAGGTAATGTTAAATAATCATTAAAGTTTTAGTGTGTCACCTGCTTTTTTTTCTTCCCATCTTTTTTAGCTGAATAAACCAAGATGCCCCAAAAGAAGTCAGCAACAAATACACTGCAACCCAAGCCTGAGTTCTCCTGGGCTTCTAAATGAACAGACATGCGAGTTCCCTGAGGTTCTGGGACGGCCATGCGTTCCTGATGCTGCCTCCGGCGTCTGCCCTCAACTGTGTTCCCTCAGCCGTCAAGCGGTCACCACTGTCCTTTGTAACACAGGGTAAGCAAAGCTAACAAAGACGATAAGCAACATTCTTTTCCTTAGTTTTTGATTAGCTTTATTCAAACAACTTAAAATTTAGCTGCTCTTTTAGGCCACGATAGTATTAACAGCCGAAATACTTTAGAAAAAATCATCCCAAGAATGTACTACATATCAAAGGTTAACTGCATCTGGTTTTTAAAAATACAAACTACTGGGACATCCCCTGGAGTGTTATTATTTACAGAGGATTTTTTTCCCTCTCCCTCTGATATTTTCATGGCTGTGCTGACTGGAGGCTTTCAGAACAGGGGCTACTGTGGAATACTGGAGAATTCCTTCCCCAGGATCCTCTGTGGCTGTATTACTCAATTACTCCATTCCCATGAGCTGCTCTTAGGAACACTAATTATTTTTTCTCACACGCATGCACATCCACACACAATTGCACCAGGCCTTAAAAGTCCAAGTCCACATGATGAGTTTGGGGAAGGACAGCAAAGCTGAAGAAAAGCAGGCACAGGGACTATAGGAGGCAGCGGCACTGCTCGAAGAGCTGTGTTGGAAACAATCTAAAGGGCAGGGCTGTGGCGAGTGGAGTGGGACCAAGTCAGCCAGCAGCACAGGGGTGCCGGTGTGGAAGGATATGCTGAGTGCGCCGGCAGGTAACAATGGTGCATAAGAAGCATGGGTATGAATGCACTGGAGAAAGAATGCATCCCAAGTACAGGTGTCAGATAAAACACAGGACACCTGGATACACTTGAACTTCAGATAAAGAACACTTACTTTCATAGTGAAAGTATATTCCAAATATGATACAGGACATATTTATATTAAAAAACGACCTGTTATTTTCTGAAATTCAAATGTATTTGCTAAATCTGGCAACCTTCATTCCAAAGGAAGAAAGTCTCAATTCAGGTAAGGCGAGGTAAGTGTGAGAGGGCAGAGGAAATTCGGACTACAGCCACAGTGCCCTTCCCTGAGCCCAGGCCAGGGAAGACAGAAATACCAACCCAACCCACTATGTAATAAAGACTAAAGGGCTGTTGCCCTCAATCTGACAAATTCCCACAAAGCTCAGAGAGTTCCAACACTTGGGGTGCATTTTAGCCAGTTCAGCAGGTGCAAACCTGGAAGCCAGAGTAGCAGGAAACCAGGGATGTGAGCCGGTAGTTCTCAGCTGGGGGCACTTTTGACAAGATGTGGGGGATATCTGGCACAATACAGGAGGGCGTAGTGGTGGTATTGGCATCGAGTGCGTATAGGCCAGCAATGCTGCTCAATTTCCATTGTTCATAGAGCAGCGCCCCACAATGAAGAATGATCTGACCCCAAATGTCAATAGTACTTGGGGTTGAGAAGCCCTACTCTTAGCTAAAAAGAGTCAGGGGAGCACAACCCAGGAAGAGAGGAGCCACACTAGAAGTCTTCAGGGACAGCTGGTACCCCAGCAACAGCCAGACTGAAAGATGAGAATGAGGCCGACTCCACACAGTACCTGCACAAACAGCCTTCCTGTTCCCCTGTCAGATCCCCCCTGGAGGCGCCGTAGCAAGTGGAGGGAACGTATGAAGGGCTGACCTCTCAGCACTCACCCTTCTGCTGGGGCCACGCCCTCATGCCCATGTGGTCCTGGTTTGCTTGGTGGCCACCAAGCAATGCCCACCCACTTCCTGATGAAGGCCTAGGCTCTCATGGGTCGTATGGCAGATGCCCTCAGGGCTCTGCTCCTGTCTCCCCCAATCCCTTCCCCAGTGTCATGCTGAGTAGCTCTGAAGGGCTTTTACTCTAAACAGCCAATCCCGTCTCCTGGCTGGAGGACCACCCTCAGGTTTCCATCTTTGCCTTCACCCACGGAGAGCAGGAAGTGCCTGGAAAGTTAAATCCCCGCCATGGGGCTGAACTTGACTCTCTGGAGAGGACCTCATGAAGCCTTGAACCCTCGCGGTGCCTCCTCCCTCTCTTCGTCTCATCTCCCTTCCATTTCTCCTGAGAGTATTACTCCTCGACTCAGAGTCGGCACCTGAGGAATGCGACCAAAGGCAGAATCATCCAGCGTCTTCAAAAGATCTGAGGGATGGACTTGTGACCCAAACAGGCCATGGCGACCCTGGCCATCACCTTTCCAACAGCCATCTGCACATACGCCCCCACTCCTGTCCTACCCACAGAACCTGTGATGTCTTCAGGGGGCAGGCCCAGAACCCTTGATCTCAGGGAACGCTGTCCCTTCCCTTAGCCGCAGAGGCTGGGTCATGAGAGCTCCAAGCTGCTCATGGGATCCCACCGTTCTGTGTCAGTGATTCATCTCAGAGAGAAATGCTTCTGGCCAATGGGACTCAAAAATAAGGCTGTTGAGGTTTTATAGACATCTCCTACTCCCCAAAATCAGAGTGTTGTGGAAAGAAGGACCCCTTTACTATCCTTCCTGTCTCCTTATGACACTGAGGTGAAGAAGTGGCACTTGGAGCACCAACAACCATCTGCAACTAAAAACATAAACTCAGGAGATTCATAACCTGCTGCCCAGCTCCTGATTTCACTGAGTCACTGAATCAGCCCAAGGACCCCCTACCTTCAGACTTCTGGATCTGTGAAATAACCAAATATTTTTTCACTTAACCCCCTGTTGATTATGCTTTTGCTTACTGATGAAAATATCCTGAGACAAAGCCCATTCATAGCCCTTCCATGAAATTGGCTAAGAGACTGGATGCTTTAACAGGGTCCCGTTTTCTTTGGGACCCTGAGCTGTATGGACGGATGTTTCTGTTGGCCGGTGATCATCTTCCATGACTATAGAAAGAAAGACTATAGCGACAAAACAAAGCCATGAGGGAAGGAAACACAGATGAAAGACTGTGACTGTAATGAAGTGAATTACTGTTGTGACACTGGCTTCAACTCCCTTATCTGTAAAGTGGGAATCATAATCTCTACCATGCAGGATTGCTATAAGAATGATTTAAATTAACATTTGTTAAGTGCCTGGTTGTACTTCCCTTAAATTCAAAGCCCTTGAAGAATGAGGCATTCCAGCCTGATGTGCAAAGCAGCTTAATGCTGTTATTCGATAGTGTTTGGGTTGCATCCTAGAACTTGGGTGTCTGAGCTTGAAATCTGGCTTCCCTTGAAAAAGACTTTGGCGTCTGATCCAACTTTGCCTTGTACAGCAGCTGTGCTCAGAGATGACAAAAGAGGTGGGGAGGCAGAGGGAAGGGAGGGAAGGAAAGATGAGACAAGGAAAGGCAGAAGAGGGCGGAAGGGAAGGAAGGGAGGCACAGAGGGAGTGGGGGTAGGAAAAAAGTTGTGCACTTGATTGGAATTCCAAAAAGCTCCATGGATCTTTCATTTGTCAAGGATCTGTTGAGCCCCACTGCATTAAAAAAAAAAAAGCTAAAAGGTACTGACTGGTTTCTGTCATAGAAACCCTCTTTAACATTTCGTTTTCAAGATTACATTTAACACTCAAAAAGAAAAAAGAAAAACTATTGAATAGGGGCTTTTATTCTTCGTATTTTATGTTTGAGAAGACAGCAGCTCAGGAAGGTTATATAAATTGCCCTAAGTCATACAGCTAAGTGAATTAGCAGGGATGCAGCCCAGGTGTACCTACATCCATAGTCCTGCTTTTAGACATTCTTATACTAAGTGCCACTGAAGGCCAGTTACTAAAAATGAAAAGATACCTAACACATCACTCAGAGTATCATGCGCTAGCCAGTGTAATTACCTCAATTCAGGACACCCGAGGTCCTTAACACAAGTAAAACAAAATGAATTGCAACATCTCCCTATCAAGAAATTCACAGCCTGTGATGGAGACAGAATGTAAATACATATTTCCAATGCATGACAATTATTCTAATAAAGCCACTGGTGAGCCATTGGAAATTTTATAGAGAAAATGTTCTTCATTACAGGATGAGCAAGGATTTCTCAGGGAAAGGTCTTAGAAGGGAAGGGGGAAGAAGAAATAAGCCTTTCAAAAGATATGCAAGGCACAAGGTGTTTTGTGAGAGGTGAGCAGCGGAATGCATTAGAATTGAAATTTTAGGAAACGCCATTTAACTTCCAAAAATATTCTGAGCCTACATAATGTTAGTCTCCTTTCTCAGCCCCCGAGGCAGTTCTTAGTCATGAAATAAACATTATTTTTAAAGGCCCATTCACTTTTTCTCTCTTCCACATACATAAGTAAAATAAACTAAAACTGCCCAATATTTTAAGTATTTTTATGTCACTTTTTAGGGAATCAGTTATAATAAATGCTAAATGAAAATTGTATCCATTGCGATGCCTGTTTACACAATTGCTTGCATTCCTTGTGATGACTTGGGGTGGGGACAGCAAGCTTTGCAGGTTCAAGAGGAAGGACTTTCCCACAAGAATTCAGCTAGCTGGGGGAAGGGTGAGAATACCACCTCCTACCCACTGTGTGCCTTCCTGTCCCTTCTCTCCTACTCATTATTCATACCCATCACAGAAGTGGCCCTAACTTCTTTCTTTCTATGTATAGCAATAGCTTTACTGAGCAGACATCTTACTTGCTACCATTTTCACTGAGACAGAAGCAGCAGTTGACATTGATCTCTGGGCATCAAAACAACCATCAGGCACACTGTTAAGCCTGCACAGGCGATGGGAGCAGAAGTCTGGGAGACATGAAATGTGAGCCCAACACAAACACACGAGCCACCTCCTAATAAGGAAAAATGTTTTGGCCATTCTTGCAAGAAAAAAAGGCTGGGTTACAGTGACCTGAAAATACACTTGCCCAGATGTCACACTAGGTCAAGTAGGAAACCTGAAAGAATTGCTAGGTGAATTTTACATCGAAAGTCATATGAGTTCAAGAGACAAAAGAAAGGAAAATTTTAAGGGTTGGTAGGATTTATTTGTGGGGGGGTGAACAAACCTTACTTCTCCATGTATTCATTGTTCATTCTTCCATTTATTAAGTCAATGGATAATCCTAGAGTGCCCATTACAGGGCAGATACTGTTCTAGGTCTTGGTAATATACCAGTGAATAAGCCAGGTTAAGAAAAAGAAACAGACAATGAAAAAGTGAACCAATTACCATTTCACATGATGAGAAGTGCATGAATAGCTTCCTTCCCTCCTTCCTCTCTTGCTTTCCAAATAATCCAATCTAAGAGCCAACACGTGGGTCATGCAGGGTAGGTATGTTACCTGAATGGAGTGGGTATGGACGGCAACCCAGCAGAGCATATCAGAGTGCAAGCTGGGTGAGCAGAACATTTGCTCAAGATGGCCTGCTGCTGATGGTTAGAGTCCAAGAGGTGTGAGGAAGGCATGGTACTGGCCTTGTGGCACCTGAAAGGGGTGAGTAGGAAGTGGCAGTGGCAGTGACTTGGCATGGGGATTTTGGAGTCTGAGTCAGTGAAAGGCAAGCAGAATGGGATGTCAGAGCCCAAGAGAAGTGAGAAAGGCATTTATGTAGAGGTTTAGGGATTGGTGGTGACAATGGGAGACTGGGTACATATAGAGGGGATGGATCCACTGGATATCTTGATGGTGGGAGGACCAAATTCCTCATTGTTGAAGAAGTGAAGGAAAGGAAAAAAACTAGAATTATCCATGTGGTATTGGATTAGAATTGGAGATATAGGTGTGAAATCATGGTTTTCTATATATATAAAAATAGATACATACACTAACAATTAATTTCCTGAGAAAGAAAGAAACCAATTCCATCTTCAAGAATAATAAAAACAATAAAACACTCAGAAATAAATTTAAACTAAGGTAAAATATCTGTACTCTGAAAACTACAAAATACTGAAGAAGTCACATATAAATGGAAAGGTATCCTGTGTTCATGGATTGGAAGAATTAACATTGTTATAATGTCAGTACTACAAAAAGCTATCTATAGATTCAATGCAATGCCTATCAAAATTTCAATGGCATTTTTTAACAGAAATAGATACTCCTAAAATTTATATGGAACCACAGAAGATCTTAAATAGCCAAAGAAATCCTGAGAAACAAGAACAAAGCAGGAGGCACCATACTTCCTGGTTTCCATCTATACTATAAAACTATAGTCATCAAAATGGTATGGCACTGGCATAAAAGCAGACAAACAGACCAATGGAACAGAACCCAGAGCCCAGAAATAAACCCAAGTATATATGGTCAATTAATATTTGACAAGGAAGCCAAAAATACTCAATGGAGAAAAGACAGTCATTTAAATAAATGGTGCTGGGACAATTGGATAGTCACATATAAAATAATGAAACTGGACCCATATATTACACCACTTACAAAAATTAACTCAAAATGGATTAAAGACCTAAATGTAAGGCCTGAAACCATTAAACACCTATAAGAAAAAATAGAAACTTTTTATAAGCTTTATAGGGATAAAGCTCCTTGACATGGCCCTTGGTAATGATTTTTTGGATATGACACCTAAAGTACAAGCAACAAAATCAAAAATTAACAAGTAGCACATCAAACTAAAAAGCTTCTGCACAGCAAAACAACCAACAAAGTGCAAAGAAACCTATGGAATGGGAAAAAATAGTTGCAAACCATGTATCTGATAAGAGGTTAATATCCAAAATATATAGAAAAAAGCATACAACTCAATAACAAAAAAACCCAAATAACCCAATTTAAAAATGGACAAAGGACCTGAATAGAAATTTCCCCAAAGAAAATATACAAAAGGCCAACAGGTACATAAAAAGATGCTCACCATCGCTAGCCATTAGGTTAGTGCAAATTAAAACCAAAAGGAGATACCACCTCATGCCTGTTGGAGTGGCCATCATCAAAACAACATGCGATAACAAATGCTGGCATGGATGTGGAGAAAAGGAAACCCCTGTGCACTACTAAATTTGGCAAAGCACTATGGAAACAGTATGGAGAATCCTCAAAAAATTAAAAATACATCTATCATATGATCCAGCAATTCCACTTCTGGGAATATATCCAAAGGAAATGAAAACACTAACTCAAAAAGATATCAGCACCTCCATGTTCATAAAAACATTATTTACAATAGCCAAGACATGGAAACAACAAGTGTCCACTGACGGATGAATGGGGACAAACAATTTATGGTACACACACACACACACACACACACAGGAATACAATTCAGCCATAAAAAATGAGGAGATCTTATCATTTGCAACAACATGGGTGGACCTTGAAGGCATTATGCTAATGAAATAAGTCATCAGACAAAGACAACTACTAGATGATCTCACTTATATGAAGAACCTAAAAAGAGAAAAACAACAAAACAAATTTATTAAAAAAAAAGAGATCAGACTTGTTGTAAACAGAGGCAGAGAATGGGAGGAGGGAGAATTGGAGGAACGTGTTCAAAAGGTACAAATACCAAGTATCACATAAATAAGGGATGTTAGCATGATGAACACAGCTAACACTACTATATGATATATAGAAAGTCATTTAAAAACTAAATCCTGAGAGTTCTCATTACAAGAAGAATTTTTTTCCTTTCCTTCCTTCTTTCTTTTCATTTTACTGTACCTATATGAGAAGATGGATATTAGCTGTACCTGTTTCAATAATCACTTCACAATATATGTAAATCAAACCATCACACTGTACACTAAACTTATACAGTGATGTATGTCAATTATTTCTCAAAACTGGGAAAAAATAGGTACAGAGGTAAATACACATGTAGATGTACATAGGTGCATATATATGCATATATAGATATGTACACATATTCCCTTTATCACTCCGCTGAAGAGATCTAGCAGTTATGATGCTAAATAAGAATGAGTATGCTTGGTATCAGCAGCTTGGTTTCTAAATACCATTTTATACTGAGAATCGGTGGCTTATTCAAGTGCTGGAGCAAGAGAAGTACAAAATGATCCTGGAATATCTTGCTGGGCCAGAAAGCAAGGAAGTGCTCAAAGAATGATGGGGACATACTGGAAAGATACAAAAAGCATCTTGAAGGGCTCCCACTGTAGGTTTGCCAGAATTAGCAAATAAAAAATAGAGAATTCCTAGTTAAATTTGAATTTCTGATAAACAGCAAATAACTTAAGGATGCCCATGCAATATTTCAGACATAATTATACTAGGAAATTCTTTGTTGTTTATCTGAAATTCAAATTTAGCTAAGTGTCCTGAATCTTCTCTGGCAACCCTATCCCACTGCTCACTGTGTGATTCTTTGGGCATCCAAATACATGGGAGTAATAGATTAGAACTCACTGAACAAAATAGGAATCCACAAATCCATGGTGATTCAAATAAACAAATAGGAAAATAGAAAGCTTTTTCCCTATTGTGGAATGTGAAACAATATCCGTGGAAGGAGTGATGAAAATAGAAACTGGCAACTATCATGATAATTTAGCCAAGAAACATCAATGAATGCTGAAATTAGTGGGTAAAAGTTTGATGAGGAATAGGATATTTATACCTCAAATGTGGTATTCCTGATAAAAATTAATAACCTGAACCTAATCAGACAAACAAATTTAGAGACATTCTACAAAACAGCTGGCTTGTACTCTTCAAAAATATCAAGGTCCTAAAAAAAAAAAACCAAGATCCTGGAAGTCAGAAAAGATTGAGGAACTGTTCCACATTGAAAGAGATTAAAGAGATATGACCACTAAATCCAGCTCATGATCCTGGACTGGATCTTTCCAATACAAAGGAGATAACTGGAACAGTTGGTAAAACTTGCAGAGGGCCTGGTGACTAAATGGAAGCAATGTATCAATGTGAATTTCTTGATTTTGATGGTTGTATTATAGTCCTTGTAGGAATTACATACCAAAACACCAGGACTGACGGGGCATCATGTTGGCAATTTCCCCTCAAATGGTTTGGAAAAAAAGTTCTCTGTACTATCATTGCAACATTTTTGTACGTTAGAATTATTTAAAGTAAATTTAAAAAAAATCACTAGCATTAAAGGCAACATAAAAGGAAGGAAAGCTTTTTTTTTAATAGTAAAGCAGTTTGTCACATAGACCTATCAACCATGTACACTTTCTATACCTTTTTGTCCAGCTTAATCTAATGCTTATTAAGCATTTTATCAGATGCAAAGTGTATGATACAGTTCTTGGGTGCAACAATCTTATAATCTATAGAGGATCTAGGGCGTATATAAGGTAAGAAAAACTATTAAATCTGGACAGTGTATGAGAGGTGCTAATTGAGTCATGTATTCAACACTGGCAAAACTGGGTAAAGTCTTTCAGCTAGCATCTGCTGTCAGCCTGCTGGGGAAGGTGGGTTTCTACTGAAGACCACAGGAAAAGAGAGAGGAAAAAGAACTTGGAACCAGACAGGGAAGAACCTGAGATGCTCAAACAATAGTGATCCTTCAAAGTCTTCAAAGGAGAGGAGCCTTAGTTACCTGCTGGGTCCCATTTAGGAGACAACTGTGTCGGTCAAGGTGTATAACAAGAGAGTCAACTAGGGTGAACAGTAGCAGGAGGAAGAGAATGGAAAAATGGAGGCTATCAAAATTGTACGTGAAAAAGAAACAAGCTTGGTCCTCTTTAGTCTAAAGCACAGGTTAGCATGTTTCGTATAAAGAGCCAGATAGTAAATATTTTCTGCTTTTGAGGTCAAACAGTAGCAACTACCCAACTCTGCCACTGTGGTGCCAGAGCAACCAGACTATGCTTAGACAAATAAATAGGCATGGCTGTATTCTAACAAACCTGTATTTACAACAGCAGGCATGTGGCTCAGATTTGGCCCACAGATCATAGTTTGCTGACCCTTGGTTGAGGTATCTGATCCACAAAACTTCCTCAAAGCCAGCAAAGAAGTGTTTGTTTTCTCCAGACGGCTAAAATGGAGTCTCACATAAAGGAACATAATCCTGGGAACAGCATCCCATCACCTTTGTCATATTCAATTGGTTAAAGGAAGGCCCAGGTTCTGCCCACACTCAAGGCAAGTGGATTATACAAGGGTGTGACTCATTAGGGGTCATCTGAGGGTGTGTCGTTCTTACACTGCTTTGATGGCTTGACTCACTGCGTTCTTCCCATTTCACCTCCAGTGCCCCCTCTGATGCCGTCTGGTGCCTGCTTTCTAACCCTGCTCTGTCTGCTCCACACATTATCTGAGTTCTCTCTCCCCCACTTCCTGATCACCTTTTACCCTACATTTCCATCACCTGCACACAATGCAATCTAACTGTCCACTTAATCTTCTCTTCTCTATGGTCAAGTCACTGATCCCTTGATTCCATCAGCCCCTCCGTTTAGTGTTCAAATGCAACATGGGAAAAATGAAACTGATGTTCTTATGCTGAATACCACCTCCTTCTGGATTTTTTACTCACCTTACTGATGTGATCATTCTTGAAGTCACCTGAAGTCAAAACCAGATAGTTATCTTGAAGTGAATTCTGCCAAAAAGCACACAAGTCTGGAAGAGGACTCTGGGACTCAGAAAGGAAAGCAGCTCAGCCAACACCTTGTGGGACCCTGAACAGAGGCCCAAGGTAAGCCACGCCGGGACTCCTGACCTAGGGACACCGTGAGCTAATAAAGGTGTGTTGTTTTAAGCCTCCAAGCTTGTGGTAATTTGTTATGCAGCAATAGGGAAGGAATACAGATGATTAGGAACAAGGCATCCCAGCTGGTGGTATTGTCTCAGATGGCAATTAGTGTCCAGGTCGGCTTCTGTTTGCCAGTTGATGGCTATTCATTGCCTTTGGAGACTCAAGCCTAGAAATGCCTCAGATAATACTAGCTTTCTACATTTTCTTCTCTCGTTGCACATAATGGGTAGGAGGTAGAAAGACACCATACCAAAACTGTTCTACCTAACATTGAATTTGACTTTGTTGTGAACAATAACACTCAGTCATGCTATACCACCATTGAGACATCACGCAGAAACCCTATCAATTTTTCAAAAAGAAGAATACATAATGCAGAAATTGGCATGCCAAAGATGAACAGTGAAGTGTGGGAATGAAGCACTTGAGGTCAGAATTGAAATGGGCATCAAATTATTCTTCAGCCATCCTCACCTCTTCTGAGGAATGTCAACAGTGTAAAAGCAAGCCAGCAACAGACTTCCGAGGAATTCAGACTTGTCTCCAGTTCTTGGAAAACAGAATACAATATACTAAGTATCATCTTAATTACCATTGTTACTTAACAGCACAACAAAAAACAGAACAAACGAACAAGTCTTTAATATAGATTTTCAATCATTACACACCAAAAATTCTATATCAGAATGCAAGTTTCTATACTAGAAAAAGAATGGCTGAAAAAAGGAAACCCTAGCCAATCACTCAGGAAGCACTAATACGTATTGGCCAATCCGACATATGCTTAGCATTCAATCAACACTTAAACAGACTGAAGGGCTCAAAAGAGCAACTTCATGGGAAAAAAAAATTATGCACTTGCCTCACAAGATTCAATAGTACATGATCTCTGCATTTAAGTTAATGTAATTATTTTTTTAAAAGATACGTCTTTATACATATTAACATGGACAATGTTCAAGGTAAAGTACAGTTTTGTATAATGTGGCCCTACCTTTGTTGAGAGAGAGAGAGAGAGGGAAACAGAGACAGAGAGAGACAGAAGACAATGAAGCAGCTATTCACCAAACTTTGTTGTCCACTTCTTGCATATAATTGAATTATAGCTATAACAGCTGTAGCTAGGCATATGGCCACCGAGACACACCTCAGTTCCCGGCCCCCTTTATAGTTAAGTATGGCCATGCTATTAAGTTCTTGCCCAAACCTGTCCTTTAAGTCAGGGTGTGTGCCTCATTCATGCTGTGTTTTACTCTTTCCAACTAGATGGAATGGTGACTGCCCGGAGTGACCTGGAGGACCATGTGATGAAGGCAGTAAAGCCAAGGTCAGCCTGGGCATCCAAAGGACTGCCTATCTGGAGCAGAGTTGCCCTCCAACCTAGACTACATACATCAAACACAGACATGAAGAAAAAATAAATCCCATTATTCTTTAAAGCACTGAATTATTGTGGTCTCACTGCAGCTTAGCCAACCTTAACTTACATGTGCATTATAATATTAAAAGTTTGTCACATAATATATGTATCTGTATATGTATTGAAAATGTTCACAAAGATATTCAACAAACTGTTAACAGTAGCTGTTTCTGGGGAATTGACATGGTGATGAGGCATGGGAATTATTGGGTGGATTAAAAGAGTAATAGCTTTGAACCCCCTGGCCAGAGCCCATCCCTAAAGCTCAGACTCAGTCCAGAGAACTAGGCTTAGCCAATCAGATGCTCCTGACCAGCACTTTGAATCTGTAGAGAGTGACATCAGGTCAGAGGGTACTGAGAGACTATTCACGGTGGCAACACTAGCACTGAGTCTGGCAGGAGTGGTGGCAAGTATCCAAAGATGAAGCTTCTTTACCTGACTATTCCTCAGTGTGACCACATTTGTGCTGTCAAGTACCAGTGGCTTTGGGTATGGAGAACAAAGTCAGATTCTGGAGGCTGTCTGGGCCCTAGACAGGTTGGCAGAGAGTTAAGCTGTGGGGTCCAGATGTAATAGCAAGAAGAATCACTCAATAGAGAAATGAAACAAAGACATGGGCACATATGGCAAGACCTAGGTTCTACATTCAAATACAAAAAAATATTTAATAGAATTCACATCAAATTGATCACAAAAAGGGGTGTGTAAGATTTCCCATGCAAAACTGGATATCATTTCTTAAATTAAGTCAGGATTTCTCAACATATAGACCTTTGGAGTCATATCATTTTTTGTTGTGCACATTGTACAATATTTATCAGCATCCCTAGGAGCTATTCACTAGATGCCAGTAGCATACCCTGCCTCCACAATTGTGACAACCAAAAATCTCTCCATATACTGTCAGATGTCCTCTGGAGGGCAAATCCTTCCGTCCCACACAGGTTGAGAACCACTGCATTAAATGAACTAACAAAAATCACTGCTTTCCCTCTCTTTTCTTTTAAAATCCCGCAAAATGGCCAGACCATTTGGGATATAACTGAGCATTGGCTCACACAATTAATATGCCTGGACATGGTTTAAAAACTTGTGGCTGACACAGCTGAGCAATTTGGCCTAATAAGTATGACTACATTTGAAGAGGATAAATATGAGTTTATTCACTTAATTCCAGACCACCAAAAGCAAATTATAGGGTGGAGGGACACACGATTTAGCTTCAGCAAGTGTAAAAAGAAGCTCTGCAAGAGCAAACTGCAACAAGACTACCAAAAGGAGTGAGACTTTCAGAGTCATTTTACACAAACTCCTGACAGCTGTGTAGGTTGACTAGTCAGGTTGTCTGGTCATAGGTTTGGCTGTGAAAGTTGGTCACCAGACTTTGAAGGGCTCACAAGGAAGTCTGGAAGCATCATAACCCAAGGTGCTGATGGTCACAGGCTCTAGCTCTGATTACAGGAGGATTTTTTTTGTAACCAACCCACCCTCTGTGTATTTATCTGGGGCCTTTTGCTGAAGAGGTAGGAGATGAAAGTAGATCAAAGGCTCATACTGCTGCCTATTTTTATCTTAATGATTATCTTTCCATGTCTAAAGAAATGATTTAGATAATTGGAAGTTAATGATTCATTAAAGAACCAGTCATTTTTGTGTGAGTAATAATAATAATTACAAGAAATGAAATTAAATCAGTAATTTAAAAACCTCCCAATAAACAAAACTTCAGGACTATATAGCTTCACAGGTGAATTCTACCAAGCATTTAAAGAAGTATTAGTACCTATTCTCATATTACTCCAAAAAATGGAAGAGAAAAGAAGGCTTACAAACTCATTGTATTAGGCTGGCATCACCCTGATGTCAAAAATAGACAGAGACACCACACACACACACACACACACACACAATTACAAGACAAATATCCCTGATGAACATGGGTGCAATAATCTTCAATGGAATATTAGCAAACTGAATTCAACAATACATTAAAAGAATCATACATCACGATCAAGTGGGATTTAGTCCAGGGATGCAAGGATGGTTCAATATCCACAAGTCAATGTGATACACCACATTAACAAAACCAGGGATAAAGATCAAATGATCATCTCAATAGATACAGGAAAAGTATCTAACAAAATTCAACATCCAGTTATTATAAAAACTCTCAACAAAGTGGGTTTAAGAGGAACATACCTCAACATAATGAAGGCCATATATGGCAAACCCATAGCTAACATCATACTCATCAGTAAAAAGCTAAAATCTTTTCCTCTGAAATGAGAAACAAGACAAGGATGCCCACTCCTGCCACTTTTATTCAAAACAGTATTGGAAGTCTTAGCACAGCACTTAGGCAAGAAAAAGAAATAAATGGCATCCAAATTGGAAAGGAAGAACTAAACTGTCATTATTTCCAGATGACATGATGCTATACATAGAAAACTCTAGACACATCACCAAAAAACTATTATAATTAATGAACTCAGTAAAGTTGCAGGATACAGAAATCAGTTGAATTTTATACACTAATAATTAGCTACCAGAAAGAGAAATTTTTTAAAATCCCATTTACAATTGCATCAAAAAAGTATAAAATACCTAGGAATAAATTTAACCAAGGATGGAAAAGACCTATACTTTGAAAACTCTAAGAATTGAGGAAAGAAATTAAAGATGACACAGATAACTGGAAAGAGATACCATGCTCATGGATTGGAAGAGCTATTATTATTAAAATGTCCATACAATCCAAAGCAATATATAGATTTAATGAATACCCATCAAAATACCAATGACATTTTTCAGAGAAGTAAAACAAAAAAATCCTAAAAATATGTATGGAAATACAGAAGACCCCAAATAGTGAGAGCAATCTTGAGAAAGAAAAGCAAAGCTAGTGGTGTCATGCTCCTGACTCCAAAGTATATGACAAAGCTACAGTAACCAAAACAGTGTAGTACTGGCATGAAAACAAATATAAAGATCAATAGAAAAAAGAATACAGAAGCCAGAAACAAATCCACACATATATGGTCAATTAATCTATGACAAAGGAAGTAAGAATATACAATGGGGAAAAGACAGTCCCTTCAATAAATGGTGTTGAAAACTGGAGAGCTACATGCAAAAGAATGAGACTGGACCACTAACTTATATCATATACAAAAATTAATTCAAAATGGATTAAAGACTTGAACATATGCCTTAAAATCATAAAACTCCTAGAAGAAATCATGGGCCATATGCTCTTTGACACTGTCTTAGAAACATTTTTTTGGACTAGGCTCCTTAGTCAAAGGCAACAAAAGCTAAAATAAACAAATGGGATTATATTAAACTGAAAAGCTTTTGCACAGCAATGGAAACCATTAACAAAATAAAAAGACAACCTGCAGAAGAGGAGAAGATATTTATGAATCAGTCATCCAAAAAGGGTTTAATATCCAAAATACATAAAGAACTTAAATAACATACTATCAAAAAAACAAACAACCCAATTAAAAAACAGGCAGAGAAGACTTGAATAGACATTTTTCTAAATAAGACATACAGATGGCCAACAGGAACATGAAAAGATGCTCAACATTACGAATCATCAGGAAAATGCAAATCAAAACCACAGTGAGATATCATCTTACCTGTCAGATTGGTATTATAAAAAAAAACCCAAAAAGTAACAAGAGTTGGCAAGAATATGGAGAAAAGGGAACCTATGTATACTGTTGGTGGGAATATAAATTGGCATATCCACTCTGAAAACCAGTTTGGACATTCCTCAAACAATTAAAAATAGAACTACCATTAGTTCTATTAAAATTAAAAATACAACAATCCCACTACAGGGTATTTATATGAAGAAAATGAAAACACCAATTCAAAGAGATATATAGGAATATATATAATGGAATATTATTCAGACATAAAAAAGAATGGCATCTTGCCATTTGTGACATCATAGATGGACCTAGAGGGCATTGTGCTAAGTGAAAGAAGTCAAAGAAAAGCAAATGCTGTATGGTTTTACATATATGTAGAATTTAAACAAAACAAACAAACAGAACAAAAACAGACTCATAGAGCAGAGAACAAAGTGGTGGTTTCCAGAGGGGAGGAAGATGGGGAGACAGGTAAAATCGGTGAAGGAGATTAAGAGGTACAAACTTCCAGTTGTAAAATAAGTCATGGGGATGTAATATACATAAGGAATCTAATTAATAATACTGTAATAACTTTGGTGACAGATGGTAACCACATTTATTGCGGAGATCATTCCATGATGTATAAAAATATCGAACCACTAAAGATACCTCGAGACAAGTGCTGGGCATAGAAGCCACAGGGCATAAATCTGCAAAGAAGTAAAAAGCTAACCTTTTCAAACAATATGGCTTCTCTCTCACTTACCAACTTTACATTTCCCTGTATGGCCCCGGAAGATGGCTGGTTAGCCAGAGACGGGTAAGATTCCTCAAGGGAGGAACAACCTAAGACAGGCACAGTCGCATGGGGGCCATCAGGTGAGAATTTGGGGATCAACAGAGGTGAGGCTCAGAACCTCACCCCCCCTGCTTTGAGAGAAATCTTCTGCATCCGTGGATGTCTTGCTGCCCTTGTCTAGCCTGGATTAATACTTAGTACATAGGCACACACCTGATCATCTGATCATCTACATTTGCCCTCTTACAGCACTAAACTATGTTTTCTACCTTTATCTTGCATCTACCTACCACTTCAGCATTTTATTAAAAATAAAAATAATAATAATAATAGAGGGAGAAATGTGGGATCCACCTATAAATCAAGTACAAAAATCAAATGAATATTCATATTTGACCTGATTGTTTATGGGTCATAATGCGTAATCAAAACCTAAAGTTTCTGTGATGAATGCCCTTGTACTGTTCACCATGTAAGAATTTATTCACTATGTAAGAATTCGTTCACCATGTAAGAACTTGTTCGTTATGCTTCAGAAGATTGGAGACTGACGAGAATTAGGCTTGAGATGGATTAAAGATTGTACATTGAGCATTGAAAAAAAAAAAATATCGAACCACTATGATGTACACCTGAAACTAATAGGATATTATATGTCAACTCTACTTCAATTTAATAAATAAACAAAATGTTTAGAGGTATTGACAAAAAATAGACAAATCTCTTACATATAAGAGAACTGAGAATAAGAATTTTATAACTAGTACAACAATTTTAATTTATTTAGGAGACATTGGAATAAAAATACTTGTAACAATATAGGGAACTCCAGGCAGCTTCAGAACCTATATTCACATTTGTACAATAAGATTTAAGTCAAATAAAAACTGAATGACATCCCATAACACTATGTGAATAAATGTCTGAAGTGAAGAGAAGAGAGAAAAGAGGCAGGGAATTCAGCCATCATGTGACACAGGGGAATATAGACACATGCCCCTGAAAGAGCCTGTCCTATAGTTATTGATACCTGTGGTATTAATAAGGACACACTTATTGTCTCCTCAACAGCAAGTCTCCAACTCCTACCCCCTGCTTGCTTTTCCTTCTGGCAGAGACTTGCCTCCTATTAAGGTCAAAAATGCCAGACACTCATACTAACTTTCCCATACTCCTCTGCAATGTAAATATGGGTACATGACCCAGTGCTAACAAATGAGACCTGAGGGGAAGTTTGCCAGGGGACTTCTGGGAAAGTCTTTCTTTAAAAATAACAAGGGCGTAAATACCCTCTTTTATTCACTGTATCCTGAGAGGCCTATGCAACAAGGACTGAGAGTAGCCTTTGGCCAACTGCCAGTGAGAAACTGAGGCCATCAGTCCAACATCCCTTGAGGAAATGAATTCTGCCAACAACCAGGGTGAGCTTGTAAATGGATCATTCTGCATTTGAGTCTTCAGATAAGACCCCAGCCCAGGCTGCCACCTTGATTGCAGCCTTGTAAAAGACCATGAAGTAGAGAAATTAGCTAAGCTGTGTCCGGACTCCTGAGCTGCCGAAACTGTGAGATAATAAATTGTATTGTTTTAAGCCCCTAAGTTAGTGGTAATTTGTTATATAGTAATACATAACTAATATAATGTCTATGTGAGATAAAAAATGTCCTTACTGGGTAAGCAACTTTTAGTCATGTATTCTGTTACGTGCAGCCAAAAGCAGCCTGGCTGATACACAGATTTTTTTGTGCAGATCCTGTCTTTTTGTTCTTGTAATATTTCATTAGCATAATAATAAATGACTGCCTATTATAAGATTTATTATATCTGCTATTATAAGTTTCAAAAAAAGCTATTGTGCTTACTTTATATTCAAATGAACAAGCAAGATTCACAGAATTATCATGTTCTCTTCATTAGCATTGACATTTGAGAGTGATTCATTTTGGTTAAATGCATTCTGATGATCTTGAACTAGCAAAAAACTTGTTATACTTAATAATGCCATTTTTGCAGCACTCATACAGATATCTTCTATATTTGTGTTACTAAAACCAAAGCAAAAATTGGATCTAAGTCCAGTGGGGTTGTCAGGGTAGAAAATCCTAAGACCCAACTCAAGACCCGTCTGTATTCTCCCTGCCTCGAGCTCTTGGGCTGCTCTTACACCCCTCTGAACTTTGATTCCATCCTAACCACGATGGGGGGCAGGGGATGGGTAACACTCATCTCACCGAGTAAATGGTAGAAAACAAACCATTTTTTTTTACCACTTGATTATATTAAAGCATTTCCTGAGGTGGGAGGATTTTTAAGAGGACAATATATTGTCCCAGTTCTCAAAGACTATTTTATTGTTGTGAAATAAACCTACACATACTACACACAGAGGTGATCCCAATTATTTCTGGCCATGTTTTGAAGCCATTTGGTAAAAAAGTATTTTCTAGAAGCATTTTAAAATGAACATTCTTAGCTGCATTTGGTCAGGGTCTCTAGGCACCCATGGACTGAATAATATCTAGGAAAACACTTGTCCCTTTCTCTGTCCCAGTAACATTTTAAAATAACATCCTGGAATGAGGTATTTCTGTTGTAATATTTTCTGGCTGTGTCTACGGGATGCCAAAACAAGTGAATGCTAAACATTCAGGCAAAGCAGGTACTTGGCACTTTAAGAATTGGTTGTTTTATTTACTTTATCTTTTCTCCCCCTAAGGCACTGAGTCAAGCCAACTTCTGTGTGTTGACATAACCTTCATGTTTATCATTGAATTCGGGGTCTGTCGTCTTTACGCCAGTCACGCTTTTGATTGGAAGATGCTTATGAAATTTACCTTTATGAAGATGTTTTCTCAACTTCATCAAGCAGAGTTTTCCTTCCTTCTACACTCATCATAGAACTATCTTTTTCTATTAATTCATGTATCTTCAAAATAGCAGCCCTCTGCTTCTCCATTCCTTTCCTTTCCTAAACAAAATGGCCTCTCCTCATTCTCCTTCTCGATGTCCTCCAGGGGCCTCAATGGGTCACAGAGCCTCTGAATGTTTCTCTAGTAATTCCTCTGCAGAGAGCAAAGGGTTCCCTGCCTTTTAGGTGCTCATAACATGGCCTGTTCACATCTCCTTGTTGTCCTGGGCTCCAGAATCCCTGACCTCTGGTCCCCAACGTTAGTGTTCTCGCTTGTTCACCTGTCTCCTTATTGCCTGAAGGGGCTGTGATCCTGCACCTCCCAGACACCGCTGGATGCCAACGGGAGGAGGAAGGAGCTGCGTGGAGGTCTGCCCGGGACAAAGGCCCTCTTTACATTCAGCATCCTTTGCCGAGGATGATTTCAGCTGGAAACAGTCTTGGAGCAGGAAGGCTTACTGAGCTATACTCCGCACTTTTCTGTGTGTGCGTACCAGGGTTCCTCTCAAAGGCGGCCTTCAGGCCTATATCACTGGTTGTTTTGTTTATTTGCTTAATTTCCTCATTCCAAGAGTACTACTACTTTCCAGCAGAGTCTTTGGCATAGGAGGATATCCAAAGAAGGGAGGAAGCTGCCTTGTCATATGTAAATACTTCCCTGGAGGTGATTTTATAAAATGAAAGAATTTAAAAGGGCATTAAGAGTCATCGTGTCCACTTTTTCTTCTTTTTACCCAGAGAATAAATATTTATGGGGCCTTTCCTTTGGAAGGCCACAGTCGGTGTGGTGTGTCCACCTGCCTCATCTGTGGGGGCTCCCCTCTGTGTCTGTGCCCCCTCCCGTCACTTCACCGACCACACTACTATGCTGTACCTTCCAGAGAACAAAATGTCATTTTCCCAAGCACATTTTTAAAACTTTTCATTAAATCCCACAGCTTAAGATTCAGAAGCATTTTTTTTTTTTTTTTTTGCAAAATGAAAGTAATTGTATACCACTGAGAAAAATCACATAGAATAATCAAGTCTTTTTTGGTGTGGAGGGCATTTACAGAACCTCCAGCTGGGTTCAACATTTAACTACAATGAAAACTCTCTCCCATAAGCCAGAATTCTAATGTCCACAAAGATGGCAATGGGAAAATGCACATTAATGCCGTCACATCACGCATGGTACCCACCAGAACACTCACGGGAGGAGCTGACATGAAACAGCAGATGGTGCAAGTACTGGTAAGGCTGTGAAACTCCTGGAAATCTGATATAGGAGTCAGAAAACTTTCTATAAAGGGCCAGATAGTAAATATTTTCAGCTTTGTGGACCAGGTAGTCTCTTTCACAAATGCTCAACTCTGGCCTTGTCACACAAAAACAGACGTAGAAAATATATACTGAGTGAGTGAGGCTGTGTTCAAATAAAACTTTACTTATAAAAACAGGCCTTCAGGCCATGGTTTGCAGATTCCTGCTCTAATATATCATCAGTGATAATATAAATTCATAGAAGCACGTACACGTATGTTGTACATGTATATAGAAATAGATGTATTTACACATATTAAACCTCAGCAATTCCATTTCTAGGTATATACACATGTGGTACATCAATGTATTCACTAAAACACATGTATACGAGTATACATAAAGCACATGTAATAGTCATAAGCTGGAAATAAGTCAAAAGTTCAGTTAGTAGAACAGATAAGTAAACTGTGGGATATTCATAGAATGGAATATCGCACATCATTAAAAGTTCATGTATTACAACTACATGCAGACAGCCTGTATGAATTTCATAAAAATAATGTTAAAGCCAGACACAAAATAATACCTAACATGGGATTCCATTTATATAAAGCGCAAAACTACGTGGGTAGAAGTTGGGACAGTGTTTACCTTTGGCGGATGGGAGCAGATACTGCCTGCAAGAGGGGGTATGAGGGCTTTCTGGGGTTCTGTTTCTGGTGATGCTCCACTTTTTGATCAGGTGCTGGCTCCATGGGTGGGTCCACTTATGAAAATGGAGCCAGGTATGCATCATGATTTATATGCTCTTCTCCATGTATTTTATACATCAATAAAATGATTACAAATAAGACCTGCCGAGATTTGTTCAATAACCCACATAGCTCAAATATCACTTCATCACTGAACTTTCCCTGTGGCCCGGGGATAGAATTAATCACTTACTCCTCAGAGTTCCCATGGTACATTGCACACTCCTGAACTCTTGTCTATAAATTTGTGATTATTTGTATACCTTGTTGCCAGGGCTAGACTCTTTGCTGCTTAAGGACAGGGAGCATGTTGTAGTCACCTTTGTGTGCCCAAAGACTAATGCACTGGGTGACGCAAAGGAGAACAGAAATGAATGCTACTGAATGAACTCAAGCAAGCACTTTGGGTGTTCATCAGACAGTTCCACTACGAATTGATTACTCTTAGGCCTTGCTGAAAACTCTCTGAGGTAACTGATAATCCAGAGAGAGGGTTCCGGAGTCTGATGGAAATGACAACTGTCTCTCTCTCCTGGAACTTCAGGGACTCTACCTCTTATTAGTTGGATCACAAGCAAGGACAATACCAGATCACATTTGTTCAACTGCTCAAAGAAATGCCCTTAATTTCACAAGATCTAATGTTACACCCTCTGTTGCTTTTTGGTAAAGGGCTGAGAACAGAAATAGCCATTTGTGCGCATGCACATGTATGCATGCATGCACGCACGCACCCAATCCGTATCGTTTGCAAAACCACAATTGAAACGCTGCCTATTTTGTACATAATGTCCCATATGTAAAGCCCTGCAAGATACTTCTATTTGAATTTAGGTGCAGGAACAAACAAAGGCAGTCTTTGGTGATGACCTTATGTACTAAAAGTTGCTTCAGGGAACCCAAGAACGGTGTTTCTCCTTTCTTTTTTTTTGTATTTGTCAGGAGATTCCAATTAAATCAAGTGTTCGACCCTAATGATTAAGTCACCTGGGGACAACAGTGTCATCTCTGCTTCTGCTCCTTTTTATTTGTAATTGCTTTTTCTAATTATATTTAATTTGTTAAGACTCCTTGGAAAGCAGGTAGAGTATATACCTTAAATTAGGGTTTCTCAATCTCAGTACTAATCACATTCTGGGCTATGTAACTAGTTGCTGTGCAGCTGTCTTGTGTGTCATAGGATGTTAAGCAGCATCCCTGGCCTCTACCCATCAGATGCCAAGAGAAACCCCACCCCAGCTTGCGACCACCAAAAATGTCTCCCAGTATTGCCAAACATCCCCTGTTGGGCAAAATCACCCCCAGTTAAGAACCAGTGTCTAAATATATAAATAAAGATTCTAGAACTCTTTTAAGTCCTTGTATCTAAACTTGCTCACCGAGTAGCTATTGAACAAGATGCAAACCAAAATACTGACTGAAACCCGAGTACATCTCTCTTCCCGATTAAGAGCTATACAAGTAGGTCTTTGGCCAAATGGGGAAAACGCACACACACCCATTGGTTTACTGAGCCGGGAGACTGCACGGCTGAGGGACATTCAATAAAGGTCAGTGAAGGGAGGATGGTGGTTTCGTGCCTTTCCTGGAGGTAAACACATAGGGAAAAAATGAATGGAAATGGTTAACAGCCGGAGACAGTGGTGCAAAGATACTTCAGACGCCGCAGTGGGAAAGTCCTGACGGGAAGAGTAAACCCAAAAGTTAGTGAGTGCTGCTTGAGGACAGGGAGGCCGGTCCTGGCAAACTAAGACATTGCAGGAGGACTGGTTTTCCTTCAAAGCAGAGAATGGCTGAGAAGTCTGGATGGCTTTTATTCAGCAACCATGGAAGCTTCCCTGGAATCTTCACAGCAGAAAGCAGCATAGGACGGAAGGAGCACCGGCGATGACCAACCGCTCTGTAAGAACGTTACCCGTCAGCGTAGTGTGTTCATTCCTCTTTGCTTTCACTTACGAGCTCCTGTTCGGCTCTCTGACACGGCCTGGACAGCTTAGAGCGCCTCGCCCTCATCTCATACTTGGGTAAGTCAAACGTGTAAATGGCACAGAGTCATGAACTTGGGGGCACAGAAGAGCCTGGGTGGGGATTACATTAATTCTATGCAATTCACAAAACCCCAATCCAATGCCTCTTCCTGCACTAATTCTCCCAATGTCCCCCAGCCCTCAGTCAGCAGTAGCTGGTTCTTCTCTTTACCCATGTCTTTCGATCTTTTACTGGTGTTGTCTGTGTGTCAGGTTTTTCTCCCTACTCCAGCATGATGCCTTAATCATCTTTTTTGTCTCCACTGTTTTTGCCAAGCACAGAGCCTTGTAGGCCTCAAAAATATTTGTTTAATTGAGCCTGATCTATTAATATACTCCTGAATTCCTACTGGCTATTCAGTAGTGAAAGTTGAGTACTAAAAGTCTCATCCTAAGGAGAAAGGATTTCCTGAGAAATATCTGGAGGTCTGTGACTCAGTGACCCTTTACACAGGAACACGGATGTTTATGCTCAGGGAGAGGGAGCTGATGACTGCTCTTTATAGAGTGAATTCCTCACCTACACTCTCCATGAAGTGACCTTAGGGTGGCACATTGGACGTACATGGCAGCACAGCTTTTAAGCAGTTACTAGAGGGCACACTCAAGTGTGAAGGATGCCCCATCTCACTACACATGCCTTTAAAACTAGGGATATCTGTTCAGTGGACAGAACACTTATCCCTTGGGCCTCTGCTATTTTTATGGCATGGAGGCTTGCATTTGTGTCTTTAAAAACACAGCATAGTTATTCCCAATATACACATTCACGTAATATCCATGAGTTAGGGATTTTAACCCCAGTTTTGTAGGTGATAAACTCAGGCTCTCAAAGGTGGCAGATCTTCCTAAAGTTACTCAGATGCTTGATGACAAAGCAGGCCATCTGATTCTCAGTCTAGGGCAGTGGGTCTCAACTAGGGACAACTGTGCCCTTCAAGAGACATGTGGCAATGTGTGGAGATAGTTTTGGTTACCACAACTGGTATGTGAGGGGAGAGTAGTGCTGGCATCTAGTTGGTAGACGGTAGGGTGGCTGTGAAATACTCTAGAGTGCACAGGGCAGCCCCACAGAAAGGACTTAGCTGGCCCAGAGTGTCAACAGCATTCCTGTTATACAGTCTCGGTCTAGGTCACACACATACACACTCATCGTCTGGCTACAGCATAGACATCTGCACCATCTAAGCCACCTGGGCCACGATGCATTATACCATGGCGACCACAGTTTATAGAGGCACCTGGAAGACCCACAAAACTAGAATAAGTCTTCCAGCTGCATGGCCCCCCAGCCAACGCAGGCCACCATATGAGGCAGGGAGTGTGGAATGAATAGTGGTGTTACCCAGTAATCCACTAACTAGTAATTCTCTATTGAGTAAGTCCTCAGATCAAATTCTTTCACTCTATGATAGTGGCCACTGCTTGCCCAGTCTTCAAATCTTTGAATATGTACAGTCAAGTTAGGAATATTTCTCTACCAAGAGCAGCTATAAAAGTTATCATTAGACAAATCTCAATGTCTTAAAAAAGTTTCCCACATGCTAAATGTTCAGCACTGAAACCATCTTATTATACTTCAAGCTTCTGGGTCCTAATACCTCTTTACATTTTCTCTCATTTTTTTTCATTTTTATTCCCTCTAAAATATTTGGGATCAATTAGTCTTTGCCTCCCATTTAAATAAGACCCTTCATTTTAAACCACGACCAGTGAGACCCAACAGCTTAAAAGCACATTGCCCAATGTGCTTTTAAGATCACAACAGATCTTTCTCTTTTAGTCCTAGAATAAACTACTATACAGATCTAGTCCAGCTGCCTCTAGACAGACACAGAAGCAGGCCCCCGAGAGGGGAGGTGACTTGCTGGCATGAGTGCATCCAGTGGCAGAGCTACAGCAGAGACCGACATCTACGTTACCAAGTCTCTACCCGTCCCTTGCCTCCCATGGTCTCACCATTCCTGTCTTTGTGGAAGAAATAGCAAGGCTGTCACCGAAGAGACAAGTCACCACATACACTCCAAATGTACCCCCCCTTTTCTAATTTAGTTTGTATGGATGAATGCATTTCATGGTTCTCTATACTGACTTTTATTCTATTTGTCAAACACTAAGATTATGCTCATTGTGTGCGAGGCATTGTTTTAGGTGCTTTACAAATATTCAGTCATTCAATCCAGCTAACAACATTATGAGGCAGATGTGATTATTTCTCCCTTTTTGCAGACTAGGCTCAGAGAATTCAGGCAACTTGCCAGTATCACACAGCCAATGCAAAGGAGAGCAGGGATGGAACTACTCTGGGCCCTGGCTCCCAGGTCTCCCCTCTCAACGGACATGCAGCCTCTCCTGAAGCTTTTACTGATAAACATCGCAAGGAGCATTACCATAGGTGTGGCTGCAAATATTATCTAGATCAAAAAGGAAAGTGTATTTCCTACTGGATTTGTTCTGAGTGTGACACACCTAGTATTATGCTGAGGAAGGTTAACAGCTTCATGTGTTAATTATGACAATGCTAAAGTCAGGGGAATGACGCCTGTCCTCTGAGCACATGCATGGAGAGAAGGAGAGCAAGCTCTCCGGCATCTCTTCTTATAAGGACCTTAATCCTATTGGATCAGGGCCATGACCTCATTTCACCTAATTACTTCCTTACTCCAAATATAGCCACACTGGGAACTGGGCCTTTAACACACAAATATGGGGAGACATTCTGCCCATCAGAAGCTCCTCAAAGACTCATGTCACCTTAACCTACTGAAGAAAATAAAATTTGAGGTTTTAGTACCTAGCAGGGAAGTCTTGGGTGGAAAAGAAGGGGAGAGCCTGGCAGCTCAAGAATAATGCTTTTTGGTGTAATATAAAGCTTATATCCAGAGGATGAGAATAACTTCTTGGAATTTTACCTCGAATTTGATACAGAATTTCAGTTTTGTGCTTCTTGTGGCCCCTCGGAATCATACAGTTTCCGAGTTGGGAGTGACTTTTATTGTCAGACACAAACACTGAGGTCCTTCCTGTAAAGCTAAGTGGCCCGCCCCGCCCGGCAGCTGCACAACACACATTCTCAACCTTCCCTGGTGTTTTGCTGCAGGGAGATGACTGTTCATTGATTTATTATTTTTAAAATTCAAGGCAAATGCTAAAAAAAAAAAAAAAGGAGTGCTGTTTTAAGGAATGTTCTATTCAGGAATTCGAAGTCATAAGTCTAAAATCCAGAGGGTTATCAGAAAAGAAATCCAGAAAGTGAGAAAGGTTAGAAAAACATAAGGCCCTTTGTCCTGTTAAAAGTTGCATCAACAAACGGTGAAGTGGAGGGAATGTAGCTGAAGGCAAAAAAGGCTCTGGGGCCAGCCCTCGGTCAGCACCCTGGGCGCCATGGAGAAAAGGGCCCAGCGGTTTCAGAGGCCCCACTTTCAGGAATAAACACCTCTCGCCTCCCTGCACACAGGACGAGGACCTCCTGGATAACGGGGAACCTTCAGACGTGAAACAAAGGCTGGTCACACACAGCAGCTGCTAGCTTGAAATTCTCTCCCAGAAAATATCTGTCTGACCCTTCATGTATCAGATCAGGCCATGGAGCACCCAGTCAAAACCACATAATATATACTTTCCAGTAAAAGAGGTATCTAATGAGGACTAAATACACATGGCATTTGCCTGCAAATGACCAAGAGTAATGGTCATAGGAAGCTCTTCTCTCCAGAAAAAACCTAAGATGGATTATTTGTTCCCTAGTTTCCAGTGTCAAAGAAAGTTGGAGTAAAAAATAAGATGGAGATCCTTACATTTTTCTAATGAGGGCCAGGAAAGGAAAGTGTGGCAAATTGCATGAATGGCTCTGATTCTTTACAGCTTTCTGAATTCACACTCTATGGAGATCCTCTCGCTAAAGACTAAATTTTCCTGCCCGTTGCTCTTGGTCCCACCATGTGACTTGCTCTGGCCAGTGCAGTGTTAGCCTGCATGGTGCGCCTAGCGTGTATGGGCGACGGGGCTTGCTCTGTGATCATGCGTGTGCCACGGCCATGAAAAGGGACTCCCCCAGGACCTGCTGCCACTCAGCCTGAGCCCGGGAATGAACCCGCACACAGGGGACATGCTCCTCCACCTGCGGAGAAGCCAAGACCACCTGGACCCAGAGCCTGAAGCAAAGCCACTGGGCCCAGGCTTACTTCAGCGCACTGCACCCCCACCCCATGCGCCAAGGCCCCACACCAACCTGAAGACTCACAAGTGACAATGACGGCCCCTTTAAGCCAGGAGGCCACAAACTATGGCCTGCAGACCAGATCCAGCTGCTGCCTAACTCACCCACTAGCTGGCTATTAATGGATTTGACATTTTTAAAGAGTAGAAAAAACACCAATAGGAAGATTTTGTGACACATAAAAGTGATATGAAATTCAAATCACAGTGCCCATAAATAAAGTTTGATTGGAACACAGCCACTGTCATCCATTTACGTCCTGCCTTTGGCTGCTTTAGCACTACGGTGGGAGAGCTGAACAGGTGTGAGAGAGACCGTGTAACCCACACGGCTAAAAATATTTACTATAAGGCCCTTTCCAGACAAAGGTTTTTCTTTATTATTATTAAAATGTTCTTGATATCAGAAAAAGGTTTTTGACCCTGCTTGAAACCACAAGCTTTAAAGTGGTTTACAATGTAGCAATATGTAGCAACCCCCATAATAACCTAGCAAATAATTAGTAGTAATTGTATCACAGAAAATGAACGTACTTGAAATAATACAAAAGTAGCAGAACCAGAGGATCTGCTGGAATGGGCGATATAAACCGCATACCGCCTCATATTGTCAGGGATTCTTAAGTAAATTGATTATTTTTCCTGTACTTCTGTGGATTACTTTGTGTCCAAATGCAGTGACAGAAACAGAAAGCAGACCATGGCGGCACTTGCAACTACAGAAGAAATGGTCTCACCCCGTGTGAGACGTGACGCTGGGCAATATCGCACCCAGAGAAGGGACTGACATAGGTGGCCGAGTGTTCCTTCCACAACCCCTGGAAAGACAGGGGCCAGGCTTCCTATGTCCTCTGCATTACCCTCAGGGCCTTGCACATTCCCAGGCACACAGTGAGTACTTATAAACAAGTGCTCATTGGAGACCTCTCTTTGAAGACCATATGGTTTTATGGGAAATGCAAGGGATTGAGGGCAAAGAGGCCTGGCTCCCATGGCTCATCCTGCAACGAATTGGTGGGAGTCACCATATCCTTTATTTTTAGTCCAGTGTGAACATCCTAACCAGCCCACCCTGCTGGTGGGTTACAAAAATGTGGAGGTGGGAAGCCCTTAGGCCAGCCAGGTGGGACCCGGAGAAGCCAGAGCCCCAAGGCTAGACCCCCCCAGCCACAAGCAGCCTGTCCTTTCACCCCTGTATACCACAAAATTAGTTATTTTCTCTACATACCCTGCCATAAAAATGGTTAGGATACACATGGGGCAAATTGTGGCAGGATTTAACATATATGGAGTTTAGTCCGACAGCTATTTATTTTTTAAATGCAGGGAATACATTAGACCACTTAAAGTAATTCTTCATGAATGGAAGAGTAATAAAAATGGCCTTGAAATTATTCTAGGAATTCATTAATTGCTCTGGAGATCAGGATGCTCAGAAGTGAACAAATCAAGCTTAGTGTTCTCTCTCCACACCTCTTTCCAAACTGAGACGGGCTGATTTAATTTGATAGCGCCATTTATTAGACTCTCCCTATCCACACCCTTTGAAATGTGACCTTGCAACTACTCCCATCAAGAACTGGGTCTATTTCCCCATCCCTGAATGTGAGCTGGTCCTGTATGTTGTTTTGGCTAATAGGCAGTGGCAGACATGATAGAACTTTAGTTTTGAGCCTAGACTTTTAAGAGGTCTTGCATGCTTCCATTCTCACGTGGATCCTCGTGCACACCGTGAGAGAATCCCACGGAAGTCAGATGGACGCTCAGAAACCACACAGAAAGGAGCGTAGCTTTCTCACCACGAGCCCCCTAGCACCGCCAACTTCCTGACACAGGAGAGAGGCAGCCCATATGAGCAGCGCCATCTCCAGGCCCCACACCTGACTGTACAGGCACCGAGGTAGCCCAGGCAAGGCTGGAGCAACCACTCACCCCACTGACTCACAGGAAAGAGACCAATAATGAACGTTTATTGTTTGAAGCCCCTGAGGTTTCAGGGAGTCTGTGATGTATCAAGAGCTAACTGACACACAGATACATTCATATCAGGTTTCTTCCCATTCTAGTGAAGGGGAAAATTAGTTCCTTCCTCATTTCTAATATTCAAATATACATTGCCCCACACATTCAATAAAACATTATTAATCATCTATTCTGTGTCAGGTTCTGAACTGTGCTCTAGGGCTACGGAGGGGGAATCCGCTCGGCTGGTAACTGCACTCTCAGTTGATACCTTTGGGCCTATCTCTATTACAATGTTTTGACATTACTGAAAACTCATCATGTTCTAGATCCCCAATCAGCATTCTCTCCTCCAGGAGTCTGCAGCAAAACACAAACAAACCCCGCCAACAAACCCAGCCAACAACGAACCGAGTCTTTATACTCCCCTTCTTTATTTCCACACATCCAATCCTGTGTGCATGAAATGTGGACCATGAACTATGCCCAAGTGAGCTAAGACTTCAAAGGGTAGTAAGACCCAAGGCTACCTTCAAGGAGACCGGTTCTTCTTGGGCACAGAGGTAAACCACATTTCCTGGCCACCTTGCATTTAGGTGGGAGCACATGACTAGCTCTTACCAAAGGGATGCGAGTGGAAATGATGGGTGGCTTCTGATTCAAGGCATGCAAGTGACTTCTCTGTGAACACACTCTCCTTCCCCATCCACGGCTGCCTTAGTCCCTACAGATGAAAGGCAGTGGCTTTACGGGATGGAAGGTGCCTGGATCTCTGAGTGACTACACGAAGGAGAACTCTCAGGATTTCCAGCTGACCTAAACCACTTGCTTTGGTCTTTGCACAAGCAAGATAGATATTTGTCAAGTCACTGATATTTGTGGTTATTTCTTACAGCACTTGGCCCGCATCAAGGTTTCCAAGATTCGTATCTTGGCAGTTGGGGCTGGAAAGCTCACTGCTGGGGACTGTCCTGTGCATCGCACGATGTTTACTAGCATCCTGGCCTCTGCCACCAGAAACCGGGAGAACCACCCCCTCCACTAGCTGTGACAGTCAGCAATGTCTCCAAACATTACAAAGGTCCCCGGGCGGTGCAAATTGCCTCCATTTGAGACCCACTGACCTATAATACTGCCTAATATACCCATTTCTGACCTGTTTGGTTTGCACAGGCTTCACTCTTCTACCATATCAAACAGTCTCCATTATAATCCCTGGAAATCTAGTCTTCTGGGTGATTTCCAATATCTTCTTAATCTGACCCACTCTTATTTTCCAAAGTTCTTTTAAGATTTCACATATAAGTGATACCACACAGTATTGTCTTTCTCCGTCTCCCTTAGTTTACTAAGCGTAATGCCCTCTAGGTTTATCCACGCTGTCACAATTGACAGGATTTCCTTTTTTTTCTAAGGCCAAATAATATTCCACTGTGTGTGTGTATGTGTGTTTTGTGTTTTCTTGATCCATTCATCCATTGACAGACACTTAAGTTGTTTCCATATCATGGCTATTATGAATAATGCTGCAATGAACATGGCAATTTCATTTCCTTTGGATATATACTCAGAAGAGGGATTGCTGGATCATACGGTAGTTTTAGCTTTAATTCCTTAAGGAATGTCCATACTGTTTTCCACCAAAGTTCTTGACAATTACCACCCAACACATCAACTGAGTCTCCGTAATGTTGCCCTCTTCTCCCTTGTGCATGCATTGCACACACTCATACACTCACCACACATATTTCCACCTCTGTGTATTTTCTCCCATTATACACTCCCAAGAGACTTTCAATCCCACCCTCACTGATTTCTCCCCTCTGTAAATTCCCATAGCTACTTAGGAATCTAATATAGGGTGAACAATGGGCTTTATCTCACAGGCAAACTATAAAGAACTGACACTAGCTGCTTGGAGCATGGCATTGAAAAGGCAAGGCTGTTATACAGGCACAGCCACAGCATGCTGTGATCAATTAGTAATGCCTGCCATGGACATGAACTGGAAGGGTGGTATTCATGCCACCCTAGATAGATTGTCTCAGACTGGTCTCTTCTGACTTTTCCTAGTCCTATTACAATTTCCTAAAAAGCAGCACTAATGTTTCACACAGGAAGAAAGACTCTCTCAGGTGCTCAGCCAATAAAGTATTGGTTTATAGGTCACTAAGGGTACACAGAACTTTTTGAAATCATTTCTAGACCTTTCAATTAATACATTAATCAACAAGGAACAGTTGCACCCTGATGCAGTCATTCCCTACACTCTGTGTTAATCACACTGCCATGTTAGGAAGCCTTATTTTGATTTCTTCAAATTATCAATTTGAGTAGCAGCTATATATTAATTATTTATTGGAGCATAAAAATATACCTCCTCCTTTTTTGATAACCAAAGCTTCTTCTCAAAAATCTTGGCCAAATTTCTGAACTTGGGTAAAAATGTATAGGCCATGGAGATTTATGCCTTTCAAAATATTTCTTGGACAGCTGCCCTCTAAATGTTTCACTTTTATTTTTCTGGGGCATATTTTATATTAAAAGAAGCAAACGTGCCTTTGTCATGGGCACAAAATCATCTTCTTGTTTATTAAGAAGTGATTCATACAAATTAGTAATGAAAGAAATTGGCTGCCTTCCAGGAGAGGTAAACAATTTATTTGCTCAAAACATTCTTTAAAGTTCAGTTGAGCTTTATCTCGAAAGTTCATGTGATTCATGAAATTTTGCTGGTACTTCTAAACCGAGAAATGAGAAGTAAGTTGAGATGGAGTCAAAAGGCCCCATGAGCCTCTGCATTGCCAGATCACCCCCAAACATGAAATCCCCAATGGAAACCATTTTCCTATTCAAGTTGATTGTCCATGAGCAGGTTTCCTGTCAATCTTATGTAGCTATTTCTAATCCTATTTCTGGGGAACTCTGAACTTTCTGCACTTACTTTTCATTTGCTCAAATAGCTTCTGAGCACCATGTCTCAGATCTAATACTCCTTAGTTGGGATGCTATCCTGTGGCTACTACATGTCTTAACATTTACCTACTTCTTTCTTAACTCCATGGCCACCACTCTGACCCAGCATCTCTTGACTTCTACCAATGCCTCTACTTCTCTGTGTTAGAAATTCTAAATAAGATAGGCCTATTTCTCCCCAGTGACAAAAGCATAACCAGCAAGAGGGGGGCAGGCAGGGGGTGGGCACAGACAGATTTGGGTTCAGTAGAAGGAATAACAACCAGGGGATTCAAGGAGAAAATAGGAATGGTAACACAATGAGTAGATTTCAAGTTTTAGCATCTGACAGCCTGGGTTCAGAACTGGGCTCTGACATGTACTAGTTGTATACTTCGGAGAAATTATTTAACCTCTCATGCCACAGTTTCCTGAAATGTAAAACAGAGATAATCACAGGATATACTGTATTAGGCAGTTGGGGGGATTAAATGAGTTAACATGTGTAAAATCCATGCAAATCTAAAAAACATATGAGTATTTAACAACTAAGGGTATTACTGTCACTCTCATTTTTATAATAAAGGAAGTCATATGGTTACCCGACAGGGCAGAGAGTGCTTAGTAGTCAGCAACACTCTTTCCTCTTCCTGGGTAAGTGATTTGCCTGTACTTTCCTTGCAGTTAGCAGTGGCCACTGACTGACTTCTAGCCAATGGACTGCGAGTTATTGCCAGATTTGGCCCATACAAACCTCTCACACACACTCCTTCATACCATTTCTGTGTCCCAGCTGGCTGGAATGGAGGGCCCCTGGTATGGCTTTGGAAACAGTGAGCTGAAAATGAGAAGAGCACCATCAGATGGCACCCTTGAATGGAGAACAGCTGGGTCGGTCCCCCTGGACTCCCGTAACTCCATGCTAGTCTAGCTTGAAGCATCCTAGACTGTTATGGAAGCAAAAAAAAAAAAATTGTCCTATTGTTTTGAGCCATTAGATGCTTTGCTCTATTGGTTACCGCATTCTAGTGTAGGATTTCTTGACCTTGACACCAGTGACATTTGAAGTTGAATGTTCTTGGTTGAAGGGGGACCACCCTGTGCACTGTTGAATGTTTAGTGGCAACCAAAAATGTCTCCAGATATTACCAAATGTCCCTGGAGAGTAAAAATCACCCTGGGTAAGGACCACTCTTCTAGACTATGTTAACCATATTCCCATCTTCACAGGTACTCGAGATGCCATGTGCATGGCCTCTTTACAGGGGCAGTTGGGCAGGAAACTTTTAAGTCTGTCCATGATCTAGGATCCCTTTCAATTCTGGAATTTACACTATGACTTTCATTAGTAGAAGAGATCATATACATTTAGTGGTGGACGGATTCTTAGAGATAATACAGTCCCTAAGGAAAATAGGACCTGGAGATGTTGGAGGACTTCCCAAGGTCATGCAGAAGTCAGGGCTCCTGACTCCCAGTTTAATTTTGCTTTTACTCTCCCAGACTGCCTGGCATGAAACGGAGTAGATACGCTGTTCTATTTTCTTATTACACAATATTCTCATCAAATAAAGCAATCTACTTTCATAATTTAGTTCAAGGAAAACGGCCCAAAAAGTGCTAGGAGGGGGGCACTGAAGGACACCAATTTTTCACCATGTTTTGTATATAAGAAGTCTGTCAATTCTTTATTTACAATGAGCAAAATTTAAAGAGGAAAAAAATCTATGCAAGAAAAATTAATTGGCAGCAGGCTCTGTGTACACATGTTGCTAATAACTATGTGGGCCCCCTGTCGGGAACTGACATTAACCAGGCTCAGCAACCTGCTAACTCTCAAAAGACTAGACTCATTCTCAAAGGCACTGAATATCAGAAAAGAGAATGAGTGTTAATCTTTTCTAGCAGTGGTACCTATGGCAGAGTTTGAAAATATAAAAATCCTTCTTGATTCATATCTTAACCTTGGGTTCTCCCAGAAGCAGACAGTGAGATGAGAAATTGCGTGCACGTAGTTTAACTGAGGCAAAGCCCCAAAACTACCGCAATTAGTCATTTCAACCTTGAGAGATGAAAATGCACAGGGGGAGGCTCTCCGTAACTGAAAAGGATGGGAACTGTTGATTTAATGGGTGCATGACACTACCGGAGAGTAAGTCCCAGTGATGTTTTGCTGATATGACAGGTGCATGTCCTTTAGTCTACCTGCTTTCAAAGTACTATTAAATGTCACTTACACTGCACTGAAATGTACAGTAGGCTAAGCTGCAAAAGTTAAACATGAGCTTGAATCCTGGCTCTATGATGTGATGGCTATTTGATCCTAAGCAAATGACTTAACTTCTCTGAGCCTGTTTCCACATCTGTAAAATAAGGCTTTTAATGATGCCTTTCTTCTCTAAGTACTGTGAAATTTAAATGAGGTATATGTATAAAACCCCCAATCCAGAATCTGGTAGATGGTAAGTATTCAATGCATGACAGTTATCTTAGCTTAACCATCCTTCCACTGCATCTTTTTCTCTGTTCCCACATCTTTTTAATCCATGACACTAGGTACATTTGAATTTCAGAAAACCAAAGAATATTTTTAATATAAGTATGACCCAAATATTGCATGGTTCTAGATGGGCTGAGGGCACTATGCTTTTTAGAAGCCCTGGAATTCATAACCTTATTGTCTGTTGTGGTCTTTTGAAAGCATTGCCTAGGACATACTTATACTAAATGCCTTTATATTTATACTAAATACTTAAACTAATAATACATTTAGAAATTGCTGTTTTACTGAAATTCAGGTTTAACTGGGTACCCTGTATTTTTATTTGCTAAATCTGGTAATGCTACATTACATGAACGTGCCTGGTCACAGGGGCATAAAAGCTGTAAGGACTTAAGAGATACAAGTTTTCATTCAGCTTTAGAATTTCTGTTAAAATTTTTAAGAGGCACGCCTGAATTGCTTTCAGAAGCCTTAGTCTAACGATTCATGTTCTTGCATGAGAAATTACTACAGAACTAGGACCCCAAATTCTGAACCCCTGTTTGAGAAGAGATGGCCTACTGAGCTATTTATCCTCGTAATAGTGTTCATGGTGCCTTCCTGTGACACGTTTATGTTAAATATTTGCTAACCTTTCAGCACAGACTGAGCTAAAGCACTGCTAGCAAAATCCAGCTTATCTAGGGCGCATCTTCCCATTCCATTCAGGCACACATCTGAGTCAGCCCGGGCATGACGTACGCTCCACGGAGCCGCCCATTTCACTGCCCGCACTTTACCAGCAGGGTTGCCTAGCATGGCCCACAGGGTTTCCAAATACAGAAACTATGTAAGAGGTTGCCTGTCCTTTTTATCTATACAATGTTATCAATGCAGATTCTCTACATGCTTTTAAAAGACAGAAGACAATGAGGTTGTAAATTCTCAAGCTTCGGAAAACACATGCTGCCCTAGCTCACCTAGAACTGACCTGGTTACAGCAAGATCTTCATGCAACAGACCCATATCCTGGACACTAGTGGCTTTGTCCCTGGGTCAGGTATATCAGGCTTCTTGAAGCAAAAGGCTCTGTTAAGCTTTTGAGTTCTCCACCAGGTCTCCAAGGCATGTGTAAACAAACAAACAAGCCACCTGAAACTCTTAGCCTTTCCTGCACTCATGTATGACTTTAATGGTTTAAATTCTCAAAACACTGCTAAAACCAATGCAGTAATGAAAGAGAATGAGTGTTCAAATCAGCAGAACTATAGGTGGAGCGGTTAGCATTCTAGGCTTTCTATAGGAAAATACTATCCCTAAAGAAGTCTGGCTGGCATAGACCAAGAAACACCTGATTGTATTGGCCCCCCTCCCCCACTACCACATCTAGTTTTACTTTCTTCCATCCCTTGCTCTAAAGGATATCTTCCCAGTTTTTAGCATAATGTCTGGAACACAGTAAGTACCCAATAAATGTAGTAAGCTCTCAGCACTACTAGCTATTAACAGGCACTACCACCTGCCTCAAGTTTGAGGGTAGCAGACAGCAAGCTGAATTTTCAGGGTCCCCGTAGTTCTGACTTGGTGAGACTAAAGAGAGTCCACAAATCACACTCTATAGAGAACTGTTCCTCAAATGATCTGTACTGAAAGACCCGGGTTCGGTTTGGTTTGGTCTGGCTTTTCATCTACCACAGATTCATAATTTTGTAAAATGTAATAAAAAATAAATAACTAAAAAATGAGGAAAATGCATATAAAACACAAGCCCAATTTTTGAGATTAGACTCAATAGATAGAAAATTATGCTGTCTAGGAAAGTTTCTAAATGCATACTCTCCCTTGATTTGCTGATCTCTTTGCAGACCTGCAAAGACCGTCCAAGACCCAGCACTGGTCTAGGGACCACACTTTGAGTAGCACACATCTAATAGTCACTGCATATGCATTTCACTACTGAAAATATAGACTCTCATACTAGAAGAATATTATTGTTTTAATCAACGAGTTGACATTTGGTTCTTTTATTAAGAAGAGAAGAATAATCCTGGTTAACCAAAGTAATGTGCTAGGTTTGAAATTTTACCTGATATTTTCCCAGGTAGATTACAGTTCTAATTATGTACAGTATTTAGGCTGCTGGTAAAATCGGTATTTTCCTGAGAACACAGACTGTCAATAGATGGAAGTGTCTGCTCAGAGAATATGACTTAATTTTGTTAAAAATATATTATGAATAATATAATAATATGCAGGGTACAATGCTCCTCAAAGGAAAAAAAACCTAGAAAAGCTAAAGGGTCTGGGTTTATTACTTGGAAAGCCACTACTTTACCTGGGTACGGTATGCTCAAGGCTACAAGCCCATCTCATTAAGCCATGCTGTGTTACTGCTGGGAAGCCCTTTCCCACCCCCACTTTCCAAGTAAAACTCTGCTTGTCTTATGAGACCCAGATTCAGAGTTACCTGTCAAGCGCTCTCTCAACATTCATTCAGCCAGCTCGTCATCCGTCCGTCCACCCACGCATACATCCACCCACAAAGGCACACCGCCAGGCACTGCTGCAGGTGCTAGAGAAACAACAGTGAACAAGCCATCGGGCCTGTCTTCTTGGAGCTGATGCTTTAGTGAGGATAAAGGAGAGAAAATCAAATTAACAAATATATTCATAACATAGCATCTGGTAAGTGAGAAGTTCTATGACGAAACCAAAACTCTGACTCAACTTGCTTGCCTCATCAGAATACCAAAAGCAGTCGGAGAGACTATCTTCTCAATTCGCTCCAAGTTGATGCATAACTATAAGCTTTCTAGATACACAGGAGAGACATTAACTCACTGCATACAGTGGCTGCCTTAGGAAACCATGTCTTAATTCTCAGACTGAGAGAGTGAAATAGAGAGTAACTGAGATGCTATTTTAGATAATGAGCTCAGGGTGGCCTCTCTACGGATTGTACAGGCGTGAGTAGGGATCTCAAAAATAACCCCTTGAAATGAGCCAGGTGGCTAAGTAAGGGAAGAGCATTCTAGGCAAGGAAGAGCAAATACAAATCCCAAAATAAGTAGGGAACTCACTGAGTGTGAAGAACAGCTAAGGGACCTGTGCAATGGGAATTGGATGAGTGAAGGCTGGAGTCATGGGGGGTGAGGCCAACAGGCCAGGTCATTAAGTAGAGAGGTGCCCAGCCAAGCCTCAGCGGCTGGCCGCTTTGTTTGCACTTCTGTTACAGCGCTGCCATCTCGCTCCCACTCAGTCAACCTGCGCTGCTTGAAGGCTGAGTCCTTGAGGTGCTCATCATAGTTTGGCATCCGACACTGCCACATAGTAAGGCTCAAATGTGCTGCTGAATAAGTGAATAGATGAATGAACAAGTAAACACAGGGCTTTCACAAATGTCACTCCATTATTTGCCACCTTTGAGGGGGCAGGACTGGTATTATTACGTTTATTTGACAGATAAAAGAAATGCTCTAGTATGTTCAACAACTTGCTTGCAGACACAGAACTGCTCAGATCTAGAGCAAAGGCATTCCAGACTCAGAGGTTTGCCTCTTGGTTTAGTACCCATTGTGTGCATCAAGCATTATGGTCAATAGAATGGACAGTAGATGCAAGCTTTAAAAAAAATCTCTTCACATCACAGTACTTTCTGAAAATGATAGATGCAAACAGGGGAATTTAATGTTCCATTGTTTTCAGTCTGGGGACTGGCTGCCCTCACCTGGTAATGTGAAAACTAACATGAAATAAAAATGAGCATTCTCTATTTGGTCCAGGACATCTCCCCTGGGCATAGTTTTCATTCATATTTGCCAAGTTCACTTCATGACAGGGGTTACTTTTGTTATACTATAAGATTTATTTTAAAGCCTGAACTGTGCCAAGTATTTAATTCCCATTTGCCATTTGTTGATTTAAAATTGGTTATAATTGAAAATTATTTGACTGTATAGGAATGCCTTATGTCTTCATTTCATTCTGTCTTTAGATGGAACATATCTTATACTAACTTCCTCCTTTTTCCCCTGAATTACTACAACTGCCCACCAAATATCCTCATTGGACCGTTACATAAGGGAGAAAGAAACTTTCATTTTGTTATTCCACCTAGATTTCAGGGTTCAACCTTCTCAGGATATAGGGTTACCCCAACTAAATCAAGAATTTTATTTTTGATGTCTAGGATGGGGGTAGGGGCAGACAGATAAGTGAGATTATATTAGGTACAGTGAATAAAGAAGATGTAAGAATGCATATTCTTAAGGAGATATCATTTTGTGTTTTACATTCACAGGGCTTAAGTCATGCTGGGACTTCCAGGGTGCAAAGAACAAATGTTTAGTAATGTATTTTAAAATATATTGTGTACTGTATCACTTTGTTCCCACCAGGTGGCACTTAAGAGCCTTTATACTTTCAAAACATTTATTTCAGGGTCAGCACAAGGTTTTCAACTTTACAGAGAGCTGGTATCTGGCGCAGCCTACTGTACATTCGTTGTTAATGCTGGAGATACATAAAATAAATCAGAGCCCTTTCCTCCAAAGTACTGATCATTTGCAGATTTAATGTAAAACAAATTTGTAGATTTAAAGTAGGAGATATTTAGAACATAAATTATCCTATCTAACCCTCAAATAAGACTTCTCATTACAATAAACTTTTGCTGGGTTTCATAATCACTTACATGTTATACATGTGTTTTTTGCCCAATGATCACGGCTCCCTTCATGCGAGCAACATCCTGCCCCCAACACCCTTGCTGCCAGAGGAGAGAGGCATCACTGCCTCTGCTGCGAGACACACTTCTGTTAATGGCAGTCACTAATGCAGCACTGTGCAGTTCCTTTTGTATTCTTGCCACACGTAGCCCAAAATACACTGTGCATCCTTCAGAAAAAAATTTTAAGTCCAAATCATAGTTTCTAAGCCATGATATGTGTGGACTGTATGTCAGGGGTAATTAAAGAAAGATTGAAAAGTTTAGGTTTTTTGGAAAGATCCCTGTGGAGAAAAGAATCAGAGAACTGAGGTGGCCCACACTAGAAACCAAATAGGTGGCCTACTGCAGAGCAGCGGGATCTCAGTGGAAGGAAAGAAGTGGAGCCGAAGACTTGAGCTTCATCTAAGCAGTCAGAGTGCTTGTCTCTGAGGCAGGTAAAGCTCATGCGCTGGAGGTAAACAACGGAGGTTCATATCTGCCCCCCACCTTCCTTCGTGCAATAGCTGAGCCAAGTCCCGTGGGCCCTATGAACCGCGGACAATTTGATCAGTAAATGGAAGATAACTGCCCACTTCACTAGTACTCTCATCAGGATGAAATAACATAACATGAATAGAAGGTGCTTGGGGTTCCGCCTGGCAATTCACAGATGAGCAGCAAATGTTATTACGGGTCCCACTATCTCCACTCTGGAGGAAACCCTTTGCACCCTCACTCTGAACTTGATACTACAAGCCCCCTGTTGGGTCTCCTAGCCCCCTGTGCCAATGGTGTCGGGCAGGATTCCTCTGCCTTGGCACTAATGACATTTGGGGTTGGAGCCTTTCTTGTAGGGGCTATCCAGTGTATCTTGGAGTTGTTAGGACTTAGTACAAAACATGTTGGCATCATCTAAGCTAGGGTCTCACGTTCAGCCCTGCTGACATTCAAACTTGAATGGTTGTTTGTTGTGCGGGGGCACGTCCCGTGCAGTGTAGGATGTTAGCAGCACCCCTGGCCTCTACCCCACTAGATGCCAGCAACCTGCCCACCCCTCTGGTTTTGACAATGAAAAATGTCTTCAGACATTGCCATGTCCCCTGGAAGGCAAGAATCGCCCCTGATTGAGAACCACTGGTATAGGATGCATACAGAACAGCCCTGTCCAATAGAAATATAATGCAAACCACAATTGAGAACTACTGTGTAATTTAAATTTTTCTAATAGACATATTCAAAAGTAAAAAGAGAGAGATGAAATTAATTTTTAAACTATATTCTACTCAACCCAAGATAGCCAAGGTACTACCATTTCACACATGATCTACATAAAAATTACCAATGATACATTTCACATTATTTTTCATATTAGTCCTTGCAATCCAGTGTGCCTACTTAACCTTTACAGCATGTCTCCATTTGGACTGGGCACTTTTCACGTGCTCAATAGCTACATGTGGTTAGAGGCCACTGTACTGGACAATGCAAGTACAGGATCTTGCAGTATGCACTTTTGTATACCAATATGCTGTGATTTCCTTCCCCCTTCATGCCCCTCAGTCTTTTTATTGTTTTATTTATTTTATTTTGGTATCATTAGTCTACATTTACATGAGCAACATTATGGTTACTAGACTCTCCCCATTATCAAGTCCCCCCAACATACCCATTATAGTCACTGACCATCAGCAAAGTAAGATGCTATAGAATCACTACTTCTTCTCTGTGTTGTACAGCCCTCCCCGTGCCCCCCTTTACATTATGTCTGCTAATCGTAATGTCCCTTTTCCCCCTTGTCCCTCCCTTCCCACCCATTCTCCCCAGTCCCTTTCCCTTTGGTAACTAACTGTTAGTCCCTTCTTGGGTTCTGTGATTCTGCTGCTGTTTTGTTCCTTCAGTTTTTCTTTGTTCTTGTACTCCACATATGAGTGAAATCATTTGGTACTTGTCTTTCTCCACCTCGCTTATTTCCCTGTGCATAATACCCTCTAGCTCCATCCATGTTGTTGCAAATGGTAGGATTTGTTTTCTTCTTATGGCTGAATAACATTCCATTGTGTATATGTACCACATCTTCTTTATCCATTCATCTATTGATGGACACTTAGGTCGCTTCCATTTCTTGGCTATTGTAAATAGTGCTGCGATAAACATAGGGGTGCATATATCTTTTTCAAACTGGGCTCCTGCATTCTTAGGGTAAATTCCTAGGAGTGGAGGTCCTGGGTCAAATGGTATTTCTATTTTGAGTTTTTTGAGGAACCTCCATACTGCTTTCCACAATGGTTGAACTAATTTACATTCCCACCAGCAGTGTAGGAGGGTTCCCCTTTCTCCACATCCTCGCCAACATTTGTTGTTTGTCTTTTGGATACCGGCCATCCTAACTGGTGTGAGGTGATATCTCATTGTGGTTTTGATTTGCATTTCTCTGATGATTAGTGATGTGGAGCATCTTTTCATGTGCCTGTTGGGCATCTGAATTTCTTCTTTGGAGAACTGTCTGCTCAGATCCTCTGCCCATTTTTTAATTGGATTATTTGCTTTTTGTTTATTGAGGTGTGTGAGCTCTTTATATATTTTGGATGTCAACCCTTTATCAGATCTGTCATTTATGAATATATTGTCCCATACTGCAGGATGCCTTTTTGTTCTGCTGATGGTGTCCTTTGCTGTACAGAAGCTTTTCAGCTTGATATAGTCCCACTTGTTCATTTTTGCTTTTGTTTCCCTTGCCTGGACCCCCCTCAATCTTAGTTAGTCTTATGTATGTAACCACATACTGGAAATGTTCCTATAAGTATCACAAGACCCCATTTTTATGGCAGTGAAGGGTGGAAGAATAAATTATAAGCAAGTGGCCCCTTTCTTTCTTTAGTTTCTTCACCATCTGACCACTGCTACCCTCATTGGCCTAAAACATTTTAATTTTGCCACTCTCCTTCCCATGTACCTCTGATGTTCTCCTCCAACGCACTGCTCATAGAAGTCTTTATCTCTTCACTGTGTCCCTCTGCTCACTTGCCAATGCTTGCTTTCTGGATTCATTCCTACTTACAAGCAGACTCAAGGCAGCTGTACTGTCTCCTTGAGCCAATTGTCTAAATTTTCCATGGAATGGGTGAGCAAGCTTTAATGTGACGCACCACAAACAGTGTGGACCCAACCAACATCTGGCAATGAGGACTGGGTCCTTCTATAAGACTATTTGGTTTACTTCTATACAAAATAATAAGTATTCTTGCTAAAACCAGCAGGCCACAGTGGCTCACCTCTGGCCTTTTCCCCTTGCTGGTCAATAGCTTTGATGCACTATACAAGGAGGATTTTAGGTCATCTGCCCTTCTTCAGGCCACCATATTGTCTCTTCACCTTCCACACCCACCCACTTTCTCTCATCTCCACGCACATCTGTGCTGAAGCAGACACTGATTCTGAGGCTGCATTCCAGACACAGATGTCAGGCTTACATCTGACAGTAAGTGTGGTGCAATGATGGCCCTGATTAACATCCTACAGACGATGAATCTGTGATATGTTCAAGTCAAACAACAGCAAAAACATTCAATTTCCCCTTCTTGCTCAGTAGATCTCCTTTGGGCTGGAATTTAAAACTATATTGCTGTGGCTTTTGCGAACTAGCTTCATATTTTTTTAAAAGTATGTGTCTTCCTGACCATCAAGTTGATGAAATTTGTTCATTTATTCATTAAGCAAGGATTTTGTCAGCTTCCTTTTGAGGTCCTGTTTCAGCTGGTCTTCCTTTGCTTACTCAACCCTAATTATCCCACAACATAACATACAACAAAGCTGGTGGGCCAGAGCCCAGTAAGTGAGTCGAGCCCACAAACTGTTCATGGGGCGGAGCAGCAGCAGTGGGTGCCCACCCCCTCGCATCCTCTCAGTGCTCACTGTCCCAGGGCATATCAATGGCATCCTGCTACATACATACAGCTGTCCACCAAAGAGCTTTCTTTTGGCCAGAGAACATGGGACAGGCCAGAAGTGCTGGGGCACTTGTAGGCCAGGCTGTAGCCCTGAGCCAATGGTATGTGGGAGTTGGAGGATAAACACCCCAGCTTCCTTGGCCTTGGGTGGGATAGCTCTGAAGCACATTCCACACAGGCTCCCAGGTTCCCTAAGAGGGCTGTGGCCCAGTGGCTAAGGTGAAAATCCGTCTGACAGTACACTCTTCATTGGACTCCTTCCTTCTCGGTCTCTTCTGCTTCTTCTCTACGCATATCCCCCAAGTAACCCCCTTGACCCTGAATCCTAGACTCAGATACCCGCCTAAATCACACTAACATTCATTAAGAGATAAATATTTTGTTTCAGGAATGAATTCTCTTTTCATGTACAATGTAGACTTGGAGCTCTCGCCCAATATTTGTTCTCTTCTGCCACAGCAATGGAGAATCCACTTTTAGTAGGCATATACCCAGCTAGAATGAATATTATGTTACCCAGCCTCCTTTACAGTTGGGATTGTCCATGTGACTAGGTTCTGGACAGCAGGATAGAAGCAGAAGCATTCTGTTGCAACACAGAATTGCCCTAAGAGATACAGTCCTTCTCAACTGTGGTGATTTGCCACCAAGGGGAAATTTGGAAATGTCTTGAGACATTTTGGGTTGTCACAACTTGAGTTTGCTACTGATATCAAATGAGCAGAGACCAGGGACACTGCTAAACATCAAACACGCACAGGACAGTTGCCATGGCAGAGTGATCCCACCAAAACATCAGTAGCGCTGGGACGTCAAGACTCTGACTTAGACACTGGACTGAAGTAAGACCTCAGAAACAATCGCTTCTGGTTCTTTCAAGCTCTGCACAGAATCCAAGTGTCTTTTGCTTCCCTGACCTACGAAGCAATAAGACATGACGCTGGCCCACGCTATTAGCCTTGGTATTTGAAGTATTCTGAATCCTGAATTTTTGTTTAATCTGACGCATGTTCTCTGTTGTTCACTAAAGCAGGGGTTGCCTTAACTTTCTGGTCTCAGAACCCCTTTAAAGTCTTACAAATTACTGAGGGCTCCAAATGCTTGCATTTATGTGGTTCCTATAAGACTGCTATTTATTGAATTAGTAATTAAAACCAAGAAAGTTTTAGAATATAAGCACACAGTCCGTTAGCTGTCAGTGTGATGACGTCATCACATGCCAGGGGATTTCGGGAAAATTCGGAACGCCTCTTAAAAAATGAATGAGAATTCACAAATAATGTCTTCATATTATTAAGAAAATGATTTTGACCTCAAGGAACTCCTGAGACTCAGAAACCCACAAGGTTCCTCAGACCATACACTGAGAACCATAAAACTAAAGAACCTACTTTAAAGACCCAGAAATTAGTAAGTACTCCAGGACCCTTTGTGGCAGAAAGGAATTTTCCTTCCTTGTAAATATATGCTTATCATTTCTAAAAGGTACAAAGAGTTCATATTTATAGATTCTCTAAAGTCCAAATTTATACAAATGAGGCAAAAATTAACTATAGCATGAAAACAGTGACTTTTGATATTCTTAATATTGAATATGTATACTGAACTGGCTCACTGGTTTTGGAGATCATTTGGGAAAAAGAATCATTCGTTCCAAATTTCCTCTAATCTGAGACATCTGGAACTATCAGAAGATGGTAGTTTCATGTTTCAGTCCAATGAAAAGGAACTTCGAGATCTTCAATTACATTTCTCTTTGCTTTTCCTAGTGCTTTGCGGTTAAGCACCTCCCAATAAAATTTATCTCAAGGAGAAGAATAACACAAGCTGTACCCAAAAATCCCAATTGCCCAGAAAGGAGACTCAGAATGGTTTTCTTTATAAAGATTTTGGGAGAACTCAATATTTTTCTTACTTTTTTTCTCTATTTGAGAAAGAACTGACCTCTAGAATGTGTACAATAATAACCAATTACTGAATTTCTCATAGGCAGACCTTTGTATAGTCTCAGCGTTAAGACATCAGTAAATAGAAACCAGTTGACTTTTTAGAAAATGTTTCTAATTTAAAAAATATTACAGTACTTCATTTTTAAACAATCATTTTCTTAATATTCTGGACGCTTGACTGTTAGCATAGTTTCCCCGAAACAATTTAGTTGTCCCATATAAATAAAGGTCACAATTTCTCAAACTTCGCATTATTGACATTTGGAGCCAGATAAATCTTTGTTGTCAGGGCCATTCTATGCATTGGAGGGGACTGAGGATTATCTCTGGCCTCTACCCACCAGATTCCAGGAGTATTCCCTGAGTTGTGACAACCAAAAATGTCTCCAGACATCACCAAATCACCCTCAGTGGGGAACCACAAATACCTGTCCATCAAATGATGTCTTCATATTATTAAGAACATAATTTTTTCTAAATTTCCACCTCATATTTGATCTATAGTTGAAGGGCAAATGAGTCATTGAAATAATTAACTTAATTATCACAGGCAAATTTAGATGACTTGGGAATATGACTCTGTACTTTCTTTGCAGGATCCACATTAGAGCTTTGTTCATTTCTATGAATTCAAGTTATAACTATCCCATCAATTCCAAGATAGTTTATTTCTCTGTGATTGTGCAGAGCAGAAGCCTACCCACTCTGAACAAATGACCCCTTAGCCATCCACACTGACATAAACCCAGGCACATGGGGGTGAACATTTTCTGCCCATCCTTTCAGGAAATGTTTCCCAGAGACCAAGACCACAACTCCCACTTCTGAACTAGACTGTGTTCCAACATCGGGAAATACCCCCATTCAGTGAATGTTAGTGAAGTGCCTGTTCACTGCCCAGCACTGTTGTAGGTGCTGAGGATACAAAAGGGAATGTGACTTTATCCTCACTCTGGAGAGAAACACAGACCCCCAATCACAGTACCCATGTTTTCACGCTTCCCCACACTCTGTTCCCAGACCCCTTGCCCTTAACTGAGTCATAACCAGATCTCTTAAACCCACGTAGGATGAAAAGCAATAAACTGAATGAGAGAACTAGCCAGGGTAGAAAGGTTCGCTCTAAGTTTATTAGGTATCTAGGGGCAAAAAATCAGTAAGTGCAATTATTTAAAAGAATTAAATTAGAAAAATTACCATGAGGATCAATACTATAGCTTTAGAGAGCAGCTGTTAGGAAAAAGAAGGGGCTCTCTGCTACAAAAGACCTCAAATGTCCTCCTACTCTTTCACTCTGGAATCATCAACAGTCATGGTACATGGTCACCTTCTGTGGGGGTGGGGGGGTTCCCACAAGCTAAATTACCCATCTGACAGATAACTGTCTTTCCTCAGCCAAATGACTGGTCAGGCTTGAGCCTTTGATCCCACTTTGTGGTTCCCAAAGATGACTAGCTCCCACCCAGCAGGCACCAGTGGCTTTCACTGTTGGAAATGGCCAACTGACAGCAAGATGACCCTGAGAGAACAGACAGAAAATACTATAAAAATTCTGTTCTTTAAATGAGGCACAGCGCTCCTTCAAAGGAATGGACAAAGCAGTCCTATGGCGTTGAAAGAAGTTCCTAAGTGGCATTGTTGCAGCAAAGTGATGTTTCTATGGGCTGCAATCTATGAACAGTATGTAAGTCTTCTGGCACACAAACCAGGCCAGGGGAGAGCCAAACACTGTGGACCAGCCATAGCATAAGAACTACATTTTGTGGCACAGCGTGGCACAGCTGTGAGTGCTTAAAAACCATGTCCAGCTGGGCTTCTCTCGGAGTACCTGTATGGAGCTCCATGGGCACACGACTTCAAAAATCAAAGAACGTAGGTTTCGTTATTATTCATGTATGGTGAGGCCAACAGAGAAGGAGGCAATTGCCATTGAAAAGATTAACTTGTTACAGCTCCCAAGAGGAAGGGGCACACTATGGGGCACTATGGGGCCGTATGGGGAAATGCCTGGGTGGGTGAAGAAGAAAAGGGAGCACGAGGGAAACATGGGCACAGCCTTTACTGTGGTTTCCAGAAAAAGGACCCCGGCGTGGCCGTGTGAAAGCCTTAGAACTGGCTAGTGTGAATGACTTCGGCAGGCTCTGGCAGTAGGGGTGTCTCTAGTGTTTGGTGCCTGCCCTGGGGTGCTTAGGGCAGAGGAATAGTGGCCTGGAGTGTGAGAGCCCCACAGAAGCAGGGGTTGAGGTCTGGGTTCAGGATGGACTAGTTTGCATATGAAAGGCACATGCTTGCAGGCGAGTGGTTTACTCTCTCTAGGAATCCACCGTCCCTGGGACAGGCATTTCCCTGAGTCAGCAAGCCTCCAGATGTCAACTCATCAGAAAAAACAAAATAAAAAGGCATGATTCATAGCACTTCCCCACTCCATCACAGGATTAACAATGTAGAGGCCTCCCCCACAAAACTACAGGCTTCTTACTTAGCTCTCTTGTCCAGGACTTAGCACATCTGGTGCCTGCCCAGTAACTCTGACCCCTGTACCACCACTTACTAGCTTTACAACCTCTGGCAAGTTATTTAACCTCTCCGTGCCTCAGTTTATCAGTGGAATGAGGATAACGAACAATAATACCAACCATATATGATTAATGTGAAGATTGAATCAGTTAATATTTATAAAAGTCATTGTAAATACCATATAAGTCGTTTTCAATATGTCAGCTGACTGAAGGCAGATCAATGTTATACACTGGCAGGGGAATGATGAGCTTTTTGTGACTGACTTCTATCTTCCAAGGTTGTGTTTGTGCTTTTCCCACTTAGACCATGTTTGTTTTTTGGAGTTCTAAAGAATTATGGGGCAAATCACTGCTATATATCTTTTTTCTCCTCCAACAGGAGAAGACAGCTCTGCTCAAATAAACCCTGTTCCCATCACCTCATTCCCTGGGAGCCGCTCCTCAGGCCGATGGAATCAGAGTAGGGAGAATGGCGGGAGGAGGAGGGGAGGGGTGGCAGAAACCTCCTATGGTTTAGGGATCGATCACGGCCAGGCCGCACCCCCAGCCCCCTAGTTCAAGCAAAGTGCCCAGCTTCCAGTCTGAGTGTGGAACTTGGGCTTCAGAACAGTGAGACGGTGCGGCAGGAGAGCTGACTCCATTTCCTGAAAACGGGTTTGCTCGCTCCCTCCCCTCTCAGTTCCATCCTGAGTATACTCAGTGGGTCACGTCTTGGACCTGAAGTTCAGGCTGGGGCAGAAAAACTCTGAGGTTAAAGAGTCTGTGAGCCTAAGATGCAAAGTTAGAAAACCCTCTAGGATGGGGCAGGCAAAGCAAGGATCAGCTGGCACACATCCATCTTTTTAGCGACCATTCCATTTACTGTAAGTCAACACACAGACACACTAGGATATGGGGTGAGAAGGGCCTCTTTCAGGCAGGAAGGACAATGGATTTGGGGGCAATCAAACCGAAGAGCTTTTGCTCCTGGGGTTTCAAATGAGAGCTGGAGCAGTGACTAGGGAAGTGGAGCTGGTGGATTCACATAGGTGCAGTTCATTTCAGACACTGACGCAACTTCAAGAGAGCAGGAAAGAGACGGGAGATCCTCAGGGCTCCGGAAGGGGCATGTGAACGGTTCTACTCTATGCAGCTTCTCAGTTCAAACGTCCCTAATGACCTGATTCATTTCAAGGTCCCGTCTCTTCAGAATCTTAGATTGTCAAACAGTTATTTTGCTTTGTCAAAGACGGGGTAAATGTATGATCATAGAGCTGTGGTTCTCAGCTTTGGGCAATTTTGCTCCCCAGAGGCCATTTGCCAATGTCTGGAAACATTTCTGGTGTCACAATGCGTGGGGAGGACGGGGCTACTAACTTGTAGCGGGTGGAGGCTGGGACGCTGCTAACACCCTCCACTGCACAGCATGGCTCCTCTCAACAAGGAATTCTCTAGCCCCAAATGTCGGCACAGCCTATTCTAAGATACCCTAGTTTAGAAGAACCAAAACTATTTTGCTCAAATTATCTCCCTAAAGCCTAACAACTCCAAGAGGTATTATCCTCCCCTCTTTGTTGCTCCCATAGTGAGGAGCCTGCCAATGTCAACAGGGAGTGACAAAGCCATCTAGACCCAAGACTGCCTAATTCCAAAGCCTGTACTCCAAAACAATATGCTATAGGCATGGCCAGAAGCCCTGTAAATAATTGTGGGTGTGGGTGTGGGTGTGCGTAGAAAGAGGGAAGGAGAGAGTTTTAAATTCAAGTACTAATTTTTAAGAATTTACTTAATTTGTGAAATCTTTCTTGAAATTAAGATTCCCTAAGAGCACAATGCAGTCAAGGCCATATTCTCGTAGGTGGGTTTCCAATTTTCATAGAACAAGGATACAAGGAAATTGCCTTAATACTAAAGCCATCTCAAGGGTCAGTCAGTCTGATGATTTAGAAGGTACCTTCAGCCCCAGGACTTCCAACAGTCCCGGCTTAAGTACTTTTAGACACATGTGATTATGATGAAGCATGCCAGGTGAAACATACAACATGTGAAAGGTGCACTGTCCATGCAATGGATAATTCTCAGTAAGAGATGAAGAGAAACAATGAATGAGATGGTTTAAAAAGTGAGTGCATGACTCCAGGATCTACATCAACAGCAGGTGCCTTTAAGTCCAATGAATGTTTGTTCAGAACACAAAATGTTTGAACATAGATGGGGAAGTTCCACTGATGAGACTTAAGTCAGAAGCCAAAGATTCACTGTATGTGGAGCAAAGTGGCAAATGCTTACACCATGCCAAAAATCTGAATGGCCTTGAGAATATGACCAAGGTTAAAGCCAACCCTAGGGACCAAGTTATGTCTATGACCTGGAAATCGGCTTCTCAGCCACTTTATTTTTGAGGTTAAAAAAATCTGGCATCCAGAACAACTGTCTTTTTAAGTCTTCATTATATTTGTTAATACCCTATTTGGAGTGGGTTCCACTCAATCATCCATCTTTTTTCTTTTAAGCAAGGGTCAATTCCCATATCGTCAATTCTGTGGTAGAAATTAATTTTATACTAACATCTTGGTCATTTGAATAGTGCGATTTCTGTCTTGTGAATAAATTGATTCTCCAGCAGGCTTTATGAAAGCAGCCTGTTAACTGTGCAGTGGTGAGAAGATCAAACATGTCAGCAAATAGAGGAAATGATAAATATTTTATGCTTGGCTTACAAAAGGCAAGTTTTCCAATAGGCTGAAGCTATTTGGCAGAAATTAAAACATTATCTCAAACAAACAAGCAAAATCTTAGAAGAAATGATCTCATCACTCTGAAACTCCCTACAAAAAAACATGTAAATAGTTCATGATTGCATTTAATGTGCAGCTAGAGACACATCACAGTGTGAACTTGAAAACCTCTCAGGTTTAACTCATCCCAGACACTACCAAGCTGTGTGACCTGAGCCAGATGCTCTCCCTTCTCTGATCTCCTCACCTATAAAATGAAGGAGGAGGGGAATATGCTACGTGAGACAGGAAGTGATTCTTAGCAACTACAAAAGTCCCAGGATCCTATTATGTTATTCTCAGGAATAAGAAAAATCCTATTTGGTAAACCAATGGTTAATTCTCCAAACAATAATGCCTTTCAACAATTTGGACTTCAAGTAGGTACTGTACTTATCTGCAAATATTAGATCGAATAAGATCACTGTTCATTTCAATAACCCTTAATTTTAAAACACAAAAATTCAGGCAGCTATATAGTTATTTCCTTCAAAATTTTGCACCGTAGGAGCTAATTCTCTCAGATAAAGCCATCAGTCTTTTTAATTTTTTTATAAACAGATCTGAGTTTTAAAATGGCCCATCAACTGTGACTTCCAGATCACAAAACAGTAAGCATGGGGGTCAGGTGGATGCCCTGATGCTATTCTTCACTTCTCAGTGAGATTTGGAGCAAATTATGACTGAAACCTTAGCCTCAACATCTCTCAAATAGGAATAAAAGTTTTCAGAAAGTTGTTCTGAAGACTGCATGAGCTGATGTTGGCCCAAGGATAACACCTCAAAATGCAGTCATGAAATGTTAATAATTTTATTATTCACAGAGTACATTACCATCAACAGCATGTTTCCTACCAGTTTAAAAAGTGAAGTGTAACAGAATAATAAGGATCATGTTTTGTGAAAGGATGTAAGAATTCCCAGTTTAGGAGGGTAAACCTGGGTGACACCCCTCTGGATCTGTAAAAATGGACTGACTGTGATTTGCCCTGCAGTTGACCTGCTACTTTTATTTCTTTTGAAGATCTGCTTTCAAGATAATAAAGAAAAATATGAAAATTGGACTTCTACTGGAAGAATTTAGAAATGAATTTATGATTTAAGGGTTATTTGTCTTCTGTGGGACTTCTGATATATATGTGTGTGTGTGTGTATATTTTTACTTTTTATACTGGGACATTATTTATATACATATGTATATCCCTATTGCCTGGAACTTATTGGGTTTGCAATAAAAGATTACTAACTATATGTAAATATCTTTGTCCATCCAGTAAGCCTTTTTAAATCACCCTTGTGGGGAGAATTTAATTATGGTAGCAAGAATCCTTAAAAAAGCTGTCTTTAAAATACTATAAAATATAAGATGATGAGGATGAGGGAAGTGCTAAGCCTAAGCTCACATCTGTTCTTTCCCAAGTTCTATCAGAGGGTTTGTTGTTTATTGTTCAGAGAGTTACAAAGCAAAGGGACAACAACGCACACTGGGAAACCACTTTTGACTAATTCTATTAGACTTAAGTAATTTCCTTCTCCCAAAGGCGAAGGACCATGTTTTGCTGTTTGTGTTTACACTCACTCTGCCAGGCTCCCCCCGCTGGTTCAGGTGGCCCCCTGCCTGTCCATCACTTCTGGGCAACTTCCAAACTCCTCTAACAAAACCGGGGGAAACTCAAACCTCCGCCACCCGCTCCCTCTCCCGGGTCTACTTCAATGCTCCTCCCCCGAGAAAAATCTGAGCTGGAGATGACCATCTGAGAAAACATTATGCATAGCGAATCTATTTCTGGTTCTGCTTGGCTGATGAAAGAGTCCCAGAAAGCATGACATGTCTTGGTAAAGGAGGAAACGCTAACCTACTAAATGGGACATAGTAATATGTGGGCTTCTTTATTTAGTAAAACAGGGCTGAACTCACGAGTAAACACACCCAAGACATTTTTTGAAAAGCAAGGGTTACAAGAAAATCTGCGACACATCAGCGTCATGTTCCCTGGAGCCATCTGGGCAACAGGACCTGTGGCCTGTCCAGAGAAGCTAAAAATAGCTTATGGCTCCACATGATGGCATCTAGGTAGTGATTTTCCAATAGAGCATGTCACAATAGTTAACACACACTGTGTGAAAGCAGATGTTTGAATGCCCAAGTGAAAAATATGCCTAGACTCCCGACAGCCTTCCCTTTGTGGCAAGCCCGTCTTCCACGGCAGCAGAAAGAACAGAGGAATTGCAAAGGGGTTCAGAAAATGCAAGTCCCTTGACAGACCACCACTTCTCAAACCTTAGTGTGCATAGGAATCACCTACGGATCTTGTTGATTCTGCAGGTCCAGGTTGGGGCCTGAGGTTCTGCATTCCTAATGGTCTCCTAGGTGGTACTGACACTGCTAGTCCACGACCCACACCTGGAGAAAGGTAATGGAGTACTTCTGAGTGCGGTTTGGTCCCAGTCCCTTCTCCTCAACCAGCTGGCCCACTGAGCCATCTGAACTTACAGGAGGAGAAACTGAGAAACCAAAAAGTCCAGATGAGTGGGCCTCAGAGTGGACTCCGAACACACTTCCTCCTTGTGCTCCTCTTCGTTTCAAGAAGAGAGCCGCTCAGCAACATTCCCCTATGTCTTATTGGCCAGAACGGAATCACAGTTCTGCAAGGGAGACTGGAATAGATAGTGTCTGGTGTTCCAGACACTTACCCAGGGGCAGACTCTGCCACTAGGAAGAAGGCGGAGGGCTCTGGCTGCTGGTCAGGCAGCAACCTGCACACTGCTGGGCTCCTCTCCAATTCAAAAGATAGAGCCCTTGAACACGTGTTTTGAAGATGCACCCATGCCATTTCACAAATTATTATGCAAAGAAAGGTGGAGAACCACTGACCCAAGCAGACCTCCTAAAACTGCCCACCAAGCATACCCTGTATTCAGTCCTGAGGTTGCCAAACAAACGTTAGGGAGATAACAGGGTGTCTGGGAACCTGGGCTGATCTGAGGGTAAGAGCAGTGGGTTGACCACTTCCCAGGCCTCATGGATTCTGGACTCACCTAGCACTGGTTCTCACTCTGGACCGCATGTCAGAGTCAGCCGGGGAGCTGCAAAAAAAAATCCTGATCCTTGGGTGCCACTCCCAGAGATTTTAGTTGAATTTGTCTGGGATACAGGCTGGGCAGCAGAATTTTTTAAAGTTCCTGGGTGAATCTAATATGCAGCCAAGGTTGAGAGCCGCAGCCTGGAGCTGTGCTTCCGTCTTCAATGTGCACACAAATGACCTGGGAGTTTCGTTCAAATGCAGATTCCAGTTCAGCAGACCTGGGATGGGCCAGAGTTTCTGCATTTCTTGGAAACTGCGGTAGGCGCCAACGCTGTTGGTCCACAGACCCCACTTTGTCTGGCAAGGTCCCAGAACACAGGTGCACCAAGTGGCGTCCATGGACCACTGCAGTCTGAAAATGATTTACTGGCATCCTGTGACAAGTAGAGAATTTGAGAGTATTCACAGAAACTTTTGTTGAAATTTGACATCGCTGAGACAGCCAGTGCCTGATTTTGTATTTTACAAAATAAAACAGATTGGAACAAAACACCTGGTCCTTGTACAGAAAATCTATGAAGTACCACCCTAGAGGATAATCCCCTCCACAAACATGCACACTTGAGGGCAGGAATCACATCTTATTATTGAGTGCCAAGTGCCTAGCCATAGAGGGCACTTAGGAAGTACTGGCCAAATGAAAGAATGAATGGATAAAATGTTGGACATCTTCTTGTGGTTAGGGATGGGTGGATAAGCCTAAGCTTCTGTGAATGTCAATATGCAGAGGAAAAAACTAGAAAACGTGAGGTGGGTTGAGATCTAATTTGGTTTCAAATGTTTGCTGAGAGCTGCTACACCAGACTTTGGAGACACGAAGTTTGGAAAAATGTGGTCCTGGACCTCAGAAAGCTCAATTTATCACCCTGCTACTCTAAGTGTGGACCATCAGCATCATTGGTTGTTAGAAATGCAGAATCGCAGCTGGCCCCAGACCTGCTAAATCAGAGTCTGTGTTCGAACACAGCAATTACTGCACACGTTAAAGCTGGAGACCCGTTGCTCCAAATACGTCATCCTCAACCTTGGATGAACATTAAAATCATTTAGGGAGCTTTTAAAAGTGCTGCCGAACGGACCACACCCCAACTCATTTAAACAAGAGCCTCTGAGAGTGGGATCCGGGCATCAGTAGTTTGTCAATCTCCCCAGGCGGTTTCAGCGCACAGCCAGGGCTGAGAGCCACTGCCTTGGTTACACTCTAGCACGCACATGGAGGTGAAATGTCAGGCTGAGGCCCTGGCACTCACTGAACGGGCAATGGGGGGGAGTGAGCCTTGAAGGATTCTAAGCAGCAAACTGTGCATTTTCAGAATTACACATTAGAAAGATGATTCAAATAACTGCACCTTAATCAAATCAGTTGAGGTAGAGACTAGCCATGGGTAAAAGTCATCTGGGAGGCTATCACAATGCTGATCTCCAGTTGACAGTATATTCTCTTGTCAGATTCCCTATCTGTGGAGAAATGAAGGGGGCCCACTTTGCCCATGGATGGGTGACCTTGTTGGCAGTGGTAGCTGATGTCAAAGGGCTGGCTGGGATGGCCCACCCAACAACTGGATTTGAATCAGGGGGAGCCCGCTGAGAATGTCTAATAAATTCTTTAGGGAAAGGTGAGTGGAGAAATCCAGAGAACAATACAAAAGTCCAAAGGCAGAAGAGAGAAGCAAGACTCCAGAGCTGGAAGAGTGGTTAGAACAAGGGGGAAGGGACTAGGACACACGCCACAGATTTAGGGGATCTTGATTTTGCCATAATAGGCAGGCAGGGGGCTTCGTGAAATGGGATGTGGGCCTGGATGAGGGGTACAAAGTCAGGATGGAAACTGAATTAAACTGAGACTGTTAACCATCAGAATTTCTATTATGTATATTCCGCTGGAGGAATCAGAGCTGGCCTCTCACAGTGTCATTAACAGGCTAATTCTCAGTAAATTAGGAAATTCCTTCTGTTAGGGCCCTTCACCCTAATCAGGTGAAGTTTTGCTATACCAGAGAGTCAAAGTTAAAGATCTAAGAAGGCAGAAAACGGATTCCTCTTACTAATCCTCGAGTCTTCAGGTTATAGATGAGTGTTAATGGGCTGTATTAAGATATGGGGGGGTCCTTACCCCCAGGACCTCAGAATGGACCTCAGAATTTACAGAAGTAATCAAGTTAACCTAAGGTCATTGGGTAGCTCCTTAATCAATATAAGTCGTGTTCTTATGATAGGAGGGCATTTGGTCCCAGAGACAGACATGCACAAAGGGGGAAGACCGTGCGCAGGTGAGGGCAGATGTCTGGGAGAGGGCTTGGAACACACCTTCCCTCAGCACCCTCCGAAAGAACCAGCCCTGCTGACACCTTGATCTCAGATCCCAGCCTGCAGAACTGGGAGACAATGCCCTCCTGTAGTCTCAGGCTCCCTGGTTTATGTCACTTTGTGACAGCAGCCCCAGCTGACTAGTACAAGAAGGCAAGAGAGAAGAAAATATGGAGAAACTCAAGACTGAGGAAGTTTATTGTTGTAAAATTAAGACAATGCTCCTAATGAAAATAACTCTTACTTGAGAATATGTTTGGTAAGGAAGGATGTGAGAAAGAATCTTTTTAAAGCTTTAGTTGTGAAAATCAGGCTTGAGTGGGTAGAAAATCCAATCCTGAACAAACAGAATACTTGCTTGGAACTTTTCAAAAGAAGAGCTATGACAGAATGAGATCCTCAAGAAATATGGGAAACAGTCCTTTCTGATTAGAAATGCAGTATATTTTTACCCTTGAGGCAATTTACCATTAGGTTTAGTAAAGCAGATAACAGATTCCAAAAAGCCAAGGGGGAGGGAATGGAGGGAGTCAGGAAAGAAGAAAAGAGCCACATGGAGGAATAAGGAAGAACAGAGAAGAGAACACGCACTGCACAACCAGTTCCTGAAAAATGTGTCAGCAAGTACCAGGCCAGCCTCAACTGGCAAGTAACTGGCCAAGCTCCTCTGGGTAAGGGAGGCAGTGACACTGAGTTCAGTGACTGTCAACATGGGTTTAACTATTTTAGAAAGACATTTCAAAGGCATCAAGTTTGTGGAAATGTACTATATTCAAAAACTACTGCAAGTGCTAAAAACCATGGCAAAAATCTAAATATACTGGCCTAAAAATAATCAGCTAGAAGTTTTTTTTTTTAAGAATCATCCTGTGCAGTCTTCTGAAGTTAGAAATTGGGCTTTTTTTAGAGAGAACCTACATTTCATGAAAAACAGAAAAAATAATTTTTGCTGTGGTGCTTTGTACAATGCAGAGTTAAGTCCAAACCCCCCACATTTATTTGAGAGTGGAGGTGCAAACACTGTTGTATAATCTCCCCCTCCCATAGGTATCTACAGTGAAAAAGATATATGAGGACATGGGAAAGCTCAGGAAGGCAAAAAAAGAGGTTGGATAATGTGCCAAAGCAGAGCCAGGAAGAAGGACGATCCTTGTCAACAGGGCCTTTCGGATCATCTACGAATGAATGGGGCTTTCTAAGCACTTGCTCTGCACGTGAGCTTGCACCAGGCTCCATGTGGGGCAGCGAAAGTTCCTGATGGGGTCTCTGCCCTGACGGCGCTCCTACAACGGAGAGGGTGATAAGAAGGACAAACCTAGAAAGATATCTGGAAATACAAGCCAGTTTCGGAAATGTGTCCTCTGACGGCATCAACAATTCACTAATTCATTTCAAATTCATTCATCAATACTTACACACGTGGGTCTAGGTACCATGCACTGCTCTAGGTTCTGGGGAAACAGCTTTAAAGAAAAAAAAAAGCAGCTGCCCTCATGTAGTTTAGATTCGGTGGAAAGAAAGTGGGAGAGGAAAGGCAGGCAACAAAGAAATACATAAATAATGCGTGCCATGTAAATTTCACAAAGAAAAATAAAACCAGGTATCTTAGTCCGCTTGAGCTGCTTTAACAATACCAAAGACTAGATGATTTAAACAAAAACATTCCTTTCTCACAGTCCTGGAGGCTGACAGACTGGGGGTGTGGGGAGAGCGCTCCTCCCGGTTCGCTCAGTCCTCACATGGTAGAGAACGCCATCATCTGCCTCATACCTATTCTCCCAAGAGCCGTGATCCCATTCCCGAGGGCTCCATCCTCATGACCTAACTACCCGCCCGAAGGCCCCACCTCCAAACATCATCACACAGGGGGTCAGGGCTTCAACATACGAATTCGGGGGCGGAGGACACAAACATTCAGTCCATAGCACCAGATGAAGGGACATGGGAAGGAGGCAGGGGTAATGCCTTCTTACACACGGGGCCAAAGGAGACCTCTCTAAGAAGAGAACATTTGAGACGAGGTTTGAGAAAGTAAAGGTGTGAGCCACATTGATATTTGGGGGAAAACCATGCCAGGCAGAGGGAAGGGTGTGTGAAGAGACCCTGAGATGGGAACACGTATGGAAACTGAAGAAAAGCCAAGAAACTAGTGCATCTAGGGAGTGATAAGAGTAGAGGGCGAAGAGATATCAGAAAAAGGTCAGAATGCACAGGCCAAGGCAAGAAATATGGGCATCACGCTGATGAAATGTAAGTCCACTCGTTGAGCAAGTCCCCACACCTTTTAAGAGGAAAACCGACTGTTCACTCCATCCTTTAACAAACTTCTTGAAATCCCTCCTCTGTGCCAAATATTAGACATGCAAGAATAAGAAACAGTCCCTGCCCTATTAGTATTGCTATCAAATATTCTTATCATCAAGACGGCCAACAACAGCTTACCAATACCATCACCATCAACACCACTATCCTCACCACCGTCACCCTCCCCCTCCTCCAAATGCTGTTACGGACTAATATGATCAGCGCTCAGTACACTTCCCTGAGTAATGACCTAACATCTATCTTTCCAGGAGAGCCAGGTGCATGGGGTCAGGAAGCAGTGCATCTGGCTTCCAGGTAGCTCCCAGGGCTTGCAAGGTGATTTGAGTTTCGAGGAAGACCAAGACGCCAGGCCACATGCCACTGCAAACTGGCCAACCTGTGCCATACCACAGCAAATCAGCTGACTGGCCAACTCCTGATTGGGCAACTTCCTGCAACAGAACCATTCTTTGTAGAAAAGAGAGTTTCTCAAAACGACCCATACCCCCTCCCTCCGCAGTCTTTCTGTTTCTTGTTTTGGGGCTCCCATGAAAGTGAGACTCTTTGAGGACTACGGAAAAGGAGTTCCTCCAGGACAGATCATTTACTGTTAGGATAATAAACATAGCCAGCTGAGCTGTGGTATGATTCTAGGGTGACCCTTTCAGAAATTTAATTTCAGAACCTATATTTCTTCTCCAAGAACTAGAAATTACTCTGTTTTCAGAGTCTTTAGTACTTCTAGAATATCCTATTTATTGCTTCCCATATTATACTATATTTATATGACTGTCCCCCTACTGGGTCTTAAAATTCCCAAAGACAGAGACCATGTCTTATCTACATCTCTACCCCAATAATTTGCGAAGGGTCTGACACATAGTAGATGTCCATTAAATTGTCATCAAAACAAGATGTTTATCTGCTTCTTCCCCCACATCAGCAATCATATTTTCCTCCCTGGGACATTGCTATTGAAAAGTTATGAAGACACAGTGATAAAAATGAAACATAAAGTTATTGCAAACCAAGCTTTGCTAATAGAAAAGGAAGAAGAGGAGGAAGAGACAGTGTTTGATGTTTTGCTCCTTCCAAGAAGTTAATACCTGTTATTCTGTTGACAGTTTCTTCTATAAATCCTATCACCCATGTAAAAGTCCTTTCTGGAAGCAGGTCCAAGGTTTTGAAATTAGGCTGTCAGACACAGTATGACAGCTATGACTAGGACGCAGCATGAATGCTAGATTACTCATGATGAGAAAGATAGCAGCCCCAGTGCTGCAAGAGATAGAAAACTCGACGAGCTTGCAGGGCTTGCGAATGGCACCAACAGACTGCAAGCTTTAGCCCCACAGCCGTAACAATGTCTTGAATTTTAACAGTTTCTACTCTGCTTTTACAGAAATGCAGAAAGTATATGGAAAGAGACACAAAGAAAAAAATGCCACAAAAGAAAGGAATAGAGATATTATAGGAGCCAAAGCATGAACAACATCTTTTCAGGAATAATTCTTTAAAAAAATAGAAGGGGTTACTGCCTTTTCCCACAGATGAACCTTGTAATTCATCCCAGCATTAATTATGATGGAAAAACCTGTAAGCACAGGGAACTTCATCCAAAAACCACCCCCATGGTAGGTACCATCAAGTCATCCTTAATTAGAAAAATGTCATAGGTGCCACAATATACACTGGGAGGTTGGAACCAAACCACAAGAAGGGAGGTTTCTAACCTCCAACCTGCTAATCAAACCCAGGCTTGCTTTTGAGTAAATCTTAACTCCCAAGTTATACTTAAGGCTAATAGGGCCTCCAATGACTTGTAGGGATGAGAAATGATCCGACTGGGAGCAGATTCTCTAAATCATTCTAGACAGAAATGGCTTGTTGACCCACCACAGTGCACACTCAAATCATCAAGTTAAAGAAAGCTGAAATGGGAACATCACCAGGAATTACTGGGATGGAGCTACCATTCCCAAGCCCATATGCTCCACATTATTTGCTGCCAAAATGAAAATTCAAGCATTCCTGCCTGAGGAATGATGAAGCCTGGCCATCAGGACACTTTAGAGGGGGCCGCAGAGAGACCTCGTGGCACTATTTATTATTGATATTTGCTTATTCCTCCCCACCCCCACCCCCACCCCTCAAAGGCTGTGGTTTATCCACAACATCTGGGCTTCATCGTTGACTGGAAAGCTTATGAGAGCCTTTGTGCCGAGTGAGGCAATGGAAACAGAAAATGATGCTGGTCAGAGGATTGTCAACAGGACTTTGGACATTGCCAAATGGCATGTTCTTTTCCAAGGAACATTCAGGATGCAAATAAAAATCAAATAACACTTCTTCTTGGCAAAAGAATGGGCTTAATTTGCTTTTGTTTTCTTCTCTCTTGCTTTTAACTTGAACTGGGCTGCAGGGAGTTATAAAGGCTTTATCAACTCTAGTTGCTTTCCTAAGATAAAGAGCTTTAGCTGGGGTTTGAAAAGGAGAATTGTCACTTCCAAGAAGATGCCCTCTCCCCAGGGAGAATTCTAGAGTGAAATCACGTCAACTCCCTCTACTTCCAGTTTGACTACTTCGGGGATTTACTGGGACCTGTCATCCTGCCTCTGCTCTAGCCGTAGCTACTTTTCAGCTGAAGTGACAGAGCCTCACCCACCCTTCCTTTGAAGAGGTCAGAGATGCCAACAGCTCTTTCAGAACATCAGAGTCCTTCGGGGTGCAGCAAGTTCAAGGTCATGACCCTGTGATGGCCAGTGGTGGTAGGGAAGGGGGAGACAATGCTTTTAATTTACTCTTGTATCATCCACGCCCTTGGTCCTTTAGGAGGCAGCCTTTTCTTTCTCGGTCACCTCTTCTGCTACCTCAGGCAATGTAAAGTGGTTTAAGGCCTCAGCACCTTTGTGCACGCTGAGTATACCTTCTGTCTGCCTGGAATGCCTTTCTCTTCCTTTTTTGTCTAAATCCTACTCATCCTTCAAATCTTAGCTAAAGCTTCACCTTCTGCACTGGGAAGACTTTGCTGGCCTCCAGGATAATATGGAAGGCCCCTCCACACTTCTGTCACTCCCTATAACCGCTGATTTATTTATCTGTGTCAACCATTAGGCCCCAAGTTTTTTAGAACAGGAAATCTATCTTATCTGCCTTTGAATTCCCAGCTTGAACATAACAGGTGTTAGAAATTGTCTGCTCAACAAACTAGGAGTTGACTGGGCTGAAAAAACAAGTCAATCAAACAACCATGCCTGTTCTTTAAAAAAGCTAAGAAATAGGCCTATTTCAAGGTCTCAGTCCTGAAAACTAGAAATAGACACCACAACTTGGGAGCAGAGAATACCAAATTCTCAAAGTTGGGAGAAGAATAATACAATCTAAAAGAGGAGTTGGCAAACTTTTTCTATAAAGGACCAGATAGTGTATATTTTTGGCTGGGTGAGTTCTATGGTCTCTGTTTCAGCTACTGGGGTCTGCCGTTATAACATGAAGAAAGCCACGGACAACACATAGACAAATGGGTGTGGCTGTGGCCCAAGAAAACCTTATTTCCAAAAATAAGCAACAGGTTGGGTTTGGCCAGCAGGACTTAGTCTGTTGATCCCTGGATCTGCAACTTCAAATAATTCAAAAGTATTGTGTTTCGTGTCTAATAAACAGGGAAGCACTGTCAAGGATTCCTGAAGAGAGTTAGAAAGAGGAAAAAGCCCTGAAGGACATTCAGACGAGGACTCTACAGGGATGCTACTCATTTTCAAGGACATACACCTATCATCCAAAACCAAATGGCTTTCATGACCATGAACGATGTCACTGTACCCCAGCTCTGTGGGCGATTCTTGAGTTCACTGGTGAGACTGAAGGCCCAAAGGGCAGGAAGCAAAATTCCGGAGAGTAATAATGTTGGTTAGATCAATCCTTCCTCCACTGTATAATTTTATCATTCTTGTTTATTGCACTTAAAAAGGAAGTAAAACTACCACCTTAAAAAAATACTTTCTAACACCAAAAAGTAGAATGATCTTAAAGTCATGGATTTTCTGCTAAACTCTTTTTGGACACCAATATGTCCTGTTCAAGTCTTTCGTGTTTAGCATTCTCCTTATTTCTAATAACAAATTTCCAGACAACCCATCAATCAATCAGTTGGTCAACCAGTATCTATTAAACACTTGCTGGTCATAGTGCTAGGTGCAACGACAGCACTTCTCAAAATTGTCTGACCATGCAGAGTAGGGGCCAAATCTGGTCTGCTGCCTGTTTTTGTAAGTCAATTTTTATTGGAACACAGCCACATTCATTCATTTACATACAATCTATGGCTGCTCCTGTGACACAAGGTTGAGTAGTTGCAACAGAGACCGCATGGCCCGCAAGGCCTAAAATACTACTCTTTGGCCCTTACAGAAAGTGTCTGTCAGCCCTTAATCCAAAGCAAAGCAAGGACCCCAAACAACATAAATTTCCATCAGTAAGGGACAGGTTACATTAACTAAAGGACCTTTATTCCAGAATTAATTTCCATATCATAAACTACTATGAAGCCCTTAAAAAGAAGGAAGCATATGTACACCCAGAGGTATGAAACTCTCGACGGTATGTTAAATGTAAGCGATTGTGTACAAATACTGTACCATAATCTGTGTCTGTGTGTATATTATACACAATATTAGTCAAAATGAAATCTCTTCTTTTTTGCCACTCCAGTACCAACAGCAACCTTCCCTCTCATTCCCACCTTTGAAATGCAGTAACACTCAAGGTTCACTGGCTATTTTGAGAATAAGCAAATCTAATTACTCAGGACTTCTGCAAACTCATGCCACCCAGAACGAGTTAATGTTTTTATGTTAATTTGATTCACTTTCTATTTTTGGAACTTTATTACTTTGAACACATGCCAGCCATCATATTTCTGATTTAATTGCCTAAATGTGAAATTTCTATGATATGTGTATTGGACTAATTTCTGCTTTGGGGAAAAAGTCCCAACAAATAAAAGTTATTTTGAAAAACATAATGACCATTGAGCACCTGGGATAGCATCCTTATGACTACAAATTAATACCATTTTTTAAAAGGCATTGAGCTGAAGAGAAGAAAAGTGTTTTATTAGAAAACATAAGAAAACAAAGAAGACATAAAATGAATATATTAATTGAAATAAGAAATTTCAGTACGTTAATTACGAACTGTAATTAAGCAAGCCAAGAGTTGGAATACCCACTTTTTAAACAAATCATAAGAGAATCCAACTTAATTATAAAGATGTTCATGTATATAAATAACATGGGTCACAGAGTAGGCATTAATGGAGATGAAGGATTATTGTTCTTCCCAGCTAATTTTCAATTTTATGAAATCCCACAAGATGTATATAATCAGAAATACATTAATTGAAAAGAGTAAGCATTTCCCTTTTCCTTACATGTATCCACATACATAAGTACCTATCCAGTGATTAGTCAGAAAGATACTCCCATGAGCCAGACAGTAACACATTTATATATACAGATTGGAAACATACTTTGTATATATTCATTATTTCTAATATTTAGGAACTTGATCACAGGTGCCAATTCCTAATTTCCTATCCCAATTTAAGTCTAGAAGGAATTGGCATAAATTCACACTTATGTTTACCCGCTACATCAAGGTAAAGTTAAATTCTGGAACAAAAACTGGCATTCTTGGTTTCTCCTACAACTGGAACATAATATCCTTTGATAAGTTATTGTTAATTAGCTTAGACTGATTTCTTTCAGGTCTTATTTTCCGTTTCATGTCTGTTGGCATTCTTTGTTTTGACTTGTTACCTTTGTATTAGTCTACAGCTCTAAAATGTCAGGTGCTAAAGGTCACAAAGAGTCAGATGCAGCCCCCAAACCTACTCTCTTACATAATATTTTGACATTTTATTTTATGATTGTCAACAGAACAGTCATGAAGTCTAAAAGGCACCTTTACTCCAAGAAAACAAATATACTAATCAATAACAAGAAGAGACAATAAGCCAGTATCAGTGCAGCTAAGGGTCATTTCCAATATCTAGAGAGAGGAAAGAACATAGCCTCTAATTAATTACCTGTATCCACTTTGCAAAATAATCTTAAAATTTAATGTTTTCATTGTTAAGTTAGTATGCCTTTCTGTTTGCTTGCTAATCATTGTCAAAGAAACAAAATTTCACTATTAGATAACATCTTTGTGAAGTATTTTCCAAGCAGAATTTTTTAAATTTCAGAATATTGATTATAATTCCCATACAAATTTCCTAGAAGAACTAGATTAGAAATATTAGTTATCAACATATTAATAAAATTTAAAGCTAATATTTTAGTTGGATTAAATCAAGAGTCCCTAGGTACTTAGGTAGAGTACTTTTTATTTGGCCTATCCAAAGAATAATTTATTTTATAGAACTCCTGGTTTTATAATGTGTTCTTGAGGAAAACAATACATCAGTTTGATATTTATTATTAATTAATCTAAATAGAGTAAAATTCCTTCCAAAACCTAATCATAAATATACAAGGACTATTTTACATTGTGATGTAAAGAAAACTGGCTACGAGTACTGCATGAGGAATAAGTCAGGCTTTGTAACTTGTAACATGCAGTAACATTATTTTAAACAGCAGTAGGTCAGTTTCACGGATGCTTCAGCCTTCCACTCTTGTATCCAGGCAAAAGGACAGCTTCTGGGAGCAAACACTGTGAATCAGATGACAAGTAGAATATGCCACTGAAAATAGCCTCCAACAGTGGTCCGTTAGCACCCCTGGCCGGGTCCCATGCCCTGGAGGACGTGTTTGATGGAGCAGGTATCCAGGAATGACCATCTGGCCAGTCCCCATCGCCTCCTGAAGACTTTTTCCAAGGCTTGTGTCTGGAGGAGCAGACTTATCCAAGACTCTGGCCTTGGTGGAAAGGAGTAGCGCAGTCACTCAGCCAACTGATTAAAGAGTACAACACAGTTTACCAAAAACTAAGGAAATCTCAGAGTACAACTATACTCTGCATATAGTAAGGACGTGGGCTTAGAGTTGCCCAATTTTCCTGGTAGTTCTTGAAGCACTAAGTCCCACTTTCTTCCTATTTCACATCAACAGCTATTACAACCACTATACAATCTTAGTTTGGAGGGCCATCATTACCCAATTGCTAGGTCTTCTTTATTTCTACTGGTCTGTCCCAGATCACAGATATTTTTTCTCAGTACCTTCGATTTTGGAGAAATAACATTGTCTTCTTTGAGTTCCCCAGGCTCACAAATCAGCTTCAGAAATTTCTAGAGACAGGATGTAGCTTGAATTACCAATAAGCTACTCAGTAACATGTTCTTTTTTTAATGCTGTTCCCATCCCAGGAGCTAGAAGTCTGAGAACTACATTTCCCAGACTCCCTGCCATCACAGTTCAGAATGAGGCCACAAAAATGAGACACACTCACAAAGCAGAAGAGAAGCCAAAGCCCAGTTTGGTGGTGGCAAGCAGGTGTGTGGGCTTTGGCAGATGGCCAGTGGGAGGTGTTGCCAGGTGCTTCCAGGTACAGCAGGTAGCTGAGATCATCAGTGGTACGTTCTCAATGTCATTATCATCCTAATTTCTAGAAGGCTAGTTGCACTCATTTTCAATTCTTTAGTAAGCCTCTAACTCTTGTTTTAAATCACTTTCTTCTTGAAATATCTAAGGGTTTTCTGTTTTTCCAGCTGAATCCTGGATAGTGCAGAATGGCTTCGTCATCACTGGGGTTCATTGTTGGTGGAAGGGCCAAAGGAGCAGGCAAAGGTTATAGAAATCAGACTGAGTTCGACGTCAGAGATGGCAACCGAACCACTGTCGGTGGGACTCTGACTTGGAGGTGGGTATCAGAGGCAAGATTCAGTTCCTAAAAGGAGCAGAGTTGACTTGCTTTGGATCTGACCTCAAAATCCAATGTTGACCTTTGAAATAGTGATGTTCTTCTTCATCCCAAGTACAAATTTAGTGTAAGCAAGATAAAGACTTGCACGAAAGTGTGTGAACCAACAGTTTTGCCCAGGGTCCCCTGACTGATAATGCAGGAAAGATGGACTACAGCTTCCACAGTGCTGAGAAGCCACTAAAGAATGCCGGCAATAGTGAAGGAGATTTCCACGGAGGTGAGCAAAGCACCTGGGAAAATGCTGCTTTAGTCTCTCACTAGTGTTAATTCTATCAAGAAGTGCTAGCCCTTGTTGAGGTCTGTATTCCTTTCATTCCCAAATTCCCCACATCCTACAGCTTTGTACCTTGGCGATTTTATTCTCCTTTGTTGTTTTTGACATCACTCATCTCATTAATGAAAGTTTTATGTTAATTCAAGACTAAAAAAGTGCTAAACAGAAACTCACTTAAACTTTCTGGAACTTGGTTTCCTCTTGCATTATATTGTGATGATAATACTATTATTCAAGGGTTTTGTGAGGATTAAATGAAACATATGTATAAGAGCTTTAGAATGTAAAGTATTACCAGTAAAAACTGATTACAATCAAATCCATATAAAAATGTCTACAAAATATCTCCATGAACATTATGCAAAGCCATGCACTAAACAAAAGAAGTTAAGGCCTTTAGAGTGGAAAGGGACTGTAAAGCATAACAAAAGCCAAAATTAAAAACAAAGCAAAACTGTTTTATTTCTTTAAAAATAATATCTATCACCTGCCAAAACTGTTGACTTTTCCAAGTCATGGCTTAGAGCATGCTCAAAAAATTTCTAAAATGTGGAAACATTTGTGGAACTTGTGGGAAAGCACAGTTTCCAAAAGCTTTACTCAGAACAAACCCATGAGAGGTAACAGTGTCTGCCTCATCACAGGTATACACCCCAGTGCACACCCATCCCGACACAGACTGGCCCACCCACAACACAGGCCTTAGAGCACTTGGTGACAACACTGGTCAACAACATCGCACGGACAAATCTCTGTGGATTAGGTCAAGATTTCTCTAAACATATTGAATTTGCTACATGGAGCTTCAGTTTGGGTTCCCCTACAAGTGGGCCCTGAGACAAGGATTTGAGTGTAAATAGTTTCTTTGGGAGGTGAGTCAGAGAAAGGAAAAAGACCAGCAGAGGTGTGTTAGCAAACAAGTTACTTCTGTAGGCACTGGACCTCAGGACCTCTGGGGAGCCCTGGAGACAGTGTAGAACATGCCTCAGAGTCGTCCCAGTTGAGGAATGTGGAAGCTGGAGTGACTATCAACCAACTGCCCCGTCCATCACTCGCCCAGGCCTGTTTTCATATAGCCATTAACTTCCCGGCACTTCCCAGTGTCAGAAAGAAAAAACAGCCTGCAGGTGCAGAGTTTCAGGTGTTCCCAAGGAGCGGCCTTCCAGCAGTGGGCGCAACGAACAACTACCTGGACCCAAATGTCAATAGCATTACAATTGAGAAACCCTGTTTAGGCAATGAGAATACTGAAAGGTTGACATGGAAAGAAAAGAGGCACATTACTTTGTAAAGGATGTTACAGGTGACCAGTTCAGGTGTTGGGGGAAGGCAGCAGTGCTAGAAGGATTTGAAAAGATTTTGTTAATTATAAATTCCTCCCCTCTCCTTACATTTGAGTAACACATGGAATCCATGTAAAGTGATCAAAACCAGAGCTCTGACTGGAACACTAATTGTGACACTATTTTACCACTGAGCACTTCTGTGACAGATTTTTACAGAGGTTGGGGTGGGTAGATAAATGTGCCCCATGCTGACCTCTTCCAACCATGCTCCCCTGTCCTAACTGAGGTTTACCATCCTAAACAGCAGCCCCACATTTTCCCAGCATACACTGCTTACAAACGTCTTAGAGGTTCCTCCTAATATGTCTGTCCTTCAAAACTCTTCATTCAAATTTCTGCTTACAGGGGTGTGGAGCCTCCCCTGACAGAGGACTCAACAGGCACTTCCAGGGGCTGCCACAAAGTCTTCATTCCATGACATTTATTTTTCTCACATTCAAAAAGTTGGCTTAACAGAAGCATAGGAATGTGGTAAAAATGCAGAAAGACAAAATATCTGAATAAAATGCAGAGCAAAAAAAACTAAAAATAAATTCCTTATTTATAGCAAACTCAAGTCTGGAGTAAAAGTAAAATGAAACATATGCTAAGGACCTTACAATAATGGGTCTGGAATCAAAGAGGAAAAAGAGAAGGACAAGTTGAGAGGAAGGTTCTGAAAGTGACACCAAGTTTCAAGAGTTATGACATGAAATTTATGTCCATTTAAGTTCTTGGCAGAATCAGAACAAGTGGACAAACTGTATGGCAGAGAAAGTATATCCTTCTCTTTTCTTTCTGAGTCTCCAAGACATCAAAAATTAACATTTACTAATCTGCATTTCAGAAGCATTTCAAAAGATTTCAGAAGCAAATGCAAGTTAGAAATGAGATCACAGGCATAATTAAGTTTTTCTGCTCATTTGATAAATGAACATGATTTATTTTATATATTTTTGACATGAATATAAATATTTGATGATATGTCTAATGCATAATTGCTGTCTGGGCTGACGGTGATGATGGTAATGATAGCGATGGCGATGGTTAGCAATCAAGTGCTTACAGCGTTTCAGGAACCATGATAAACATTATATAAGTGTCATTGTTTCAGTCTCTCAATGCAACTGGGCACTACTATTATGCCCACTTTACAGTGCAGAAACTGAGGCTTGGGGTTTCAGAGTGAGTAAGCGGGAGTTCTTGGAATTTATCCAGATCTGTCTACATAGCCCACATTCATACCATCTCTCTGGTAGTGGAGTTTTGGAATGAGCCGGTATTACTTTGATGGACAATTTAAAAATATTAAACCTACAACTTTAAATTATATGTCTGTGTGTTAGGAATTGGGGCTGGGCTTTCCTTCTAGGACATTCTCTTTGGGTACTGCCCACCACTCATTTCCAGAATGCGGGCAGCCTGGTAGATGGAAAAGGAATAGACTTTAATGTGAAATGGAATGGGTTTCAAATCCTTGTTTCCCAATTCTCTGTATGAATTCAGGCAAATTAGTTACTGTGCAGGTAAAATTTAAAACATGGCCTCCCAAAATTCGCATGCCATGGTTAATCAATCAAACACTGATCTAGGTACAGCTATGAAGAGACTTTAAGGATGTAATTAAGGTTAAACCCCAAGTCATTTAACCTGAAGATACGGAGATTGTCTGGATGGGCCTGCTCTAATCACAGGAGCCCTTTATGGCAGAAGAAGTCAGAGACTAAAAGCATGAGAAGGGTTTGACATGCCATTTCTGGCTTTGAAGACAGAGGGACCATAAGCCAAGGAATGCTGATAGCCTCTTGCAGCTGAGAAAGACCCCCAGCCAACAGCCAGCAAGGCAACAGAGACCTCAGTCTTACAACCACTAGGAACTGAGTTCTGCTAACAACCTGAATGAGCTTGGAAGTGGTTCTCCCCCAAGAGCCTCCAGGACAGAACACAGCCACTAAGTTTGGAATAATTCATCACACAGCAATAGAAAACTAATATAATCACCCCCTTTGAGTTTGTTTTCTCAATAATCAAATAGAGGTAACCATATATACCTTGCAGAGATTCCTGGAGGATAAAAATGAGAATGCACTTACTGTGACCACAGTGTACCTGACAGGGTAGGCAGTTAGTAAGGGCACTGATGGCTCTGGGAGTCAAAATCAAGGGGCAACTGCACTTGACCTTAACACAGATAAGACATGAAATTAGCATAAAACCACAAACTAAATATAAATTTGAATTAAACTATAATAAAGTAGAAATTAAATCAAAATGAACATGCATAAAAGCTATGGAGGAAGCTACTAACATGAAATAAGTTCCAAGGGCTGCCTTTAGGCCAGTGCTTTGAACTGAGCAGGCATTTCCCTGCTGGCTTAAGACCTGGTGTCGGAGGCTCAAGTCCATTAAACCCCATTAACTTATCAGGTGCCTAACTGGCTGCAACAGACCCAGTCATAATGGGTAGCAAGGTTTCCTCTGAGGAAAACAATCCTCATTTATACCACACTTTTTACTCTAAAAGGAACTTACATCTATTTTGCATTTTTAACCCAAATAGCAACATTTCGAGGTAAGCACAGAGAAGCGGAGAGAGCAAGCTGATGCCTGCCCGACCCCTGCATCATGTGGATGCGGCCACATGATGGAGTTTTGGTCAAGGGACACAGGCAGGGGGGATGCGTGTCGCCTCCACGTCAGGCTCATGGGATCTGCCATTCTCTCCTCTATTCCGTGGAGCAACAGACTGAGTGCGGAGGTACCACAGGATGGAAGGAGCCTCGGTCCTTGAATGCCCACACAGAAGACTGCCCTCCAAACACCTGATTCAATTACAATGCCGACAAAAAATAAATTTGTATTGTGTTAAGCAGAAATTTTCCGATTGTTTGTTTCAGCAATTAGCTTTTTGTTGCAGCACTTAACCTGCCCCGGTAGAGACACTTGAGCCTTAAAGTGAGGTGTTGCCCTAACCAAGTTCTATATGTAGAACTGGCTTAGCCATCAGGTAACAGGCAGAGAAGAAACAGGTATCGGTGCTTGGAAAGATGGGTGACATCGTTACATGTATGTAGCAGCGAAACACTTGCTAAAATTTTCTCCTGAGAAGACTTGGAAGGCAGACCCAGTGCCTTTAGAATCAAAGTGTTAGTATGCGTTGGCTGCTCTTATTAGAGAAAGAGACTGCAAGGGAAAGGGGGGTCTGGGAGAGAATGTCAATTCTGCCAACAGAAATTAAAGGAACGGAGATTCCAGAATTTGAGCCTAAAAGGTTGGAGAAGCTTACTCCTCTGGATGCCCAGCTATATAAAATAGAGAAAGCCTTGGAACATTAGTGTGTGCTGGTCTCCATCAGCCACCTGACTTGAGAGGCTTCCATCACTGCTGTTACTTAACAGATGCAGTTCAGAGCAGCTACGTTTTTGCTGGAGATCATGTGATTTTATGAAGTGACAGATTCAGAATTTGAACTCATATCTTGTGAATCTGACTTCAACTTTCTTTCAGCATATTTCACAGCCAAACGCTGCACTAAATTATAATTTTTTAAATGTGTTGCTGGTTCAGGAGCTAAACAACAGTGAATTTCCTTGGAAACAACATAAACTTCCCGAGCATTTTTACAGGAACTAGAAGGTGAAATCGGTGTTTCAGTTTCCCTAAAATGGGTTCCCTGAATTGTTTTCACTTAGAACCCCTTGTTCTCCTTTGCTTCCATAGACAAAATGAGACCGGCCTCTTCTAGGGCAATACTGTCATTTTATTAAAATTTAAATTTGAGAATCTGTTTTGTTGGCAGTGACTGGCATATATTTACATACACTATTATTCTGACCAATGTTCACAATGGATGATTACAAAGTATTAAGTAATAAATACTTAGTTATATGACTATTGAAAGAAAAAGCACTGAACAGTACAAGGCACATGCTTGAATTATTTGTGCCTCATTTCCACTGTGAGATTATAAACTCCATGCAGGGAAGAGCTGAGTTCGTTTCATCTTTGTGACTAGCCTTAGAGCAGTATCAAGTTACAGTAACTAACTGCTTACTGAATAACTAAAAAGCACTGAAATTTCAAGTGAGATAGAAATAAGCATACAATGTCAGATTGGGAAGTGTCTTAATTTGGGTTCCTCCAGAAGTAAATGCTGAAGCAAAGGTTCACAGGCAAATTGTTTACTTAGGAGGGATATTAGTTTCCTCTAGCTGCTGTGATAAATTACCACAAATGTAGTGGTTCAGAACAACACAAATCATTAAGTTCCAGTTCTGGAGGTCAGAGGTCTGAAATGGGTCTCCGGGGTTAAGGTCAAAGTGTCAGCAGGACTACATTCCTTCTGGAGGCTCTAGGGGAAAATCCATTTCCTTACCTTTTCCAGCTTCTAGAAGCCACCTGCATTTCTTACTTCATGGCCCCTTTCTCCATCTTCAAAGCCAGCAGTGTAGCATCTTCAAGTCTCTGACTATGTTTCTGTCATCATATCTCCTTTTATGAATCTGACTGCCATGCCCGCCTTTTTCACCTATGAGGACACTAGTGGTTGTACTTGGACCTCCCTGGGTAATTCAATGTAATCTCCCCAGCTCAACATCCTCAATTTAATCCACATGTGCAAAGGCCCTTTGCCATGGAAGGTGACATAGTCACAGGTTCTGGGATTAAGACTCGGACATTTCTTAGAGGCCATTATTCTGTCTACCATAGGAGGTGACACCAGAACATACTGGTAGGGTAGTGAAGAGGTGAGGTAAGGGAAAGAAGTCAGTAAAATGTGAGTTAACAAGGCAGCCATCACCGAGGGCAACTGGGGTTCAGTCCTGCAGGGAGACCCTGTGCGCAGGACCGATAAGCTTCAGAGGTATCCCGGGAGGCAGATGACGGCCTACCAGTTGCTCATTCATCACCCACCACTTGAGGGCTGCTCGCACGGTCATGAACACGGACAATTTTGGTTTGCCCTGTGATGGGAGTGTGTTCCCACGGCCAGAAAGAAAGCACTAACAAGAGAGTGGCAGGTGTTCTCAGCCACTTGCCATCAGGAGGAAGTGACAGCTAGAATCAGCTTATCTAACCGTATCCTTTTTCAAAGGAGCAGAGGCCCAAGGCCACATGGCTGAACACAAGCACTGAAGGTGCCTTCCATTTAGTTAGTATCTCAGGCTATTATGTGTCAGGCACTACATCAAGGGCTTGACATGTGCTTCCACATTTCATCTTCATAGTAACCCTTTGACATGAGTATTAATATTTCTCTAACTAACTTGGCCAAGATCACATATCTAGGAATAGCCTTCCATGTAATAAATGGTGGCTGTTGGGTGGAATGAAAATCTATGGAGCATGTGCTGGCAAACTACAGCTCCCAGGCCAGATCTGCACAGTTCATGAGCTAAGAACAAAATGCATTATTCTAGTTATGATCTTGACCAGCCTAAAGTACAGCAGGACTATCACCTCCTCAGTTCTGGATGCTACAATTCTGTTAATGCAATCCAAGAATTCTTTTATTCTTTATTTAATTGCCTCAACAAGTTAGTTTCTATTGTCAACTTATTCTCAGTTAAAACACATAAACATAAATTTAAGTTGTATTCCTTCTTTCTAGGACTTATACAGGTGGTTTTTCTGCATTTACCTTTAAGAATTTTTATTTACCCTTGTTATAATTCATTCTGCTAGGATTCAGCCCACTGCTCAAGGGAGTGCAAATCTTTCTGTCCGTCCCTCACCCTCTCTTAGCTTTATGGCCACCTGTGAGGCACCTTGATGTGAATGGCTGCCCAGGTCTTAACACGCAGCACAGCCAAAATGGAGCCCATCCTCTTTCTGTCCACACCTGCATTTTCTCCTTTATGGTCCCCAGACTACAAGTGTCTGAAGGAGAATAGCACGGGCATCATCTCAAGAGGGCATCATGTCCTAACGTCTGGCACGCTCTCTGGTGTGTGTGAGTGTGCTCGCTAAATGGTGAAGGATAAAAGAAAGAAGGGAAGGAAAGAATGGTAGGGAGGAAGGGAAGGAGAACAGGGAACTTCTCTACTTTTAAAAGAATGGTAAAGGAGCTGAGGTCACAACGAGCAAGCTATAAAGGCGGTACCACTGTGCAAGGGCAGACGGGACCCCAGCGCTCCGCAGCCAAGCTGGGGCACCCTCCTCCCAGTCTCCAATCACCTAAGGCTGCCCACTGAGCAAGAATGTGGAGGGAAATAACTACATATTATTTCTCATAAATGGAGGGCTATCATTTCAGTTCTGACTATGCACACAGAGGATCTCTCTTGCTTTCATGATCGAGGAAGCCGCTTCTGTTCAAGGGGGACTTTCCTTAGAGAAACATCTGGACAAGAATGGGCCCACTTGGAAAAAGTAAACAATTTCAAGAACAGGTTATGAAGCTTCTCTACTTGCCTCTGAACTAAGAAGTAAAGAGAAGCTTGCAAATCCTTAGCCTCACAGTATTATCCGTATAGTAATATTATACTGTAATGTAACATTATAAATTGAAACTTTATTACTTAATCTAAATTTAAAAATTACAGTCACACTACTTCAGAGTATTTTCCAATTTCACCAATGTATGTATAATAAGTGTTAATTATTCAAAAGTCCCAGATAAGACCTTGATTAAGTGACTCAATAAATGATCCCATCTCCCATAGACCCTCTCACCCCTTAGGATAAGGCAAATTCCCTAAGGGCCACTTCTCTGGGGACAGAAAACTTCAGCCTGCCTGAAGGTCCCCAAAACTATAATCCAGAAAGTGCCCAGTGCTTCCAGCTGCCTAAAAGGTATCTCTAAATGAATTATTCTGATTCTTTGCAGCTTGTGGGGTTAGCTGTATTTTCAGAGAGAAATCTCACATTCCAAAGGAGATGACTTCATCTGGGCAAATATTTTACTGTAAAAGGTACGAGACTCAACACTTATGAAAGTCTCATTCAAAACTGCGTCAGGAGACAAAATCTCCCCCAAGGAGGGGCAGAGGAGATGTTGACAGGTCCATTATGAGCTCTACCCATGTATGTGCATCCCCAGAGAAATCATTTCTGGCCTCATATTTTCCATTTTAATGTCTCAACAGCAAAACATAAAGCGCCTCCAAATTATTCACCAGCCACTGCAACTAGCCTTAACTACTGTATGACTCATTTGGCATCAGAATGATCCCCTCAGAAGTGAAATATTATGTCTGGTAGGGTAGGTGAGGAATCTATAATGCTGATGGCTACCAAAAAAAGCAACTTATTTGAACAAACCCCTAGTGTTCACAATTGATCTCATGAAGTTACATTTTTCATTTCCAGCTTCTTTTCCAAACTTGTGCTTCCTACAGCTCTTTCACACTGTGGAGGAAATTAAGCCCCTGGAAATAATATAACTTGGTTTCATACTCAAGTGGGGTCAGTGGACAGCAGCTCTAGCTGGGAGCTGTTGTGAGATGCAGACGGGGCCCCACACTGGACCTAGTGAAGCAGAGTCTGCATTTTAACCAGGGCCCCAGGGGACCTGTGTGCACGGACATGTGAGTAGGACTCACCTACCAGAGAGCTCAATAAAAACGATTAGTGTTTGCCTTGAAAACCGGCTCCATTCACCGATCATCAGCAAAATGCAAATCAAAATGACTACATCGCCTCACACCTGTCAGAGAGTGTACTGGCCAAAAGAAAAAAGCAGCAACATGTGTGGGCAAAAATACGGAGAAAAGGGAACCTTCCAGCACTGTTTGTGGGAATATAAATTGGTGCAGCCACTATGGGAAACAGAGTTTCCTCAAAAGTTAAAAATAGAACTACTATACAAACCAGAAATTCCACTTCTGTGTATTTGTCTGAAGAAAGTGAAAACACTAACTCAAAAAGAAATATGCACCGTCAGGTTTATTGCAGCATAATTTGTAATAGCCAATATATGGAAGCAACTTAAGTGCCCCCTTGGTGGATGGATAAAGAAGATGTGGTACATGTATATAATGGAATAGTACTTAACCATAAAAAAGAATGAGATCTTGCTATCTGCAACAACATGGATGGATCTAGAGGATATTATGCTAAGTTATATAACTCAGAGAAAGATAAATGCCATATGATTTCACTTAAATGTGTAATCTAAAACAAACAAATGAACAAACAAAACATAACAAAACACAAACAGACTCATAAACACAGAGAACAAACTGGTGGTTGTTAGAGGGGGAAGGTTGGGAGACAGACAAAATAGGTGAAGGGGGTTAAGTGATACAAACTTCCAGTTATAAAATTTTAAGTTACACAGACATAAAGTACAGCATATGGAATACAGTCAGTGCTATTGTAGTAACCATGCACATAACAGGTGGTAACTACCACTTATCATGGTGAGCATTTTGTAATGTATATAATTATTGAATCATCATGCTGTACACCTGAAACTAATATATTATATGTCAATGATACTTCAATTTTAAAAAATGATCAGTGTTGCAACTCAATAATTGAAAAGACAACTCAATTAAAAAATTGGATCTGAATGGACATTTTCCCAAAGAAGATACACAAATGGCGAATAAGCATGTGAAAGTATGCTTAAGATCACTGTGATTAGGGAAATGCAGTCAAAACTACAATGACGTGCCACTTCACAGTTATTAGGATGGCTATAATCAAAAAGACTGATAATAAGTGTTGATAAGGATGTGGAGAAATTGGAACTTTCATACACTACTGGTGGGAATGTAAAATGGCATAGCCACTTTGGAAAACAGTCTGACATTTCCTCATATGGAATATGAACCAACAATTCCATCCCTATGTACATACACAAAAATGAAAACATAGATCCACACAAAAACTTGTACATGAACATTCACCACAGCATGATTCCTAAAAGCTAAAAAGTAGAAACAACCCAAATATCCATCACAGATGAACTGGTAAACAAAATTTGTTATTTCTACTGTAATAGTATTCAGCCATAAGAAGAAATGAAGTACTGATATACACTAGAACATGGATGAACCTTGAAAACAATGAACTGCATGAAGGAAGCCTGTCCCCAAAATAAATAATGTGATTCCATGTAGACGAAATATTCAGAATAGGCAAAAACTATAGAGACAAGAAGTAGATTAGTGGTTGCTTAGGACTAGCTAGGTGGAGGCGGGTAGCAGGTTTGCAGAGTTGGGGTGAGAGCTAAAAGGTACAAGGTTTCTTTTTGAAGTGATCAAAATGTTCTAAATTTGACTGTGGTGACTGCACACATCTGTGAATACTGCAAATATACTAAAAACCACTGCATTGCTTAAAAAAAGGAGTGATCTCTCCTGCCACCACTTTTCATGTATGACGTGCTGCCTACCTGAAGAAATAATGACCTGTAGCCTTGAGCAAAGGGAACTGATAATAAATGCTTTGTCCTAAATGACACATCACTGATGGAGCACTTCCCATGCACAGGGACCTATCTTGGTCCTGCACTGGGATTTTCCCTGGAAATTCTCTCCACACCCCAAGAGTTAAATTACTATTATCATCACCATTTTACAGATCAAAAAACTGAGGCATTGGAAACATATCCAAGGTCAACTGGCTGGTGAGCAGTGGAGAAGCTCAGATTTTGAGCCCAGGAGCAGAGTCTGCCCACAGTCCGTTGCAACCTCAATATCTCTCTCTCTGTGGAGACCACAGATACTTCAGGCAGTTGTTAACTGTCCTAGTCAACACACAGGTAGTAGGAGAGCCCCATGAGCAGCAATGAAAGGTGGGAGCTACCCCTTGCCACTCAGAACTCATATTCTCCAAGTTCCATTGCTTGTTGACTATAGGTGGCCAATGTTTAACGACTTTTTCTCCTGTGTATCAGTAGACAGATTGTCGTGCTCTGATAATCAGCTTCAACCTCATCCTTCTGAATTTTCCAAAACATAAAATATTTTGGAAAAATCAGCCAGCCCTTTTTTATTGGAAAAGCACTTAGTCAAACAAAACTGCCTGTTTTCAGAGATGCCTTGAATGAGTAAAGAAGTAGTCTAATTCCACATTGGATATGTTTTCATGTGTGATCATAAGATACTGGTATCTGTAACAAAACTCCTGCCAAATTAACACCTCTGATGATCATTTAAAATCACAGCTAACACAGAGAAGACAGGTAGTGATTGCATAGCATCTTACTATGCTGATGGACAGTGACTGTAATGGGGCATATGGTTGGGACTTGATAATGGGGGGGGGGGAATGTAGTAACCACAATGTTGCTCATGTGAAACCTGAGCATAAGATTGTATATCAATGATACCTTAATAAAAAAAAATCACAGCTAACACATATATAATACTGACCATGCCCTGAGTACTACTTTAAGTGCTTTATATTTACTCACTTAATACTCACAATAACCCATAAGGTACTTTAAATAGGCCCATTTTTAAAATGATGAAACTGAGGAATTAAGGTTTCACAGCCAGTTAATGGAAGAGCTGGGATGTGAAACCAGCCAATTCAAAGTCAGAACTGCTAGAAGGATCACAGGAAGATGGCGGCGTGAGTACTTCAGAGGGTATCTCCTCCCCAAAACATATATATTTATGAAAATACAATAAATACAACTATTCCTAAAAGAGACACCAGTTGATACAGTACAACAGCCAGGATACATCTACATCTGCAAGAACTCAGCATCACACGAAGGGGGTAAGATACAAGCTGCGGTCAGGCGGGACCCAAACACTCCCCCACCCCAAAACCCAGCGGAAAGAAAGGAGTCGGAACGGGGAGGGAGTGAAAGCCCAGGACTGCTAAACAACCAGTTCTAGAAATCCGCACCCGGAACACAGATACAAGGTGTACGGGGTGCTGGATATTAGAGAAACAGATAAGCAAAACCTGTGTGCAGTTCCCTGCAACCGGCACCCCTGAGACAAAAGAAAAGCAAGTGCTTTCTGCAAGTACTAAAGAGACAGGGACCCCATAGCTAGACAAAGTTGTCGTGGCACACATAGCCAGCAGCTGGGAATCTCGGGGAAACTTAGGCGCCCTAAACCCCAGGGAGGCAGTGCAGCTCTGAAGCCCCTCACGGCACTAAGCAGCCTGCCAGTCATTCCTCCAACTGGCATGGACCCCGACACACCGGCCCAGTAGCGGGAGAGTGGCAGCGCACGCCAGGGATGGCAGCACCAGAAGGCAATGAGAGCAGATCCATGCGCCAATGGCACCAGAGGAGATCAGGAGAGGCTTGTGCGAGGCCGCAGCAACACAACCGAACAGCCCGGGTGTGGGTCACGCGCACCGGTGGCAGGGAAGCCAGAGGAGACTGGTAGACGCCCATGCGTACCTGCAGCGGAACCAGAGGGAGCAGGTGCACTCCCAGCAGCCAACCGGAATCCCAGCCCAAGGCACAGCCACCTGGGCCAGACCCAAGGCCGCTGCTGGCACAGAGCTGCCCGGCAGGGTCGCCGCTAGCACAGAGGAGCAGACCTGGCATGCCTGCCACTCCCCGGAGGGCTCCACGCTGCTCTGACGGGCACCCCGTCCACAGCAGCTTAGGGGACTAACCCGGTGGCTGCTCCAGGAGTGCGGGTAACTGACACAGGCAGCAGAGAAGGGCAAGGCATCCAGCAAGCAAGAAAGGACTTTCTTCTCCCAGCTGACACACCCACAACCTGCCTACAGCCACTGCTACCACCATGAAAAGGCAAAAAAATTTGGTCCAGTCCAAGATACTTCAAACAACACCTGAGAAAGGATCTGCAGAGGCAGACCTAACCAGTCTCCCTGAAAAATACTCAAAATAAAAATCATAAACATGATGACAGAGCTGCAGAGAAATATGCAAGAGCTAAGGGATGAAGTCCGGAGGGAGATTACAGATGTCAGGAAGGAGATCACAGAAGTGAAACAAACTCTGGAAGGATTTATAATCATAATGGATAAGATGCAAGAGGCCATTGATGGACTAGAAACCAGAGAACAGGAATGCATAGAAGCTGATGCAGAGAGAGATAAAAGGATCTCCAGGAATGAAACAATATTAGGAGGACTGTGTGACGAATCCAAAAGGAACAATATCTGCATTATAGGGGTACCAGAGGAAGAAGAGAGAGAAAAAGGGATAGAAAGTGTCTTTGAAGAAATAATTGCTGAGAACTTCCCCAAACTGGGGGAGTAAATAGTTGCTCAGACTGCAGAGGCACACAGAACTCCTGAGAGATGGGATCCAAAGAGGACAACACTAAGACACATAATAATTAAAATGGCAAAGATCAAAGACAAGGACAGAGTATTAAAGGCAGCCAGAGAGAGAAAAAAGGTCACCTACAAAGGAAAACCCATCAGGCTATCATCAGACTTCTCAACAGAAACCTTACAGGCCAGTAGAGAATGGCATGATATATTTAATGCAATGAAACAAAAGGGCCTTGAACCAAGGATACTGTATCCAGCACGATTATCATTGAAATATGAAGGAGGGATTAAACAATTCCCAGACAAGCAAAAGTTGAGGGAATCTGCCTCCCACAAACCACCTCTACAGGGTATCTTAGAGGGACTGCTCTAGATGGGTGCACTCTTAAAAAGAGCACAGAACAAAACACCCAACATATGAAGAATGGAGGAGGAGGAAAAAGAAGGGAAAGAAATAATAATCACACTGTGTTTATAACAGCTCAATAAGCGAGTGAGGTCAGACAGTAAGGTAGTAAACAAGCTAACCTTGAAACTTTGGTAACCACAAATCTAAAGCCTGCAATGACAATAAGTACATATCTTTCAATAATCACCCTAAATGTAAATGGATTGAATGCACCAATCAAAAGACACAGAGTAATAGAATGGATGAAAAAGCAAGACCCATCTATATGCTGCTTACAAGAGACTCACCTCAAACCCAAAGACATGTACAGATTAAAAGTCAAAGGCTGGAGAAAGATATTTCATGCAAACAACAGAGAGAAAAAGCAGGTGTTGCAATACTAGTATCAGACAAAATCGACTTCAAAACAAAGAAAGTAACAAGAGATAAAGAAGGACATTACATAATGATAAAGGGCTCAGTCTAACAAGAGGATATAACCATTATAAACATATATGCACCCAATACAGGAGCACCAATATATGTCAAACAAATACTAACAGAATTAAAGGAGGAAACAGAATGCAATGCATTCATTTTGGGAGACTTTAACACACCACTCACTCCAAAGGACAGATCCACCAGACAGAAAATAAGTAAGGACACAGAGGCACTGAACAACACACTAGAGCAGATGGACCTAATAGACATCTATAGAACTCTACACCCAAAAGCAACAGGATACACATTCTTCTCAAGTGCACATGGAACATTCTCCAGAATAGACCACATACTAGGCCACAAAAAGAACCTCAGTAAATTCCAAAAGACTGAAATCCTACCAACCAACTTTTCAGACCACAGAGGTATAAAACTAGAAATAAATTGTACAAAGAAATCAAAAAGGCTCACAAACACATGGACGCTTAACAACATGCTCCTAAATAATCAATGGATCAATGACCAAATTAAAATGGAGATCCAGCAATATATAGAAACAAATGACAACAACAACACAAAGCACCAACTTCCGTGGGCCGCAGCAAAAGCAGTCTTAAGAGGAAAGTATATAGCAATCCAGGCATATTTAAAGAAGGAAGAACAAACCCAAATGAATAGTCTAATGTCACAATTATCGAAATTGGAAAAAGAAGAACAAATGAGGCCTAAGGTCAGCAGATGGAGGGACATAATAAAGATGAGAGAAGAAATAAATAAAATTGAGAAGAATAAAACAATAGAAAAAATCAATGAAACCAAGAGCTGGTTCTTCAAGAAAAAAAAACAAAATAAATAAGCCTCTAGCCGGACTTATTAAGAGAAAAAGAGAGTCAACACACATCAACAGAATCAGAAATGAGAAAGGAAAAATCACAACGGACCCCACAGAAATACAAAGAATTATTAGAGAATACTATGAAAACCTATATGCTAACAAGTTGGAAAACCTTGGAGAAATGGACAACTTCCTAGAAAAATACAACCTTCCAAGACTGACCAAGGAAGAAACAGAAAATCTAAACAGACCAATTACCAGCAGCAAAATTGAATCGGTAATCAAAAAACTACCCAAGAACAAAACCCCCGGGCCAGACAGATTTACCTCGGAATTTTATCAGACATACAGAGAAGACGTAACACCCATTCTCCTTAAAGTTTTCCAAAAAATAGAAGAGGAGGGAATACTCCCAAACTCATTCTGTGAAGCCAACATCACCCTAATACCAAAACCAGGCAAAGACCCCACCAAAAAAGAAAACTACAGACCAATATCCCTGATGAACGTAGATGCAAAAATACTCAACAAAATATTAGCAAACCAAATTCAAAAATACATCAAGAGAATCATACACCATGACCAAGTGAGATTCATCCCAGGGATGCAAGGATGGTACTACATTCGAAAATCCATCAACATCATCCACCACATCAACAAAAAGAAGGACAAAAAACACATGATCATCTCCATAGATGCTGAAAAAGCCTTCAACAAAATTCAACATCCATTCATGATAAAAACTCTCAACAAAATGGGCATAGAGGGCAAGTACCTCAACATAATAAAGGCCATATATGATAAACCCACAGCTAACATCATACTGAACAGCGAGAGGCTAAAACCTTTTCCTCTGAGATAGGGAACAAGACAGGGATGCCCACTCTCCCCACTGTTACTCATCCTGGTAATGGAGGTCCTAGCCACAGCAATCAGACAAAACAAAGCAATACAAGGAATCCAGATTGGTAAAGAAGAAGTCAAACTGTCACTATTTGCAGATGACATGATATTGTACATAAAAATCCCTAAAGACTCCACTGCAAAACTACTAGAACTAATATCGGAATTAAGCAAAGTTGCAGGATACAAAATTAACACACATAAATCTGTGACTTTCCTAACCACTAACAATTAACTAATATAAAGAGAAATCAGGAAAATAATACCATTCACAATAGCATCAAAAAGAATAAAATACCTAGTAATAAACCTAACCAAGGAAGTGAAAGACCTATACCCTGAAAACTACAAGACACTCTTAAGAGAAATTAAAGAGGTCACTAACAAATGGAAACTCATCCCATGCTCCTGGCTAGGAAGAATTAATATCATCAAAATGGCCATCCTGCCCAAAGCAATATACAGATTCGATGCAATCCCTATCAAATTACCAACAGCATTCTTCAACAAACTGTAACAAATAGTTCAAAAATTCACATGGAACCATCAAAGACCCCGAATAGTCAACACAATCCTGAGAAGGAAGAATAAAGTGGGGGGGAACTTGCTCCCCAACTTCAAGCTCTACTACAAAGCCATAGTAATCAAGACAATTTGGTACTGGCACAAGAACAGAGCCACAGACCAGTGGAACAGAATAGTGACTCCAGACATTAACCCAAACATATATGGCCAATTAATATATGATAAAGGAGCCATGGACATACAATGGGGAAATGACAGTCTCTTCAACAGATGGTGCTGGCAAAACTGGACAGCTACATGTAAGAGAATGAAACTGGATCACTGTCTAACCCCATACAAAAAAGTAAATTTGAAATGGATCAAAGACCTGAATTTAAGTCATGAAACCATAAAACTCTTAGAAAAAAACATAGGCAAAAATCTCATGGACATAAACATGAGTGACTTCTTCATGAACATATCTCCTGGGCAAGGGAAACAAAGGCAAAAATGAACAAGTCGGACTATATCAAGCTAAAAAGCTTCTGTACAGCAAAGGACACCATCAATAGAACAAAAAGGTATCCCACAGTATGGGAGAACATATTCATAAATGACAGACCTGATAAAGGATTGACATCCAAAATATATAAAGAGTTCACACACCTCAACAAACAAAAAGCAAATAATCCAATTAAAACATGGGCACAGGAGCTGAACAGGCAGTTCTCTAAAGAAGAAATCCAAGTGGCCAACAGGCACATGAAAAGATGCTCCATATCGCTAATCATCAGAGAAATGCAAATTAAAACCACAATGAGATATCACCTCATACCAGTAAGGATCGCCATCATCAAAAAGACAAACAACAACAAATGTTGGCAAGGTTGTGGAGAAAGGGGAACCCTCTACACTGCTGGTGGGAATGTAAATTAGTTCAACCATTGTGGAAAGCAGTATGGAGGTTCCTCAGAATGCTCAAAATAGAAACACCATTTGACCCAGGAATTCCACTTCTAGGAATTTACCCCAAGAATGCAGCACTCCAGTTTGAAAAAGACAGATGCACCCCTATGTTTATCACTGCACTGTTTACAATAGCCAAGATATGGAAGCAACCTAAATGTCCATCAGTAGATGAATGGATAAAGAAGATGTGGTACATATACACAATGGAATATTACTCAGCCATCAGAAAAAAACAGATCCTACCATTCGCAACAACATGGATGGAGCTAGAGGGTATTATGCCCAGTGAAATAAGCCAGTTGGAGAAAGACAAGTACCAAATGATTTCAGTCATATGTGGAGTATAAGAACAAAGGAAAACTGAAGGAACAAAACAGGAGCAGACTCACAGAACCCAAGAATGGACTAACAGTTACCAAAGGGAAAGGGACTGGGGAGGATGGGAGGGAAGGGAGGGATAAGGGTGGGGAAAAAGAAAGAGGGCATTATGATTAGCATGTATAGTGTATGGGGGGTACGGGGAGGGCTGTGCAACACAGAGAAGACAAGTAGTGATTTACAGCATCTTACTACGCAGATGGACAGTGACTGTGAAGGGGTATGTGGGGGGGACTTGGTGAAGGAGGGAGCCTAGTAAACATAATGTTCTTCATTTAATTGTAGATTAATGATACCAAAAAAAAAAAGTCAGAACTGCTACACCTTACTACCCACTCTTGACAACTGATGAAAGAAAAGGCTATAGCCTGTGGGACTAGAGATTACTGGGCAAAAATTAATGCAACACATGGAAGCCAAGTGAATTTTACAATTGTGATAATTTCTACAAGGTCAGAAAAGAGTTTTGGCAGTAAGTGATGCTTCCTGCAACGTAGGTGAACTTGAACAGGTTGTTTAAACACACAACATAAGTCATAATGGCTACTCAATGTCAGATGAATTAGTAGGAAAAGTATGGTCTACACAGCCAAAAAGTCATTCCTCTTCTATAATCAAATCCTAGTGCTAATGTCTGCTGGAATGGAATCATTCAGAAAAGTGAAGAGTAGAGCCACCTCGTCTATTGGAATTCCCTGCTATAATTTCAAACAACTTCATGGTTTATTAGATATTTTGGTAAACTTAGCCAGTAAGTATTTTTTAATGGGAATGATCACAAAGCTTTAAAGTAAATTAAAAAACTCCATAATAATAAATCATGATCAAGGAGGTTTTATCCCAGGGATTAAAGGCAGTTCAACATTAGGACAGCTATTAATGGAATTCTCTATGTATTTATGTTAAAAGGAGGAGGAACATAACATTGTCATCTCAACTGATGCTAAAGTATATTTTACAGAATTTCAAAGGCTCCAGATTAAAGGAAAAATATAACTATTAATAAATCAAGATAGAAACTGCTTTACCTTTTGGTCAAGAATATCTACCAGAAATTGATAGACATCTTCCTTGTTTAACAGTGGAAAGTTAGAAGTGCTCCCATTATACTCAGGAGCAAGGCAAAGATGCCCACATTCCACATCGTACCAGAGTGCTCAGCAATGCATAAGATGAGAAGATAAAAAGGAGTCTTAAATGTGGAAAGGAACTATGCCAAACTGCTATTATTGGCAGATACATGATTTCTATCTACCAATCTAACCCTGTTAAAGTTTATTAGAACCAATACAAAAGCAATAAGGTCACCAGACATAAGACTAACATACACATTAACAGATTTCCTAAATGCCATCAATAACCAAATTGAGAGCATAATGGAAAAATAGGTTTCATCTAGATAAGCAAAACAAGAAACTACCAAAAACAAATCTGCACAGTACTGAGGAATAGAATTAACAGGAAATGTGCCAGATCTATGAGAATTTTGAAAAAGTAAAAATCTGTTTATTGTGGGAATTCATTTGGTGAATAATTATTATCAAACGGGAGCATGCCAGCCGCTAAAACCCCCTGAGCGGGAGATGCTGCATTACTCGGATCTCATTTGCCAAGTAATTGATATTTTGCCAGTGTAGCCGGCTTCAGAGCCAAAAGCAAACCCCATCCCTTGGAGATTTATCCTTGTCATCTGGAATAGAGGGACCCCTTCAAGAGTAGAAGGCCCCTCAGCTTACTACACTGATGGACAGTGACTGCAATGGGGTGTGGGGGGACTTAATAATATGGATGAATGTAGTAACCACAATGTTTTTCATGTGAAACCTTCATAAGAGTGTGTATCAATGATACCTTAATAAAAAAAAATTCCACAGCTGCTCATCAAAAAAAAAAAAAGAAAAAAAAAGAGTAGAAGGCCCCAGATGACTCCCTGGCCAGCATTCTGTCACAGCCACACAGCGTCCTGAGTGGGAGCCTCTAGCACAGGCCGCGCAGGAGTGCTGTGAAATGCCTCGCTGTTCCGAAAACTAGGAGCAACTTCACTTATTAAGCAAAAGCCACCTGGGTCTCTCATATATTCAGGCCATCTTGCTGTCAAAACTGCCTGGCGGCACTGATCCTTTGCATGTAGAGTTCCGAAACGATACCACTGTATTGGGTGTGGATGTGATGTAAAGGCATGAAACTACATACATTTTAAAGCAATATGTTTGGTAATCCACGTGAAGAACACTTGCGCATCAAAGAGATCGGGATTCTAGATAAGAATGTGGGAGATACTTACAGGCTTAGAGGATGACCTGAAAGAAGACCCTAGGTCAAGATTGGTCAAAGGGCCCCAAGCACTACGGCCCCCAATAAAGAACAGTAAGAATGGCATAGAAGGATTGGAGATAGAAGGCAGCTACAAGCCTAAGTAATTGCATGGTTCTGAGCCATCGGTTCCCCATAATTTCAAACAGGAAACAAATCTGGGGTGTTTTCTCTCTTCAGGAAAAAACTGAGCTGTGACTATCCCACCGGGTCAGTCCTGGGAAGAGAACTGCTAAGAACAACTACATCAGGGCACATATGCTACTGAGGGGATAGAAAAGGGCATCTCTCAGCAAAAGTGGATTTTCTGAAAATATTAGCTCCTTAACAGCTTAGGACAGAGAACCCTGCACAAATCTATGGGCCACAGGATTCTTCACCCTCACCAAAAGAGCAGATGGAGAGGAGTTAACTCTATTTAATAAAATAAATCTTTATAGTACCACGATTTCAGGGGTATGTTTTCTATATATTTAACCCTTCTCCTTGACTTCCAAAGTGATGTGTGTTCACTGTAGAAAGAATGAACATTTTCCATTGTTAAAAACAGAAGTGTGATTTTTCACAGATGTGCCTGGCCATTTATGGCATTGCCCGCTGAGATGCTCGGTCTGAGGCAGGCATATCCCCTACCCTGCTCCCAGGCTACTGACTGCCATCTCCATTGCCGGATGTTCTTAAGGGAATCTGAGAGGGCCTCTCTTCTGGGATGATCCAGCATTTTAATGATTATGGGCTTGGTTTATTAGGCAAAAGTTTTATGCTCTCTGGGCTACCATTTCCTGATAGACACATGCAGGTAATCCACAGTTCTCATGATTATTGTGAGTGTAAGAGGGTGCAGCCCTTTGTAAAATGGTTCACCAGTTCCTAAAAACGTACACAAAGGGTTCCTGCATGACCCAGCAATTCTACTCCTAGGTATATACCCCGAAGAACTGAAAACCTATGTCCAGACAACAACTTGTACATCTATATTCATAGCTGCATTGTTCATAAAAGCCAAAAAGTGCCAACAACCAAACTGCCTGCCAAATGATGAAATGGATAAACAACGTGTGGTCTATCCACACAACAGAAGATTATTCAGCAACAGAAGGAAATGAAGTACTGACACAGGCTACAACATGGATGAATCTTGAAAAAATGCCAAATGAAAGAAGTCAGTCACAGAACATGACATATCGCATGATTCCATTTACATGAAATGTCCACAATAGGCAAATCCACAGAGACAGAAAGGAGAGTAGTGGTGTCTAGGACTGCGGATTATGGGAGGACTGGGAATGACTGCTAAAGGACACAGGGTTTTTTGGGGGGGGGGGGATAAAAATGTTCCCAAATTAGACAGTGATGATAGTTATACAACTCTGCGAATGTACTAAAAACCCAATTGGTACATCTTAAACAGGCATATTTTTGGTAACTTAATTATATCTCAAATAAAACTGTTATTAAAAATCATCCTATATTCTGCTGTTTATCTGTAATCCTATTGTCAATATCTATACATAGGATAAGAAGATATATTCACCTCCTACACTGGAATTTTTATTGGTTTGTTCTACTACACTTTTAAATAATGAATAACTTATAACCACTTTTGCAGCTTCTCACGCATGGATATCAGACTGCATAGAAAAAGCCTGGGAAAACATACTCACTTGGAAAGCCGCCTTTGAGAAGTATTTCAGGAAGCTCTTCTTGTTTTCAATAAAAACAGGTAGCTTTTCTAAGTGAAGGAAAGGTGTTTAGTTACTATCTGCCGAAATGCTGAGTCCAGACAAAATTGTCTAATGAGGAACCTGATAGGCTAGTTTGGAGGGCGAAGTTTGATACATGAGAGTGACAAAATCCAGACCAGTGCACTCATGTGCCGATGTCTCATTAAGAGACTGGAGGAAGAAAATTTACCTCACTGCAAAAACTTTTGCCCACACTTCCCAAGTCCCCCCTGATCAGTGTGAACTGTTAACTTATCCCAAGCTTATGGGAACCTGGTATATCGAACTGAGGCTCAGCAATGAGACACGCTCAAAATGCTCCCATTAAAATCTAAAACAGTAATTAACTGCTGTTAAGAAGAAAAAAACCAGAAAGACTAATTAGACATGCTTTTGAGAGTCAGCCTTATTTGTGAAGAAACAGAGAAGACTTGAGGGAGAAAAGAGAATGAGAGGGCAGATGAAGACAGAATAAGAGAGGACACAAATTACAGCAGCTTTCTGTGTGGAGGTTTCCTTGGGCCTGAATGGCGGTCTGGTATTTTAAAAATATACTACAGTGATAATAAGGAGGTTTAAAAGTTCCATTCGGATTTGAGAAAAATTTAGATCACAAGTCCACAGAGCCTCCCAAAGGTCAATTATTATAATTCTTTGCCAGGAGGTAGGGAAACTGGAACCCTCTTACACTGAAGGATTGTAAAATGGTATAGTTACTTTGCAAGACAATTAGGAAGGTCCTCAAAAACTGAACCACAGAGCTCCCCTGCGACCCAGCAATCCCACTCATAGGCTTATACCCAAAAGAAGTGAAAACATGTGTCCAAGCAAAGGCTTGTACATGAATGTTCATCACAGCCTTATTCATAAGAGTCCAAAAAGTGGAAACAACCCAAATGTCCACCAACTGATGAATGGATGAACAAAAGGTGCTGTATCTATGCGATGGAATATTATCTGGTAATAAAAAGGAGGGAAGAACTGATACAGGCTGCAACATGGCTGAGCCTCAAAAACATTATGCCAAATTTAGGCAGACATAAGAAACCACACATTTTATGATTCCATTTATATGAAATGTCTGTAACGGGAAAATCCACAAAGAGTGAAAGATTAGTGGTTGCCAGGGGCTGGGGTGGAGAAAAATGAGGATTAATGTCATTTAAATGGGTGTGACAGGTCTTCTTGAGGTAATGAAAATGTTCTAAGACTGATGTGTGGTGATAGATGGACAATCTAGTAAGTTTACTAAAAGCTCATTGAAATACATACTTGAAAGGGTGAAGTATAAGATATGTAAAGTATGCCTCAATAAAATTTTTTGAAAGTCATAGAAAAAGACTGACAGGTGTCTTGGGGTGGCAGATTGGCGTGTGATTCTTTCTTGTTCTGTTTTTACCCTTTTCAATGATGTGCAGATTTTCAACATGAGCAAATTCTTACACTAGCTCCCCAAAAGTAGATCTGAGATGAAGACTTATGTGAAACTGACTCATAAGAAGTAGTCCCAGGCTGAACCACAAGCAAAGTCAGAAAGTGTGAGCAGGAAGGTAAAGATGCCAAGCAAAGGTGCGGAATCAGGCCAAAATCCAGGTGAGGCTGACTACAGCTCCACCCATGGGGTGAGAGGAGACGGGGAGAGGTGAGTCCCACATCAGCCATCTGCTCAGGAAGCTGGAGTATTTACAACACAACACAACACGATGCAACGCAACACAACGCAACACACACCAGCACAGCACCAGTCAGTCATTGGCTGCCCTGCCACACCTCACCCACCTGCCAAGAGGAGTAAATTCCTAGCAACTTACGGTTCTTTGTGTACCAGCTAAGTGGCAGAACTTACAATTTAGGGCTGGTCCTCCAAAAAAGAGACACAGGTACTGACTGTTGGAGGGAAAGCACCCAGGAATCACGGTGCACAATAAATGGAACAAGGATGCCGGAGAATACGGAAGAAGCCCTGGCAGCATATGCAACAAGCATGTTTTAATTACACAGGCAGAAAAAAAGCAAAATATTTTAGGAAACATTTCAAAAGTGTTCACAGTACATAACTACAGAAATATAGTATATTAATTATGTAATCCACATGTACATAATAAAGGGTTGACAGTATTTCTGGGGCACTCTATACATTTATAGAAAAGCCAAAAAATATGTGGTTGTTACTTTCTTCGAGGGAGAGAAAATTAAGATCCAAAAGGGCACAAAAAGCAAGGAGTCATTATCTCAATGGCAACTGTCCATGGAAGGGGCAGCCAGGGGCTGAGGGGTGGGAGGGACGAACAGGTGGGGCACAGAGGATTTTTAGGGCAGTGAGCAGGTCAGTATGCGTCTGCCCAAATCCAGAGAATATACAACAAAGAGTGACCAGGATGTCAACTATGGACTCTGGGTGGTGATGATGAGTCAGCATAGTTCACTGATTGTAACAACGGCCCCATTTTGGTGGATTTTGATAGTCGGGGAGGCTTGCGTGCATGAGGGCCAGGGAGACACAGGAACTCTCTGTATCTTCTCTTCAGTTTTGTTGTAAACCTAAAACTGCTCTAAAAATTAAAGTCTATTAAAAAAAAAACAGTGAACAGAAAAAAAAATGGTCCTCTCGGCTCTTAGTAGCGAATAATTCACAATGCCCCATTCACCTGGAGCCTCAGCCAGCGCCAGCTAGGTAACTGACTGAACCCAGAAATGAACATGCAGGGCCCCTTGTCCAGAAATCGTTAAGAATTTCAAGATGGTGAGAACAGAGCATTAAACCAAGCACGGACCCATGTAAACATTGGGTTCTATCTGACTGCACAGGTCATGTGCCAGGGCAGCAGCTCTGGCCTTGGCATATGTTTGCCATTTCCCTGCTTAAGACACTTAGAAGCCCCCTGCAAACAGGAAGTCCCAAGTCCTAACTAGTCTCACCTACCCTCCAGGATCCTCCCACCCCTCTTTAGCTCCTTTCTTAGAGCCCCACCCTGCACTCTCAGTTCTAATCACTAAGGGCTGCCTTCAGTTTCTAGAATATTCTATGCTCTCTTAGCCTCAGGGTGTTTGCATGTATTACCCCTACCTGGACTACAGTTCCCCCAATTTTTCATCACCCTCACTGCTGTTGATCCTATAGGTCTCAGTAAAGGGGAGAAGAGATAGCTAAGGACATCACTGTTTATCTCTTAAGTCATATTTAAAAACCTTAAAAATACTACTGTAAACACTAACTTAGGAAAGAAACATATCTCTTAATACAAGAAATAACCCTCTAATTTTGTAGCGTATGGAAAGCTGTATTTTCACAAAGCAGTTTAACATACAATAAGGCGGACTGGTAGTTTTCAGCATTGCTTGTCATATTGCTGGTTGTTGAGGAAGCACAAGTTTCTGAATACTTGCTTTTGTTTACAAAATACAAAACAAAGCCTGCAATGGTGCTGTCTTCTGGATGAACAGCATTCCCTGCCGCTTTCTCCATTCTCTTAAGAATGAAGGATCAAAACAAGGTTTAGACTACTCCTCTAGAATTATCACTTTTATTATATCATAATTTTAGTCAAACTTGTCCAACTTATCCAAATTATCCAGAGTTAGCACGCAAGCACTTAAGAGAATAAGGTCCGGCCTCCCCAGGCTTGCAATTTGGAGGGTATTCACATTGGCCTCTTAGTTTTCTGATCTCCCACTTATCTTTGGGCCACAGGAACCTAGTTCTTGAGATACTCTTCATGGTCTCACACCATGTTGTCTTTGATCACACTACTTTCTTGGCTTGTGAGCATCTTGACATCTCTTCTCTGCCCACCTGATCCAAGAATTTAATCAATCATTTTTTCTGTTAAAACAAATTGTGTGCTACTTTCCATAAAATGATTCGTGCTATGAACCTATATTCGGATATGCAGCTAGGTGAATCAACCCATCCCAGTTTACCTGAGACTTTCTGGTTTTACCACTTAAAGTCCTGCATCTCAAAACATACCCCGCCCCTCCGCCTCACCCCTGTCGCCCCAGCTCAAAGACTCAGGCAAACAGGCATTTGTTGGTCATCCTGCAAACTCTGATGTATATTATGAACTTATCTTCATTTTTCACAGGCTTAACACAGGGCTTTAAGCATAATGTTTACTCAGAAATATTTTTGATTAATTTCAACTGCACGCATTTGTATCACTGCTTTTCTGCAGCCATTTTCACAAGTGATTTTCTGTGAATTCATTGTAACAACCAAGTACTGTTATAATTAGACAAAATGGTCTGTCTGTTCCTGGCAATGCAGACCTGAACAGGAAAAGAGAAGTTCAAAGCCAACTGTTAATAGCTTTTAAAAACATGGTAGAGCTAGGAAAATCCATGTTAACAGAGTCTACAGCTTATCTGTGACTGCCAAGAAATATCTGAGTAGGACTGAAGTTTATGGCCAATTAATATAGCTGATTAACATCTGTTCTACCACCTTTATTTAGGGCATTGAACCTGCCCTTTTTTCCCTGGCAAATATATTACTTTTAAAATTACTTTGAATTACCATGGAGGATGCAAATATCATTCTGTAAGCTGTAAGGAATTATGGAGTTTATCACTGTTAATATAAAAAGCAAAGCCAAAATCAACATTTTTAATCAAGAACTGACATCAGGTTAAGACTTGAACTTGGCTCTTGAGAAAAGCAAGCAATCAAGACAAAGCAATAATGTTCCAGTCAGAGGGAAGAGTGTAAAGATTTATAAGTGAGAGACCATGAAGCGTCTTCAAGAAGCTGAAAGAGTTTATTGTGCTTGAGATAGAATTCGAGAAGAGGACGGCTAGTGATAACTAATGACGAAGGAGTAAAGAGGTGGCTTCATATCCCAGAGGGTCTTACAAACAAGGTCATGGAGTTTGGATGGACAAGAACTATGAAGAGACAGTAAAGTATCTCAATAGGGAAGTGGATGTCAGGGTTTCATTTTTCTGACACATCACTCAAATAACAAGAGTCCACTGTGAATAGCTCAAGCTGGAAGCCAAGAGTCTAGTCCTGAGGCTGTCACAGGCCATCATGTGATCAAACATAGGGCAGTGGGGATGGAGACGGGTAGACTAGAGAGATGTTTAAGAAGTAGAAGACGTCACGTGATAACTGCTTGGATGTGGGGTGGGGACATGGGAGAGAGAATAGCTGAAACTGGCATTCAAGAGTCTGGCTTCAGCAGTTGGCAGACCTTTGTAGCTATGGGAACTCTGGAAGGGGGTTTGGTAGGGTTTGGGGAGACCATGGGTTCAGCCATTCAATACACTAACTCCTATACTGACAAAAACTTACAAGGAACATTGGTTCATAGTGTCACGTTTACAATCCAAACAGATATTTCCATTTAAGAAAAACAGCCCAACAATCAAATACAGTTTCAAAACAAACATTTCCACTTGTACAAAATAAAGAATGCAGAAAGTAAATGGAACAGAGGTGCCAATTTGTAATAAGTCTGGGATTTCAGTAATAAAATGTCCTGTGTTATAGGGCAGCATCTTTTTTCTGTAAACTTTCCCATAAGTGGATGGCTTTCTGATAATGATAGCCAAGGTACCAAGCGCCACATTCAAAAGCCATCTGACCAGAACATAGGCCAGTGTTCTGTCCATGCACGAATTCCTCAGAATCCAAGGGAATGCAGAGGTAAATGGTATCCAGAAAGATAGCTGTAATTTTGACTACATAAGAATCCCATAGCATATCTGGATGATAACACCCCAGCTCAATGAGATGGGCAGAGAAACAGATGGTCTCAGGTTTTCAACTGGGGGAAGAGTCTGGCCTTCTATTTCAATACTGTAGGCCCAGAAACAAACTGCAAAAACCTCAGTGTTGTAGCAATATAACACAGTCTTGTGCGACATTTTAACTCATAGAGCAGATATGGTTGATGCCCCACCCATGACCTTGACCTTTGCCTGCTGAAGGCTGCCTACCAGGAATACCCGGCAATCTCTGCCTGAGGGCTTCTTTTCTGGCTGAGGGAGCAAGACTTTCTTGCTCAAGCCAAGCTGGAAATACCAGAAAGTTAATGCCCCTGGAAAAATCCCTTACTTACTGTGACAAATGAGGTGTTGGTGGGCAAATACACCAGTCTCCTAGGCCCCCAGTTGGGATAACTCCAAAGACTGTTCCACACTGTCCCCCAGCCTCTGGCAGGACTGAGCCCAGTTACAGGTAGTGGGCAAGCATTTGGGTGAATGTAGTTTATTCTGAAGGTGTTCCCGGGAATCTAGTGAGATAGGAAGGGAAGGTATCCAGTAGTGCACTGTGGGCAACTGGAGTTTGATCCTGCTGGGGACCTCTAGGGGGCAGTATGAAACATGCCTCAGAGTCAGCCCAACAAAGTTGGGGGATTCATGTACCAATGCCCATCGGTCACAGGCTAAGGGTTGATCCTGGCAGATATGAACTGTTTGGCACTCCCAGCCTGTACCATGCAGACGTAGGGCTAACTGTAGTGTGCAGAGAGGCAGAGAGTGTGTGCTGGTAGATGGAGACAATAGGTCAAGGTGCCCAGGAATGGCGAATGTTAAGGGGCACTGACAGCATCTGTGACAGAGAGGCACAAATCCCCCAGAAGGTATAAGCAAGCACTTCCCAGTGACTGATTGAGCTAAGTCCTGAAGGACAAGTAGGATCTGATAGGGTTTGGCGGAGAGCTTTGGAAGAGGGACAGGAGCAGCGGGTGGGAGGGGAGGCAACATGAAGGAGGCTGGCTAGGTGGGAAGCTGCTGGGCCTCTCCAAGAGGAGAAAAGCAGAGCTGAAGAGACGGAATCAAGAGGACTTGATTAATGAACCATGTAAGGGTAAAGCGACCTGAAGAGGTGGTTCCTAGGTGTCTACCAGGAGGGACCGGAGGGCTGCTCCATCCACTGTGCCACTGACACAGAGGGACAGATCACTCACGCTTAAATTTTTTTTACCATGTTGAGTGTGAGGCCAATGGAGAATCCAAGTAGAGATATGCTGTGGACATTACTGGTCAGGAACTCAGAAGCCATCTGTGTATATCATCAGGATGTGAAATAAAATAAATTTCACAAAGATTTTTAAAGTATCTATGTGCCAGGCACTGTGTTAGTCCCTAAAGATATGCAGTGGTGACTGTGAAAGGACAAGCCTCACCCCTCTTAGAACGTTCAGTACAACACTTTTTCGCTAACTGTGGAAGTTCGCAGGGACCACAGGGGCTGATAAGATGTCCAGGGAGAGTATAAACATTGAAAACAGAAGAACTCTGAGCAATTCCAGTATCTGAGGGACAACCAGAAGGGAAGCATTTGTAAAAAACCAAGAACAAATGGCTAGTGGAGTATAAAAAAATACAAGGAAAATAAAGACTGAAAAGAATTTACAATAACCATGTGGCTTTGCTAGTCATAGTGGTTTGTGTGTATGTGTTCAGGTTGAGGGGTTGAGCAATGTTAGGCAAAAATACAAATGCAGTAAGTTCAAGATTTGATTAAAAATCAAAAAAGAAGTAAAGATATTTATATCATAAATGTAGACACCATAAATATTCCCTAGCACTAGATATTTGCTGTAACATTAAAATGTAATTCTTTTTTAAAAAGCCTAATATGGTACCCTTCATAAATATTTCTAACTTATTTTATGTATTCTAATGACATATCTCAATAAGAAAAGCAATACCTGAAACTAACATAGTGCTTTAAAGTTTATCAAACAAAAGTATGTCTGGGTATCTGCCAAGATTCTAATGCTAATGCTTGCATATAAGTGCTTTGATTCTCAGTCTTCTCCCATGTTAAACGGGGACAATGGTAATTCACCACACAGAAGGTTAGTAAAGCCCAAAGGAGACGATGAGTGCAGAGATGGAGCCTGGAGCTGGCCCATAAACAAACCTGAAAGTTGTGGACAGTGGGCTGTGCCACATCAGCACCCCTTTCCTAGATTTGGCCCATACTGATTGTGAGAGTTATGATACAAAGCAGATTCTCACATTCCTCTTCTGGAGAGTAGACGGGAAGATATCCACCCCTCTCCAAGGTGGGCAGAGTGAGGGCATGTGACCTAGACTCAGCCAATCAGATTGTTCTGCCTCAGCTGGTTCCCGAGTGAGTGATGCCAATCCCGAGCTCCTCCTCCCCTCCATGTGGGAGCCTCCATGGATGGACAGCTGAGCTGCGCTGCACAGGCTGCCTGTGCTGCTGATAAACTGCTGGTGCAATTGTAGAGGACGTTTTCTTGAGTTTGCAGAGCAGTAAGTCTATCTTATTGTGTCACCGAGTTGCCACATTCAAGCACACACAATGCCTTCCATGGACCCGAGGCACTGTTGCCTTTGTGGGCTGCTCCCTCCACAAAAAATACATACATAAAAATATATCTTATGACCACAATGGTATAAAGATGAATATATTAGTACTATACATTAAGACATTTTCTTGGACCTAAAAGTGCATTTTTTCCTTCTGAGTTTAAAAAGTAATTAAAAGACTGTGTGGGCCCCTGAAGTACTTGGGGCTCCAAGCACTGACTTGCCTAATGGGTCAGTTGACTTATATATATTATTTCATTTAATTCTTACAACGACTGTGCAAAGATGATTCTTATCCCCATTTTTCAGATGAGTAACAAAGGCTAGAAAGATGAAATGGCTCATCCGAATTTACATAGCCAGTGGCAGAGCCCAGGTTTCTTATACACATTCTCAATTCCTCCAGCAGTCGTATGGAACAAAAGCCCACCCTAATGATTCTTGTTGCATTTGCCAAAAGCTGAAACATCACAAATATATGTGTATATATGCACACAGAAACATACATACATACACGTGCAGAAATACACTTAATTTTTTTAACAGACTGAGGTATAATTCATATGATAGAATTCACCCATTTGAAGTATACAATTCAGTGGTTTTTAGTGTATTCAGAGTTGTTACCACCATGACCACACTTAATTTTAGAACATTTCATCAACCCAGAAAGAAACCCCATTACCCAGTAGCATTCACCCCCTATTTCCCCATCTACCTCTCCCTAGCCCTTTGCAATCACTAATCAACTTTCTATTCTCTATGCATTTGCCTATTCTGGACATTTCTTAAAAATGCAGTCATATGTCATAATGCGTGATCAAAACCGAAAGTTTCTGTGATGACTGCCCTTGTACTGTTCACCATGTAAGAATTTACTCACTATGTAAGAATTCATTCACCGTGTAAGAACTTGTTCGTTATGCTTCAGAAGATTGGAGACTGACGAGAATTAGGCTTGAGATGGATTAATGATTGTACATTGAGCATTGACCCCCCTATACTGAATTTTATTGTTGTTAACAACCATTTGATCAATAAATATAAGAGATGCCCTCTCAAAAAAAAAATGCAGTCATATGAGATGTAGTCTTTTGTGACTGACTTCTTTCACTTAGCATGTTTTCAAGGTACATCCCCATTGTAGCATTTATCAGTACTTCACTGATTTTCACCTCCATATAATATTCTATTTCATGGATGTACCATCTTTGACTTATCCATTTATCACTTAATGGATATTTGCATTGTTTCATTATTTGGCTACTATGAATAATGCTGCTATGAACATTTGTGTATAATTTTTTCTGATTTAATTCTAAATATGTATTGTTTTCCATCAGATTGCTTTCATATAATCCATCATAGCCTAAGGATCATTAGTAGAGCGAGGGAACCAAAACGCAACTTTTATAACAAATAAAGACACAGTTAATAAGAACCCATAATAGAAGACATAACAGAAGGGAATAGAAGTCAACAAAACTGCACCTTTAAGAAAAACAGCAAGAAGCCAGGGCATGACATGCACTTGCCGAAATGGAGTATGAATGTGTTTCTAAACATAACAATGAGATGAGTTACCCAGCAGTCTTTGTTCCTGACATAATACACAATGAGAAATAAACAGGGTTATTCCCCTTGGGATGAAAGATGTAGTTGCTAAAGCTTACCTTTCCTAAGGACCTAGTGAAGATCTAATCATTTTTATGTGCCTGCCTAACATTCACCCAGAAACAAAAGAAAAACCTTCCAACAAAACCTTCCAAAAAGAAGCACACGACGATGTTTCTCAATGCAAACCAACAGGTATTAAATGCCCTCTTTACTTCAGCCCCATCACTTTCCACCTAAGACTCACCGCATACCACTGAGCACTCAGAAGTGCCCAATAACATACAACAACTGAGCATCCTTGTGTACCTCGGGGATAGAAAAAATGCTAAAACCAGACAAAGGTAATACCCCAAGGAAGTTACCCCCTTTTGGAAAGGAAGGGGCTAATCAATCTATATACAGATAAACACACTTCACATATAGAGAGATATGCATACTCTTTTGGTTGTAAGTAATAAAAATTCACTTCAAACTAGCTTAATCCTCCAAATACAATCATTGGAAAGATACCGTGGAGGATCACTCTCACAGAACTAGAAGGGCCCCATGTACAGCTGACCTTGGGAGGAAGTAACAATCATCATGATTCCATGCAATTGTTCATCCACACATGGCTAAACATAACTTCTTGCCAAAGTGCAAGCTTTGTAGGAGCAACAACCTCTCTGTGCTCAACACTTTTGAGCAACCCAAACCTCTTGCTTCTGGACACCCCAACTGACTAAGGCCTCCCAATCCCAATTCTAAATTTCAGAAGAGAAAACCAGATTGGTCATCTTGGGTTAGGTGTCCACTTCCGATCCAAGCAGCTGTCATTACCCACACTACAAATGTTTGTTGGGACCCATCTCTTGAGATCAGAGGAAAGAACAGTTGTCACAGAGGGGAATTCTACCATACTTCAGCATCCACACAGATGTCATTTCAGTGTTTTCTTTCAGTAGGTAGTGTTATGATCTAACTAATTCTTCTGCATTGTTTTTTTTCCCCGTTGATTGAGATATAATTGACATACAACATTGTGTAAGTTTAAAGTGTACAATGTGTTGATTTAATACATTCATAGACTGCAATATGGGTAACACTGTAGCCTTAGGTAACATCGCCTACGTGTCACATAATTATCATTTCTTTTTTGTGGCAAAAACATTTAAGATCTATTCACTTAGCAACTTTAAAGCATTCAGTACTGTACTGTTAACTATAGCCACCATACTGTACATTAGATCCCCAGAACTTATTAGAACTTATTAGTTACCTTACAACTAGAAATTTGCATCCTTTGACCAACATCTCCCCACTTTCCCAACCCCATTTCCTAGGAACCACATTTCTACTTTCTGTTTCTAATCCTTCCATATTCTCACTCACTCCATTTTGGATCTATAGGAAATATTTTTAAGAATTCTGGTTTAATAAGTAAGAATGAAGTCTGCAACCAAAAATTAAACTCAAATCATTATTCCTTGGTTGTACCAACCATCTAAGCCTAAGATAAGCTGTAGACTTAAGATAAGGACAGAGCACTGCTTAAACACTACTGTTTCCATGATTCAAAATGTCCATAATTTCATGAATTTGAATGGTTCATCCTGGGTGGGAAAGTCAGTGATCACTTCCCGGTGGTAGACACATTCAGGAGCTAACAATTCATTGTTATTTTCTTTGGGACCAACCTTCGACTCACTTAGCCACCCTACTAGTGCTCCAGGGGTTGGCCTTCAGCAGGCATGTTTGTTTAGTTACAGCTGACCAGACTGGAGCACTCAGCTAACCTAAGCAAGGCCAATCATATTCTTCACCTGGGAATTGGGACTGCAAGATTTAAGGGCCACAGGGAGCAGGGCCCATTGGATAGAACATCTGGAAGTAGGCTACCTTTTGGCCACTGTGGGAACCAAGAATCTCAGAAGGATGCTGAACAGGGAAAGATGCACAGTGATGAGAGAATCCAGAATGATGCATGTGTAATTCTAATTTTAGGTCCCAGCCGTCTCCTGAGCTCTGGCTATATCCCTGCTCTTGGGATCCACAGGTATCTCTATATCCTTTAACAAAAAAGCCTTTAGCTAGATAAGTCAGCTTCGGTTACTAGCAACAAAAATCCTAGCAGATAAAGTTATTGGAAGCCCTGACAAGAGATTCTTACAGTAGATGATAAAGAACAATTTGAGTGTTTCCCACATTTCTTAATTGGTATTTCACTATCTATAATTAATTATAAGGCTTTTGAGCATCAGTCCCATTACACCTCTGGCCCTACAGCTTGTGGCTTAAGTTGCCATTCTTTGGAAAAGAGGAAACAGAGTCACACTTTTAGGAAGAGTTGTTGATGGGTGGTATTTGAATCCGGCCCGCCCTCCACCTCCATCCGCCACCCTCAGGTTTCTGAGCTCCATGCACAAAGAAAAAGCAAAGATGAGAAAACAAATGTCCCTTGATTTTCAGCTGAGCCTGCTTCTAGGAGCCCGGCTGACGCGAGGGCAATGGGAAAGGGACGGGAAGGGGCTGGGCCTGCGCGGGGCCGCGGCAGCACCCGCACCCACGGGCCCGCATCCGCGGCGCCCACTGCCCTGCAGGCCGGCGGCCCCCAACGGACCCTCTCTGCGGCCCGGACAGCCAACGCCTCGAGGGCCTGCGGGGGGGGCGGGGATACACAAGACGCGCAGGCAGGACCAGGGCCCCCGCCACTCTCTGAACCTCCGAGTCTAGTCTCTTCCCTCCAGGGCTGAGAAGGCGGCGGTTTTCAAGGCAGCCCCAGAAACACAAAATTATTGTCAAGGCCTTGATGAGTCCAGGGAACCAAGGACAGAATGCAATTCCTGAGCACGGGGTTTGGTGCATACCTTCTCAGTGGGGCGATGGCCACCCCACCCGCTCCACCCGGGGAGGGAAACTGATTCTTGGGGGAAAGGAAGAAAACTTACGCTTTTTTATGTATGAAATGCAGATATACATAGACTATCTCTATAGATAAACAGTGTATCTGCACCATTTAAATCTCACTGCGGGGTGGCAATTAGGGACAAAAGGTCTGAAAAGTTACCTCAGAAAGAAAGACTGTGAGACGCTGGAGCAGGTCATGGGTGCTGTGGTGCCGCTTCCGGGCTCCCTCACCAGGCCGACCCAGTCCCAACGGCGGCGCGTGTTGGCTGCTAAGAACTCCTGCCTGATTCCTTCTCCCAAGAATTGCACAAGAGGACCCACCTTTCCCAGGGAGCCTGTACTCCCACTTTCTCCTTTTCTATTTTTTTCCTCCATGCTATGCTCCACTTCTGGGACAGGCGCCAGGCCACGCACTTCTTCATCCTGCACCCTTCTCAGACCTTTCGCCAGTCCCCTGTTGCTTTGCAAACTGAACGTCCTCATTACATTCCCCTCTTTTCCATGAATACTCTGGACTAGTGTCAATGCCCTTTCTCCTTCTACTCCTGTGAGCACTCAGAGATACAACCTTGCCTCATTCTCTGTCCTGCTCCCAGGACCTGGCACTCTTCTCACAGGAACAGGTGCTCAATTGACTGTTAGATCAAAGTAATTTACAGAACATCTTTGCAAGTTCCTTGGGCAGGCTGCACCCTGTGAGATCTGAGAAGGCTACAAAGCAAACTCCTAGTTATTTAGTTATTTCGAAATTGGTTCGCTCACTGAGAAGACCCGGTTCTACTTTTTGCACTTCCGCAAGCACCAACAGCCATGAAAATGAAGTACCTAGGACATCCTGTCTAAGTTGCAATCCAGTTGTCATGAATAGAATATTTTTTAAGTAAGTCAAGTATTATGAGAAAATGTATCAGTACAGAGATAGCTGTACTTAAATTCAAGTGCTGAACATAAATAAAATACAAATAATGCTGACTTCTTGCACTGTATTTATAGTTTACAGAGTTATTTTATTTACACCTCTCTTGAGGCTTAGGAAGCCTAGATAGTATTTTACCCATTTTTAAAAAGACAAAAATATTTTACCAAGTTCAAGAGGCTCCCTCAAGGTTGCAAAGTAATGTATGGAAAACAGAATTCAAACCCTAGTCTTTTATGACCAGTGGTTCTCAATCAGGGGCAATTTTGCCCCCTAGGGGACATTTGGCAATATCTAAAGACATTTTTTAGTTGTCACAACTGGGGGAGAGGTGCTACTGGCATCTAGTGGGAGAGACCAGGTATACTGCTAAACATCCTACTAGGTAGAGGAGAGCCCTCCATAACCAACAATTACCAGGCCCAAAATGTCAGTACTGCTAAGTTTGAGAAACCTTGGTCTGGTCCAATGTGTTAACTCCCATGTCACATTCCTTTGAGTAGACAACCTGGCTCTTAAATGGGTAGCAAACTAGAGAAACTTTGGCCACAGAGCTGTGCTTTCTTTTATTTATTTATTTATTTTGGTATCATTAATCTACAATCACATGAAGGACATTATGTTTACTAGGCTCCCCCCTTCACCAAGCCCCCCACACATCCCCGTTCACAGTCACTGTCCATCAACATAGTAAGATGCTGTAAAATCACTACTTGTCACCAAGTTCACAGTCACTGTCCTTCAACATAGTAAGATGCTGTAGAATCACTACTTGTCTTCTCTCACAGAGCTGTGCTTTCTGATATAAAAACCATGAGCCACATGCAGGTATTAAGCACATGAAATGTGTATAGTCCACATAGAGATAACTCCGGGCTTTGAAGACAGTGCAAAATAAAGCATATAAACTATCTAAATATTTCTATATTGATTGCATGTCGACATGATAATATTTTGGATCTACTGAATTAAAATATAGAATTAAAATTAATTTCACTTATTTCAACTTTTTTAATGTGGCTATAAGAAAATTTAAAATTCTGTATGTGGCTTACATTATATTTATTTGTACATTACTGGTGCTATAGACAATATCTAGTTCAAACAGAATATGTCATATCCATTATGCAAAATAGCATGAGAAGAAGCTATTTCAAAGTAGTCTTCTAATTTGTGATAGATAAAATAATGCCCCCGCCAAAGACGTCCACATCCTCTTACTGGGAACCAACAAACATGTTACTTTACATGGCAAAAGGGACTCTGTAGATACGATTAAGTTAAGGACCCTTAAGAGATGGGGAGATGATCCTGAATTATCTGGATGGGCTCAATACAATCCCAAAGGTCTTTATAAGGGAAAGAGGGAGGCAGGAGGGTCAGGGAAGGAGATGAGACGACAGCAGCAGTGTCCAGGAGAAACTGAAGATGCCATGCTGCTGGCTTTGAAAAGGTAGAAAGGCCATGAGCCAAAGATGGAGGCAGTTTTGAGAAGATGGAATAGGCAATGGAACAAATTATCCTCTAGAGCTTCCAGAAGCAACACAGCACTGATGACACCTTAGTTTCAGCTCATCCATACCCATTTCAGACATCTGACCTCCAGAACTGTAAGATAATAAATTTGTGCTGTCTTAAGCCACTAAGTCTGTGGCAATTTGTTACAGCATCATGGGAAACTAAGACAGCATTATACACACACAGACGGATTACACTGCACATCAGCTTTCCTTCAAAACTGCAGATTCTACCAAAATATATGACTCCATTTTAGTAAGTAAAAATCTATATGACTTCGATTAAGCACACTCACTGATAGCTGGTATATTCTGGGGGTCCATATATATATAACATAATGCATTCTCTAAAACTACTTTACCCAATGAATTATTGTAAACTGTATTGGGCCTATGCATAGTTCATTGATTTGCACAACATACCTGGTGCACAGGTAGAAATTACTAAGGAGAAAAAGAAGAGGATGCTAAGAAATAAAAAACTGACTGTCCTATATAACATACTTTCTTCCTCTGTAATACCATGTCTTGTGGATAAAATGGATGGTCATTACTCAACCCATGCTATTAAGATTCCAACATAAAAGCAAATTGCTGTAAGCAAAAATTACATATTTTAAGAGGATATTTACCTAAACACCTAAGTGGAGTTACAAGCAAAGATACTCTAAGTCCCTCTACTTTTCTGTAATATTTAAACTCATGTAATTACCAAATGATTTTTTTTTAATGCAGACCAGTCCTATTCACAATCTTCTCTATTTAGGTGCATAGCTGGAGAGTTAATCCTTTGGATAATATAACTTTTCAAGGAAGGTGGGCTTTAGTAAAAAAAAGTTTTTTTAAATAGGAGGGATTAGTACACTAATCTCCTTAGTAACTGAAGCTAATTTATGAGAACTATAAACTTTAATCTATTTCCAACTTTAAAAACAGTGAACATAAGTCAACCAGAAAAGTATTTATGGCTAGCTACCAAAATTAAAATTGATTCTCTTTTGGGGAGAAGTAGCCAGAACTCTGGATTAGAAGGGAAGACATAGAATCTAGTCCCTGTTCCGGAACAAAGATACTATGTAGCTTTAAGCAATTCCCTTGGGCTCTCAAATCTTGTTTTTTTCTAAAATATTAAAATGTTGGACCAGTTGTATGTCTCTAAGGTTCTTTACAGCCTAAAAGAATCTATGCTTAAACATTACTGCAGGATTGTTTTATTAATTTCATTTTTATATACTTTTAAATAATTTTATTATTTATATATTTGTATATGATCATTTACATGTTTGTTATATTATATATTATTTGTATATCTAATTATATTTGTATATATTATATATTTTTATATAGTGTGTAAAAGCATAATTTATAAAGACATTTAAATCTTGGGTTGTGTCTGACAGTGCATGTCTAGTCATTGAATGGAAAAGATCTGTCCTCCAGTTTATTCAGTGTTTAAGGATTTGATATCTTCACTTGGCTTGTAGGGGAAAGGTTGACATGGATTACTGCCCTCTAATAAAAATAATTTTCATTATGTTGGCCAGAAATCTGTGTGTGAGGAAGAGGAGAGTCCAAATGATAGATGAGCACATCAGCTTCAGCAGCTCTGCGTCCTCCTTTCCCTCCAGCAGTCCCCTCCCCCCTTGCCTAGCCCTGTCCAACATCATTAATCAAAACCAAGGCTTAACTATAAATAGGTGCTGTAATTGACTTAACTAACTTTAACATGGAGGGAAAGGGCTGGGGTAGGTTCCAACTTGGCGATATTTTGCTTCATTCCTTAAGATTTTCCAGCTAGGTCTAAACCTTCTGCTACCCTCCTCTCCCCTCACAGTCGGCACTGTCCTTCTACATTGTAACTAAAGCAGCACTTTCCTTTACTTTTCTTCTTACTTTGTAGGACAATCCCACTGTCTTAATTTGCAGCATGCAATGCCTGTGCTAAGTCCTAAAGAGGTAATCCGTAAAGTCACAGGGAGATGTCTGTATACACCATTCAAAAATGTCTGGAGGTGTTCGTCTGATCAATACTCCAAATATAGAATTTGGCTAAAACTAAAGCAGGTTTATAGAAACTTTTGTTGTTTAAAAAAAAAAGATGAGACAAAACCATAATCAAGTTGGGACAGAGAAGCAGTAAGAAAGCACCTAAAGGAATTGAACTACCAAGGAGAAAAAACTCGAACTCACTGAAAAAACTAACTGTTTTTTTAAAACTGTCTTCACTGGCTTCTGGGTAGGAAAGTTTTAAGTTCATTCTTTATAGTGTTCCCTCTGCTCCAAATATGCAGTTGTGAAACAAAAAAGAGAATACCAAAAGACAACAACAAAATATAAAATCAGATATACATCCTCAACAACCAGAGTGTGAAGTCACAGGCTACCGGATGCTTGGCCCTTAAGTGCAAGGAGAGGCAGAAATTTCTTCCCGGGGTGGGGGGAGATTAGAACTCCTCAACTTAATATGAAGGATAGAAGCTAAGCTCTAGGCTTAAAGCTGGACAGAATTTGGAACCCTCTTCTTGTTAAAGGAAGTTAAAATAAACTATTGCCAATTGATTCCAGAATTTACAGGTTATACCATTGCTCATCAAGGGGAAAGTTATGACTTCGTTCCCCAGGGAACATTTGGCAATGCTTGGAGACATTTTTGGTTGTCACAACTGGAGAGAAGAAAGTACTACTGATATCTACCGGGTAAAGCCAAGGATGTGTTAAACATCCTATACTGCACAAGACAGTCCCTCATGACAAAGAATCACCTGATACAAAATGTCAACAATTTACCTGCTGACAAAACCTGGGTTATATGAAGCTGAAGGCCTATGGAAGTAGGAGGCACAGCCTGTCTAGACCAAGATCTGAACCAAGCTGCTACGGGCTCTGCATTATTTCTAACTCCACTATGAGATGGGAGTTTCAAACCATTACACAAGATGTGGTTCTGACCTGGGGACCCAGAAGAACTCAACTGAAAAATGCCAGACACAAAGAGAGACCCAGAAAAAAAGACAGAAGGTAAAGAGAATAAAAGTACAAGAACAAATGAGCAAGAGAGAGCTAGAAAACACAAACAAAAAAATTCCATCCAAAAGCAGCCTACGAACCCAAACTACAAAACCCATGGAAAAAATATAACACTGAAAAAGACAGCCAGTAATATAAAATATTCATAATACAAATTCATCCTGGTAAAATTAATTTTTAAAAATAGCCCAATGAAAACTTTCAAAGAAGTATGTTTAAAATGTTCAGGAAAAAAAAAGATGAAATCACATCTGTGAAACAGAAGAAATTATGACTTAAAATCAGCCACAAGGGAGGAAAGGACAGGTAACAGTAAAAAGAAATTAAAAATTTGAAAAAGTTATAGTTTTAAAAATTAAAGATTCAAAGGATGAAATAATCTTTAGGCCTGAAATAGCTGAAAAGTGAATCAGTACATTCAATTTTAGACCAAGAATTTTCCCAGAAGCCAGCAGAAAAAGAAAAATAAATTTTAAATTGTGAAAGAGCATTTAAGTATCGGGGGAGGGGGGCAAGTGGGGATTGAGAGTCTCCAACTTTAGAGGCTTATTAGAGATTTAGAACCTCTTTTTAGAGATTAAAAGTCTGGAATTGAAGAGCAGTACTTGTACATAAATATACAAAAGTTTTATTTCCATTATCAAAGAAATTGAGAATCCTCAGTTGGAAGAGATCTATGAGGTTTCAATAGCATAAATAAAATAAACCCTACACCTAGACATATTGCCATAAAACTCAAAAATATCAATATTAAAAGCCAGCAGAGACAAATGGTAGCTTAATCTAAGAAGAAGTGACTGTCAGACTCAGAGCAGATTTCTGATAAGCAACAATAGTTGGTAGAAGAACCTGGAGAAAGATCTTCAAAGTGATGAGGAAAAAATAACTGTCAATATAGATTTCTATTCCCAGATAAACTATCATGCAACATTGAGGGCAAAATAATGATATTATAAAGCATAAAAAATATTTAATACTCATGGGCACTCACTAAAAGAACTATTAAAGACTTTACTGCAGCAAGAAAAATATAAATTCAGAGGAAAGGCATGACACAAAGGAAACAACATAAGAAACATGTGTGTTTCTTCCTAGTGAAAAAAGTGATACTGTTTTGGTGGTTAAGCTGTACCACTCTCAAAAATGCCAAATGTCCTTGAGTTCAGTAATCTTAATATTTTACCTCATACTTTAATATAGTGCTTCTAATTTCATTAAAGGAGAAATTCTATTTTCAAGTACAGAGACAAAAAAATAATAGAGACAAGAACAAGCATATATGGACTTAAAATGACTAGAATAAATCAACTATAGACAGAAACAATCTAACAATCTACCAAGTAACAAAAAGATTCTCCAAAGGCATAGTTACCAATATGGGGTGGAGGGTGTATGTGTGAAGGAAATAGAACCACAAAAAGACTGAGAATGGGGAGAACTGTTTGTATCCTGGACCCTGCTCTATCACAAAACTGAGATCACATCAACTGCTTAATCTACAAATAAAGGATTGAGGGAAATCAATATCTTTGATCCTTAATCAAAGATAGTGTTAATTTAAAAGATCATTAAGATATCTTTTTGCTCTATTACTTAGCAAAATATATGTAGCAGTCACAAGTATAAACTCTTAGCCTTAAAATACATATGGATTCAAGTTTTAGCTGCTCCCAGAAAGTATTTTACATTTTCCCTATGACTCTATGCCAAGTTTTTCAAAGTAGATAATCAATAGACAATGGAACCAAAACAGCATTTATCAACAGCTCAGATAAAATCTTACTATTTATAAGCCAGAGAAACATGTTTTATGCTACTTTTAACACTGATAAAATTCCAAAGGTGTCACTGAACCCTGAATTACACAATCTCTAATAACTCCTGAAGCTCTATACTAACTATATGAAAGATATCTCAACAGTGCCTGGCCTATGATATATTCTAAATACATTTTCATGAATATATAAAAGAAAATTACATGAAAAAAATAGAATACAAGAGAAAAGCAGATATGGATGCACTAGAAAACAATATATTATAAAAGATATATAAAAACAAAAGGTAGTTTTTTACTAAAAAATAAATAGAAAACTCTAAGATATACCAAGAGAAAATATATACACACATAATAATAATGTAAAAACACAAATACAGTAAATATTTTAAATCATAAAAGAATATTATGAACATAATATAATAAATTTTAAAATTTGGGGAAAACAGGTAATTTTCTAAAAAACACAAATTTTGAAAATTGCTCAAGAAGAAACAGAAAACCAGAACAAATAAATAACCATTATAGAAACTTAATTGGCCATTAGAAGTGTGTCCTTGAAAATAACAACCAGGCCCAGATGGTTTTATAGTTTGTTCAACTTCAGAGAATGAAGAAGCTACAATAGTCTTTCTACCAATTTGGCAAGGACTGTATGAAAAATTAAAATTGGAGACCTGACAATGAACATAGATGCTAAAGTCTGAAAGAAAATACAACAGAATTTTTAAAAATCTGTCATGTACATCAATAAAGGATGGTTCAAAGTAAAAAAAAATCTAAAAATGTAATATACCATGTTAGTATAGTAAAGGTAATAAACCATATCTGTATCTAATCACATTCAAGAAAAAGAGCCATAGAATTCATCACTCACCCATTACTTTTAAAACTCTTAGCAAATAAGAATTAAAGGAGACCCTCCTTTAAAAAATGTTTATCAGCTTGATAAACATTTTTAAAAACCTAAGAGAAAATGTTAGATCACCACTTTTACTCCAACATTTTCTGAAGGACATAATCAATGTAAACAAAAATAAAAGAATTAAGAGAATTAGAAAGAAAGAGATAAATAACCCATATTGGTGAAGATACGATGATCTTCCATAGAAAATATGAAAAATTTATAGATGGACTATTAAATAAGGGAGTTCAGAAAGGTTGCTGAATCACAATCAACACACAATAATTGATTTCCTTACCATCGAACAGTAATAACCAAATTAAGAAGGAAATACATCATACAAAATATCAATGATAAATATAAGGTTCCAAGAAAATATATGTAATAAAATTAGTACAAGGCATGTGGAGAAAATTTTAAAATACTGCTTCAGACATAAAACATTAATAAAACATTAATAAATGGAGAGGTATGCCATGTCATTATAAGAAGATTTGGTATCATACATAAGTCAATTTTCTTAAATTAGTATGAAAATTCAAAGCAATTCCAAACAAAATTCCAACATGATTACTCAGGAATAAGCTTATCATAAAATTTTTATGAAAGAAAAAGAGTCTAAAAATAGCCAAGAAAATTTCAAAGAATATCCTGTTCATTATTAGGAAAAGAGATAAAGGAATTGATATTATAAAATGGAATAGTATATAATGGTTAACAAGAATACTTAGAATTATGATAAGCAAAGAAAATATGTTTCAGAATAATACCTATAAATTAATACCACTCATGTTTTTTAAAACATGCAAAAATGCTGAGTTTAGTCACAAATACATAAATACACAGGTCACAGTAAATTGTTTTTATTACCTTGTTTCTTTCAGTTGTAATGAACAATAACCCAATGGTAGAGACAATGCAATTAGGTCAAAGTGATAAGGAACACAAATCTGGATTTAAGTTTTGGCTCAGCCCTTACTGGTGATTTTGAGCACATCATCTAATCTCTGGGCCTCAGTTTCCTCATCTGTAAAGGGAGGATTAACAGAATTTACACAAGATTAATGGGAGGACAAAATTTAGTTACTGATCTAATTTACTAAGTACCTAGTCTGGTAAGTAATAATCTGTCATTAAATGATGGCTACTATTGTTACTGCAGAAACGTGGTTGGCCCTAGAGGATATCATGCTTAGTGAAATAAGTCAGGCGGAGACAAATATCAAACGATTTCACTTATATGTGGGATCTGAAAAACAAAACAACTAACCAACCAAAAAACAGACTATGGCATTTGCAACAGCCAAGCCTCTGGATAGCATGCATACTCCGAACAAAGCTACAGTTTCCACAAAGCTCGAATTCTAAAGGTTACTTTTCCAGTCAACTGAGTGGTTTTTGTTCCTATTTTTAGACCCACAGGTAAACTTTCCTTAACAATGTAGCATAATATTGTACTGAATGTCCCCGTAAATTTAAGAAAAAGTAAACAAAAATAAGCCATTTTCTTTGCAGTAAGTCACTTCGCTATCCAATTGTTTATTAAGCCACAACTTTGAAAAGGGACTGGCTTGTGTAATATTTGAGGTTTTAGAGGAAAACAAAATGTACTAGGTGGATCTGACTGTCGGCTAAAATGTTTGACATAGGGGAAAATATTTATGATTCTGCTGTCATGGCTCAGCTTCTGAAATAGAAATCACAAAATGATTTCACTGACAATTATTTGAAAGCTACAGAGAAAATTATATTACTGTTACATGGAAAAAGCAACTGTCCCCCAACACCATCTTCTGAATCAGTAAAGATATAAGTGAATCTGTAAACAGAGAATTGCATTATTATCTACTGTTGAAGACTTAAAGATTCTTACTTAGAGCTTTAGTAGTCTCTTTTTGCAAAGGCTGCCATCTAAAATAGCTGTATTTGTATTTTTTGCATCTGTGCAAATAGCAGCAGGACCAGATTCCCTTCTGTGGTACTCTACAGCAAGTTGACTAGCAAAACATAAAGTTCTCATCATACACAATTTTAGATACCATTATGAACTGGAATATGATAACCACTTCCTCCAAAGCTCCCCTGAAAATGCCACCAAAAATCTACATCAAAGCAAGTGGGCAATCAATTGGTCGACTCTTCTTCCCTAATATGGAGTCTTTTCCATAAAATGCATATAAGGATTATTTGGCAAAACTAAAATTGTTTTCTCCCTGTTGAAATATTTCAGATGTGTATAAATATTACCTGTTTTGTTATTAGCAGAAATTAATTATGTGTGCTAATCATTCCATAGTTCCCAAGATGGCTAATTTTGGTCATTTGCCTTCAATGAGTGTTTAATTATTATTGTCATGTGATCATCTCAGATGCTTCAAATACTACTGTGTGTGTGTGTGTGTGTGTGTATACACAGGTTGGAAAGCAGGTCCTGCAGGTCTTCTATCTTTATGTGTCTACACAAAACTACTTAATTTACCCCAAGAGAGAGCTAGGAAAGGAAGGAACTTGCCTACTTTCCTCCATTCCCACCTCCTTCTGCCTTGCCTTTAGTGACATTCACATCAATGTAGCTCATAACTTCACAGTTCCTCAACTTCCTCAGGTCACGAACTCCATATTTATTCCAATGATTCCATTCACAAGGATGGTCACTTCACCTTGGATATTTCCCATCATTTGGAAGTGCTTTACCTACAAATGTACTCTGACCACAAAGTTCTACTCTTCCATTTAACATGTTCTTAATCTTTCTAAGCCTGCTCTTATCATTTTTTTTTGTAGGACAGCAAGTGAGAGGCTTTTATTTAGAGATAAAGTGAGAGGACAGAGCTCCTGGCTCAGGTCAGGAGGGGACAAGAGAGTCCCCTGCCCTTATCATTTTTACCTCATGCATTCATTCAACAAATATTTATTATTTATGCCAAGCACTGCCCTGGAGCTGGGGGTACAATAACAAACAAGACTAAGATGGTCCCCGAACTAATACGGCAATTATACAGACAGATATTTCATACACACACACACACACACACACACACACACACACACAATGTATACATATTCTCATTAGGACACTGAATTTTGAAAAAAATTTGCTGCAAGTCCCTTCTAACTCCCAAGGGCAGCCTTCCATTATAAAGAACATGCTCCCACAAACTGGAAGGCAAAGGCATACCTCTTGTGCCCAGGAATAAGCTGACCCCAATGGCAGCAGGATGGCTGAGCTGAGGTTCCCCTTCACACACCCTTAACAATTCTCTGCCAAATCTGACCTCATGTTTCAACCACAAACACATGGCTAATAATAGCTTCTGCTCCTAACTTACAAAATATAATTCTTAAAGGCAATTTTTGAGAACCAGCCAAATGTCTGAAAGGAAAATTTACAGAGCCTAACCAGTAACTACTACCAAAACAAAACTCCCAGCAGCCACACAGCACTTCCAAGTTTCACCAGCAAAGTCCTTCGAAAATAAGGTGAGTCTCCCCCATCCAGTATGTCTGTTCACCCTAGAGGTCAAGGCTATTAATTATCCCCTACTGACTTCTGCTCTCTCAAAACAACAAGTAATATTTATATACAATGTTACTGTATACAATGTTATATACAATGCTATTGTATACAATGTTATATACAATTATATACAATGTTATATACAATGTATAAATATATACAAAACAAATATTTATATAAAATGTTACACTTAGTTTAAATACAATGTTATATACAATGTTATTGTATACAATGTTATATAATGTTATATACAATTATATACAATGTTATATACAATGTATAAATATATACAAAACAAATATTTATATAAAATGTTACACTTAGTTTAAAAAAGACAAAAGCTAATGTCGATGGGATTAAAGATGGCTGCATGAGAGGAGAGACAGAGGCTTCCTCCTAAAACTGGATACAATTAGAAAATTTAATTGGCGCAACTAATCCTGAGAGAGCAACAGGAAAGAGGACAGCATCAGACTGCACACACCTGGAGAAAAGAGCAGACCTCAGGGAACGGGTAACATACCAGAGCTGTGGCTCCGCGGGACCTGAGCCCCTCCCCCACCCCAGCTCACCGCTCACTGGCGGGAGGAAGACAAACAGAGCAGGGAGGGAGTGGAAGGCCTGGGACTGCTGAATACCTGGCTCCGGAGATCTGCGCTGGGAGCACAAACCTACATTTCATGGTGCTTTCATGAGACTCGCATGACTACTGGGTTGGAAAGTTAATACAGGCATAGTTCCTAGGGAGACTAGGATTCCGGCTGCTTGTGGAAAGCAGGGATCCATATCCAGCTGCTCTGGGACAAAAACTTATACCTGTGTGACCGGCCCACTAGCTCAGACAGTGGAGACAGGCACAGCAGCCAGGAGGCAGGGAACAGCTCTTTCCTACCCGCAGGCACCAGTACCACTCCCCTGCGACCCCCGACATTGCTTCAGGGGCTCAGCAGCTCCAGAATAGAGCTTCTGGACACTAGAGGGCGCCATATACAAACATGAAACGCCAAAGGAACCTTGTCCACAGTAAAATTGTTAATACAACTCCCGAGAAAGATTTAAATGATATGGACCTCATGACTCTTCCTGAAAGGGAGTTCAAAATAAAAATCATCAACATCCTAATGGAGGTATGGAAAGACATCCAAGAACTCAGGAGTGAATTCAGGTTGGAGATCCAATCATTAAAGAACACGATGGAGGGTATTAAAAGCAGGTTGGATATGGTGGAAGAGACAATAAATGAAATAGAAACTAGAGAAGAGGAATACAATGAAGCTGAGGCACAGAGAGAAAAAAGGGTCTCTAAAAATGAAAGAATATTGAGAGAACTCTGTGACCAATCCAAGCGGAACAATATTCACATTATAGGGATACCAGAAGAAGAAGAGAGAGAGAAAGGGATAGAAAGTGTCTTTGAGGAGGTAGTTGATGAAAACTTCCCCAATCTGGGGAAGGACATAGTCTGTCAGTCCATGGAGATCCACAGATCTCCCAACACAAGGGACCCAAGGAAGACAACAGCAAGACACATAGTAATTAAAATGGGAAAGATCAAGGATAAGGACACACTGTTAAAAGTAGCCAGACGCAGAAGTAAGATCACATACAAAGGGAAGGCCATCAGACTAACATCAGACTTCTCAGCAGAAACCTTACAGGCCAGAAGGGAGTGGCATGATGTATTAAATGCCATGAAGCAGAAGGGCCTGGAACCAAGATTACGTTATCCGGCAAGATTATCATTTAAATTTGAAGAAGGGATTAAACAATTTCCAGATAAGCAAAAGCTGAGAGAGTTTACCACCCACAAACCACCTCTGCAGTCTACTTTGGAGGGACTGCTATAGATGGAAGTGTTCCTAGGGTTGGATAGCTCTCACCAGAGGTAGTAAAATCATGGTACGGACGATGGAGCAGCTGATTGCGAGACAAATGCAAAATTAAATTGACTATCCCCAAAGTCAATCAAGGGATAGACAAAAAGTACAGAATCTGATACCTAATATATAAAGAATGAAGGAGGAAGAAAAAGGAGGAGAAATAGAAAAGAACTTTTAGATTGTGTTTGTAACAGCATATTAAGTGAGTTAAGTTAGACTCTTAGATAGTAAGGAAAGTAATCTGGAACCTTTGGTAACCACGAATCTAAAGCTTGAAATGGCAATAAGTACATACCTATCGATAATCACCCTAAATGTAAACGGACTGAATGCACCAATCAAAAGACATAGAGTCACTGAATGGATAAAAAAACAAGACCCATCTATATGCTGCTTACAAGAGACTCACCTCAAACCCAAAGACATGCACAGACTAAAAGTCAAGGGATGGAAAAAGATATTTCACGCAAACAATAGGGAGAAAAAAGCAGGTGTTGCAGTACTAGTATCAGACAAAACAGACTTCAAAACAAAGAAAGTAACAAGAGATAAAGAAGGACACTACATAATGATAAAGGGCTCAGTCCAACAAGAGGATATAACCATTATAAATATATATGCACCCAACACAGGAGCACCAGCATATGTGAAACAAATACTAACAGAACTAAAGGAGGAAATAGAATGCAATGCATTCATTTTAGGAGACTTCAACACACCACTCACTCCAAAGGACAGATCCACCAGACAGAAAATAAGTAAGGACACAGAGGCACTGAACAACACACTAGAACAGATGGACCTAATACACATCTATAGAACTCTACATCCAAAAGCAACAGGATATACATTCTTCTCAAGTGCACATGGAACATTCTCCAGAATAGACCACAAAAAGAGCCTCAGTAAATTCCAAAAGATTGAAATCCTACCAACCAACTTTTCAGACCACAAAGGTATAAAACCAGAAAGAAATTGTACCAAGAAAGCAAGAAGGCTAACAAACACATGAAGGCTTAATAACACACTTCTAAATAGTCAATGGATCAATGACCAAATTAAAATGGAGATTCAGCAATATATATGGAAATAAATGACAACAACAACACAAAGCCCCAAGTTCTGTGGGACGCAGCGAAAGCAGTCTTAAGAGGAAAGTATATAGCAATCCAGGCATATTTAAAGAAGGAAGAACAAACCCAAATGAATAGTCTAATGTCACAATTATCAAAATTGTAAAAAGAAGAACAAATGAGGCCTAAAGTCAGCAGAAGGAGGGACATAATAAAGATCAGAGAAGAAATAAACAAAATTGAGAAGAATAAAACAATAGAAAAAAATCAATGAAACCAAGAGCTGGTTCTTTCAGAAAATAAACAAAATAGATAAGCCTCTAGCCAGACTTATTAAGGGAAAAAGAGAATCAACACACATCAACAGAATCAGAAATGAGAAAGGAAACATCACGACGGACCCAACAGAAATACAAAGAATTATTAGAGACTACTGTGAAAACCTATATGCTAAGAAGCTGGAAAACCTAGAAGAAATAGACAACTTCCTAGAAAAATACAACCTTCCAAGACTGACCAAGGAAGAAACACAAAATCTAAACAAAACAATTACCAGCAAAGAAATTGAAGCCGTAATTAAAAAACTACCGAAGAAAAAAACAACCGGGCCAGATGGATTTACCTCAGAATTTTATCATACATACAGAGAAGATATAATACCCATTCTCCTTAAAGTTTTCCAAAAAATAGAAGAGGAGGGAATACTCCCAAACTCATTCTGTGAAGCCAACATCACCCTAATACCAAAACCAGGCAAAGACCCCACCAAAAAAGAAAATTACAGAACAATACCCCTGATGAATGTAGATGCAAAAATACTCAATAAAATATTAGCAAACCGAATTCAAAAATATATCAAAAGGATCATACACCACAACCAAGTAGGATTCATCCCAGGGATGCAAGGATGGTACAACATTCGAAAATCCATCAACATCATCCACCACATCAACAAAAAGAAAGACAAAAAACACACGATCATCTCCATAGATGCTGAAAAAGCATTCGACAAAATTCAACATCCATTCATGACAAAAACTCTCAGCAAAATGGGTATAGAGGGCAAGTACCTCAACATAATCAAGGCCATATAAGATAAACCCACAGCCAACAACATACTGAACAGCGAGAAGCTGAAAGCTTTTCCTCTGAGATCGGGAACAAGACAGGGATGCCCACTCTCCCCACTGTTATATAACATAGTACTGGAGGTCCTAGCCACGGCAATCAGACTAAACAAAGAAATACAAGGAATCCAGATTGGTAAAGAAGAAGTTAAACTGTCACTATTTGCAGATGACATGATATTGTACACAAAAAACCCTAAAGACTCCACTCCAAAACTACTAGAACTGATATCAGAATACAGTAAAGTAGCAGGATACAAAATTAACACACAGAAATCTGTGGCTCTCCTATACACTAACAATGAGCCAATAGAAAGAGAAATCAGGAAAACAATTCCATTCACAATTGCATCAAAAAGAATAAAATACCTAGGAATAAACCTAACCAAAGAACTAAAAGACCTATACCCTGAAAACTATAAGACACTCTTAAGAGAAATTAAAGAGGACACTAACAAATGGAAACTCATCCCATGCTCTTGGCTAGGAAGAATTAATATTGTCAAAATGGCCATCCTGCCCAAAGCAATATACAGATTTGATGCAATTCCTATCAAATTACCAACAACCTTCTTCAACAAACTGGAACAAATAGTTCAAAAATTCATATGGAAACACCAAAGACCCCAAATAGCCAAAGCAATCCTGAGAAAGAAGAATAAAGTGGCGGGGATCTCACTCCCCAACTTCAAGCTCTACTACAAAGCCACAGTAATCAAGACAATTTGGTACTGGCACAAGAACAGAGCCACAGACCAGTGGAACAGATTAGAGACTCCAGACATTAACCCAAACATATATGTTCAATTAATATTCGATAAAGGAACCATGGACATAGAGTGGGGAAATGACAGTCTCTTCAACAGATGGTGCTGGCAAAACTGAACAGCTACATCTAAGAGAATGAAACTGGATTATTGCCTAACACCATACACAAAAGTAAATTCGAAATGGATCAAAGACCTGAATGTAAGTCATGAAACCATAAAACTCTTAGAAAAAAACATAGGCAAAAATCTCTTGGACATAAACATGAGTGACTTCTTCATGAACATATCTCCCCAGGCAAGGAAAACAAAAGCAAAAATTAACAAGTGGGACTATATCAAGCTAAAAAGCTTCTGTACAGCAAAGGACACCATCAATAGAACAAAAAGGTACCTTACAGTATGGGAGAATATATTCGTAAATGACAGACCCAATAAAGGCTTGACATCCAAAATATATAAAGAGCTCACGCACCTCAACAAACAAAAAGCAAATAATCCAATTAAAAAATGGGCAGCGGAGCTGAACAGACACTTTTCCAAAGAAGAAATTAGGGTTCATTTTCTCATCAATAAAATTGAAAAGTAAAACTTACCTGAGTTGTTGCGAGGATAAGATAACAATGAAAGAGCTCACTGGAGTGCCTGGCACGGTGGTTTTCAAATGTTGGAAAGAGATAAATTGCCCAGAGTTGATGATCACCTCAGTACTAAAGGACATGTCACTCACATATAGGGAACAGAGATAACACTTCAGATAATTCAGGCCTCTAGAAATCTACAATCACTTCAATATGCATACGTATGCACTAGTTGTGGTGAGGATTTAATAACGTGGGTAACTGTTGAACCACTGTGTTGTATACTTGAAACTAATAAAAGATTGTATATCAACTATACTTCAACAATAAAATATGCACAGGTGAAAGATCCTGCAGCTATGTCTGTGTTCTGGTATATTATGTCTTTAAGTAAAATGGCCATCAAGATAAACTATAATCATCTCTTCCCCAAAAAGGTAAAATGAACTTTATTTTCACCATCACATGATTCCTCATGTTGTGTGTGTTCTAGTGTTGCTTTTCAAAATCACCCACACATGGGCAAAGGGAGGCACTGAAGTGCAGAGTAGGGGTTAGCAAACATTTTCTGTAAAAGCTCAACTAGGAACTATTTTAAGGCTTTGAGGGCCATACAGTCTCTGTCACAACTACTCAACTTTGGCATGACAGCACAAAAGGACCAGAGATAATACATAAATAAATGGGAGTGTCTATGTTCCAATAAAACTCTATTTATGCACATTGATATTTGAATTACATGTAGTTTTCACATGCCACAAAATATTCTTATGAGCCACAAAAAAAATATGTGAAAAGCTGAATTTGGCCCATGGACCACAATTTACTAACTCCTGATCCAGAGCAAGCAGTTACTTTAACACTTGACTGAAGCCCTTAAATTAATTAGGAGTATTTGCTTTAAATAAGATGATGTTGTCCTGACAATCCAATGTTAAAGGTAAAAAAAAATTATATATTTTATAGTTTACCTGGAAATGAAGTGCAGTTAGTTATCAAGCTACTCTATTAGTGAAATGTGGGGATACTTAAAACATACATTTGCTGCTGGACACATATTTGCTAACATATACATTTTCTAGCAAAGACATCAAGAAAATAAAAGTAAGAGAAAGTAATTTTCTGGTTTCTGCTTAATCAATTGTTGAAGTGTATTTTCCGGTGATGACAATTGGGAAAGCATATTTCATTTCCTAATATAATAAATGATACATAATGATTTCCCACCCTGCTGTTGGAAAGCCTTTGGGATTACCTATTTCCGTGACTTAACTAAAACTTGCCTTTGGGGGCAGAGAATTGAAATGCCCCAACCAACAGCTTAACTATTAGCATTTGCAAAGCTTCAATTTGATTCAAACATTAACCCTCTAAGTTAGAGAGTTGGAACTATTTGTCTTCCTTATTTTCCCTTAGAAAATTGCGTTTTTAATTGACCTAAATCTAACTCCCACAGATTCTACATAAATGATTACATGTAAAAACTTAATATAATTTTTCCAGTTCTGTCTGGTATACTGAGACTCAGCAGGAACTGCTGCTCAACTGTCAAATACTCCTCCTTTTCACACACGTATAGAAGCAGCATTTAAATAATAAAATTCATTCCCTTGACATATTGTTGCTATGGACTGAATGTGAACTCCCTGCTCCAAAATTTATATATTGAAGCCCTAACCCCCAATGTGATGGCATTTGGAGGTGGGGCCTTTGGGAGGTAATTAAGCTGACATGGGTCAGGAGGGTGGAGCTCCAGTGATGGGATTAGTATCCTTGTAAGAGGAAGACAGAGACCTCTCTCCACCATGTGAAGACATAGTGGGAAGGTGGCAGTGCACAAATCAAGAAGAGACTTCTCACCAGGAAGCAAATTTGCCTACACCTTCATCTTGGACTTCCCAGCCTCCAGAACTGGGAGAACTGAGCGTCTGTTGTTTAAGCCCCAAAGCCTATGGCATTTTGTTGCAGAAGCCCAAGATGATTAGGACAATTGCTTTGCTATATGTAGTTCAAAACATGCATTCTCTAGCTGTGCTGTCGCTCTCCAAGTTGCTCTTTGCCTATTTTCAGTAAAATGAGGATTATAATATACCTGACTTGGAGTTATCATGAGGATCAAATAGTCAATATTTGTAAAGCACATAAGGAGCATTTGACAAATGTTCACGTGCAAACATCCTCACATTTATGTATTTACTTGTAGATCTAGTGATTTGAGCTATATATGTAGCTAGCTATTTTATTTAAATGTTTAGTAAGTTTTCATGTGAAAATATAAGAGAAATAAAAATTAAAATAACAAAGAGATACTATTTCTCAAATTGGTTAATTTTTTTAAAAACTATCTAGTGTTGACAAGTGAAACATTCAGAGGCATGTTAAATGGCCTAAGCTTTCTGGAAAGTAATTTGCAATACTCCTAAATCCTTCACATTATTCATACCCTTTAAAACACTGATTTCTCCATTAGTAATGAATTTTACTAAAATAATAAGATGTGTAGTCAAAGACAGATGTATGAGTATATTCACCATAGCATTATTTATAGCAGCCAGTAATTAGAAATAATCTAAATATCCAACAATATAATTAAAATAATTTAAAGTTTTTAAAAATTTAGTAGTTATAAATTAATTCAGTAAATAATAAATAAATTAGTAGTTAATAAATAAATTAAACTTTTATTTAAAACTAAGAAAAGAATCCATGTGATTCTTTGCAGCCATAAAAATCATGTTTTTAATAATATTTAATGACATGGGAGCTTTTTATAAGACAATGTTACATAAAAATGCTATAAAACTATTAATGAGACATTCTCTAACTGTAGTAGTTATCTACTGCTATGTAACAAATTACCTCAAAACGAAGCAGCTTAAATAATACACATTTATCTCACAGGTTTTGTGGGTCAGGAATCCAGGAACAGCTCAGTTGGGTCCTCTGCTCAGGGGTTCACGAGGCTGTGATCAAGCTGTCTGCTGAGGCTGCAGCCTCATCTGGAGGCTCAAATAGGGAAGATAGGTTTCCACGCTCACCCATGTGGTTGTTGGCAGGATTCCCTGAGAACTATGGGACTGAGGACTTTCCTTTCTGGCTGTTGGCCAGAGGCCTCCTTCAGTTCCTTCCCCCATGTGAGCCTCTCCAACATGCCAGCTTGCTTCAAGGGAGAGTCCGCTAACACGTCAAACTTCACAATCTTTTGTGTCCTAGTCATGGAAGTCACACTCTCTCAAAGTTGCCATATTCTATTGATTACAAGCAAATTACTCACAGGAAGGGTATTATACAAAGCTGAAAATACCAGAAGGCAGGGATCACTGGGGGCTACTTCAGGGACTGCCTAGCACACATATACACACTTACACACTGATACAGCATAGAAACAGACAGAAAAACTACTGCAAGTAAATATGCCAAAATAGTCCAAGTGATTATCTCTAACATAAAGGATTATGGGTGATTTTTAGTTTTGTCTCTACATTTTTCTACATTCCCTGAGGTTTTTTTTATAATGAACATATATTACTTTTATAATTAGAAAAAATGTCTGTTTAATCGTTTTTATAAATATTTAGTGAAATATATTTATAATTTGCTCAGAATGCTATACTTAATTCTCAAATGACCTTTCATGTGATAAAATACTCCTATAAAGGTCTGGTTGTAATTAAAATGATGAAATTCAGGTGGATACTTCCTAACATCTGGTAATTAAATGGGTACTTGGTTATGATTAACTATATTTGGCTTAATGTTTCACCCTTTCTACTGTATATGATCCCAAGCCCAGGAGAAACATCTTTAAATAACCACGTTTACAGCACCAGTAGCCATATATTTAGCTACAATCGGAAAGAGGAATGTCACTAGGAAACTAAGGGAACTAGTCGGCAAGAATCTCCTCTCTTCCCTTTGGGCATTGCAATGTCCTCAGTGCTTCAGGGAGACCCAGTCCGTGTGCTCAAGAAGGTTACATTCTAATGCGCAAGAGAAAACAAATACACTTCAGATAGCAGCACGATTCTTTCCTGACGGTACATGAAACATCCCAATTTCTGACATGCTTGCACCACAGTTCAGATAAAGTAAGGTCAAAGGACCCCAAAGATCCTTCCTGAAGGAGACTTGATCTGGGCCTTCCCAAGCAGGGAACACTTGAACACACACGGAAGGGAGAGCAAGACATTCCAGGTGGGGCCTGGCCAGTACAGTCTCAGGTCATGCTTATTACTCTGGTGTGAATATTAATAGCACCCCTTTTCACATTCCAAAGTGTCCTAGTTTTGACAATAAATTATATGAACACCCTAAAGAAAAATGCCCCAAATAGACGGCACTCATGTTAGCTAAATTGAGTCAATCTGCTCAATAGATAATTCTTTCCACCGCCAAGAAAACATTTGCTCATTTGGATTATTTGTTCATTTTTTCAATGTGAAATTAACTTGAAGTGGTAATTTAATTTGTTTTACTGTCAGTGAGGAATGATAGCCAAGTAGAGATAGCAAGTGTGAAATGAGAGTGTACTTATTTTGCATAGTGTTTTTTTCCTTTTCTCTCCTGGATAGCCAGGATACGAGAGCAGATACCAAAAAGACTTCCTAAAGCTTTCTGCCATCTCCATGGTCATCAGCTCAAACCTTGTTGGGCATCAGCATTTCTCAGCACGCTGTGAAACTGAAGTACTAAATCATACGACACGGCTGGCACCAGATAAAAGCCCCAGTCGTTCGGCATTCTTGACATCACAAGAAACTCACAACTTGTTACAGAGAGTCCACTGGTAACCATGGATACAAAATCCAAATTCCGGTCAGGCCAAATTTAACAATAACTTCAGTCAAGCAAGTAAGTTACAGAAAATGTTAAGCCATGATCAATTTGATAAAAATACCTGCATAATTTCACTCTGTTGAAAGTGAAAATAAAGGGCTCTATAATATCAGAGTTGATCTTTTAATAAAAATGTTGTTTTAAGTGCCTTATTAGTAAACTTATAAGCTATAAACTTAAGCAGAAAGCTTTGACCCTGGAGGTAAATTGGGGTTCCTATGGCCAGGATCCTCCCTGAACTTAAACCACCTCATGATGTAACTGGCCTGTTGCTAGGCTACCGCTTCCACGCCTTTAGGCAATAAGCTATTCTCGCACTATATAGAGAGCTCGGCCCAGTGCTCTGGGCGGAGGCAGAGAAGCCAGTGCTCGACCTACCGCCGGGAGAATAAACTGGGTAATAAACCCTTTCACCCCAAGAACATTCTACTGTCATTTCTTTGGTCACACTGAATCCATAGCGAACTTGCCTGGGGCTGAAACCCATTGGCAAGACAGACCCAAAGGGGGAAAATAATCTATTAACCAACATGCAATTAACAGTTATCAACACTGAGGTCTTTTAAAGAAGAGCCATTTTTAAAAAGTCCTTTTTGCTCAACATTCATTACTCAGCATATCATGGACCTTATCATGTTCTGACTGTGCTGGCAGCAGATCTCAAACGTAAGAGCCGGAATGGTCAAGCTAGTGTTTGAGGCAGGCAATTCCATTAAAATCTGGCAAAAGGCAACAATGATAATATTCGACACAAAATCTTGCTATTATCCAGGACCATATCAATTAATTTTAACAATTCCTGAACTTAAAAAAAAATTATTCTAAATTTTCCTTTCACTTTCATTCCATCAGGATTATTCCTCTAATAATGTATGGAAGCAAAATCATTGTTTGAACTCCTATTTGAGAGAAAAGCCTATTACACTAATAGAAAACAAAGACAAAACTAACTTTTGATAATAGGTAGAGTTTTAAGTCAAATGCTTGTGTTATGAAAAACTCAGAAAGTCACTTCACTGAGTTTAAATAAGTTTCTTTTTCCCAAGTTCTTCCTAAACCACATTAAATTTTTCTGTAATTGCTTTTACCTTTTCCTCTGAAGAGTTAGCTATAATAAATGCAAATTTTGATAATGTTTTATTGGCATTTAAAAATCTTCCTTAGGTGCCTTGTTAGCACAATCGGTAGCACATCAGTCTCATAAAAATCTCCCTGATTACCCCTGGCTGTGTGACTTAAATTAAAATGATCCTTTGGGACTCCCTGGAAGTAGTTTTTGAGTAGTTTCATACATGTTCAGGTAATAGTGATGAATTTCTCGTAACAGAGAAAAGAAAAATGAGAAAGGATGTTCAATAATATAAATAGGTTGTTTTCCTATCAAAACAGTAGGGTCAGAGTTAAAAGAATGATAATTTTCAGAGAAATCCTACTTCTTCTCATAAGGAAGCAAACCAGAGGATCAGGCAGAGAGAGACAGCCAATAGCACAGGATTAGGCAGATTTAGACAGCCAATAGCACAAGATTAGGCAGATAGACACAGCCAATAGCACAAGATTAGGCAGATAGACACAGCCAATAGCACAAGATTAGGCAGATAGACACAGCCAATAGCACAAGATTAGGCAGATAGACACAGCCAATAGCACAAGATTAGGCAGATAGACACAGCCAACAGCACAACAGTGATGGGACCTTTCGAAGGCAAAACACAAGTTTCACCAGAAGAAACAAAAGTAGGAAAAAGAGGCTGTTCTTAGATGCTTGGCATCTAGGACTGCTACTCCAACACCACATAAATTGTGACTGTTATTTGGCCGGACGGAAGAAAATGGAAAAGCCAAATAAGAGCAAGAATAACACTGAAAAATGTAGACAGAAGCCATGGAAATTCAGTGGTCCGAGAAAAGTCTGCCAAAACTGTCTTTGAAAGTTGTTTGCAAGTTGGCGTATATTAAAAAGTGAAGCTTGAAAGGCTCAGCTCAGGCTCCATATGCAAATAACCACATTTCAGGCATTACAATATGTTGTCTACATGACCACACAACTAATTTGACTGCATGTTTAGATATTTTTAGTGATTATTGTCATCTAAAATTTATTCTATACCCTCCATTGAAATCTCCACTTGTCTTCAGTTGCAGCAGTAATTCTCCCTGATATCTGTCCAGAGAATAAGGAGTCGGCTGGCACACAGGGCAAACAGGGCCAAATTACCACTCCCCCAATATTAAATCCAAGTTTTATTCCTTAACTCAAAATAAGAAACTATTGATTTCCAGCAGATGAAAGAACAATGATGTAGCCCCAGACTAAATAGCAATACACTTAAATTCAAAAATTTATTAGTAAGAGAGGTTAAAGTACTAATTTTATATATTAGAATTAATTCAATCTAATGGATAATGGACACTGTTTTTAGACAATTGTTAGGCTGCAGAGGAATGCCACACTTGTAAATGGGAAAGTTTATAATTTAGCTAATCTGAAAATTAGAGGCTTCAGGAAGCATGCGTTGATAGCCTCATCTGAAAGGATTCTGACTGTCAGAAACCAGGACTGGAAACTGAAAATGAAAGTCTAGGGAATGTGGAAGGGCAGAAGAAGGGCAAGGCGGCAGGAGCTGAAGGGAACAGAAACATCTGGCTGAAACTAAAAAGGGGCATTAAGGCAGATTATGAAAAGGGTATAAATTATTTTTAAAATATTCCTTCTGGATTAGACAACTGTACAATGCTATGACTTAGTAATAATTTTTCATAGGATTTTATTTTTGTCGTATGATTTAGAGAGAGTGTGTATGTGTGTAAGACAGAGATGGAAAGAGATCACCATCAACCCGCTTCACCACCAACTCCCAGTCCTCATGCCCCTGCCCTTAACCACTAAGATGTAAAAGAAGATGATAACTATACTTAGTATTTTTAGAGCTTCATTTTAAGTTTAAACCACTTTTTATTAAAATTTTAAGTGCTTTTAGTAAGCAAGAAGGTCATCCTACAGCTATGATTTTATGCCGAGAAAGTACATTTGGATGATTGATGGCAACAGAGGAATGAACCCTGGCTCTGCAATCTCATTCAGCATGTTCTCTTAGAGCGATATTTTTGATAAGCTTCTGAGTCCATAGTTTTAAATCTAATAAAGTGTAAAGAAGGCATAAAAGCAATGCCCCAAGGAAGTGAGCACAAAAATTCCTCTCTCTAACTCATCCCCACTGCCCTCTCATCACACTCAAGAGTTGTTGATCCCACATCCACTGCTCAAGAAAACATAAACTTGGCATTTGCATTATCTTCTGGACTTATGTCTGTATTTTGTTTCCCATCTAAACATAACAAAAACCCTAAAATACTAATTGTTTCACTGAATTGAAGAGGGAAGTTCTCCTACACTGGAACCGGGTGTTCATCCTAACTCTGCTTTTGCTTCCAAAAGTCATGGTGTTTTTAAAATTGAATACATAGATATGAACCTAGTGAATGACAGCGCTGCCCTCGCCGTAAAGGACCTTCCACTGCTAAGTATGGGCTGGGCTAAACAAGGACATCAAGAAAAGGAAGAGGTTTGCTTAGATGCTTAAAAGCCAGCTTTCCGGTTTTGCTGCTTTATCGCATAACTGGGACTCAGTTGTCATCTCACACATACCATGACTGCTTCTTCCTCGGAGCTGTTTGTTGGTCAGGGGGTTCCTCTCTTGTCGCTATTGTTTATATTTCTTCCCCAACTGCAAGTATCTGGAAGAGTCCCCACTTCATACGTTGACATTCTATCTATCTACAGAGTCAGCTCAAGACGGACTCTTCTAAGGTGTCTTCACTGATCACTCCCAATTCTCCCAAATTCTCCCTTCTCTTAATTTAGATGGAATTACCAGCCATCATGACAGTTTTACCCCAATTTAGTATGTCTATGTCACTGCCTAATTTTTCCTGTGTACTGTCCAACTAGAATGGTAAGCTGTATGAAGGCTAAGGCAGTTTTACATCACAAGATTCTGGACTGTGACAGGGGCGTGGATATTTGAGGAATATTTGCTGGTACATAGACTGATGGATCAATTCTTTTCCTGGCTGGTAAGTGGGAAAAGGTATACAGAGAAGACTTGTCCTTGGGACAAGTCATCACCTCATTTGCGGATTTCACAAAGATTCACAGCATAAGAGTCACGTTCCGCCTCGAGGTGAGCAAAGGCCAAATGTGGCCTCTGGCATTGCCAGTCACTGCATCCTTGAGATCAGCAGCCCCTGGATGAGCCATGGAGGGACTTACTGAGACTCTACCCACAAGCAGAGAGGAGAGAGAAATCTATCCCCTCGCATGGAGGAAGGGGACATTTGTGGTTCCAAGAAGATTGCCCAGATGGGAGAAAGCTTCTTCCAAAGCCATTTATCTCATTCTTCAAAAACAGCAGCTCATAGCCCGGGACTTGGTATACCAGCAATTAAGGAAAGTAACTCAAAGCCTCAACATTTAAGCAAGAGGAAAACCTTTTAGTTGTGATATCGTGAATGGCTGCTTTCAGCCTAAAGAAGGTCATACCATATGTGATATCTTGGTAAAGTAACAGATGATGCAATAAATTCAGTCATACAGACATCAAAAAACTTCAGAGAAAAATACAAATTTAAAAAGCATGCATCTAAATTATGTAAATAAACTGATGTGCACATTATAAACATTTCCACAACCTGTCTTTGGAGCACTTCAGCAAAACATGCATTCCACATGCTTGAATAGACTCCATAGTCAGAAAAAGGCAATATTCTCCTTATTCAAATGCTCTTAGGCTGAAGAATTTTAACAGCCTGCAGGGAGGAAAGCCTAGAAACTGCTTAAGCAAATTCTAAGCATGTGCACGTGGTTTCTGCTCAGCTGCAGGTAATTATCAATCATATCATTCTGGCAAAAGCTTGACAACATCCTTGCTTTCCCATCTTTTTTTCTCATTATGCTTTTCTTCCTATAGAAAAAAATACCATTTGAAAAAAATAGCAAACATCCAGACTTTCTACATTGCTTGACAGACCAATGAATACTCTACAACTTCACCCTCTCTCTTCCACATTTTCAGTCCATGGGCAAGGAGCCATTTCTTTTTTCCAATTCACCATGTATGCATGGTAATACCAAGCATATGCAATATACCATATTTTCCAATATTAAATGTAAGTTTCCAGATTTTATATATGTAGTAACATCTTGGAACCAAGCAGCAGAATTCACACAATCACTGTATAATACCCACCCAAAGAACCTGAGCACCTATTTCAACTTTGGTGTTCTTGGAAACGCTCCTCAGATGCTTACTCATAATATGCCTTACAGTCACACCTTGATTGAGCCAAAAAATTATATTCCCAGCAAAATCAGCTATCATACTTGACAAACAAGTGATGTATTTTTTTAAACCTTAGTATACCCAGAAATTCCACTCCTGGGTATATACATGTGAAAACATATGCCCACACAAAGACTTGTACTGGAGAGTTCATTGTAGTCCTACTCATAAGAGCCAAGAAGTGGAAACAACCGAAATGTCCATCACCTGATGAATGACAAACAAGGTGTGGCTTCTTCATACAATGGAATATCACTCAGGAACAGAAAGAAATGAAGTCCCAGTACATGCTACAATGTGGATGAACCTTGAAAACAGTATGCCAAATGAAAGCAGCCGGAGACAATGCTACAGATTATATTACTGCATGTACATGAAGTGTCCAGAAAGAAAAAGCAGATTAGCAGTTGCCAGGAGTTGAGTTTCTTCTTGGAGTGATGAAAACATTCTAAACGTTGCACAATTCTGTGTCTACACTAGAATCCACTAAATTCTGCACTTTAAATGGGCGAATTGTATTGTGTGTCTATTAAATCTCAAGAGCTTTTTTATAAAATTTAAAGAGAATATTGGCTATAACTGAAATCTCTGGATAACTGGGTTCTCCTTGAGCACTTCCCTACTTCTGTTTTTATGAAGAGCACATCTGAGATTTTCCGGAAAGTACTGGGGAAGAAAAGCAGTTTTCTTAGCCGCTACCCCATCCATGGATCCACTGTCCAGATGCCACCTAACAGCAGTCAAGCAGAACAGCCCACAGCACAGAGGTCCTTCTCCTACATGCTGCTGGTCTCCGAAATTGAACAGCTAACACTAGAATGTCTCCTCTTCTACATTCTATCTTCTTGGCAGACAGCTTGTAAAAAAATAAATATAAGATCTCTGAAGCTTTGGATAAAAAGCAGAGGTTCCCATCTAAAGACAGCATATTTTACATTTTATATCAAAAAAAGGTCTGAACAAATTCACCCCCCAGAAGGCTACCATTTACAATTCTTGCTATCTGGGAAGAAACCTTAGCACCTTCCTCACTGAAGTCACTACTCCCTCTTCTATGCTCCCAAAACACTTTTTCACAGCTATTGCCTAACTAACACAAGTACTACCTGTTGAATTCAGAAGAACTGAAGATACAAAAAAGCAAAAAGAAGATTTAAATTCATCCAGAGATATAACAATTTAATATTTTGATGTATTTCCTCTGGATTCTCTTTTTATACACACACACTTCAAAATTCCAAGTCACTTATATTTAAAATAGATTGATTACTGAATTGGGCCCTTGCAATGTGGCAGAAATTTTCATTAACAGGTGCAGTCTATGCCCCCATCCTTTGAATGTAGTCTTGAGTACAAGCCTAAGCTAACCTGAAGGAGAATGAGAGACCATATGGAACGGAGATGAATCATTCTTTGCCCACATGCTGCATGACCACACGTACCTGAGCAAGGCCAGCAGAGACGAGCCAAGTTCTTCCCATGCCAACAAAACTACTCCACCAACCTATAGAACCATGTGCAAAAATTATTTGCTATTGTAATCAAGCCAAGTTGCGCAGTTGTTTGTGACACAGTTTCACTGTGACCATAGATAACTGATGCCATGTATAATTCTTATCTAAGTTCCAAGAAGCTGACTCCAGGTAATCAGAAAGGGAGTTGAGAGGATGCTGGGTGGCTAACAGGACCATGGAGAGGCTCAGAACCGAGTTTCCCATAACAATTTCCAAAACCACGTCATAGTGATTAAAATGCAGCTGGCCCTCCTCAAGCTTCAGATGCTATAATTTATGTTGCCTCTAAGACCTCAACTTTGCTGCCACCACACAGATGCCACTTTCACTAGAAACTCAACCTTTCTGACACTGCTGTCTCCAAAAGCTAGAAGCCTCGGCCTCCACTATTGCTAGAAAATGGATGCCTTCATTATGTTCTTACCTACAGAAACCTATGAAGTATTTGCTCTTACAAATATTAAGTCTACCTGCTTAAAAAATGGGCAAAGAACTTGAACAGATAGTTCACCAAAGAGGATCTAATGAGAGCCAATCAGCGCATGAAAAGATGTTTAACGTCATTAGCTATTAGGGAAATGTAAATCCAAACTATGACACCCCCATTAGAAGGGAGAAAATAGAAGCCACTAACGACACCAAGTGCTGACGAGGACGCAGAACAGCTGGAACGTCACACACTGAGGACGGAAATCCAGAACTGTACAGCCACTCTGCAAGATGGTTTGACAGTTTCTCATAAAGTTAAACATACACTCACCATGTGATCCAGCAGTCCTGCTCCTGGAATGTATCCTGGAGAAATGAAAACTCATGTTCACGCAGAAACCTCTACACAGATGTTTATAACACCTCTAGTTATAATCGCCAAACTCTGAAAACCACCCCAAAACAGGAAACCACCCAAGTGTCATTTCACAAGTCAACAGATAAACAACGGCACATCCTTACCATGGAATTTACTACTCAGCAATAAAAAGGATCAAACTGTTGATAACAGGTGATGATTATAGGTAGAATCTGTATGACAGACTATATTTTGTCTTGATGGTAACAGGGACTGCATAACAGGAAATTAAATGATGATATTAGTGCTTAAGAAAGAGGAATGCATGGATTAAAGTGAGGAAAATCCATCATCTGGGAGAACAGTTAGAAGGCCCAGCATGAGAGATGAGGGTCAGGATGGACAGAGGGATAAATCTTCCCCCATATGGGGGCCATATGAATACAAAATACAAAAGACAAGGAACAATTAAAAATATCTTCAAGGTTCCACGGCTGTAAAAATGGAAGAAAACAGAAAAGTTTACAGAAAGAGCTTGGTTTGTTAATTCACTTATTTACTTTTCCTTTCCTGGGAGAAAGGATCACTAATTATTTTGTACATGTAGAATTTGATGATGGAACCTACAAGAACTATCTAGTCCCACTGGGGGAAATATGGGGAGGGAAATAACAATTAGCACCTCTAAAGGAAAGAAGTGATCGTTGAAACTAAGACATGATATTACCCAAGCAAACAAAATTGAGAAAACTCATTTCTTCCATTTGAGTACGACTATTTTTGACAAACATGAATATCTGATTTAATCTACAAATTTCTAACATAAAAGCACATTATGAACATCTGTTTTAATAACACTCCGTTTTGAAAGAAATCTTATGTTAGATTTACCTTCTGAAACCTATTAAGTGAATATCATAGGAAATGATGACATCAACTTTTGTACCAAGAGAAATATTTTAAGTTAAAATCAAGCTCAAAGGTAACAAGATCAGTACATTCAAGGAATGCAGTATAATAAACCAGGCATATTTGCTTCTCTTTGCAAGCACCTCCCAAATCCGTACTTTGTTCCCTAGAGATATTAACGTAACTGCTGAGGATACTAGCCAATGGTATTTTCTCCAATGGTATTTATTATAAAACAATCTTGGCAAGTGAAAGAAAACAGCACACACTGCTAATATTTTGGTAGAATTATGTGTTTATTTTAGCACTGTTAACAAGAGAGAAGTAAGCATGGAATGAGCACAGAGGAATGCTGCTGATGTAAATGAACATTTACTCAAAGCCCTGCGATTCCTTGCCCCTCTGATAGGGGAAGGACAAAGAGCATGTTGATCCTGGATTTCTCCCTGTCTCACACAATCAACAAATGCAGCACCCAAAGCAAGCCTTGTTGGTAGCTCAGGGCGGCAATAAGAGCATACAACGCAGTACCCTATGAGAGCGCTTCTCCCATGAAATAGAAGGGTGGACAAACCCAAACAACAGAGAGAGATTAAGACGGAAGGGCCAATCAAGTCAGCTGGTTGCTAGTGAAGTCACTGCTACAAGGTGGCTTTCTTCAGTTCCTTAACCAGTCTATACCCTCAATATTGTACCTGCCCAGCAAGCATATGACCATGCTACCACACAGACAGGACAGGAAGATGTGGCTGAAAAGTATCACCATTAGTAGACACATTATATGTTACTAATGTACAGAAACAGTGGCACCTGGTATTCAAATGACGGGGAAGTATTCTTCCCAACACCCCATTCCAGTCGTGAGAAAATATCAGACAAACCAGAACCGAGGAACAGTCTACAAAGTGGAAAGGTCAAGTGTGGAAGAACTGGTGATTCCAAGTAAGATTTGTATTTCAGGTAAAAGTACTGCAGTTAAAGGTGTCAACAAGATTACTTTGGTAACAAAACTGTTACCAAGGTTTACTCCTTACTTTTCATAAATGTTCCATGGTTATATAAGACACTAACATTAAGGGAAGCTGGGTGATGCCTATATGGGAACCCTCCATATTATCTATGCTTTTTAAAATGTATAATTATTTCAAAATAAAAAGTTAAATAGTTACTGTGTATTTATCATTTGTCCTGTTCTTTGGATTTTAATGGGTGGTTGGATAGGAGATTAACTCATATGCAAATCAGTTCCAGAATTCATGACCCACCTTGCAATCGTATTAGACAGCTTTCCGTTTCTGGACTCTGCCCTCCTGGTTCTCCCATGCCTTTGCTGATTCTGTTTCTTCTACTTGCCTTCCTCACCCTCCTTGTTCCCAAGACATACTCCTTTTAAGACCGATCTCAAGTGTCACCTCCCCTGGTGTTCCCAGGCAGAGTTGGACTTTCCCTCTTATTCCTTCCTTGAACCCATCCTACAAACCCATGTTTTAGCTCACATGGTAAGGTACTGAATCTGAGCTATTACGGAGCGATGGTCACAAGCAACAGATCTAAAACCAGGCTCTCTGGATCCAAATCTTGGCCCAATTCCTTACCAGCTGAGTAAACTTGAGCAAATTACCTAATTCTCTGTATCTGTTTCCTTGTCTATAAAATGGGACTAATAATAACAACTCATGAAGTTTATGTAAGAACTAAATGAATTCATGCAAATAAAACTAAAGACTATTTGACTCAGGTAAGAGCTCAGTAATTGTTAGCTATTGTTACATGTCTCTCTAGACTAAGAACCTTCCAAACAAGGACCATGTGCACTTACTTTCCTGGGTGGAATTCTCCAAGCTGGATTTAAATCCTACCACTGCCATTTACTGGCTGTGGCCTTCCCTGGATTACTGTGAGGATTTAATGATCCATTGCCTTTAAAGCATTTAGTAGGATAACTAGCGCAAGGCAAGCATTCAATAAATATTAGTTACTACAGTTGTTATCTTGCAAAACCTAGAGTTTGACGCTTAAGAGATGCTGAAATGTTCGATGAATGATTTCATTAATTGGTGAGAATGATGGCTAACACTTCAGTTGCTGAGATTCTCATTATCAAGTAACAATAGTAAAAATTAAATTTCTTCATTTGCCACCTCACACCTCTAAGATTTAGAATGCCAGTTCTACACAAAGATACATGTTTGTGTTGTTCTATGTTTTATCAACATCCAGTCATTTGGAAGCCTCTCTATGCAGTAGACTGAAAAATTCTAAGAACTAGTACTTTTGCACAATGATACTCTTACAGCCAGTGGGGGTTATCTGAGCATGGTTATTACCAGTTGAAGAATATCGGCAAATTCCCTAAGAGCAGCACTGAGTCAATATAATAACTCTCATCTAATGAACGACTATTACAGGGCAAGATAGATAGTCTCAATTCACTTCTTTGCCCCAACTCTGAATATAATTTTAGAAGTGCAGAGGGGGGACTTATTTTTCCATTTCCTCCTGAGCATATGCATTTGACAGGAACCACACTGTGCTCTTTCTGATACAATTTAAAATACAGCACACGACTCTTAAAAGCTAAAATGTAAAGGAAAAACTACACTGTATCATAGTTCCTTAACTACTACATATTTTCCTCACAGTTAAGTCCTAAAATTACACCTTACAATTGTTATTGACATTTACCATAGTATTTTTACCTTTCTTTCCCTCGAAAGCACTATAAATTATATGTGTCTCTGCCTAGGACAACATTTCAGAATGAAGTGGATCAAGAAATAAACAATAGACACCTCGGCGCAGCTCCTCACAATCCTGGGCACTAAGGGCGCTCACCAGTGGGTTTCACAACCCCCTATAAATTAATTACAGTTATATTGCCCTTATAGGTGAAGAATCCGAAAGTCATCCCTCACAATTGGCCCTGGGATTTGACACCTCCAATGTCTACAGTCATATTGTCCTTCAGTTATGCTTTTGGTTAGCTGAGATTGTGGGCGACTGATTCTAAATACTGCTCCCCATGAGCCTGTACTAAAGCTTTGACTTCAGCTGCAAACTTTGAACCATGCTGCAAAGTTCTGGGCTAAGCCTACATTGACCTTGTGCCACCAGTGATCCATCCCTAATGAACACTCAGTCATGCACAAGAAGTTATAAGGTAGTAAAAAAAAAAAAAAACCCTGGAAGGAATGTCAACCAATGGAGGATGGAAACCAATGGAAACATTTTCCAGATCCCCATTGTTCACCTTGTGACAGATTAAAGAAAGCCACATATTCTTTATTGCTTCCCGCAGCAAAAGGTAGGGAGAAGCAACAAAGCTGCCCTTGCCCTTGAATCTTGGCTGGCCCTGTGACTCACTCTGATGAAATACCATGGGATCACCGTGCAGTGAGGGAGCCCAAGCTTGTCACTTGCAGAGAGAGGGGCCCCATGGAGGAACACCAAGGCACCGGGCACATAAATGAAGACACCTTGAACTTCCCAGGGATCCCAGACACCAGCTGAAAGCAGCCGAGTGAGTGAGCCCAGCTGATAACATGCAGAGCAGAACTGCCCAGCCGAGCCCTGACCTAATTCCTGACCCACAGAATCATGCCACTAGGTTTGGGGATGGTTTGTGACACAGCACAGCAGACAACTGACACACAGTAGATCCTCCTGAGAGACATTCACTGTGTTACACAGTGGTCCTGGTGGACCCTCAGGCACCCTTTTGTCCACAGCTGTGACTTCCATGATACAATCTTACAATGGCGTTTCATTCTCCGTTCCTCACTCCTGCTTCCTGGGATCACCTATTAATAGACAGCACCAACCCAGGTCCTGCCTTTGGAGGAACTCAAACTAAGACATGGAAATTTTGCCTCCCCTACATTTTTTTCCAGGGGGTTTTAAAAGCTTGTTTTTCATAAAAATAATTGCTCCATATTGCTTCAATTGCACATAGCAATAAACAACTATTGACTTTTATTCCAAAGCAAGATGTTAGTATGAAATTTAAATATGTGTATGTAGGTATAAGACAGTAATACACTAACAGATTATAATCTAAAATTCTACGTCTTTCCAAATAAAAGAAAAACAATAACTTTTCTTAAGTTATTGTAAAATATTGTAAATTTTTTTTACAATGAAAAAAATATTGCATAGAAGTAATTAGTTATTGAGAGGGAATTTTTGTTGTTATACTAGTTAATTTTCATCTTGACCATGCAACTTTCTTATTCAATGAACTTTTTAAAATATAACTCTTTTTAAGAACAGTTTTAGAGTTGAGTGAACATTTACATAAGCTACATCTACCATATCTTTATATAAATAAGAAATGATACTTTGTGTGGAGGGTAAACACATACCAGGATTTTGAACATTTCCTATAAAACTCATGTTTCTAGATAAGGAAAGCAAACCAGACAATCACTGTTCATTCGCTCTTCTGCATCCAGCTCCCCCAAGGAAGAACCAAAACTCACAATAATATTGCAAAGAAAAATGAACTATTTCATTTTTTTTAAACTTGTACTTCTGAATACCCTATTTCAACTAAAAGAATCCTAAACAAGAACCTAAATATTTTACCATTGTCTTAACACTTTGCCAACTTTTAAAAGTACACTTTCAGCAATATGAGAAAAAGTAATAAATTTCCAATTTAATCATAAATTACAAGATTAAAATATTGCCATGGCAACCATATACTTGAAGTACAATATACATAAGCACAATATACTTGCTCAGTTCATGACTCAGAGCTTCTGAAGTTAGTCTGGGACTCAAATCACACTTCTTGACCTTCAAGTCTGCTTACCACCTCCCTATCACCTTTCACATTTATTTTCTTGGCATTTTAACAAACACATTCTGATGCCACCATTTACTGACAATCTATTCACATTAGAATGCAGACTCAACATGGTTCTCTGGGGGCTTGCTGAGAGACCCAGAGCAATACTCTGGGATGTAATATGAAAACTGCACCTGTCTTTGAGGCTCTCTTATAAATCATCAAAGGAAGAAACCTGTCACTGGGCTGGCACCAAGAACCTGGAGACAGTGAGTTCTAATCCTGGGTTTCTATAAGTAGCCTGCAAGAAAGCTTTGAGTCAACAGTTTAACTGTAAACTATTCTTCAATTCTAGCTTGATATATTCACAATTCTTACCTGCATGACCAAATTTTGTGCTGACACTCAGGAAGAAAGTTAAGCCAACCTGTATTTCTTTACCAACAATAACACAATACTGGTGATTATCTGTATGAAAAGGAGAGGCCGAATTTGTTTGTAGCATGAGAAAAGTACCAGGGGGTCTAGGTTTTAACAGAATTTCAGGAAGAATTTCCATGTTCATTTATAATTTAAAGGCAGGACTGGGAAGGTCTCTATTTGCAGAGGAGCTGAGCATACACTGGGGATGTCATAGGTAGGATTTAAGTATTGCATGGATGTCTGGACTAGATAGAAGAATTTTAAGGACTTTTCCTCCTAACATCCTGTTTTGTTCATAGAATGAAGTCAGTCTAGAAATGTTAAGGGGAGTTACAGTGAGATTTGTAGCAAAAAAAAAAAAAGCATCTCAGTCTGGATGGTATTGTCTCAATTTAGTTATACTGCCTTGTTACCCAGGAAAGATGTCGATGAGAGGAGCCATGAAAAACAGTCAGCCCGATCCCACACGCTGGTGGCCCTATGAGGACACGAGAAGACCAGGTTGGACGCGAGAAAGCACACTGCCATTTACCAGCTAGAAAACCAAGGGCTGGACTGGGAGTTATCCAGTTTCTAAAGTTCAATGCATTCTACAAACAAAAACTGTTTGATGCAATGAAGTTACTGTGACTAGTGTGTGGGAATGAAGGTTACCCCTTGGCCTTTTGGAATGTTTTGGGTTACAACAAATCCACAATGCAAGTCTGGCAAATTCCTGTGTTCCAAGTCACTAGGCCAAAATGCCTGGGGTGACAGCCTGCTGTTGCTCCAGTGCCTATCATGTAAAGTATACTTAACAGCTTGCAAAATAAATTTCCAGTTGCCCTCTGCTGTTGTCCAACTCAATTGGGTCTACTCATTCACTTGTGATCACGTAAGCCGTCTTCAACTGCCATGGTGGAAATACCAAGGCTCCTGGCACACACAGTAGGTACAGAATAAATATTTTTTACTAAAGTAATACCTTAATCCAAGTCCCACCTTTGTTGCTTCCCAGCTCCATTCCAGCCAAATGCCTCTTAAGCTCTTGAAGCATACTGTGTTCCCTCTGAACTATAGTTAGTTCGAGCTGGAGAGCTACCTCCCTTCTTTTTGTTTGGCAAAAGCCTCCGCATCCACTGGTTTCAGCTGAGACATCCCAGACCTTCTTTGTCCTTGTATCAGTTTCCTATGGCTGCTTTGGCACTGCTGGACCTGAGCTCCTGGGGAAGGGGAGGAGGTAGGTTAAGATTTGATTGTAAAAGGCTTTGCAATGACTGGCTAAACAGTTTGGATTTCTTTGTGTACACACTTGAGTCCCAGAAAGGTTTTGCTTAGGGAATTAACATGATTACAGTGTGTCTTTGTAGTAGAGGGCCCATAAGCCAGATGGGAAGGGAAAGAAACTGAAGGCAGGGTGGCCAAACAGGCGGCAACAGTCAACGTGGACCCAAACCAGGCAGCGGCAATGAGAAGGAACAGCTGGAAAGAGATGCAAGAACTTGGACACATTCCTCTTCAATCCTTTCTAGAGTGGATGAATGAGAAGCAAACACAACAGATCTGATAACTTACTGCAGAAGACAGGAGGAAGAAAGGAGGGGAGAGCTGGAGACATCTCCAGCCTGGTAACACCAAGCCCGCAGAAGAATGGTAGTACGTCTTTTCCTATCCTCAATGCCTTTGGAGAGGCATTTTTCCCCCCAGTTCACAGCCTTGCTCGATATATACCAGGAAAAAAGAAGAAAATGATGAAGAGTGAAGCCATAAGCTTGAGAGAAAGTGATACTGGAAAGCAAAACCTAGAATGCAGTTTCTTGTATAAAGCAGCACATTATACAGAGATTCTCAACTCTTTGAGCAGGATCATTCTTTGCTGTGGGGTCACAGTCCTGGGCATTGTAGCATGATAAGCAGCAGTGGCCTCTACCCGCCAGGTGCCAGTAACAAACCCCTGCCCCAGCTGTGGCAATCCCAAGTGCTGCCAGGCATTGCCAAATGTGCCCAGAGTACAAACGTGTCCCTGGTTGAGAACCACTGGTCTACAGAGACCAAGCTATTGGAAGTAGCTCAATAGCACAAGAAAACAATTTGCAAAAATGGAAAAGTAAGAAATACAGAAGTATTATGTCCATTTGCAAACTACTTATAGGATGCTTGGTGGGTCCCCATGCCCACCACCTCTGAGTATCTGTCCCCCCACTTGTTCTACTATGCTAATCCATGTCCCCCAGCCCCAGACACCAGAGTGATCCTCTTAAAATACCTATCTGACTATGGTACAGCCTCATGCTTAAAAAATCACTGACTACCCCCATTCTCTACTGCAGGACTTCTCAGCCTGGGCACTCTTGACATCAACAGCCAAATATCTCTTTGTTGTGGGGCTGTCCTATACAGTGTAGAGTATTTAGAAGCATCCCTGGCTCCTGCCCCACGAGATGCCAGTAGCACCTCCCCCTATTGTAACTAAAGATATCCATGCCCTAAGCTCTGGAACCTGTGAATATGGTAGGTTACATGACAAAGGGGAATTAATTTGCCCATGGAATCAAAGGTTGCTAATCAACTGACCTTAAAATAATGAGAGTATCCTGGATTACCTATGTGGGCCCAGTGTAATCACAAGGGTCCTCAAGAGAGTCTAAGGGAGAAATGACTATGGAAGAGGGTCAAAGGGATGCAACATGGCTGACTGTGAAGATGGAGGAAGGGGGCCACTGGAAAAACCAAGGAAACAGATCCCAAAGCCTTCAGAAGGAACACAGCTCTACCAACACCTGGACTTTAGCCCAATGAGACCCATTTCAGACTTCCAACCTCCAGAACTATAAGGTAATAAGTCGTGTTGCTCTAAGCCACTAAGTTTGGGGCATTTATTATGGCAGCAATAGGAAACTAATACATCACCACACCCAACCGTGACAACCAAAACTGTCTTCAGACATTGATAAATGTCCCCTGAGGATGAAGTTGTCTCCAGGTTGAGAACCACTGCTCTACAAAATGTAGAGTCCAAACTCCTGAGCCATGCACAGTGGGGCTCTTCATAACAGGTGCTACCCAACCTGCTGAATACCACTACCCACCACAGCAAGACACGGTCTATGCTCCAGGCGCACCAAACGTGTAACTTCAGTAACACACTACATCCTCTCACCTCTTTGCAGGTTTGACGCCAACAGGTGCCTTAGATGGGGGGCAATGTGCACTGGCCCTCCTGCCATTTTTATCCATGCCCATGGTTAGTTATCGTCCCCCAAATATGTGTCTGCCTTCTGGTTTCATTAGGTTACTACGTAAAAAGCCATGTGGCTGCTACATACATTAAACTGCCGATGTCCTAACCTCCTCCTGTGAACAAGTTATCTCACTTCACTGGAAACTCTGGCTTCCCCAGCACTGCTGTGCCTCTGCATGTCCACTCCTTTCTCTTTCATCAAGGAATCACTTCCCTTTTTTTCCTTACAAATGGCAGTAATCCTTGATGATCAAGTATTTCTGCACAGTGAAGCCTTTTAAGACTCCCCAAAACACAGTGGGTCATCACCACCCCCAGTCCCTCATGGCGCTGATCCTTCTGCACTATTAGTTGATTTATCTGCCCTCCTCATTAGACTGTGAGCTCTTTAAGTGCTGACACCATATTTTAGCTTCTCTGCATTCCTGGTACCTAGAGAAATGCTTGTGCTCAAAAAGCACTTGTGGCATGAATGAAGAAAAGAAGTCGTGCATAGAGAGAAATCATTTTCATTACAGGTTACTGAAGCTGGCAAACTCCAAGTCAGCTATGAGCATAACCCCAGCTCAGATCCATGACAATTAGGACGACCCCAGGGTTGGAATGAGACCTTAGTTCCTTGCCTGTGATCAGAATCAGGGACAGAGCTTGGCTGCTGAGAACACAAGTTGAGTAGCATGTAACAACTATGTCACCATGTACCATTTATGCCTTTGTCTTCTCCATTTTTCTATTCAATAGATATTCTACCCAGCATGTCCATGAGTCAGTTTTGTTAAAGCAATCCTGAAACACACAGTAAGGAATATTAATAGGGTCACAGCTGACTTTGTCTAACACCTCCTGGTTATAGGCCATAAAATGGCCATTTGTGAGCTCTGAGTGAGCACAAGTCATAGAGCAGCAGGCATTTATGAGAGTCTTGGGAGAGCGAGCCATTATATGAACAATTCAGTTAAAACCGGAGAATCTGCTGAATGAACTAAGCAGAAATGGTTGTGGTCCATTACTGGCTAAACTGGAATGAAGGTGAATTCTCAGGTTTGCCTATGGATTCGATAGAAAAGAAAGAGAAAAGTACAACAAACCATAAGAGGTCCATGAAGTCTGCAGACATTACTCAAGAGGGATCCTCTTGGTTTTAAAATTTGACGATGGCCTCAGGGAAACTTTATGCCAGCCAAAAGCAATTCTCTGGCCACTCACTACATGGCCAGCATGGAGTGCTACATGAAGCCAGTGGTACAGGGGTTCTTAGTGGGTGATTTTGACCCCTATGCAACATTTGACAGCATCTGTAGACATTCTCATTGTCACACTGTGGGCATGGTTGTGATTGGCATCTAGGGGGTAGAAGCCTGGGATGCTGCCAAACATCGTTCAAGGCACAGCACAGCCCACCACAAGAAACCATTCTGCCACAACTGTCAATAGTACAGAGGCTGAGAAGCCCTGAGCAAGAGCAACCAGGAAAAGCACAAGAACCAAACCTGTATGAACCAAATCTCCCCTCCAGAGCTCATAAGTAACCTTGCAAGCTCATTTGCTGGGCTTTCGACATCATTAGCAACGATTCTCTTTTAGGACAAAGGACCCAGCTTGCCTGCAAGTGAGAAGGACACGCAGTGCTCAACAGGATGAATTGCCTTGGTTTCTGAGAGGGTTCCAGGGCATTAAACCTTTGAAAGGTAATCCAGGCCATTAAATTCCAGACCCAGGGGTTATGTTAGGATCTTTGGGCCTCTACTAAACAAAACCAGCCTTGGAACTTCATTCCATCCAATCACTCCATGTCTGCCTCAAGAATAAAGGGATCACACACACACACACACACGTGCACACGTACAAGTGAACGTTTTGAGAAATTTTGTTCTTTTGCTAGATGGTTATGTACTTAGTTTTAACCACTGGAAAGAGGTGGAAGTCACAGTAGATGAGCTTGCAAACTGCCCCCATACTACACAGAACAGTGAGAAGCCACCCAGTAGTGATGCAGCTCAGATATTTGTCTATCGATTATGAGATTTCAACAGATAAGAAGATAATTTCTAACCAGTCGTGATCACCTACAGTAGACTGCCTTTTGGTCCGAACAGCATCTGTGTACTACATTACAAGTATGTATAGCTAAGACAAGCAAGGGCATTCTTAATGATGCAACTAGGTTGAAACGTGAATGTCAGTGGCCATCTGACCCAAGAAATCAGCTTGCTTTTGCATTCTCTCTCTCTCAGCTCCTACAGATTATCCTGGTAATGTGTGCTTCTGATATAGAGCGGGAATCCAACCCCATCGAGAGACCAGGAGAAATTCAACAGTTACATTTTTAATCCTCTTTCTAATGTTGAGTTCTCGGGTTTGGAGAGAATCCCTTGCTTTCTGACTTGTCTTCTCTTTCTACTGACTATCTTCCTCAAGAAAATAGAACAGTCGGCAATGTTTATTAATTTTGGTAATCTCTACTCTCTACCCAACAGCGGCAGTTACTTTGATAGAGTAACTCATATTTTATTAACATGTGATGCTAATATTTCTGCTAGGCACTGCTGATTTTCTAAGGCAGTCTATTAAAAACTGAAATCTCATATAGTTATTTCATGTTAAGAGAGCGAGGTATGATCTTGGATTCTATTTTCAAACTGTTTTTCTTGGTTGTGTTTCCTTTATTTAGTCTAAATCTCCAGCAATTATATGGTATTTCATTTCATTTCTGTAATTCTAACTGTACTTTGAAATATTTAATTACAACTGATAGAATGTCCCTTCCCTTATGGAAACAGATCCAAGGCAAATCTATAGAGTTTGTGGACTGAAAGACAGTTGTTCATTTTTAAAACAACTACTGTTTATTCTCTAAAAGCATTCTGCTTTCCAAGTACCAGCCAACCAGCTTCCAAGTAGTTCTCTTCTCCATTCTTCTGAACCAGAGAGCAAACATTTTAAAGGTACCAAATACCTCCCTCTGAGTTCCCCATTTATTAATGATTCCCAATTCACGTATTTTTTCACTAACTACTAGTTGTCCTTAGTGGAATTTGGACATATTTCCATGATCTTCCACAGCCTTAAGCACAGAGGTTTTTTTTCTTCTAGATTCAACTAGTAATCAGTACCACAGATTTCTTCAATTAGACCTTTAGGGAGAAGACAAGATCAAAACTAGAGAATTCTAGTAGTTACTCCTCTCTGCCACCCAAACACAGACCAACACACACAAACAACAACACTCGCCAGAAAAATGTCCTGAAGTCTCTGTAGAACAACCAGACGGTAGACATATTCAACATTTATTTCATCTAATCCCTGCAAGAGCTTAGAAATAGATCACTTGAGTTCCAAAAAATAATCCACCTCGGGTGAAAGGATAAGATAGCCTTTAAAATTGCCTGCAGTGCAAATAGGAATACAGAATACACACCGTCCTTTCCTCCAGCTCCCACCACTGCTCCAAAGTAGAGCCAAGTCCTAACAAGACACACGCGGGTGGCCACTAGGGACATCCCATTCAACCAGCCAAAGAGGAAAAGCCACACCATGGAAACTCAATAGGTCCCCGGCTCTGTAAATGTGATGGAATTAAAGAACTGCCCAGGTGTCCAGCCTTAGGCCTTAAGGACGCAGGCACTGGACCCTACCTCGGACTTCCACACGACGTAGGGGTGGCCTTGGCTGTTGGGTGGAGACTGGCACTTTCTCTGCTGGAGCCACCGCCTGGGAGAAGCGAAGATGCCGTTGGGGCCTCCCGCGGAGGAGCAGAGGACAGCGCTGCGGCCACTGCCTGGACCAGGCAGGCCGGAAGGCAGGTCCCAGGCCATGCTCTTCTTGAGGCCGCCGCGCCCCAGGGGTACCTCATAGTCAAAGTGGAAGCTGCCTGAGGGTGACTTCTCCTGCGGGGTGCTGGGTGTCGAGAAGGACGAGCAGAGGGGTCTAGGGGGCGGGAGTCGGTTGGTCCGGAGGGGTGGGGCCCGAGAGGACGCCGAGCGGGAGCCGAGACCCTCGGCCGCGGACAGCAAGGTGCAGAGGCGGCCCCCGGTGGCCCCCCGCGAGCCGCCCTCCGCGCCGGCCTCGCCCCCACAGCCGCCGATCAGGGCCGGGTCGAGGCTCCGGGTCTGGCGCAGCTTCCTCCTGGAAAAGCCCTTGGCTGAGGCCGCGCCGCCCGCAGCGGGAGAGGAGCAGGAGAAGACACTGTGCAGCAGACTCTGCGCGGACATCTCGGCGGCGCTGTGCCCGAGGGCCACCTTCTTCCGGCTCCCCGCCAGCGATTTAGGGCGCAGAAAGAAGGGGGCTCAGGCGAGGCTGTGCGGCGGGGCCAGCCCCAGGCTCTCGGAGGGCGGTGGGGGGGCAGTGCCCGGCTCACGCGCCACCGGCGCGCTCCAAGTGCCCCAGCGGGGACAGAGGCAGGAGACCCATTACCAGCCTGCTAGGAAAAGGGGCCGGGGGCTCCTGCAGCTGCTGGAACCTTCCCCAAGCGCAGGGGTCAGGCAGGAAGGGAAGGCCAGGCGCTAGCTGGGCTCCCAGCTCCAGCCCTCCAGCGCCACTCCCCCTTCCCAGCTGAGGCCGGGAGCCGCGCTCCCACTCGCTGGCTCAGGACAGCCTCGAAGTCTCCAGCAAGCTCCTCCTCGCGCCCTGCGGACGGTCCCCAGGGCCGGGGAGGGGACCTCCTGGGTGTGCGCCCAGGGCGCACCCGTCGCGCTCCCTGCGCGGAAAAGGACTCGCGCTGGCACTGGAGCCGGGCGCCCGCGCTGCGCCCGCGCTGCACGGTCGCCGCGTCCGGCCCCCTGAGGTTGCGCGTATGGCCTCTACTAGGCTGCTGCACCCACTCCTCCGACTGGGTAGGCGAAAGGGCGTCTCCAAGTTCCAGGTTCCAGTGGGGTGCCAGTCCGGCTACAAAGCGCGGAAACGGTGCATGCTGCGCCCAGGGCCTTCCAAGGGTTGAGTGGCTATAGCGGAAGAGAATTCCTGGCCGCGCTCAGAGAGCTAAGGAGAGAGCCCCGGGGGCGGGTGCCCACGCCCCGCCGAAGAGGGGCTCTCCATGTTCACCGCCCAGCCTTGGCCGAGGGCAGGCACGGAGATGTCCCTGCACGCTCCCGGCAGAAGCAGTGGGAAGCGGGGAGGCCGAGGGGGGTTGGGGAGGAGCAGCCAGGTCTGGAACTGCGGTGGAGCCAAGAGCAGGAGAAAGAACGTGGAGTTTTCCAGACGCCAAACTTGGGAGCCGCGCGCACTGCGCGCAGCTTACCACTGATACGGGGTCTCCAGGGGATACAGCCTAAGGACGGAAGTGCGGACCTTCTCCCCCCACCCTTCATCTCCCCTCCCCCAGGTCAAGGGGGACGCCAGCTCCACTCACGTTTCTGGAAAGGAGAGGAAGTGTCAGATTGCACCCCACCCACTGGGGTCAGATGGGCAGCCCAGGACCGGTTGCTCTTTAGTTGCAGTTAAATCTCCTGCCTTCCCTTTTTTCCCTCCTGCTGGTTTTGTTTTAAAAAAGGAAAGATATTCAGTTCACACGCAGCAGCTGTCAATGAATGGGCTGGAGATGGGAACCTACTAAGAAAAATGGGGGAAGGGGCTCTCCCCCTGTGAGGGTCGTGTGTAAATGTACTCGAGGAGGAGGGGTGAGGCCCGGCAGGCGCCAGGAGCAGCTTCAGCCCAGAGGCTGAGGAGATTGGCGCTCACAATGCCATTGGTCTCCGGTTGGAGTTCGGCTCCAGGATGCCTCTGGGCTCAGCACACCAGGGCCACATTCTGGAGAAGCTAGAAAACGCTGGCGATGTCAACGCTCCTTGTTTGAAAAAGTGTCTGAGAGCAGCTTCCCTTCCACTGTCCGACTCCTGGAATCTGTAAAGCACAAAGCCTCTCCCCTTCTTGGGGGCCTTAGACTCACCATTTAAGTTTTCCAAGGTACCTTCTTACAACTTCTCAACAGGGGAGCAGACAGGATACTAGAAATGCCTTCTTTAACTTTGGGTGTCCTCTTTCACAACTTCAGGGTGAAGAGAATTTTATGCAAATGTAAAGATGGCTTAACTTACAATGAACATACACCTACAGATGTTTGACACAAACATTCACCTTGTGTATATATCAGAACTGTTCAACTTTGATTTTTGAAGACTAAATTACCTATACAAATTTCAGGAGGGAAATTAATTTGTCTTTTTTAGAAGTGTGACATTTCTAGATATTGGACTATCTAGGAGTAGGCACCTCATGAAGTCTAACAAAAGAATTCAATGCTTCCACAAAGACTTCATTTGGCCACCAGGATCCCTAATGTATATGTAGCTGGACAGATTGCACCCAGAGATTTCCTTCTGGTAACTTTATCTGCTGCCTGAAGACAGAAAGACATACAAATTCCCCGTCACCCTCACTGCTGTCCGTCTCTTCTCACCCTGAGACTTCAGTAGTCTCAGTGGTCAGCGATTAGGTGTGCTGTGAAGAGGCTCAGCACTGAAAATCACTTACTCCCCTACCTGATGACAACACAGCAAATTACATTTGGGGGATTGTTGGCATTTGCTTTCTTCCCTCTTCAAACAAGTCGACATTAGAAGTAAAAGAGGGCCCATCTTGCCAGCCCTTTCCTTAGTTAACAATACCTTGTAACTTGTCACTGGTAATGAAAACACTTAATGTCTCTACCATTTGGATACCATTGCATGGAACTGGTTACGCCTCATTGGATTTTGGCATTTGGAGTAGATGATTAACAGAGTCACATTTCAAAAGACCACTTACAACTCAAGGTGATTGAGCAAATGTAACTTATGATTCATATATGTTCCAGTGGGGTTGAAAATGGAACCCTGCCGTGATTATGTATTGCTAATAAGAATGCCCTCCAGGCAGGAAGTCATATATTCTTCCATGTGGATGTTGGAGAGCCAACAAGAAAAGGGACTCTCCTATTGGCCCTTGGGACTTGGGGAGGACATATCCAGTTAATTCATCATCATGTTTCCACCAGGTCCTGACCCTCCGTTAGCCTGAAGCTTGCATCACTCATGGGAATAATGCTGTTTCTAATATTCATAAAATTAAGCCTTGGGCTCCTTTTTAAACACCCAGTGTACGTATGTATGCTTTTAAAACACAGGGGGGAAATGTAGTGGCTCTTTTAGAAGAAAGATTTTGTAACAAAATTATTTGGATTTTTTAAAGCTATTTTTAAAAACTATTTTGATTTCCAACCTGCTATTAGGTTTATTTTGCAGTCATTTTGGTTTATGGCATATTTATTCATTCTTAGTTAGGGCATCTTATTTTACTTTTGTTTGTTATATAAACGCTTTGCTTATATAGACCCAACTCACATTGGCCTCTCTGACTGACTTCCATTTTATGCCAAACTTGATTAAGGAAGATCTGAGTTTCACTTAGCAATTTCAAAAATGGCTGGTTTTGTAAAATTGATCCTGAGAATCTTTCTTACAATTCATCAGCCTGCTTCAGAAGCAATATAACTGGTGGCCTAAAAATAAATGGTTTTGAATAGACATACTTTAAAACTCAGGTGTCTATGACTTCACTCCTTTACCAGGGCACTTGCTATTGAAAAGTGTCCATATTTATTTGTTTTTTCCTCAGAGCCGAAGTTAACCAAAGCCTTAGGATACCTTTCATTAAAGAGCAGAACAGTCTGTTCATTGTTAATTCCCTGTTATAATTATCCTAGAAATTCAGGATAAAAAATATATCTATTCCATCTGGTCATGGCACAAGAATATTCTAGTTAAAGTTCTAGGGTCTTGGTCTGACATCAAGGTATCCTTTTATCAAGGATCCTAGAAAACTCAATTTTCTTTCTATCCTCTTGAGACACTGCTCTACAAACGCATCTTACTACCAAAGGATATATTCTGTTAAACCTAAATTTCCTTTTTCTTAACTTTATCCCTTGAAATTTTTCTTATCTCCAGCCAAAATTCCTCTTTACTCTTGGTGTTTAGACCCCCAAGCTATTTGTAGATTTTTGTCATGCCCCTTGGGTCTGACTGTGGTTTGGCTACACTATAAAGTTCATATTTTCCTTTAAAACCATCATTGTAGATGATCTCCTCTGGATTCCCTCCAGTTGCTTCTTTCTTTTCAGTCCTGAGGTCCAATATTCCAGGTTGGGGCATCCTATTTTGCCCTTGTTTGTTATAAAATCCCATTGCTTATATAGTCCCAAATCACACTGAACTTCATGATTGACTGCCATATAATATTTCAGACTTCTATCTGATTGGCTCCCAACTCTTAGTCAGCATTGCTGATATTTGTTTTATACTGCTGGTGCCTCTCAAACTGATTGTGACCCCTCTGATATCATTTCTACATTCTTACTGGTATCTGGGGTAATCAGTTCATAGCATCTCACTGTCCCACAGAAGTCAAGGGTTCTGTCTCCAGGCTTCTGAAACACGAAAAGGGGGACCGGTTTTTAATCTGCCTGAGCAACGTGTGGAGAACTTTTTTACAAGACTTAAAGATGCTAATTACATTAAAAAGCTAGACTGCCCCATGCCTAAATTACTTCTTGAATGTAAGCAAGGAATTTTTTTGCCACTGAACAAGGAATGTTTCTTTAGATTCCTATTCTAGCATCTCCCTGAATGAATATAAGTGCAGTGCCACTTAAACTATAATTGACGAATGTCAGTGTAGGTAACTCTAGAGTCATGGTATAGTTCTATATGAGTAAAATTAGCAAAAACTCACTTTCTTAAACACCAACCCAGCACTGAGGAACACTGATCATTTTCCAAAAATGGAAATGTTGTCATAGTTATTCTCTAGAAGGAGAATAAAATGATTTGCAAGATACAAATACATTTCAGAGCTTGAGTCTTTGGTACTATGATGTGAAAAGACTAAGATATAATTTCCACTCTTCACCTGAGAGACCAATTTAATACTAGAAAAAAATATTTATGTCAACACTAACAGGAAAAAGCTCTGAACATATCTATACCACTTGCTAACCTGAATTTAGTGTTGTACTCAAGATCATCTATGCAAACAACTCGGTCCTGACCCTTTAGTCATAACAATATAATAGCAACTAACATTTGTTGGAACTTACTCTATGGCAGGTGCTAGGCTGAAATCATGCATGCACTATCCAAATCAACAATAACTCACACACATACACACACTCACAATGCTATAATAGCTATAATATTTAACTGCCAATTTTATACATTACGAAAACCAAAACCTAGACCAGTCCCACAGGTCACCCCCAGTTAAGTTGCAGAACTAGTATTCAAGTCCATGTTATCTAACCTCAACCACTAACTCTTGTAGGACTAGAACTGCAAAGAAGCCATTCAATTTGGAGGTGCTTTGGGAACATTTCTGAGTGGATTTCAATTTGTTGATTTCTTATCTAGCTGTATGACTTTGGGTACATCAGTTCATGCCTCTCATTTTCACTTCCCCATCTGCAAAATCATGTCCACTTCAGAAGGCTTTTAAGATGAGTAAATAACTTATTGTATGCAGCATGCTTAGCATAGAGCATTCTGGAGAGAATAAGCATAGTAACATAGGGTTGCATAGCGATTATTACTATAATCTACAAAATCTACAGTTTTTAAATTGCTTTATGAATCCAGATATATTGATTGTCCATCCCTAATGTAAGTTCACCTGGTCTTACACCCAAAAGACCTACTCAAACATTTCTGATTTCTTAATGAATTGTTTGTTTAAAATGATTTTTAAAAGACTCATGGTCAACCCAGTGATAGTCAATACCTGGCATTTTCATCACTCCTGTTACCAACACAGTCTTTCAAGGCAGGGCACGTTTTTTAGTTAAATGAAAGACAGTTTGGGATTCTCTACTCAGAGTAAAGTGTAGGAAATTTTTTGCCTTCTATTACATTTATGTATCAACAGGCCAGTGTTTGGGACCAATATTTTGGATCAATTTCACATTACCTAGACTTGGAACCATGAACCCTCTATTTTTATTGAAGTATAGTTGTATACAATATTATATTGGCTTCAGGTGTACAACATAATGATTTGACAGTTATATAATTATGAAATGCTCACCACAAAAAGTGAAGTTACCATCTGCCACCAAAATTACTACATTATTATTGACTATATATTCCCTATGCTGTACTTTTTATCTCTGTGACTTATTTTACAATCAGAAGTCTGTACCTCTTTATCCCCTTCATCCCTATTTCACCCACCCCATACCTCCTTCTTTATAGCAACCACCAGTTTGTTCTCTGTGTTTATGAGTCTATTTCTGTTTATTCATTCATTTTTTAAAGATTCCACATACAAGTAAGATCATTTGATATTTGTCTTTCTTTGACTTAATTTACTCAGTATAATACCCTCAAGGTCTATCCAAGTTGTCAAAAGGCAAGATTTCATTCTTTTTTATGGCTGAGTAATACTCCATTGTATATATGTGCCACCTCTCCTTTATTCATTTATCCATCAATGGGCATTTAAGTTGCTTCCATATCTTGGCTATTATAAATAATGCTGCAGTGAACACAGGGGTGCACATCTTTTCAAATTAGTGATTTTGTTTTCTTCAGGTAAGTGGAATTACTGGGTTGTATGGTATTTCTATTTTTATTTTGTGAGGACTCTCCAAACTGTTTTTCATAGTGGCTGCACCAATTTATATTTCTACCAACAGTGCACAAGGGTACCCTTTTCTCCATATCCTCACAAATACTTGTTATTTCTTGTCTTTTCGATACTAGCCATTCTGACTGACATAAGGTGATATCTCATTGTGGTTTTGATTTGCATTTCCCTGATGATTAGTGATGTAGAACATCTTTCCATGTGTGTTGGCCATCTGAATATCTTCTTTGGAAAATGTCTATTCAGATACTCTGCCCATTTGTTAATCAGAGTATTCAGGTTTTTGGTGTTGAGTTGTATGAGTTCTTTAGATACTTTGGACATTAACCCCATATTGGATATGTGATTTGCAAATATCTTTTCCCGTTTGGTAAGTTACCTTCTCATTTTGTTGATGGCTTCCTTTGCTGTGCAGAAGATTTTTAGTCAGATGTAACCCCACTTGTTTATTTTTTCTTTTATTGCCCTGACTTTTGGAATCAGATACAAAAAAAATCACTAAGACTGGTTCAGTGAGCTTACTGCCAATGTTTTCTTCTAGGAGTTTTATGGTTTCAGGTCTTACATTCAAGTCTTTAATCCATTTTGAGTTTATTTTTGTGTATGATGTAAGGCAGTAACCCAGTTTCACTCTTGCATGTAGCTGTCCAGTTTTCCCAACATCATTTATTGAAGAGATTGTCCTTCCCTCATTATATATTCTTGGCTCCTTCATCCTACATTAATTGACCATATACGTGTTGGTTTATCTCTAGGTTCTCTGTTCTGTTTCATTGATCTATGTGTCTGTTTTTATACCAGTACCATATTGTTTTGATTACTATAGTTTAGCTTTAGTAGTATAGTTTGCGATCTAGGAGTGTGATACCACCAGCCTTGTTTTTCTTCAAGATTGCTTTGACTGTAGTCTTCTGTGATTCCATTCAAATTTTAGGATTATTTGCTCTAGTTCTTTGAAAAATGCCATTGGTATTTTGATAGGGGTTGCGTTGAATCTGTAGATTGCTTTGGGTAGTATGGCCATTTTAACAATGTTAATTCTTCCAATCCATGAGCATGGAATATCTTTCCATTTATTTGTATCTTCTTTAATTTCTTTCATCAATGTCTTACAGTTTTCACAGTATAGGTCTTTCACCTCCTTAGTTAAATTTATCCTAGATATTTTATTCTTTTTGATGTAGTTATAAATGGTATTGTTTTCTTAATTTCTCATTCTGCTAGTTCATAATTAGTATATAGAAATATAACAAATTCCTGTATATTGATTTTCTATCCTGAAACTTTACTGAATTCATTTAGTAGTTCTAGTAGTCTTTTGGTGGAGACTTTAGGGTTTTCTATATAGTATCATGTCATCTGCAAATAGTAACAATTTTATTTTTTACCAGTTTGGATGCCCTATATTTCTTTTTCTTGTCTGATTGCTGTGGCTAGGACTTCCAGTACTAGATACAATAAAAGTAGCAAGGGTGGGCATCCTTGTCTTCTTCTTGATCTTAGAGGAAAAGCCTTCAGCTTTTCACCATTGAGTATGCATGAACCCTCTCTTTAAAATAGGCAGTTGACATTTTAATATCCCTCTAGTTATTATGAAGATGTGTAACAATTTCTTCTGACATTATATTCAGAAACCTAAATGTCCACTCTTACTCATCTTTCTCACTGTTCCCCACTGTATGTGTCTAATTTCACCATCTCTCACCAATCATGAAAAACCTTAAGAAAAATAAAAACCAAGGAAGAGAAAAAATTCTTATTTCTGTGTCAACATCTGCACTGAACACAAAAAAAGCTACTTGCAACACTGTCCATTCTGCCATTTTCTGTATGAATATTACCAAAGTGTTCTGTGTTTTCTAGCATTTTATCTTTCTCATCTCCTCAATTTTAAAAGGCTGTCTCACATATGCACACTTGTCTACCCTTTCACTTACATGTTTATTTCTTGAGCTGGTATGAATATAGTACTTCTAAATATCAACCCTTTTGTTTTCAGGGTACCTATTAGTAAGACAGGTGAAAAGCAAAGTTTTATAAAATTCCGAAGCCAAGTTGCTGTATGGATGTGTTTAGCACAGTCACAGGGGCCATGTATGAAACAATTTTTATTTACCTGTAGCCAGCACTCAAAAGAATCTTCCAACATCAAATCGTAAATGCGTGACTATCATCAGTTTTGTTTTTGACTTTGAAATTTGATCTGAAGAGACTTTTAATAATTCAAGTTGGCTAACAACCAAATTCAATTTTGGTTTATAAACATTTTTGAACATGTACTTTGTGCCAGTAGCATTCCTTCTTTGTTAGTTTTACTTCTGTCTTTGTGGATGAAGGTACACTTGGAGCCTCAAAGTAAGTTAATTTTATCTGAACTTAATATAATTCAGCTGTACTTAGTTACTTAGTTTTTAACATCTTCCCATAGCATATGTTTTAGAACTACTTTTAAGGATAAAGAACTACTTAATAATGTAAACAATTTTTGGTATTTTGTTAATGACTCTAAAGTTTTCAGTATTTCTAATTTTTAAAAGTAACTAAATAATATGGAGTTTTTCCTCTGGAATTTTCATTTTCTTCCCCAGATTTCCCAGAATCTTAACTTCTCAATATTGAATAGGAACAGTAGAAACTATATGCCCAACATTTTTCTAGTGACATGATAGGTGGGGTATGGAAGGGCATGGGGGGAAACTGGTACTGTGCCTATGGCATATATCTTTTTTCATCAACTTTATTAAGGAATAGTCTGCATACAATAAGTAGTATACTAATGAGTTTTGAAAGGTGTATATACCTATGAAGCCACCACCACAATGAAGATACAGAAAATTCCCACCACCTCCTGCGTGTGCTTTTATTAATGTTCCAGCAATACTGACAACTAGATTTTGTACTGTGTAATGGTTGAATTGTGCCTTCAGTCAATTTAGAAAGGGAGGGGGAAGGATTAACTAGAAAGCAGAGCCTTTTACTTCTTTTAGTAGGTTGAAGTGTTTCCCCAAAATAGATAAGTCCAAAGCCCTAATTCCTAGTACTGGTGAATATGACCTTATTTGGAAATAGGGCTCTTGCAGATATAATCAAGTTAAGATTAAGTCAGACTGGATTAGGGTGGATCCAAAATCCAATGACTGGGGTCTTAATAAGAGAAAGGAGAGAGCAGTTTGAATACAAACAGAAATACACACACACACACACACACACACACACACACACACACACACACACAGGAAAAGGCCATGTAAAAGTGGACGCAAAGATTGGAGTGACACGTCTACAAGCCAGATACCAAGGCTTGCTGGCTACCACCGGAAGCTAGGAGAGAGGCATGGAAAGGGTTCTCCTTAGAGCCTCCAGAAGGAACCAATCCTCCTGACACCTTGATTTCAGACTTCTGGTCTCCTTCACAGTGAGAAAATATATTTCTGTTATTTTAAGCCACCCAGTTTGTGGTAATTGGTTACACTTCTCAAGCATAGCGTACCACAGCTTGGTTCTCCTTCTAACAATTTAATAAAACCCAGAGTCAAGAAATTCACTGAGCAAAGAAGCAATCCCAGAGAATTTAAAAATAAGGCAAGAGAATGGCTAATAAATGCTTCATTGTTTTAAAAAGGAAAACAATTGATTGGACATTCTGCCTAGGTGCTAAGCACAATGACACCATTGTCCTAACAACAGCTAAGCTGCAACTGGGTCCCACATATATATAGTTCTAGCCCTCCTTCGGGATGGAGTTCACTTTTCCCCTTGGGAAACTTCTGCCCTCCCGTACATTTGTTTCAAGAAAAGTGTTTGGGGCTTGGTTTTGTAACTGATCAACAACACATGGAAAGCTATTATTGGCTCAAGCCAAAAAGAGACACTTAAATCCAGAGAGCTGTAATGTTTTAGTTTATCTGTTTTTAGTATTCAATTCACTCTGCATTCAGGGAGCTGAACACACACCTGAGATACAAATGAGTTCAAATGCCCGAACAGGCCTGAGAGAAATGCCTTGACAGGACAGACTGGAGCTTATCAAAGTCTTCAGTGGGCATGGAAACCCAAAGCCCAGTACGGTTTTTTCTAGAGAGACCCTAGACCCTCCAGTTGAAAAAGCAGAGCTGCTCAAGTTCACAACTACATGCCCTTCATTTGTGTCTCATACAATTTCTTGGGAATTCCTCGGGTATTTTTCACAGTTCACTGCTTTGTGGTGTGACACAGCTTAGAGACATACCAAAGAACTCCCCCCACCCCACTTTAAATATACAGGGATGAAAATAAGACACTCACAGATTGTAATAAGCACTGTGGATCAGGGAGCTAAATTTTAGGATTTCCCCCTTCTTAAGCAGGAATGGCTTCATTAAGCAGTATCATGGAATTGTAAGAGGTTGTTGAAGGTTTACAGAGCAGCCGGAAAACCCAAGAATGATTATCATGTATCTAACTTTTAGGACGGGCTTAGCTACTAACTAGCATGGTTGACTAACCCTGTGCAAAATAAAGCCTTACTCAGCTTCCCACTCTTGGCTTAAATGTCATTTTTCTGAGCAGCTCTCCCTGACTTGTCTTCCTACCTCAGCTAAATTAGGCACATGTTATATGCTCTCTGATTTTTAGACCTTTTCTTCAGCATAGCACTTATCAAAATGATCATCATATGTTATTCATTAGTGCAGTTACGAATGTTCAAGCTCTAACATCCCTAAAATCATAAGTTTCATGAAGCAAGAGCCATCACTGATTGGTTTCCCCTTGTATTCCTAGTGCTGTAACAACTCATATCCTGGAAGAATAGGGGCTTAATAATAATTATAAACTGATCTCTCCACACCAGTCTCCTCATCTGGAATTTGGGTCTTTAGGTCCCTGCTGACCCTTGCCTTCTGTCTCAGAAAAATTGAAATTATTCTCAGGCATCAGAGGGAGCTGTCTTTGTAGATGTGAGGTATTGTGGAAGGTCTAAAATAAGCAATATTGACGTAGGCATCTTCTTATCAAAACTGTTTGATATTTCATTAAATGCATGGCCTTTGAGTTGAGTATCTCCAAGTTTGGGTCCCAGGGGTGCATGGGGAGTATGTGTGAGAGAGAGACAGACAGACCAACCAACCAATCTTGGGTACTTAATTCTTCAGAGACCTAATTCTTCCTCCAATATGTGGAATTAATAGTTATAAGATGTAAAGCATTTAGAACATTTTCTAATATAGAATAAACATATAACTGTTAACTATTATTAATAAAATGTATTAGCATGAATTATAGAAATAAGACACTTAGTATGGCTTTTCTAGGGAAGAAAGAGGGCTTAATATTTCCCAAGCACCTATTCTGTGCCAAGAACTTTACACAGATTATATCTACACAATATTACTGTGACATGAATATTCTTATTCCCATTTTCACCTTGGCAAATCACCATAGATCAGTGATTCACATCTGCCCCACTTCAAGATCCATCTACTTCTCACTATACTTCATGAATGTCAAATCTGGCTAAAAAAGCAACAAGATCATGGTCATCATAAAACATGAACAGGAACATCATGCCCCTAACTGGAACTTGCCCTTAGCGCTTTCTGGATGCAGATGGGAATTAGACAGCCATAGCTTTGTGTTTCGTATGTACATTTTCACTAAGAGTTCTAGCCTTTTTTCCACCAGGATAAATCTTAATTTTTTCCCCTGTATCACTAACTAGTGCTTTAAACGTGTTTTTCCGGGAATTTTTCATGTACAGTACTGCATATTCCTCTTAAGTTGTGAAGCCCCAAACTGGACACAGTGCTCTTATAAGGGACACATTCAAACTGTGTTTAGTTTGAGTCATGTGTGCCAAATAAGACATTGAGGAGAAGCCTTCTCGTCACCTTTTATGATTTGCCTGATGTTCTTAGGGTGATAGTAAGTTCATCAAATTCTTGTGACCTATAAAGTGAAGGGAGGCCAATCTAACAAACTGAGTTCTGAGGTTATGAGGAGTTACTGTCACTAAATTCTCTTTTATTGTCCAGAACAGCTCCTTTTGCCCAGATGAGTTCTCTCATCTCAATGGAAAGTCACTGTGCTTGAGCCAGATGATCCTTGGGGCATTTCAAATTGCATGCTGGAGCAGTGTCTTTCTAAATGGAGACTGATCTGATAAAGCAGAGGGCTAAGACAGGATCTATTTGGCTCAAGCATGTGGCACAATGTGGATCATTAACAAAATGGTAAAAATGTGTTTAAACTACTTGATAGCCTGATTTGAAGAAATAATCAACTTTGATTTGATTGCATAGACCATTTACTCAAAAGTTCTAAACTAAAAAAACCACAATATCCATTATTGATAGTAAGCACTTACATCAGCAACTGCCAACACAATCTTTGACACATACAGTATGTCCTCAGGCATACACCTCTCTCTTTGACCTAGTGGTTGGCACATCCACCAGCAATAAGACTCATACAAGTAGAAGAACCACAGCATCTAGTTCATTTACTTAAGAAATGTGGAAATCTGTGGCACAGAAATGGCAAGTGACATGCCAATGATATAAGACCATGTTCCATTCATTTTTTCATCCCCAGAATATTCCACAATGCTATATACAAGACAGGCACTTATTAAAATGGAAAAAAAAGTCTATGAATGAGTGAATGAATGAGAGATGACTGGAGCTAGAATTCCTGCCACATGACACACCGAAGTCACCTGCCATAACATTGTACTTAATTGTATCTGTGACATCAATTCACTCAGCTCAGTTCATTTTTTTAAGCATCTTTATTTAGATATAAGTCTCAAATCATCAAATTCACCCATTTTCAACTCATTTCATTTAAACTCAATTTGTCCAAATAGTGCTGAGTTATATATATTTATTTAAAGTCTGCTTCAAGATTTGTTGGAAGACAAGGTGAATATGCACAGATAAAAGTACTTTTGGAATCCATTTCTTCATTTATTTGTTAATGTATACTTTGAGACTACTCACTGAAAAATAAAAACTGGAAACTACAATACACTGATAAAATAAATTGAAGAAGACACAAATTAATGGAAAGATATTCCATGCTCATGGATTGGAAGAATTAACATTGTTAAAATGGCCATACTACCCAATGCAATCTACAGATTCAACGCAACCCCTATCAAAATACCAATGGCATTTTTCACAGAACTAGAGCCAAAAATCTTAAAATTTGAATGGAAATACAAAAGACAGCAAACAGTCAAAGCAATCTTGAGAAGAAAAACAAGGCTAGTAGTATCATGCTCCCAGATCGTAAACTATACTACAAAGCCACAGTAATCAAAACAATATGGTACGGGTATAAAAATGGACACATAGATCAATGGAACAGAACAGAGAACCGAGAGATAAACCCACACATATATGGTCAATTAATTTAGGATGAAGGAGCCAAGAATATATAATGGGGGAAGAACAATCTCTTCAATAAATGGTGTTGGGAAAACTGGATAGCTATATGCAAGAGTGAAACTGGGTTGCTGCCTTACATCATATACAAAAATAAACTCAAAATGGATTAAAGATTCGAGTGTAAGACCTGAAACCATAAAACTCCTAGAAGAAAACATTGTTAGTAAGCTTACTGAGTCAGTCTTAGTGATATTTTTTGGATCTGACTCCAAATGCAAGGGGAACAAAAGCAAAAATAAACAAGTAGGACTACATCAGGCTAAAAAACTTCTGCACAGCAAAAGAAACCATCAACCAAATGAAAAGGCAACCTACTGAATGAGAGAAGATATTTACAATCAATATCCTATAAGGGGTTAATATCCAAAATATATAAACATATAAAGAACCCATACAATTCAACAACAACAAAACCAACCTAATTAAAAAACAGGCAGATGACTTGAATAGACATTTTTCCAAAGAAGATATTCAGATGGCCAACAGGCACACAAAAAGATGTTCAGCATTACTAATTACCAGGGAAATATAAATTAAAATCACGAGATAGCACCTCATATCTGTTAGAATGTCTACTGTCAAGAAGATAAGAAATAACAAGCATTGGAGAGGATGTGGAGAAAAAGGGAAGTCTCGTACACTGTTGGTAGGAATGTAAATTGGTGCAGCCACTATGGAAAATAGTATAGAGGTTCCTCAAGAAATTAAAAATAGAACTAGCAATTCCACTTCCAGGTATTCTTTCAAAGAATAGAAAAACACTATTTTGAAAATATATGTGCACCCCTATGTTCATTGCAGCATTATTTACAATAGCCTAGATATGGATACAAAGTAAGTGTCCATTGATGGATGAATGGATAAAGAAGATGCGGTATACATATACAATTAAATACTACTCAGCCATTAAAAAAAAGAAGGAAATCTTGCCATTTGCAATGACATGTGTTGGCAGCCGCGCTCAGAAAATGGCGCCCAATGCAGGGCAGCCGGAAAGCCCCGAACTTCCTAGTGACAAAACATCCCACGCCACTAAACCACATGCTAATTGCGCCTTGGCATAAGGACCAATGAGACCCACCAAATTGTTATGCTAATGAAGCGTATGGAGCCGCACCAACCAGGTCAGAGCATGAGAACTATATAAGCAAGCCTCTCCTTCCCCTCTGGGTCCTGCCCAACGCATTTGTTTCACAAAGAGCTGAAGAATAAAGCTTTCTGCAGAAGAATCCTGCTGTTGTTGCGTGCTGTTCTTGCCGGCGAGGACGGGGCACGCGACAACATGGATGGACATTGAGGGCGTTATGCTAAGTGAAATAAGTCATATGGAAAGAGACAAATACCATATAATCTCACTTATATGTGGCATCTAAAAATCAAAACAAATAAACAACAAAATAAAACAAACTCACAGATACAGATAATAGATTGGTGGTTACCAGAGGAGAAGGGGGTTTGGTGGGGTGGGTGAAATCAGTGAAGCTCAATTGTGGTGATGGATGATAACTAGACTTATGGGGGGAGATCATTTTGGGTATACAAGTATCAAACTATGATGTTGTACACCTGAAACATATAACCTTATATACCGGTTTTACCTCAAAAAAAGAGAAATGAGTGTATTTTCCAATATATATATTGGATATAACTAAAATACTTTTCTGTACATTTTTAACTTAGTGAAGAAATCATTATAATGATGAGGAGATTGCTTTGTTGAGTCAGAATCTTTCTAGAAAAAAGAGCTTCCAAAGTAGAGTTAAGGGATTTTTAGATGATTGACCAGATCCAGAGGCTGAGACTTCTAAGGAAAAGCCAGATGGATTTATTATTACTGATTTCGAGCAAGATAAAGTATTTGTTTTCACAGATTGCTTCAGTGTCCTGGTTTGACATTTACTGTGTTTTAAAAGGAAAATTAAAAACACTAGAAATGAGAGGGCCAGATAAAACATAATCCCAAACTACCCTGGAGGAACGGAATAATTGATAAAGGTGACCTGGAGCCCCCTTCTGCAGCCCTGGACAGCCCAGAGCCCCAAAGACTATTTGGTTGGTGCATGTCTTTGTTTGAAAAGATTTAATCCATAGCCAAACAGCTTCTTTCTCTTCTAGGAGCTCAAATTATTAGTCTAATGCAGAACAGCATCAACTTTTTAAAGGCGGAAGACATTGAACTCAATGAGACTTTGATTTGATAAGATTGAAAGCCAAATGAAAGTAGCCTGCTGAGGAGAAAGACCTTTTTTCTCCTTTTTTGGGGGGGGGGGGCAGTGGTTACCTTTTATGTTCTATTGCTAATGGAGATGAAACTTCTTCGAATATGTAGCCCTTTTTGTGTGGCAACCACAGGATACTTTGGAAATGCTGATTTTCACATATGACCTTTCTAGAGAAAGAAATTTTGGCACAGATCCCTTGACTAACCTAACTCGAATTGACTAACGTGATAGGTTTCAGTAGGTGAGTTTGAACCTCCAAATTCTAGTCAAAACACATCTCTTGAGATATTTGATCCCCAAATGGGTGATCATGGCTTTAGACTCCCGGTCAGTCAACAAATACTTATTGAGCAGTCATTTATGCACCAGGAATTCTCCATGCTCAGTAGAGCAGTAAACAGGAAAGAAAGCGTCCCTGCCTCAAAGAGCTTACCAAACTATAAAGGGGGACCCGTGACAAATACATAAACAAGTTAATACATAATTTCAAGAACTAATATTTGCTATAAAAAGTGGAAAACAGAGGGACTGGCAGACAGTTTGATTTCTATTGGCCTGTGGAGAACTCAGACTAAGCCAGTGATCGAAAAGGCAAATGGTGGTGACCCTAAATACTCTGAACAACCAAGGCTAATGTAAACGGTGAGTCTTCATACTCTGAAGCTTTCCCAACTGCTTGTTTCACTGTCCTGATAAGAAAAGCAAAGTCTGGCTTCTTTTAAGAGACCTGTTAGGGACTTTAAATAATCACTTGCCTTGGGGTTAACCCAGACGCTCATACCTTTAGAAGGCCAGGTGTTCCAATTCAACCCACAGATCTATAATCTCTTTGAAAAGACAGTACTTCTGTCATTTACAAAAACTCTTTTTGTAAAAATAACTTTACTTACATTCAAAATATAGCTTCCAGAACTAAATATAGTTTTGGCACGTATGCCACTGGCTGACTTCCCTGTGTTACATTTGCCTTTAAGGGCATGTTCACTGTCTAGTTCTCATGCTTTCAGACACTGCTGGCAGTTGGGTTCACAGCCCTGTGGGCACGGTGTTTCAATGACCTCCCATGTTTTCATTAATTCTTTAAAAACCTTATACAAACATTTCTCTTCATATTAGGTTTTGCAAATCTTTGCCCTTGCATTTTCTTTTTCTTTCACAAAATCCTAAATTTGGTGCTTAGACTAATTTGACCTCAAAATATATCATCTTTTAAATAAATACAAGACTTGACAAGATCCAGAAACTTGTGCTGAAATGGAAGTCAGGATCCTCTCCAGCTTTCTGAGGCCAGGTCAACAGAGCTACAATTATCTCAATAACTCAAAGGGCAAAATAAAACACTCTATTTTGGGGAAGGAAAATAAACATTGAAAATTGAGATGATCTATTCTGGGGGGAATCTATGACAGATCTTGATGAGTGTTACTTGATTTCTTCATGTGCCCAAATCTTTTGAGGTATTTTCCAAAGTCTATTTCGTCTTGTGTTACGAAGATCAGTCCGAATGTCACAGTTTCTTGGTCATAAACATCCAAGAGAACTCAAATGATCAGCAGTAAATGGAATAATTAAACATGCCTCCAAGATTCAAGAATCTACTCCTGACTCCAATTAACCATGTTACCTTGGTTAAATCTCTAAATAACTGCAGCTAGTCTGACGGTGAGGACAGTGATAAATGCCCACCAATATCTCAGGCATCTTTATCCACTTGCTCATCCGCAGTGAGTGAGCTCTATATAAATATCAAATGCCAATGTCGCAGTAAAATCAGTTTTGAAAACAAAACAAACGTGTGCCTTGCAAAGCAGAGCTTAAACAAAAACTTTCATTACTTGTTAAACTTTGAAGGAAAATTTGTAGAACAGAATTTCTAAGCTATTTGCCTCATTATTTCCATAGAAACCACAAGGGGAATTAAATAGAAGAGCTGAGGAGTTTTACGGTTAACTTGCATGGAAACCTAGCAGCCTTTTAATGAATTTCCTGCGTATTGCAGCACTGTAGAGATGGCAGAAGGTCGCTTTTTAAAAGCGGGGCTGAACCAAGCAAGATTAATTTATGCAAATACTGGCTCTGGGAACATATGAAGCTTATGTATGTGAGTGAATTCGTCCTAGGGCCAGGTTCTTTAGCCCAATTATCTATGAGTCTCAGAGATCAAATTTACAGTTCCAGGAAAGATAATAGTTTAGAATAAAGACCTGTGAGGAGGGTGAGTAGGAAGAAGAAACAATCAGCTCAGCCTGTTTCCTCTCTGCCCAAGTGGGATTTTAGGAATAGAAACAGGGACATAAGAAGGGTGGTGGGGCGGACATGGCAAACTGACCAGTTGCAAAGGGATCTGCACCCTCTGGGGAAGGATGCTTAGCTTGCAAGGAGAGATGACAAACGAGGAAGGTCTCTTAGTTCCTCAGTTTACAAGCACTGCTGTCTGTAGAATATTGCAATGCTAAACAGTCTACATTCTTTTCTTCTTCAAGGGCCACCATCCAGCAAATCAAACAAATAGCAGAGGCAGACCCAAGAGTAAAGGGTGAAGATCCTGGATGCTGGGACTCGAGCCAGGTTTGATTCCAGCTCTGTTTCTTAACAGGCTCTGCGCCTCTGTTTCCTCTGCTTATAAATGGGACGATAGCCATCTTTGCTGGAGGGCTGTTATGAGAATTCAATGAGATAATACTTGTAAAATGCTTAGAACCATGACTGACCCACAGTGAACACGCGAGCGTGTTTTAAATTAGTAAGTACAATTACACCTAGCACTCTTTATTCTGTGTTTTGGTAAATTGATCAGCTGATAGAAAACAGGAAGAATTTTTGATTGCTCATAATTTGTACTTCAATTTCTTCCTTTCCAAGTACTTCTGCTTATAAATAACAACTCATAATATTTCCATTTATTTCAACAGTTTTTTACAATTCTGGAAACTTTCTCTAACAGAAATTTCCACTAAAAAAAAAACTCTTTTTCTGAAATGAAACTAGTCTTCAGAAGGTTAATTCCATGATGGCCACCCAATATTTTTTCCTGCATAGCATGTACCATGATGCATTATAAATACTGAGGATTTTTTTCTGCTCTGTGAACTGCCTTGACTTTCTTTTCACATTGGGGCTTTCAAATAATCCATTTGTGATTTTATGGAAACTTTTCTAATGAATGCTTTAGCAGTTGAACATATTCATACTGTGGAAAATATAAGTAACACTTGGCATGTAGAAGAGCAGGAAAATTCTGAGAGGCAAACCAAAATATTTATATATTTGTCCACAAAAGATGTGCACCAGTAATCTTAGGATACAGAAGAAAATGAGCTTTGCTCTCTATACTCAGACCTACATCCATTTGCAACAACATAAAAGGCGCCATAAGTTTCCCTTTGTTACTGGATCGCCACAAAAATGTGAGTTGGGTGAATTGAGTGTGTTCTTAGCACTATGTTTAGCTTTTTGTCTGGTCGTCCTTGCTGGAGCCAGACTTCTCCTGTCAACTCAAAATTGTTTTGGCAAAATGTAAAATAGCTGTTTTATTATTCTTCATATTTTGGAAAAGGTAGTTTCAAGTTAATACTACTCTTTGAATTTATTCTGTTACTTACACTATTTTGCTTTTATCTAGTTGTCCGGCATTCCTGCACTTTCAATTTGAATATTCTGTAAATTATTTACATCTGATGAATTTTATTTCCTCAAACATATTTTCATGTCAGTTTTTCCCAAAAGTACTTTGGAGTCGTACTAAATTTCAGCAAAGGAATGCACAAAATAATTGTTTTCCTACAATAATTTCTAATAGATTTAGTTCTCGGTTATTAGGTTAAATTAAAGGGAAAAAATAAGAAAAGATTTCTCTTCTAAATAATAATCTATGTGTTCCAATTGTTTTTCTGAACATAAACAGACACATGTGTATACATACAGACATACACATGTATACCCATGGATGTTATAAATATGCCTCCCTCTCTTCTGTATATAATATTTCCATAATGGTTTGCAAGGTGGCATAATTTCTCTTCTGTGGATTATGTCAGGGGACCTGGACATGGGCACTTTAAAAATCCATCCTCAGTGCTCAGCAAAAAAGTTGAATACCATGCGATCATAGCCAAAGGTCACAAGACACTGAAACAGTTTTCAGATAAAGTTGCTCATTTATTTACCATTTCCTCATTAAACATGCCATGTTTCAGCATACTATGTTAGAGAAAAATATAACATCTTCTCAGAAAGTTGGTAAAAACAGTGCTAAAGAAAGCAAGTGAAGGTGTACCCACCAGCCCAATGCCCTTCCTCCTCGGGTGTGCTTTCCTACTGGGAGTTAGCAGGCACTGATGGTTAGAAGTGCACTTGTCTCCAGGCGAGTATATTCCTCTCTCGTGCCTTTGGCCAAGAGAAGCTAAGCTCCTTGGTAATGCTCTTCCAAGGACACCACGGGAAGCCCATCCCGGCCCGCAGGAGCTCACACTCGTGCAGACCAGCACTGAGCTGCTCTGCACGGCACCTGCCATTCCCTTTCTCTTTGTAGAATTCATTCCATTGGTCATGTCTTAGTCAATCTGAGCTGCTATAACAAAGTACCACAGACTGGCTGGCTTATAAATAACAGACATTGATTTCTCACAGTTCTAGAGGCTGGAAATCCAAGATCAGAATACCCACATGGTCGGGTTCTGGTGAGCGCACTCGAGTCCTCTTCTGGACTGCAGAGAGCAGTCTTCTCATTGTAGCCTCACATGGCAGGAAGAGGGCAGGGGACTATTCTGGGGGCACTAATCCCATTCATGAAGGGCCTCCTAATACCATCACATTGGGGGAAGACCTTTAGTCCATTGTAATTCCAAATTGCATGTCCAGGGTACAAGTGGGTTGATCTGGACCTTGAATTTTGTCTGGACATGTTCCATTGCTTCTATTTTCAGGAGAGCCTTTGAACAGATATCAGTTCATACAACAACAGGAGCATTCTAGGGAATATAACTACTAATGGGAATATAGATGTTAAATAAAATTATATTTTCTTTCTGCCACTGAATAGAAAAGTACAAGCAAATACTTTTCCTCTATAACTATTTTTTAACTTCAGAAAAATAATAGTGTACATTTTGCCCATCTCACTTCTGGCACAATGAGAAAAGGCATAAGCTTCATAACAAAGTTATTTTAGAGCAATCTCAAGTCCACAATTGGGGGAAAAAAAAAAGTAGCGGTCCCAAAGGGCTGACAGTTATACAAGGGATTAGCCTAGAAGAGAATGCTTAGAAATTCCAGGATTGTCCTAGAGGAGCCCGATTTACTTAAAATGGAACTGAGTGCGGAGGTATGCTCTTCCCTCCATAACTTACCAGGCCCTGGTCAGCACAGGCACATGCACCTCTCTTGGCAAAAGGAAACCTAAATCCCCTCCAGATATGAAGGGAATGATTTAAACCATTTGGAGGTTTGAAAAAAGTACACTATTTCCTTTTTTGTGGTTGTACAAAAAATTTGAACTGACTGAGATTTGGGGTATTAGGTACTTTCCCCCATTTAAGTGACATGAAAGCATCAAAAAGGGAATGAGACGGAAAATACCAAGAGAACACACTTCACATTAGTGTACGATTTGGTAGGCCAAAACAGAACTCTGAAAACCATTTGTAAGACTTACCATGTTAGCACTTAGAGTAGCCAAAAACCCAGGTAAGTTTAGCGTAAGAGAATTTTAGAACCAGAAGTGTTCTGGGACCCATTACAACCCATCTTCCCTCAGTCATTGAGGAAAGTGGGGCCACACAAAGTCACCCCAAGCTGGGTTTACAATCTTTCTACCTAGGTTTTGGTCTAAATGGTTCGTTTATCTTGTAACTGGAATGCCTGAGTCTTCTGACCCGCTAGGTTTCTAGGGTCTCTTACATTTCAGCACCCGCTGGCACTGCTCCAGTTTCTCAGGATTTCCAGCTGTGTCTGTTACAGTGGTGGACACCTGCGACTCCTCGCCTAAACTTCTCATCCTACACAGTAATTCAAATATTTCTCCCAAAGCATAAAGCAGATAGATTAACCTTCCTGAAACTCCTCATCTTTTACTAGGTTCAGGGACAGAACTCTGCAGAGCCCAATGGCCCATTAAGGGTTTCCTAAACCAAAGAGAAGTTAACTTTCTCGACTTCCATCTCCTAGCATGTATATATGACTGCAGTTATAAAACACAGCACTGTTTTCCCTCAGGTCACGGCTATATTAAACAAAATAAAAGTCAGACACAATGAAATCATCAATCAGGAGGCCTTCTGCTGGACTTTCAGAACCACTGGTGGTTTACAAATTAACTTTGCTCCTTGGACTCCTCTCCAACCCACCCCCTCCTTCATGGCATCACTGCCATTGCCACAGACCAAGCCCTCACCATCTCACCCTTGACTCTGACCACTGCCTCCTAAACCTGTCTCCCTGACATCAGCCTCTTCCTCTCCTAATTGTATTCACCCAATCACCGAAGTTTTGTTTCTAACTTTATCAGTACACTCTCCCAGTTAAGCATGACAGCGACTACCAGTCACTCTCAGAAGCATGTGTGGTCTTAAACAGTCACAATAGCCCTGATTTAGCATCCATCCCCACACCCTTCCTTCACCTAATGCCATCACCTGGCTGCTATTTAAAAACACCCTCTCTTTTCACACCCTGCTATCTTAAAGAGGTCTTTTCCTCTTTTTAGAATGTGGCCTATAGCCTCTTGAAAAATGTCTAACATTTACACCTGCTTCAAGAGTCAAGGCCCAGCTTGGACATCACTTCGTTGAAGTCTCCCTCTTGGTTCCCAGAACCTTCAGTGTGTGCCTTCATCAGTTCATTTTCCACGTTATGCTCTTAATGGAACTGTCTCCCCACTAGCCTGTAAAGTAAAAAGGAACATTGCCTTTAAATCTACTCAATTTCCTAATACTCGGCACAATACTTATCTCTGAGTAGGTATAGAGAAAAAAATCATTTAACTGAATTGACCAGACTTAGTTTTGGTGAGTCATATCAAGAAATAAAGCCAGATATTTAAGGTACTGCGTTAAGCATTTCAAATTAACTTCAACTTAAATGTCTTTAAAATAAGGGAAGACAGAGGATCCTAACTTACTTCATTGAAAACAAATAACAATTACGTTTCCTGGATAATGTTGGGGAAATTGGCTCTATTTATGAAGAAAAATAATTTGTGTCACTCTCTCAAACTATTCTGCAAAAGTGATCTCAAAATCAATTGAAAAACCAAAATGAAAGTCACCCACGGAAAACAAAGTAGTCATCAGAAGCGATGAACTAAAAGTACATATAAATGGAAAGATCCTTAATAACATCAAGTAAAATCATAAGAAACAGAGTCAAATCTAGAATACAACAGCATTTATGTAAATCAAAATCAAATATAAAAGTACAAAACAATAATGAATATTTTTCCAGGTACATTCTTAACTAAATACATGTATTAACCACGGTTGGATATAGGCCTAAGGCAGGGCACAGAATTAAGAAAATTTACAGATAAAACAGGAAAGAGACATTGCCTGGACTGATGACAATAGTGTGCTATTAAAAGGATTTTTCAAGAGTACACTCATATGTAAAGACATCTATTGAAACTTTTGTGATGGTATAGTGTAAGAGGAAAATATAGGGAGAAAATAAAAATTTTAAATAAGTAGGGGACGATATATTATGCACTGAGGAATATAACTCAGTTGCGGATCTAAGACCTAAATAATGAAATTAAAAGCTTAAACAAATTCAGGATTATTTTCAAGGTGGTCTCAGGAAGCAGTGGGTGTGGAGGGCACCGGAACACCTGTCTTCGTGGTGTGATACTGCGTTCTGTCATCTGACGATCAGCTGGTGGCTCCTTTCAGAAGGCAGTGATGTAGAACAGGTTGGGAAGGGTGTGTGGACAGAAGATTCAACTTCTGCTCTGTCTGGGACCTGCTGGGTGATCCCCACAAACCACTACAGGCTCCTGGGCCTGCTTCCTTTATCAGTGTCCAAGTAACAACATCGATGTCTCACCATAGAGGGTGCAAGAGAGCAAACAGAAGGTACGGCGCCTCAAATGACCCCTTTTCCTCCACATATTAAAGACATTAAACAAACAGAAGGAACTCTAGCTCCTGGCCTGGCACCCATAGTCAGAAGCCTGCAGCCATTGTACTGAAATTAGGGAGGGATGGGGGATAAGTGCTTAGGAAGAGAAATGGCCCACCCACTGAACCCAACTAACTGTTGCCTGTTAACTTTTATCTTTGGATCTGTTGAGGCTCACTTGACCATCTGTGTGTTTTGGGGGGAATTACCCAAATTTAATTACCCAAATATAATTCTAGGGGGATATATGGTCAATACAATCTGACCTTCTCAATTATCAGACAGTCTTGGCCTCCATTTCATCTCTGGAGAATGGAGTCAGGTGGGGGTCACGTGATAACAGCCTGAGACCTACATTTCAAGGGCTGGAGGACAAGATGGTCCAGTGCAGAAGGGTCGCCCTTGAAATTTCCTTCCTGTTTTGATTGAAAAGAAACCATTAACTGCTTTTTGTGGGACCAAATGGAAGGTTCACCTCTATTTCACTCATCTGCCAACATAAACTAGGAAAATTCTCATTCTTTTATATGTAACAGCACATCTGGATTTATTAAATATTATTGCTGTTTTGACACAATTTGTAGTTAGTATGTCCTGCAATTTAGGCTAAAGGCAAATATTTATAAAATGTGGGAAATTAATTTTTAAAAGAACTGCAAAATTACCTGAATTCAGACAAAATTAATTTTTTAAATCACTGATAGTTTGACCTGCTGTGTTAAAAACATGAAGTAGACCAGAAGTACCCTGGACACAACTGACACTGAAGTCCTCACGAGCTGTCACTGCTAATGCCTCATTCATTAGCTTTCTTCCTGAGAACTTGGCACTGTCTGCACACCATGTCTTGTATAGCTGTACAACAGAAAGTGAGTGAGTGACCAATGGAAAAAGTCTTGAAGGAAAAAGAGCATCAAATGTTGAAATTACTATAATGAGATGGGCCGAGAACTCAAGCCTCTGACTTGATTGTAGAAACCTGGGTTGATCTTCTTGCTTTATGATACCAACTATTCCGTGCATGCTGAAACAAAAAAAAGTATATTTTTCTTCATGCAAAAATTCCTGACTTTGGGCTAAAAAAGTACTCTCTGTTTTAGCAGATGGCGAGACAAGTTGCAAAGGGCTTGTTCATATATTGTCACTGAGCATGTGCATGTTATGATGCAGTTCAACATTGTTCACAAGAAGATAAAGCAACCAAGGAGAATGGGGGGAACAAGAGAAGTAACTTTATCTTTGACCTATTGAGCAGCTTTTTGAAACCTAAGTCATCAGTTTGGGATTGGCCATAAGAAAGGGCCAGGAAGTGATAAACAAAATAAGTGATGAAATCCAAATGGAAAAGCTCTGCTCTGTGAGCTACTGGCTGCATAAAGAGGAAGATGAGATACAAATGTTTACCCTACCAACGTGCATACAGTACTTGGACAAATCAGTTTCTAGACTGAATGTACAGTCATGTGATGTTCTGTTCATTCTTTCTGTGCACAAGCCTCATGATGCCATAAACTTAAGGTGAATAATAAACCTGTGACTTTCCACTCAATTTACACAGTCACATTCTGACAGCAGAAAAGATTTTTGTACTGTAAAGGATCAGGAAAGGAACAGTGGTAACATAAATTGAACAGATAAATCTAATGGCTCTAGCACCACTGACGTTATTCTGTGCTTACTGTCAGTATGAGAAAAATTAAACCCCAAGTTCCCAGCTTACTCAACTCAACTCACTGGCAAGGTATTACCCCGATCCAGGAAGACAAGCACAGAACGCTCATAATACAGAATAAAGAGATTACAGGCACACTTTGTTTTATTGGACTTCACTTTATTTGCTTTGCAGATATTGCATATTTTACAAACTGAAGGTTTGTGACAACCCTGCATTAAGCAAGTTTATCAGCACCATTGTTCCAACAGCATTCACTCACTTTGTGTCTTTATGTCACATTTTGGTAATTCTCACAATATTTCAAACTTTTTCATTATCACTCTATTTGTTATGGGGATCTGTGATGAGTAATCTTTGATAATTAGTCCTTTATTAAGGTATGTACTTTTTCTAGACAATATTCCCTTTATTGAGGTGATATGGAACCCAATCCACAAAGTCTTTGAGGTATGCCTGTAATAATCTTATTGGATATGGAGAGTCTTATTTATTATAGGTATGTGAAATTTCTTTAAATATCACTCAGATTGTAAATTTTAAATAATAAACTAAAGATACTAGTGTATACCCCAGTCTATTACTATCTGTTTAATGGATCATCAAGAAATGTATTCTTCAGAGTAGGAACCATATTTTTTAATATATAAGCTACATTAAAGATAATTAAACATTGATAAAATACCACTTATTGAGCATGTACAAAGTATTAAGTCGGTTGATTAATGTTTCTTCAATCCAACAAATTTTAAATTAGCAATTATTGTGAGCAAGGTAACTTGACTTTCTTTTTAAAAGTCTGCTAGCTGAGTTTTCCAACATAATTACCTATGGAGGTGCTAAATATTATGTTATTGCTTAAAATATGTGAAAATCCTTTATACAGAGGACCTCCAGTATCAACCTAGAATCAAATAACACTTGTTTCTTTAAAGTTACATACTACTTTGGTTCAAAATACATGTTTTACACCTTGACTCATCTTTCTTATCAAGGTTGATCCAAGTGGCTTTTATCTGAGTCAAAAAGTTAAATATGTCCTCAAAGTACTCACTGCCACTATGCTAAGCACAATTTCAGAAGAGAGGTTGGTTGCCCAAATGCTCTAGGCAAAGGCAATACCACTGCTAAGTTGAATGCTTCCCAAGTCTTTGTCAAAGGGAATATTTGTACTTCCTTCATAGGAGCAAATTCTGGTTAGAATGCATTAAAAAAGGAAAGTCACAGTGATCTGCAGGAGACAGAAGGAGCTTTAAGTCCCTATCTGCCCTTTTCATTCTCATCTGAAGTCCTTGTTTCCTATTACACTGAGAAAATCAGAAGACTTCCTCCTTCTCGTCTCAGCATTAAATCTATGTCACGTACTCTTCTTTCCAACCTCTCCTGCAGAAGAACCACTCTAACTCAGCAGTTCTCATTAGATTGTAAATCGCTGTGGCATCTGCAGTTAGCCCTTTCATATTTCTAATAGTGGTTTGGGGGTTTTTTGCCCACTATATTTTATGAGTTTCATCAGTTGCTTGTCATTACTATTACTCTTTTTAAATAAATAATTTGGCTTTTTAAAAATTGACATATAATTGATATACAATCTTACATTAGTTTCAAGTATACAACACAGTGGTTCACCAGTCCACATTACTAAATCCCCACCCCAACTAGTGCAGTTACTATCTATCAACATAGAAAAGATGTTACAGAATCATGGCTATATTCTCCATGCTGCATTACCATCCCTGGGACCAACTTATATTATGATTGAGAATTTTTGTGCCCCTTTATCCCGCTCACCCACCTACCCCAACCCCTCCCCCATAGTAACCACCAGTCACTTCTCAGTGTCTATGAGTCTACTACTATTTTATTCATTTTCTTTTGTATTGTTTTTAGATTCCACAAATAAGTGAAGTCATATAGTATTTGTCTTTTTCTGCCTGGCTATTGAGCATAATATCCTCTAAGTCCATCCATGTTGTAGCAAATGGCAGGCTTTCATTCTTTTTAATGGCTGAATAATATTCCATTGTGTATATGTACCACTTCTTCTTTATCCATTCATCTACTGATGGACACTGTGGCTGTTACTATATCTTGGCTATTGTAAATCATGCAGCAATAAACATAGGGGTGCATATATCTTTTCAAGTCAGGGATTTTGTTTTCTTTAGGTAAACTCCTAGAAATGGAATTACTGAGTCATACAGTATTTCTATTTTTAGTTTTTTGACAAACCTCCACACTGCTTTCTGCAGCGGCTTCACCAATTTATATTTCCACCAATAGTGTAGGAGGGCTCCCCTTTCTCCACATCCCACCAACACTTGTTATTTCTTGTCTTTTGGGTAGTAGCCATTCTGACTGGTGTGACGTGATATCTCATTGTGGTTTTGATTTGCATTTCTCTGATGATTAGCAATGTGGAGCATTTTTTCATGTGCCTATTGGCCATCTATATTTCTTCTTTGGAAAAATGGTCAGTTTTCAATTGGGTTATTTGTTTTTTGGGTGTTGAGGTGTATGAGTTCTTTATATATTTTGGATGTTAACCCTTTATTGGATAAATCATTTATGAATATAGTCTCCCATACTGTAGGTTGCCTTTTTGTTCTGCTGATGGTGTCCTTTCCTGTACAGAATATACTTTTTTTATATAGTTCCATTTGTTCATTTTTGTTTGTTTCTCTTGCCTGGGGAGATGTGTCCAAAAAAATTTGCTCATGCTTATGTTCAAGAGATTTTTACCTATGTTTTCTTCTAAGAGTTTTATGGCTTCATGTCTTACATTTAAGTCTTTGATCTACTTTGGGTTTACTTTTGTGTATGTATTTAGTAATCCAGCTTCATTCTTTTGCATGTAGCTGTCCAGTTTTCCCAACACCAGTTATTGGAGAGGCTGTCTTTTCCCTATTGTATATTCATGGTTCCTTTATCATATATTAATTAACTATATATATGTGGGCTTATATCTGGGTTCTCTATTCTGTTCCACTTATCTATAGCTTTTTTCTTCTGCCAGTACCATACTGTTTTGATTACTGTAGGTTTGTGGTAGGCTTTGAAGTCAGGGAGCATAATCCCCCTAACTTTGTTCTTCCTTCTCAGGATTGCTTTGGCTGTTCGGGGTCTTTCATGGTTTCATGTGAGTTTTAGAACTATTTGTTCTAGTTCAGTGAAAAATGCTGTTGGTATTTTGATAGGGATTGCACTGAATCTGTAAATTGCTTTGGGCAGGGCAGCCATTTTGACAACATTACTTCTTCCTATCCATGAGCATGGGATAGATTTCCATTTATTGGTGGCTTCAATTTCTTTCATGAGTTTCTTATAGTTTTCAGAGCACAGGTCTTTCACCTTCTTGGTTAGGTTTATTTCTAGGTATTTTATTTTTTCTGATGCAATTGTAAATGGAATTGTTTTCCTGATTTCTCTTTCTGCTAGTTCATTGTTAGTATATAGAAACACAACAGACTTCTATATATTAATTTTGTATCCTGCAACTTTGCTAAATCCAGTTATTAGTTCTAATAGTTTTTTGGTGGACCCTTTACCAATTTTGATGCCTTTTATCTCTTTGTGCTGTTTGACTGCCATTGCTAGGACCACCAATACTATGTTGAATAAAAGTGGTGAGAGTGGGCATCCTTGTCTTGATCTTAGAGGAAAGCTATCAGCTTTTTGCCATTCAGTATGATGTTAGCTGTGGGTTTGACATATATGGCCTTTATTATGTGGAGGTACATACACTCTATACCCATTTTGTTGAGAGTTTTTATCATGAATGGATGTTGAATTTTGTTAAATGCTCTTTCAGCATCTATTGAAATAATCATATGGTTTTTATCCTTCATTTTGTTAATGCGGGTATCACATTGATTCATTTATTAATATTGTACCATCGTTGCATCCCTGGAATAAATACTTCTTGATGGAGATGGATGATCCTTTTGATGTATTTTTTAATTCAGTTTACTATTATTTGGTTGAGGATTTTTGCATCTATGTTCATCAAGGATATTGGTCTATAATTTCCTTTTTTGTAGTGTCTTTGGTTTTGGTATTAGAATGATGCTGGCCTCATAAAATGAGTTTGGAAGTATTTCCTCCTCTCCTACTTTCTGGAATACTTTAAGGGTACTAGTTTTTCTTTAAATGTTTGGTAGAATTCAGTTGTCAAGCCATCTGGTCCTAAGACTTTTGTTGGGATTATCAATTCAATTTTGTTATTGGTAATTCATCTGTTCAGATTTTCTGCTTCTTCCTGGTTCAGTCTTGGAAGATTGTATTTTCCTAGGAATTTTTCCATTTCTTCTAGGTTGTCCAACTTATTGGCATATAATTTTTCATAGAATTATCTAATAATTCTTTGAATTTCTGTGGTGTCACTTGCAACTATTCCTTTATTGTTTCTAATTTTATTTCTGTCCTCTCTCTTTTTTCTTGATAAGTCTGGCTACAGGTTTGTCTATTTTGTTTATCTTCTCAAAGAACCAGTTCTTGGTTTTGTTTATTTTTTCTCTACTGTTTTATTTTTCTCTTATTTATTTCTGCTCTGATCTTTATTATGTCCCTCCATCTACTAACTTGGGTTTCATTTGTTCTTCTTTTTCTAGTTTCTTTAGTTGTGAGCTTAGACTGTTTACTTGGGATTGTTCTTGTTTCCTGAGATAGGCTTATATTGCTATGTACTTCCCTCTTAGAATCACTTTTGCAGCATCTCATATACTTTAAACTGTTGTATTTTTATTTTCATTTGCCTCCATGTATTGCTTGATTCTCTTCTTTGATATGTTCATTGGCCAATTTATTATTTAAAAGCATATTGTTTAGCCTTCATGTGTTTGTGGGGGTTTTTTGTTTTCTTTATGTAATTTATTTCTAGTTTCATACCATTGTAATCTGAAAAGATGTTTGATACAATTTCAATCTTTTTTAATTTATTGAGGTTCTTTTTGTGTCCTAATATGTAATCTATTCTGGAGAATTTTCCATGTGCACCTGAGAAAAATGTGTACCCTGCTACTTTTCAGTGGAATGTTCTGTATATATCTGTTAAGTCCTTCTGATCTAGTATGTTGTCCAGTGCCTGTTTCCTTATTTATTTTCTCTCTGATGGATCTGTACATTGATGTAAGTGCTGTGTTAAAGTTCCCTATTTCTCCCTTTAGTTCTATTAGTATTTGTTTTACATATTTAGGTGCTTCTATGTTGGGTGTATAGATATTTATAACAGTTATATCCTCTTGTTGAACTGGTCCCTTTATCATTATGTAAGGGCCTTCTTTGCCTCATTACTCTTTTTGTTTTGAAGTCTATTTTGTCTGATACAAGTACTACTACACCTGCTTTCTTCTCCCTATTATTTGCATGAAATACATTTTTCCATCCTTTCACATTCAGTCTGTGTATGTGTTTAGGTCTGAAATGAGTCTCTTGTAGGCAGCATATAGATGGGTCTTGTTTCTTTATCCATTCTGCCACCCTGTGTCTTTTGATTGGTCTATTCAGCCCATTTACATTTAGGGTAGTAATTGGTAGGTATGTACTTATTGCCATTTTATTAATTGCTTTCTGGTTGTTATTGTAGTTCCTTTCTGATCCTTTCTTCCTCTCTTATACTCTTTTCTTGTTATTTGATAGTTTTCTTTAGTGTTATAATTCAATTTCTTTTTTAAAATTTTTTGTGTATTTATTATAGGCTTCAGGCTTGTGGTTACCATAAGGTTTATAGATAGTTTCCAAAATATATAGCAGTCTATATTTTCTCACTCTATTTTGAACACAGTATAAGTACATTTTTATTCTTCCTCTTCCTCCATACTTCATATATTAGATGTCATAATCTGCAATTTTTGTGTATCCCTTGACTAATTTTGTACAGTTGATTCTATGAGTTTTTTTAACTTTGTACTTGCCTAATAAGTAATTGGTTTACTACCTTTACTGTGGGTTTATTTTCACTGATGAAAAATTTAGGCTTAAGAACATTTCCATCTACAAAAGTTCCTTTAACACATCCTGTAATGCTGGGTTAGTGATGAATTCTTTTAACTTTCATTTATCTGGGAAACTTTTAATCCCTCCTTCAATTGTGAACAAATTTGCAAGGTAGAGGATTCTTGGTTGATGATCCTTCTGTTTCAATACATTAAATATTTCATGCCAGTCCCTTCTGGCCTTCAAAGTTTCTGTTGAAAAAAATCTGCTGTTAGTCTTATGGAGTTGCCTTTATAAGTAACTGTTTGCCTCTCTCTAGCTGCTTTCAATACTCTCTCTTTATCCTTGATCTTTGTCATTCTAATTATTATATGTCTTCCCAGGGTCCCTTTTGTTAGGGGCTGTCTGAATTTCCAGGCTCTGGGTATCTATTTCCTTCCCCAGATTGGGTAAGTTTTCAGAAATTATTTCTTCAAATAAACTTTCTACTCCTTTGTCTCTCTCTTTTCCTTCTGGTACCCCTATTATGCGAATACTGTTTCATTGGGAATTGTCACACAGCTCTCTTAGCATCCTCTTATTTCTAGATTCTTTATTCCCTCTGTTCCTCAGCTTTGTTGTTTTCCTGTTCTCTAATTTCCATCTCATTGATTGTCTCTTCTACTTGCAGCAATCTATTATTCTTTCCCTCCACTGTAACAGTGACTGTTACTTTGAAATCTTTATCAAGAAGATTGGTGATCACCATTTCATTTAGCCCTCTTTCTGGTGTGTTATCCTGTTCTTTTTTTTTGGAAACATATTCCTCTGCCTCCTCATGTTGTCTTGGTTTCTGTGTTTCTTCCTTTGTATTAGATAGATCTGCTATGCCTCCTGGTCTAGACAGTGATGAAGAACATGTCTTGTGGTTCCCAGAAACTCAAGACTCTTTGCTCACCTGTGCCTGGTTCTCCTTTGTGATGGAGCCTCAGTTGCTGTTGGTGGGCTGTGGATGGGGCTGCTTTTCTGCCTGTCTGCCAGCACTGGCTGATCTCTGTCAGCAGAGGCCCTTTGTGAGCTATGCAGCAGTGCCTCTGCTGGGCTCACTGTGGATGTGACTACCCCTATACCAACTGTCAGCAGTGGCTAATCTCAGTCCACCCACAGCTGGCAGCTCGCCTCAGCTGGCCCTTTGTTAGCCAAGCAGCAGCATCTCTGCTGGAATAGTTATGGATGGGGCTTCTCTCTACCTGCCCTGTAGTGATGGCAGTGATGCTGGGTCAGCAGGGCAGGTGGGGTGGGTGGGACAGGTACACAGGGGAGTGCTGCAGAGGGCTGGGCCACCAGTGAAGAGGAAGGAGCATTTGGAGCTGGCTCCCACAGGCACCTTCCCAGTTGGGCTGAGAGAGGGCCAGGAAAGCTGGGAAGGCCTCCCTCTGTCTGGCAGGCAACAAAGTCTCCCTCTGCCTGCCAGGTAGCAAAGTCTGACCACTGCTGGGCCAAGCAGGCCAGGCAGGCAGGTGGGCATGTGTGCAGGGAAGTGCCTTGGGGCTGAGCCACCAGCAAGGGGGATGAAGCATTTGGAGTTGGCTTCTGTATGTGCCCAACTAGTTGGGCTGAGGGAAGGCTGGGGAAGCATCATCCATCTGCCCTTCCTCCTGTGGAGAGAACTCCATCCAACCCCCACTCCTCTGGCACCCCACCCACTGCTGGTAAATCTTTTACACTGCCACCTCTGTGTTAGGTCTCAGCAGGACCCATGGAGCATACTTGTCCTCCATAAGCAGCAGGAGTCAGGCTCTGAGGGTGCTGTGACTCTCCCTGGTGTCCAGCCCCATTAATCACCAGAGCCCAATACAATGTGGACTCGTGTTCCCAGAGCAGATCTCCAGGGCCAGGTGTAGAAAGTTCCTGAGTGCTTCTCCCATCCTTGCTCCATTCTTCTTCCTCCTGCTTATGGGCTGAAATGGAGGAAGGGCTTGGGTCCTGCTCATTTGCAGCTCTGCCACTTTACCCTTCTCTGTGTGGGCTTCTCTTCTTCACCAGGTGTAGGTGGTCTGTTCTGCAGTTTTCAGGTTGTTTGCAGGGTTAGTTGTATTTGCTGTAGTTGCTTCCTTGGTGTATGTGTGGGAGGAGGTTTCTGCCTTGCCTTCCTGCTCCACCATCTTTTCACCAGAAGTCAAACTTGGCTTTTATTTTACTCTACTACTCTATTATATCTCTCTTTTAACTTTCGTGATTTTTATTATTCTCACCCGTCTACATTCTTTGAGCAGTCTATTTCTTTTCTAACTTCTTAGTTTGGAGGTTTCATTCATTTTTAGTCTTCTTTCCTAACATAAGTATATGAGTCTATAAACTTCCTATTAAATACCATTTTAGCTGCATCCCCAAATTTTGTAATTTTTAGTACAAATTTGTATAGTATTTTTATATCTTGAAATTATATTTTCAAATTTCCAATATGATTTCCCCTTTGAACTATATATATATTTTAATGTTTCTTAATTTCCAAAAGTGTGGCATATGTTTTTGTTTTCTATTGTATTGTTCTTGATTTCTAATGTAGGTGTGATCAGAAAAGATGAAATGTATGATAATTATTTTATACTTGTTGAGATTATTTTATGTTCCAGTATGTGAAGACTATGTATTATCCAGCTGTTTTGTACAATCTGTCTTTTCTGTCTCTTTTGTTCATGGCATCTTCCATATCATGGTTTTCTTCATCTATGAATTACTGAGGGGGAAGGGTGAAAATGACCCCTATGATTCTGTTTGCTAGCACCGTTATAATTCCACCAATATTTGTGCTACAGATTTTGAAGCTATGTTATTAGATGATATGTTTTAAATTTATGGCACATTGAACCTTTTATTAGTATTTAATGACCCTCTTAAAAATCGCCTTAAAGTCCCTTTGTATGATGTTATCATGGATATACCAATTTTCTTTTGGTTGGTATTTGTCTGATATAACCTTTTCAATGATCTTACTTTCGATATTTCTGTGTTCTTTTGTTTAAATATGTTTCTTATAAACAATATAACTTAGAAAAAGGTTGGGTTTTTTTTTTAGATTCAGTCTGCTGATCACTGCTTTTTAGCTAGAGAATTACAATTACTGTGATTATAAACTGTTTGGGTTCATTTTTCTGTCTTATTGTATGTTTTTCCTTTGTCCCAATTTTTCTTTTCTTTTCTCTTTTTTCCTTCTTTTATTCTTGCTTCCTTTGGATTAGGTTTCCTTTTTATTTCTCCCCTTTCACAGGGTCTGATGTCTGGTCCTGCCAGATTGCTGTGCACTGCCCTGGAGATCTATATGCTGGCCAGTGCTTCTGTTTCTTTGAGTTACCCCCAATAAACAGTATCCCAGCAGGCCTGGGATATGTCTGCTTGAACAGTTGCTCATGTTTGCAATAAAGAAATTCTGGCTAGTTGGAGAAATATCTGACTTCATTTTCATTCAGATGGTTAAATAGGTCCAATCTAATCTCTCATTTGAGAATATTTCAACTGCCATGAATGGTATCAGCTGGTATATTATCTAGACTTCTCAGCAGATAAAGCCTACTTTATCTTAGTAGTTTATTAAACTGAGAGAGCAAACGTATTTTCTAATTATACAGCTTAGCGAATGTCAGTTCCTTTCATGGCATACAAAAGTGTAAGTTTGTACCCCTACTTTTGGCAAACGGAAACTCCATTTGAGAAGAAGAACATCCCGTACAAGAAGAACAGCAAGTAAGGGAAAGGTCCGCGATTAAGGGCTAAGCTGGGTGGTATAAGGCTGTACTATAGAGATTCAGAAATGGGAACTGTGAGCTGGAGCGGGTGGGAATGGCTTTGTGGGAGAGGTAGAGGCTGTGCCCAATGAATAGCACTTGAATAGCACCTTCGTCTATTGCATAATGTACCATTCTTTAGCTATTTACTTGGCTATCATTGCTTACTCTGAAGTGCTTCTCAGAAGATGAATTGCCTGAGAGTCTTGTTAAAGGGCAGATATTGGTCCACTGGGTCTGGAGTAGGACCGGAGATTCTGCATTTCTATAACATGATGGTGATGTGATGCTGCTGGTCCAAAGACTACTCTGCTTGCTACTCTGAGTAGCAAGGTGATGGATTATTAGTTCTCTGAGGCAGGAACCATGTTTCATTCACCTTCCCATTCCCAAAATCTAATACACTGCCTGGCACATAATAGGCTCGATAAATACTGAATGAACTCATGAATGAATGAGGATTAAGGAGAAGCATCATTCCGATGAAGGATCACTCACGACAATAGAAAAGGCAATTGATGCACAGAAGACAAAGTATTTGACATGTGCACAAAACTGGGTCAATTAGGAGTAAATTGTGACACTCCATGAAAACCAAGCCTAGAATTTTGTATCTGGAAAGTCTTAAAATGTAGGATCAGTAAGGACTTTGGACAGAAGATAAGGCTGATGACAGAGAATTTTAAAGATGATTTTTTTTCATGAAAGCATAAAAATTAGAGATTTCTGTTGCCAATAACTGCCATAATTGCACAGCAAATACTAATATTACTCAGTTACAGGATTTCTGTAAGATTGGTGCTAAAGTATTCATACTTTTTTATATACAACCAAGTCTCCACCACCAGGGCCAGTCTAAACATACTTTTACTTTTGAGGTCTCCATTCTACATTTGGCTACAAGTAACTTTTGACTTATGAAATTAGTTACAATTTTTCATCAGTCATCATGCATCCACAACAACTCTTGAAAAGTGGGAAAGTACAATTTACAGATGGTTTTCAAATGTAATGGTTATGGATACAAAATTTATTATTATTGAAGTTGACATAATGTTAGGCTTTGTGGGCATTTAAACATTTATTCATTTCTATTTTATAACTATCACTTTGTATTTTTGAGCCCATAAATTTGATTTCAAGTCTTGAATATTTTTTAAATCCCTAAAAGCCCCAAAGCCTTAATCATATGCTCATAGGATATACTGAATGAATTGGCCATACCTCTATCCTCTACCTACTTTAATCCTGCATCAAACATATTGATCAATTGGTTAGTAACTAGAATTATTGCGATCATTTTGCAGTATATACAAATATCAAATCATTATGTTGTATACCTGAAACTAATATGTTATCTATCAGTAATACCCAAATTTTAAAAAATAATATGACCAATGATATGACCTTAGAAAGAACTGGCAACGATGATCACTGTATCACAAAAGAAACCAGATTCTGTGGAAATGCTGTAATAGTGAATGTGCCAGTTTTGCTCCAAAACACGAAGTAGAAAGGTGCTTCTCATTTTTTCAGTGTTAGAACACCCACTTTCTTTGGACATGTTCTTTGATGCCCAAGTTCTCTCTCCTATAACACTTTTTAAGTTCAGACATTAGTCAACATGAGTTTTTAAAAACATGTTTCTTAAAGTATGAAGCAAAACAAGCTATCCTTGAGCCTAATCTAGTCTATGGAATTCATCAGCTCTTAAATATGTACATTATGGCAAAATTTGCTAAAGGTTGAGACTTCCAAATGATAAGAGAGTGGAGAATTGTCAAATCATTTACATTTGCTTTTAGATGTTATTTTAGCCTTTATCTCAGATGTCCTGGGGACTTATAATACTTTAAAATAATAGAATAACCCTGCTGGGATCTCATGGTCTCCCCTACTATGCTTTCCCTCAAAGCACATTTCTGATATTCTAATACCAGAAAAACAAGCAACAACAGAAAGCAAACTGGGTGTACTCTGAAAGGTATAGAGAAGGAAAAACCAGTTTTGAGGGCCCACTGCATGCTTGACACCTTAGCTACATCCTCTCATTAACCCTTAGAACAATTCTACGTGGTCAACATTGGCAACAGGGTATCAGAATAGTCCAACAGCTGAAGAACGTGGCAGATGCAGGTTTTAAACCCCAAGCTGTATCTAAACCAAAACCATGTCTTTGTACATCATCTCTGGATATGGATTTTTAGGGGGATTTTGATTCATGCCATGCTAGGACACAGAGGTAATTATGCTTACTTAGATTTTTTTTTCCTCTAGTAGACTATTTAAAGATCCCATGCATATTGACTAATTCTTTAAGTAAAGTTGGTGAAATATCACTATAGTCTTGAATAATTGAATCTGATTTTATTGATATTTAATATTAAAATTAATATTGATATGAATTATTTCTCTCATTTCCAGAGAGTTTGTTCAACTTTCTTACAAAGTAAGTCTGTTAATCTTTTTCACATTAAGAATTATTTCTCATGCAATTTTATTAGACATCCCTAATGTATTTGCCACTAGTATATTACTGTAACATGCATGATTTCTTAAAACAGAAGTTAGAGTTATTTTTCCTAAAATAAATCCTCCTTAGAAGCCCCATTTGGAAAAATCTATTTTAGGCATGCCTTTTGAACTTAATTTTGATCTATGTTTACTGTGTATCACTAGTCTTCTATTTATAGGCTGGGGATTAACATTCCCATGTTCCCTTTGACCCCTTATTCCCAACATCTAATTCCTTCACTGAAACCTAATTAATTATAAATTAGAGTATTTAAGAGTACAAATTAGTTAAGTGAAGGGATGTGGTCTGTCTTCAGTAAGATTTTGAACATTTTCTTAAAGAACTGAAAGCTGACTTCATTTACCCCCAATTATATTTTGTGTGATATTGCAGATCATATTAGTCTTATGTGATATAAGAGCTATAAAAAGCAGTTGACCCATTGGAGCAGCTAAGTAAATCTTCAAAGGATCACTGTCTTAGTGCTTTGGGGCCACTATAACAGAATACCATAGATTTCGTGGCTTATGAACAACAGAAACTTATTTCTCACAGCTCTGGAGGCTGGGAAGTCCAAGATCAAGGTGCCATCGGATTCTGTGTCTGGTGAGGGCCCACCTCCTGTCTCATAGGTGGTCATCTTCATATTATGCCCTCACATGGTAGAAAAGACAAGTGAGCTCTCTAGGGTCTCTCGCATAGGGGCACAAATCCCACATATGAGGGCTTCTGCCCTTATGACCTAATCACCTCCCTCAAAGGCCCTACCTCCAAATACCATCACATTGGAGGTTAGGTTTCAACTTATGAATTTTGGGGGGGACACAAATATTCAGTTTACAGTCTAAGTATCTTTTAAGTATATATTAACAAGTTAGGTATCAGAGGAAAGCTATATAGAAGCGATTTGACAAAGGTAGGGTGAACATAGGTAAAGCAGACTCTGCTAATTGTCTACTTGATATCCACTTTCTCTTTCATCCCAAAAGACTCATTTTCCTGCTGTCTTGGAGCAAGGGTTGGCCCTGTTATACCAAGGTGATATGTGTAACATAAGCCAAAGCTTTCAGAGGGTTCTCAAAAAGCTTCTGCTCTCGTGATTAAACAAAACAGCTGGCACGGGCCTTCTCCCTTACTACTGTCTTGAATGTGAAATGAAGTGTGAAACTGCAGCATGCATCTTGTAGCCATTTACCAACAAGCATGAGGGAAAAGGGGGAGAATCACAGCCATGCTAGGCTTGATATCATGGAATTACAAAACGAATACTAGCAGCCATCTGCCATCTCAAGATTTCTTAATTTATAAGAAAAAATCCTGATAAGACCATCTTAGCCTCCTGTGCTACATGCAGCTGAATAACTCACTAACACTAAACTCATGAGCTTTCTTTCCTTCTAAGATTTTGTCACTCAAAAGCGTGGTTCATGATGCAGTAGCCTCAATGTCACCTGGGACCTTATTAGAAATGCAGAATCTCAGGCCTACTCTCTGAATCAGAATCTGCATTTTAACAAGATACCCAAGTGATATGGATGCACATTAAAGTTTGAAAATCACAGTCTAAGACATTATGAAATCAGAGAGAGAAAAAATAGGCTCTGTGTATACATACAGAATAACTAATTTTTCTGAACAGGGAATTGTAGGGGGGAGAAAGAGCAGAAAGCTTAGTGTCAAAAAAAATTTGTGTATTATCTTCTATGTGCCAGTTTACATTCATCATATTATTTGATATAATAATCAAATCATGCACATTTCTGTTCATTCTACTATTTAAACCTCATTATATATTCATTATATAGCTTATATTCATTATAAACTATAGTTATATTTATTATATTATTTAAACCACAGCTTAGGTAAGCATTTATTGATCATGATTAGTCACTTGGTCATGTTATAGATTAGCAAATAAGGCCTAAAAAAGTGAGATGATCTCCAGAACCATCCAGAGAGAGTATTTTTTCTTTGAACCTATGTCTTCCTGACTTCAAAGCCCATCTCTTTCTGCTATACTATACTGAGTTTCTGGCTATAAGTTGAAAGGAGGTGAAAAAAGGAAACTTTTGAAGGGAGGGAAGATGTGCTTTAGTGGTAAGCAACCAATAGAATGAACTGCTAGGCAGAATTCTCTGGGCAGAATTTAGGAGATTAGGGAGATCAAAGGCTGCTGGGGGAAAAGAGAACAAGATAGGGAAATAAGGGGGAGAGGGGAGCTTACATTATGGATGGCAAATTACAGGCACACACTTAATTCACATGAGTAACTAAAGCTGTTAAGGATAAAGAAGCAACCAGTGTTATGCAACTGGCTTGCCTCAAAAATCCTTAGTCAGAAATCTAAACTCACACGGTTGTTTTCTGGCATGAAGTCCAGGAGATCATTTCTTATCTGAAACACTCATTTTTGTTCAGATTAATAGGCAGTTCTGCTCATTATGTTGTTGGCTTAGCTTTGCACATCTGGTCAAGGGGCCTCATTTGGGCAAATCTGAACTGCCTAAAGTACTGTTGATCACATAACCTATGAAAACACAGACTGAAATCAACAACCAGTGTTAGGACATATTTATTTTTCCTCAGGAATGACTATGTTCAGTGGAAGTGATCATGAAGGAACATGGACTTTCACTGACACCACATGGATAAAGGGAAGACCATTTTTCCAAAAAGCCATGGCTCCTATAGCAACATCATCATTAGCAAAAACCAAAAAAGAAACTTCCTGTTGACCTACACTAAGAGGGTGGTTAACTTTTCTATTTGGAACAAAATATCTATCATTAGAGATCCTCTTCATTAACTTAGAAAGCAAAGCTGAAGAACTGTCTCCAGACAAGCACCACTCAGGAAATGTTTCAGAAAATTCAGAAGTGGAGAGGAGGCCACAAGACTTCTCTTTTGATTAGTGTATGAGCGTTTATTAAGCCAAGATAAATGGAACTTCCCAAGACATTGCTTTGGTAGTATCATTTTCTTGCTTTAAAAAAAAAATGATCCACATATCACTTCACACCAGTCAGAATAGCTAATATCAAAAAGAAATAGCAAATGTTGGGAAGGATGTGCAGAAAAAAGGGAACCCTCGTGCTGTGTTGATGGGAATGCAAGTTGGTACAGCCACTGTGGAAAGCAGAATGGAAGTTCCTCAAAAATAAAAACTAAAAATACCATACGATCCAGCAATTTCACTTACGGGAATTATCTGAAGAAAAAAATCACCAATTCAAAAAGATATATGCACCCCTACACTTACTGCAACATTATTTACAATAACTGAGGTATGGAAGCAACCTAAGTGTCCACTGATGAATGAATGGATAAAGGAGGTGTGGTACATATACACAATGGAATATTACTCAGCCATAAAAAAGAATAAAATCTTGTCATTTGTGACAACGTGAATGGACCTAGAAAGTATTATATTAAGTGAAGTAAGACCAAGAAAGACAAATACCATATAATTTCACTTATATGTGAAATCTAAAAAAATAAAGCAAATAAACAAACAAAACAGAAATAGACTTATAAATACAGAGAGAAAACTAGTAATTGCCAAAAGGGAGCAGGTTGTGGGGACAGACAAAAATAGGTGAAGGTGATAAAAAAGCACAAACTTCCAATTAAAATCAGTAAGTTACAGGGAAGAAATGTACAGCATATGGAATAGAGCCAATGATACTGTAATATCTTTGTATGGTGATCAATGGCTTTAACTACATTTATTGTGGTAAATATTTCAAATGTAATTTGAAATCACTGGTAATTTGGTAAATGTAATTGTCAAATCACTGTGCTGTACACAGCTGAAACCAGTGTAACACTGTGTGTCAACTATATCTCAATAAAATAAGATCCAACTGAGTCCCCAGCCCTGAGTCATCATCTTATTGTCCTGTTCTATTACTTTCATTACCCAAAACGATCTCGTTGATTTGTTTTCTGGTTTATTTTGCATCTTCCCCCTTCTACAGTGAAGGCTCCAGGACAGCAGGGACTGTGAACATGTTAGTCATTGCTGCATGATCAGCCCCTGGGACCATGCCCAGCACTCCAGAAATATTTGGCAAATGAATGAATCATGTCTAGCACAGAGAAGATGATTCCAAACTCATCTCTATTTTCACATTCAAGACCTGTTCTGAGCTGACTCCAACCTCAGTTTCCCAGGCTTGCTTTTTTCCTCCTTTCACTTTTGACCACAGCCACACTTGCCCTGTCGTTGGCCCCAAATAGAACTTCTTGCCTGCCCAGGTTTTTTACTGAGTACTCCCATGCATGCTGGCCATCCTTACCCTCTGCTCCCCCAAATTCTGTGCATAGCCTGTTGATGCCTATCCTTTGTGAAGCTACCCAGACTCCTCCTACCCATACACACTGTGCTCTCCTGCACCTGCATGGGTTGGTTCACTCTGTGCACTGGGCAGTCATGTATGTTCTGCCTGCATTCTCATTCTCCTCCAATATTAGTGTACATCATATTGTCAGTTTAATATGTTATTTCAATTCTCATGTGTTTCTATTCCATATATTAAGCAACTTTTTTTCACTTTACTTCTCAAACAGCAAGTTGCACAGGGCTTTTCACAAAACAGACTTCTAATAAAGAAACTACTTGAAGTAAAACAATTCCATTCACAACTGCATCAAAAAGACTAAAGTACCTAGGAATAAACCTAACCAAGGAAGTGAAAGACCTACACCCTGAAAACTACAGGACACTCCTAAGAGAAATTACAGAGGACACTAATAAATGGAAATGCATCCCATGCTCTTGGGTAGAAAGAATTAATATTGTCAAAATGGCCATCCTGCCTGAAGCAATCTACATATTCAGTGCAATCCCTATCAAAATACCGAGATCATTCTTCAATGAACTGGGACAAATAGTTCTAAAATTCATATGGAACCACAAAAGATACCGAATAGCCAAAGCAATCCTGAGAAGGAAGAATAAAGCAGAGAAGATCTTGCTTCCCAACCTCAAGCTCTACTACAAAGCCACAGTAATCAAGACAATTTGGTACTGGCACAAGAACAGACCCACAGACCAATGGAACAGACTAGAGAGCCCAGATATAAACCCAAGCATATATGGTCAATTAATATACAATAAAGGAGCCATGGATATACAATGGGGAAATGACAGCCTCTTCAACAGCTGGTGTTGGCAAAACTGGACAGCTACATGTAGGAGAATGAAACTGGATTATTGTCTAACCCCATACATAAAAGTAAATTCAAAATGGATCAAAGACCTGAATGTAAATCATGAAACCATAAAACTCTTAGAAAAAAAATAGGCAAAAATCTCTTAGACATAAATATGAGCAACTTCTTCATGAACATATCTTCCTGGGCCAGGGAAACAAAAGCAAAAATGAACAAGTGGGACTATATATCAAACTAAAAACTTTTTGTACAGCAAAGGACACCATCAGCAGAACAAAAAGGCATCCTACAGTATGGGAGAATATATTCATAAATGACATATCTGATAAAGGGTTGACATCCAAAATATACAAAGAACTCATGGACCTCAACAAACAAAAAGCAAATAATCCAATTAAAAAATGAGCAGAGGATCTGAACAGATACTTCTCCAAAGAAGAAATTCAGATGGCCAACAGGTACATGAAAAGATGCTCCACATTGCTAATCATCAGAGAAATGCAAATTAAAACCATAATGAGATATCACCTCACAGCAGTAAGGATGGCCACCATCCAAAAGACAAACAACAACAAATGTTGGTGAGGATGTGCAGAAAGGGGAACCCTCTTACTGCTGGTGGGAATGTAAATTAGTTCAACCATTGTGGAAAGCAGTATGGAGGTTCCTCAAAAAACTCAAAATAGAAATACCATTTGACCCAGGACCTCCACTCCTAGGAATTTACCCTAAGAATGCAGGAGCCCAGTTTGAAAAAGACAGATGCACCCCTATGTTTATCGCAGCACTATTTACAATAGCCAAGAAATGGAAGCAACCTAAGTGTCCATCAGTAGATGAATGGATAAAGAAGAGGTGGTACATATACACAATGGAATATTGTTCAGCCATAAGAAGAAAACAAATCCTACCATTTGCAACAACATGGATGGAGCTAGAGGGTATTATGCTCAGTGAAATAAGCCAGGCTGAGAAAGACAAGTACCAAATGATTTCACTCGTCTGTGAAGTATAAGAACAAAGAAAAAACTGAAGGAATAAAACAGTAGCAGACTCACAGAACCCAAGAATGGACTAACAGTTACCAAAGGAGAGGGGTGTGGGAGGGCGGGTGGGGAGAGAGGGAGAAGGGGATTGAGGGGTATTATGTACACATGGTGTGAGGGATCACGGGGAGAACAGTGTAGCCCAGAGAAGGCAAATAGTGAATCTGTGGCATCTTGCTGCACTGATGGACAGTGACTGCATTGGGGTATGGGTGGGGACTTGATAATATGGGTAAATGTAGTAACCACATTGTTTTTTCATATGAAACCATCATAAGAGTATATAGCAATCATACCTTAATAAAAAATTAATTAATTAATTTTTAAAAATCAAACTTTATTCTTTAATGATCATTTGTTGAACACCCCCATGAGTTCCTCATAAAGGTTCTAAGATAGAAAAGCTTTGGTTCTGAAAACAAAAATCATTTTTAAATGTCTCAGACTAGGTAGTCAAAGGGTTTGTCCATATTTTGGAAGTTGTTTTATTCTTTTTGGAAAAAAAGGAGAAGGCACTTTGGAGGATCAGTATATGCGAGATGTACAATTTTCTGCATTTACTCTTTACTTTATAACAACAGGTTATCTAGTTTTTTGGAATGGATGTATTGTTTTTGAATCATTAAATTGAGAGAACAGACCCCCTAGAAAATCACAAGAGAACAAAGCCTACCAAGAAGTTTCTTTCCTGTCTTTCTCATCCTGAAGAGGTAAGGGAACGTCAACATTCAGGCTGCCAGCTCAACCACGCCCACCCCTACCCAGGCCAGTCCTAACTCAGTCTGGTGTCACGGGGAGCTAGGATGGCTCTCGCTGCCACTTTACACAGAGATCATCCGTCCCTCTAGCATCTTCCCAAGTATGTTCCAGTCACAGCTCCCCTCTGGGAGCCCTGCCTGAGAACGATTCTATTCAGATGGGGCCTTGACAATCCTTTCAGTCCCTCTTCCTGGGCACTGAATCTTGAGAGGGCTTTCTCTACTCCTGCCCACAAGTTTGAACCCCTCCCCATGAAGCGGCCCCCAAGATCCTTACTCCTCATTGGACCTTGTAATTTGGACAGTTAGCCACCCTTCTAGGCAGGCCTGGAGACAAGAAATCTCCAGAAATCAATCTCTTTAAATCCATGGTCTTTGAGAGCACCTGCATCCACATCAAATGTAGTGCTGGTAAAAAATGCAAGGTCTTCAGATTGCTGAAGCAGACTTGTTAACAGTGTGGCTTGGGGGTAAAAATATGTGGCAAGTATTCTAGATGATTCTTTGTACATTACAGTTTATGACCACTGCCTTTCAACAAGCCCAGATTACTTACTCCACCTCCCCAAAAGCTAAAGTTTGGGCCTCATGCTATTCCCCCACAGAGGTTATTATGAGTTTGGCATGATTTTGCTGATATATAAATTCAGATTATTCACAAAGTGTTCTTTTTAAATAATACCTAAGTTATCTCTGTAAGTAAATGCTGAGGAACCTTTGAACCATCATTGGAGTCGCCATCTGGTGATCACAGCAGGGAATGGCATGTCTTCCTGAGGAAATGACGCGAATTTGTAAAATTGGGGGAAGTTACATTTCCTTGGTATCTTAAGGGATTGGCAATCACAGTCTTCTTTTTTATCTTGTGTCTTTCTTTATATCAGCGTATGTGTATTTCTTTATATCAGAGTTTTTCTTTATATCAGCAGAGAATTTTGACACACAGCTGTGGAGTATACTTTCACTTTCAAACAGGAATGATTTTAATAAGATGAGTTAGTCCAGCACACTTTTTCTGTAAAGGGTCTGATAATAAATATTTTAGAATTTGTAGGTCAGATGGTCTCTGTTGCGACAACGATTAAAAATGCCACTATCATTCTTAGCTCATGGGCCTTGAGAAAACAGGCAGCAGGTGGGATTTGGCCCACGGACCATAGTTTGTGACTCCTGGTCCAGCCTACAAAATGCCCTTTTCATCACCTTCCTTCAGGATGACTGCGAAGGATACCTACTGCATATCTGCACTGGGTATCTTCTGTTTGCATCTCCACGTATTAAAGAAATGTGGGGCTGTGAGACTAATGTTCCATGTGGTCTAGCAACTTCAAACCCTGCAGAGCCCTGCCAAAGACAACTGTGAAAAGCAAACAGGCTGCGTAAAGGACACCCAGAGAGGATCGTTTCTGCTACAGATGAGCTCACAGACAAAACTGACAAAGCATGAGGAAATCAAATGCCATGGGAAATGAAAAAGATAACAGATGAATTTGATTTGATCATTAAAATAAAAGATTCAATAAATGAGTTGAACAGTAGGGTAGAAACAGCTGAATAGAGAATTGTGACTTAGAAGAGAGACCTAAAGAGAACCCCAAATCATAGTGCAGACGGATAAAGATACGCAAATTGCTAAACAGGAGCAAGAAACAAGACCGGTGAAACAGTGAGCGCCAACATACAATTAATAGGAATGGAGAGAAGATGAGAGAGGCAAAGCAACATTTGAAGGGATGATGAGAGAGGTATTTCCAGGAGATATCCTTGCAGGCATGTGTAAATTAAATTTTAGTATAGTGGGGGGCTTGTAAATATGAACTTCAGAACCAGACAGATTTTCAGTTGATCATGGTTCCATCATTTGCACTCTGAGACCTTGAAAAATAGTTTAAGCTTTCATCTTCTCGTCTGTCAATCTACCTGACACAGGAAGATTGTGGCAACTAATGTAAGGGAGACTTACCACAGGGGCTGGCTCTTGTCTGCTGTTACCATTACTATCACTGGAAGGCGGATGAAAAATCTCAGCTAGAGTGTGGAATTGATTTTGGAACTAAGGTGGCACCTTGGATTTCTGTATCTTAATTCTTGAAGTATTGTTCTTGTCTCCCACAATGTTCCTGCATAAATTATTTCTGTCTTAATTTCTGTCTTTTTCTTGGATGGGTTGGGGGGATGTGAAGGATGTTTTCTTTTTACTTTCTTGTCATCTCACAGTGAGTTCAGTTTTTCTGGTGAAAACAGTCACTGTGTCACTATTGAGGTGTTCAGTTTGGATACTCCAGTGCCACTCAGAAAGCTGGCATTTCATAAGCACAGAGAATTCTTGCTGCTATCCTTTTGTCTTGAAGTAAGAACCTCCTGAGACCTTCAAAAAATGGTAAGTCCATGCCACTGAGCCATCCTTAGGACAGCAATTTTAAAAAATAGATTTATTTGAACACCAAGTGGTTTTCCAGTCTTAGGTGGCTCTCCTGTTTCATTTTCTCTTTATGGAGCTTGGGGTAGTACCTCTCTATTTTATGCTCGTGGATTTCATCAGGAAACGATGCTTCACTCACAGGAAGTAACTGGCTGCCCTCATTGCCATGCCCCTGGATTAGCACCTTTGACCCTTCATGTCTGCCTCTACCCCACCCCCAATGTCTTCTATAAATCAAGATTATTCTTTTGCCAAAAAAAATCAACTGAAGTTTTGTAGAAAGATACTTAGGAAAATAACCCATACCATAATACCACATTTTAGCTGATAACATCAGTTTGGGTAAAATTGAAAACAACAAAAACCTTTGTTCATTATTGAGACTCAAGCTAGAAATTAATGCCTTTGGTAGACTTGGGTCACAATTCTCCTTGGCTTCACTTCTTCGGTACACCTCATACAGAGTTAAAACTGAAAAGGACCAGAAAATCATACCATTTTTGTTCCTTGCTTTGCACATCGACCACTAGAGGCTCAGAGAGAGAAACTGACTCCTACCTCCTTCCTTCCGCACTTCTGCTGCTTTTCCTCTGCCCCTGTCTTCTCTGAAGACCGCGTATTTTTTTCATTAGTCAAAGGTATGACTTGGGAAGACAAAATACTGATTTTAGTCTCACTTCCCTCCTTTGACAGCTGTGGACTTTGGGAGCCACTGAAATGAGGTGAATCATAATAGCAAGTGCCTTGGCGCCCTGTGGCTGCCACCACACATGACTACAAACTCAGTGGCTTAAAACAACACAGGTTTGTCTTACAGTTGTGGAGGTGTCAGAAGTCCAAACTGGCCAGCAGGACGGCCTTTCTTCTGGAGGCTCTCTGGGAGAATGTGTTTCTTGGCCTCCTCCAGGTTCTAGAGGCCCCCTGAGTTCCTTGCCTTGTGGCCCTGCCTTTCTCTGATACGCTTCCCTCCTTACATCTCCTTCCCTGCCTCTGACCTTCCTGCCTCAATCTTAGAAAAATCCTTGTGATACCACTGGGCCCAGCCAGATAATCCAAGGTAATCTCTCCATCTCAAGAGCCCTAAATTAATACCTGTCAAGTATGATTTGACATGCAGGTCAAGTACCATATTCACAAATTTTGGGATTAGGACACGGCTGTCTTTGGGGGGCCATTATACTGCTGAGCACAGAAGTACTGGCTGAACTTGTCACTGATGACATGTCTTCCATTCATGTCTTGGTATGCAAGTAAAACACTTGACTGTGATCTAACTTTTTCACTATAAGTCTTCTCACCACCGTTTCCTTGAGGGTAGAAACTCTTCTTTAAGCACCTTTTGTCCCCTCCAAGGTCATAACTTCACACATGGTAGTTGCTTGGTAATCCTGATGCACCAAATTTGATGTTGGCTAAGAGTACACTACATCAGAGGTTGATCTAGCTGGAAGTCCCTGATATCTTCCTCCATGAAATATATGCATCAACTTCAAAAAATTTGTAAGGGTTATTACTGCCAACAGCATATTTATAAAATCACTATTGTCAGTAAAGAACAAGGCATAAAATTTAATCTGCCTTACTAAACTGCTTGAAATCTGTAATTCCCCTGTCTTCAGTTGAGGATAAGTAGTGGCACTGACTACCATGTCTTCTTTCTCCTTCTCATTTGTGAACAAAGATACGGATCTTTCAGTGATGAGCTGGCGTATACCTGGCCCTACCTTTAAATTCACCAACAACCTAACAAAGTAAAATAGAACATGAACAAAGGGTTGAAGATAATGCTCAAATCCATCAGTTAAGGTGTGCAGTGTGTGTTCACATGCACATACACGTCTCATAAACCAGTTCAAAAAATAAATTTACAGAGTTCTATCATTTAATCTTCACAAATAACCCCACCAAGAATGATGACAATGGTACTGAAACTCAACACAATATCATGTGTGAATATCTGTGCATATAAATGGACTTAGCTGTAAAGCTCTCTTCAAGTGATTCAAGGGACCTCAACTCTGGCATCTATTCTGCTGTCTATCTTCAGCTGTCTGTTCTCAGCCAGACTTGTTTTCTCTCACTTCAACTCCTGAGCTGTGTTCCATTCTGGTTCATCTTGCATGTTAATGAATAATTCTCCAAGTTGCTTAAGAAGGAACCTTGAATCGAATGCCTGTACCGTAACAGGAGGCAAAACTTCTGAAGAAGGTGGTTATTATTGTGAAACGACAAGAGGTAGAGTGGACAACAGGGCCTGGGTCCTCTCCAGGACCCCCGAAACCGTATGTACACCATGACGTAGCTGCCTCTTCCACTGGTCCCACTGAAAGCTGGACTGGTTTTAATGTACCATATCTAGGAAAATCCAGTAGGAAGAATTACTTTCTTCTCTAGCATATTTCAGAAAGAAAAATAAGCAATTTCATATGTTTTTCAAAGTTGTGGGATTCTTTCTTTATTCTCTACATTCTTCATTCTCTCATTGGATCTACTTTTTTTCTCTAAAGGAAAATGATCTTTGAAGACAGACCAGCTGGCGTATATAGACTAAAATTTCTGAGTGCCAGACTGGAACACATGTTTTTTATGGATCCTGTTCTGTAGCAAACTCCAGACCAACTCACTGCAGTGACCTGAGCAGCAGACCCATGAGGAAGGGGGCCTGGGAGGGGCACGGAAGCTCACAGCAGAGGTTAAATGCCTTTCTCCTGTTCACACCTGTTCTCTTTCTCCTCAAATTTCTGTGGTTCTTGTGCCTCTCCTTGCTCCTGTTTCTAGTTTTAGATCACCATATTGTATTTTAGTGATAATGAATATGTTATTCTACAAATGAGAGGGCTTTTTTTGGTAAGGAACATTGTTAACCTTGTGGATATTCCCCTCCTGTGCACAGTTCAAGGCACAATAATTTAGAACAGGGTCTCTCAACCTTACCACTGCTGACACTTGGAGCTGAAACACTCTCTGTTGGGGGCCATCCTGGGCACTACAGGATGCTCAGCAGTGCCCCTGGCCTCTTCCCATCAGATTCGAGTGGCACATCCCTGCAGATGCAACAACCACAAATGTTTCCAGACATGGCCAATTGTTCCCTGGGGGAAAAAACTGTCTCCAGATGAAAACCACCCATTTAAAGGAATATGTGTATTGCTTATTTCCCCAGGGTTGTAAAAAACATAACTTAAAAAATAAAATTTCTACTAAAGTCTTGTGCTACAGCTGGATATTTTTATTCTTAAACCAGAACTGGGTTCACATCAAGTGTCCTTACCAGTCTTTCTAGTGTAACTAATATGTAGCCCTTACAATGTTAAGAGACTGTCATATAAAGTTCATGTCACTGTTAAGCTTGATGCTCAGGTATGGTGGCGACACGGTCCTCACCACCATTTCTCTGTTTGCTCATCCCTGCATGCCAACCTATGTCACAGGCACAACAGCAACATCTGGACTTCCCCCACTGCTCTTTGAATGCAACCCCATCTTCTATTTTCCATTCCATCTCATTCTAAACTTTTTGTTTTGTTCTCAGGCCAGTTTCTCCCTTTTCCCAGGGTTCCATCGAGAATCCCTTCTGTCTTGGGTTTAAGCAGCCCATTAGATGGCACAGTATCAAAGGCTTCCTGAAAATTGAGATTATCCATGTTGTGTGTATTACCCTTTTCCAATGTGTCTGTAAGCTGCTCCAAAGTATACAAAAGAGCCGGTGAAGTTAGATAGATAACATCTTTCTACATAAAACCCCTCACTCTGTCTTCTTGAGGCCAAAACACCATCAGAAAGAAAGAAAGATGCTTGTCGAATGTTTTGAATGTAGTCCAAATATTTGGATGCTTGGCATCATGTCGACAGCCATCTGGAAGGCTGATAAAGTTTTTCTCCTAGATACTTTGGTGGTACGCAGCCAGGGCTTCTGAGTCTTCTTGGAATACTACCGCTTGCAGCTGGTTCAGCGAACATCTACTGAGCCCTTACCAAATATCACACAGACAAGAACTATTTGATCCGCAGAAGCATCCCATCAGCTACGCGTTTTCCTTCCTATTTTACAAATAAGAGAAATGGGCATCAAAGACTGAGGTCACAAAATAAATGGCAAACTCAAATTTGAACTGGGTGTTCTGACTTCTACTCTAGTCTCTCTTCTACAACATAGGAAGAGTAGAGTACTGTGCCCAACATACAGGTTTTAATTCTCATTAACTCTCCATTATCACTACACAAAATGTGCTCCTTGGACCAGCAATATCAGCAACTTGTTAGAAAGATTTCTTGTTAGAAATGCAAGAATCAGGGATCCACTGCAGACCTACAGAATCAGAATCTGCATTTTAACAAGACCTGCAGCTGATTCCTATGCACATTAAATTTTGAGAAGTACTGCTCTTCAGCTCTGTGAATACGGAAAGGCAATCAACTAGTTGGTCACTAGGCTGTGTGGCACCTCAACTTCCCTCTCTTCTTGTGAATTGGTAACATTAAGTGGGAAAGGCATCTTGCAAAAGAATGCAAAGGACCAGTTCACATCTATCAACATCACCAAGGAGAAAGCAGCAGACCCTGCTCAAGGGGAACAGAATGAAAAGTTGTGTGGGACAACTGACCCAGCTGCAGAGACTGGCCCCACCAAGAGTAGTTCAAGAACTACAATGTATTAGGTTATATTTTTATGAAAGAAGAAAAAAAATTAAGAACCCTGATTCTAGGAGGTGAATGAATACATAGTATGCAAATAGTAATAGACACAGAAGGGGCCACAATGACTACAAAAGCCCAAGTAGCATTTGTACAGCCTTTCTGTATTAGTCAGGGCTTTCCTGAGGAACAGAACCGTAAGAGGAGATGGATATAGAGTTCATCTTATATATAAAGATATTTATTATAAGTTATTTATTATAAGGCTCATGGGATTATGGAGACTGAGATTCCCATGATCTGCCATCTGCAAGCAGGAGACCCAAGAAAGCTAGTGGTACAAATTCCAGTCTGAGTCCAAAGGCCTGGGAAGCAAGACTACCTACAATGCAACTCTCTGTCCAAGAGCAGGAGAGCACTGATGTCTCAGCTCCAGCAGTCAGGTGGGGAGAAAGAAAATTCAACCTTCTTCCACTTGTTTGTTGTATTTAGACCCTCAACTGATTGGATGATGCACATTTACACTGGGGAGGGCCATCTGCTTTACTCCATCCACCAATTCAAATACTTGAATAACCTGTTCTAAGAACACGCTTACAGACATACTCAGAAATAATGTTTAACCAGATATCTGGGTATCCTGGGTCCTAGTCAAGGTGACACATAAAATCAACCATCACAGGTCCATTGGCACTTGTCTGCAATACCTTAAACCATGCTTAATCTCCAAATACAATCACAAGGTCATAACTCCACCTAACGTGATACATCTATCTTGTGTACAACCAAAAATGTACTAACCCTTTCCCCAGAAGAGGCAAATTCCTTGAATGGTTTCTCTTCTCCTAGACGTCCCATAACTTAAATATTATGTTGTAAAATTAACAATAGAAAATACTATGGTATAGAGTCAATATATCATATGTCACATAATGGAATAAGGGAAAAAACAAAGATACTTGCTTAATATGCATGTGTATATGTGTTTGTGTGTTGTGTACATACATGTTGGACATGCACAATGACTATGCTAGAAGAGCAAAGATGAACAACATTGAATTTCCTCCCTCTGAAAATTCATGATCTATCCTGATTCTGCTCCACATTCCTCTTCTTTCATCATCTTTATGTCTAGTATTTTTCTTTCCCTTGATAATCCACAGCGAGGCTGATCATGCATGTCCATGTAAAGGCATTTGATTCCTTTTACCCGGCTTGATTTGTGAATGCCAGAGTTCTCAGTTTTTGTCTTTAGTTCATCAACATCACCTTCTGCAATACCAATGCTTCCTTTGCAGATTTAATTACATGATGACAACATGAAAACATTCGCATTTGTAAGATGGTCAACCATATGGCTCCATTCAAAGTTGCCTTTGATCTTCCTGCCCCGATGCACAGTCCAAGGCTCCTCCACAGAGGCAACAACTGTCCTCAGTCATCATGGACTCTTTAATATTTTTTTTTAGCAATGTTTGTTCCTATTTGTGTCTCACCAAACACCATAATATACCTGGATTGGCTAATGTCTATCTGTCACTACCTTCTACAAAATGCTTTCCCTAACTGTGGCTACAGAAGAGACAGAGCTATTTGGCTTGAAGAGGCAGAGAATTGGAAGTAAGGGGAGATATCTTCAGAATTAAGTGTTGCCTGAAGGTTCTCCTTTCCTACAGCCTTTAGGGAGTTTGTCATTTTCACTTTTGCAGATTCCCGAGCAGCTATAGGCTGGAGTTACAATCTGACCCTGGTTGCAGAGTTCTACCTTGTGGAATCTCTCTAACCTTATTGGTCAGATCACACTATTTCAGTGTGGCTTCGGAAGGGAGATATTCAAATGGCACATGGCTGAGCTACACTAGGCACCCAGTTTCAGGAGCTGGGTGGTGCCTTAGCCCATTCAGGCTGTTATAACAAAACACCACAGACTGGGCAGCTTATAAACAACAGAAATTTATTTCCTACAGTTCTGGTAGCTGGAAGTCCAAGATCAGGGCACCAGCATGGTCAGGTTCTGGTGACAGCCCTCCTCTGGGCTGCAGATGGCTGAACTTCTCCCTCTGTCCTTCCGTGCTGGAAGGGCTGACGGCACTCTCTGGAGCCTCTTTTATAAGAGCACTAATCCCATTCCTGAGGGCTCTGCCTTTATGACCTAATCACCTCTCAATACCACCTCCTAGGACCATCACCCTGGACATTAGGATTTCAAGACAGGAATTGGGGGGGGACACAAACATTCAGACCATAGCGCATGGCTTGATGCAAACCTGCCTAGGACATTGTTTCTCCACTTTTCTCCCTCAACCCTTGCCCCCAAGTTAAAATCCATTCCAATTCTCTAACACCCTATGTTTCCTTACCTTTGGGCATGGCTTGCTTCCATTTTTCCTTTTGCATGAGAATGTGTGCTCACATCCTTTCCTATTTGAGAAACACAACATCACTTGAACTTACAAGTGTTCACAGAAGGTATTGTATGTCAAAAATGCTAAGAGTTTAAAGTATGAAGAAAGCAAGAATGCTGGATGGGAACCAAGGGCCCAGGTTCTACTGACAGGCTTGTTCCTTCCATATCCTTCAGTAATTCTCCAGTCACTTGCAATGTGATGTAGTTTTAAGGTAATGGGAGAGGGCTGACCTACAAATACATTGTGGTTTTTTAAATTTACTTTCTAAAACTTTGTATAAATCTATCACATTAAGATGGCCTTGAATGTTGGATGTTGTATCATCTGGATCCCTGATACCAGCAGTTATGAAACCAGTAAATTTATTAAATTCCCAGAGTGTTGCTGCCTTCTCTGTGGTATACCATGTATTAGTTTCCCATTGTTATTGTAACAAATTACCAAAAACTTAGTGACTTAAAATAAGACAAATGCATTCTCTTACAGTTCTTTCTGTAGGTCAAAAGTCCTAAATGAGTCTTAAGGGGCTAAAATCAAAGCCCCTTTGGCAAGGCCGATTCCTTCTTAGGCTCCAGAGGAGAATCTGTTTCCTTGCCTCTTCCAGCTTCTAGAGGTATGTGCATTCCTTGGCTCCTGGCCCCTTCCTCCATTTCAACCTCTGCTCTGCCATTCCATCTGCCTCTTTGACCTCTTGCCTCTCTCTTATTAAGGACTCTTGCAGTTACATTGGGCCCATCCACTTTGCAGGGCCCAAGTTTGGAGGCCAAGAGAAGCATCTGATTGGTCACTTGGGAGTAATGAAAACACAGAAAGCAACTGAAGCCATACTGGATGATGGGACACTGCATCGAGCAATGGGTCTTAATCTTCTCTGAGAATCTGATGGACCCTCAGATCTTTGCTTCATAAAAATGAAAATTCATACACAACTTTGCATGCAACTTCGGGGGTTTAAGTGCCTTCTCGGCATTCATAAATGCCAGATTAGGAACCCCTGATGTATAGTCATCTAGGATGAATATTCAGTTAGATCCTTACTTCACACCTCTCACCAAAATACACTGTAATGCATCAAAGATTCAATCATTACAAAATAAAATATGAGAGTTTTAAAAATAATTTCAAGGTGGTAAAGGCCTTTCTAAACATAAAACAAAAATCTCCAACCCAGGAAAGAAAAAAGTAACCAAAGTCAACCACATAGGAATGTGTGTGTATATTCTGTGTGGAAATTAAATCATAAACAAAATCAAAAGGCAAATGACAAAATGGGGAAATTTTGCAACTCATATCAAAGACAGTGTTATTAAACACATTCTTAAATTGATGAGAAAAAGACCAAAAATTTAATAGATGTGACAGGTTCACAGAAGCTGATATAATCACTTTAATATCTGAAAAGGGGCTCATTTTCATTCATAATAAAAGAAATACTATCTTCAAATATTAATTTGAAAAATATCAAGAAGGCTGAGCAGTCTTGGTTAAGGTAGGAGAATACCATACATATATCGCTACTGGGAATATAATACATACAACCTCTAGCTCAGTGCTTATCAAAATGACCTGTGCACGTCAATCACTTGCAGATCTTGCGAAAACGCAGATTCTGGTTCAGTGGGTCAGGGGTGAGGCCTGAGATTTTGCCTTTCAACAGTGCTGGTCTACAGACCACACTTGGTGTTTCAAGCTCTAGTAATTTGGCAATGCTTAATAAAATTTCAATGCACACATCTGTTAAACCAGCAATATGATCTCAAGGATTTATCCCACTTACACTCTTGCATATGTGGGAAATGGTGTGTGCACAAGGATTATTGGGTGTAATAACAAAAGATAGCAAGCAACATAATGTCTGTCATCTTAAGTGTACTAGCACAGAACTTTCCTGCCCCCTTCTTTGTCTCTACTTTGCATCTACAAGGGTTTAGAAGACTAAAACACTACATTTACCAGACTGTCACATAGCTGGTATTTCTGACATGATTTGGATTTCATCAATGAGCTGTATGTGTATGAAATTTAAAATAAAAGTGAGACATCTTCCCGATGCTCTGGAGTCTGAAAAGGAAAGGGAAGCAGACACGAGCATTTGCAGCAGCTGGACTCTACATTCCAGGGTCTACTCACTAGCTCCGTGAGTAAGAGGTTCAGCTGTGGTAGCAGCAGTGACAGCAACAGAAGCTTCCTGACATTGCAATCGCAGCAATAATAGTGTGACCTTTGAACCATTCATTCAAACCGGTGGTTAGCCCTGAATTCAGCTCCTAACTTGCTTCCAATGAATTTTCAAGCACTTGATTTTGTATTAAATTCCTTTTACTTGAAACCTAGAGTGTTGTTTTGTTTTGTTTTGTTGCATGTAACTCTGACTAAAACATTATTTGGCACCAAAATGGAGAGCTGGGATTAGATATCTAAACTGTTTGGTTTTCATGGCAGTGATAAACCACTATGGTGATGAAATTACGTCATCTCACCATGTAGATAATCCTAACCAGCTGAAATACTACTCAAAGGCAAAAGGAACATGGACTGCTAAATGAAGAATGTATCTGACTTCCAATTAGCCTAAAACTAGGTGCTAAATGAGATCCCTTCCCTTGGATCATGACAGCTCTTGGCACACCCTCAAAAACAGAGGCATATTAAGAATAAATCAGGTGGTTTACACACACACACACAAAATAAAACCACCAAATAGGCAAAGCAATCTTGAGGAAGAAGAACAAAGTTGGGGAATTACACTCCCTGATTTCAACTATAATGCAAAGCTATAGTAATCAAACCAGTATGGAACTGGCCCAAAAACAGATACATAGATCAGTGGAAAAGAATAAAGGGCCCAGAAATAAACCCATGTTTATATGGTGAAGTACTATATGACAAAAGAGGCAAGAATATACAACAGGGAAAAGACAGACTCTTCAATAGGTGGTGTCAGGAAAACTGGACAGCTAATGCAAAAGAATGAAACTGGATCACTGTCTTATAACACACACAAAGATAAACTTGAAATGAATTAAAGACCTAAACATAAGACCTGAAACCATAAAACTCCTGGAAGAAAACATAGGCAGTAAATGCTTAAACATTAGTGTTAATTTTTTTTTCTGGCTATTTCTCCACAGACAAGGGAAGCAAAAGCAAAAATCAAGAAGTATAAGTACCTTAAACTAAAAAGCTTCTGCACAGTGAAGGAAACCATCAACAAAATGAAAAGGTGACCTCCTGAATGGGAAAAGATATGTACAAATCATATATGCAATAAAGGATTATTAACAAAATATACAAAGAATTCATACAACTCAGTAACAAAAATACAATCTGATTTAAAAATGGGCAAAGGACCTGAATAGACATGTTTCCAAAGAAGACATACAGATGGCCAACAAGTACATGAAAAAAAGAGTCAACATAACTAATTGTGAGGGAAATGCAAATCAAAACCACAATGAGGTATCACCTCACACCAGTCAGAAATGGTTAGTGTCAAAAAGACAAGAAGTAGCAAATGTTGAGGATGTGGAGAAAAGGGAACAACCCTCAGTGGTGGGAATATAAATTGGTGCAGCCATTATGCAAAACAGAATGGCGATTCCTCAAAAAATTAAATATAGAACTGCCAATGATCCAGGAATTCCACTGCTGAGTATCTGACCAGAAATATTGAAAATGAAAACACCAATCTGAAAAGATATGTGCACCTCTATGTTCACTGCAGCATTATTTCAATAGCCAAGACAGGGAAACAACATACGTAACCATTGATGCATGAATAAAGAAGATGTCTCACTCTCTCTCCCTGCCTCTCTATCTCTGTCTCTCTCTCACAGACACACACACACACACAAGAATACTATTCAGCCATAAAAAGAATGAAATCTTGCCATTCGCAACATGAATGAACCTTGAGGGTATTACACTAAATGAAATGACTCAGAGATAGACAAATACTGCATGATTTCACGTACACGTGGAATCTAAAACAAAACAAAACTGAGCCTAGACTCAGAGATACAGAGAACAAACTGGTGATTGCCAGGGGGTAGGGGGTTGGGGAATTAAGAATTACAAACTTCCAGTTGTAAAATAAGTCATGGGGATGTAATATACTGCATTAATAAGTCAATAATATTGTATTAACTTTGCAAGGTAACAGATGGTAACTAAGTGTGGCGAACATTTTGCAATGGATACTCATGTTGAATCACTATCTCGCAAACCTGAAACTAATATAATATTCTATGTCAATTACATCTCAAAACATGAAAAAGCATGACACACAATATTGCATATAGTATTATACAGTATCTTGTGTGTGTGCCTGCATAGGCACAAAATGACTTTGCAAAGACACACAAGAAATCCATAGCAGAGTTTCTCCTAAAGAAAAAAATGAGGTGGCTACGAGTAGAAAGCAGACTCTTCACTCATTACCCTTTGTGCCTTTGGAATTTTATATGAACTGAGCATATTACCTATACAAAAGAAACTTAGAAAAGAGTGGCAGAGAGCTGGGAAGAATGGGAAAGAATGGTGAAACAGAAGCAAAGGGAATAGTGTTTTAGGAAAGCAAGAATCATCAACTGGGTCAAACGCTGTGGGAGTGCCAATAAGAGCAATATTGAAAACTGAATTGTCACTTGGTGGAGCAAGAAAGTCATCGGAGGTCCTGGTGAAAAAAATTTTAATGGGATATACACTCTATCCCTCTGAGGAATAGGAAGAGGTTATTGGATTGAAGGAAGAGACACAGTGTTTTTTTCCAAGTTTGTATTACTTGTTTAAATGCTCAGCGTCAATTCAGATGGACTCTAAAGATTCAAATCATTTTGCAGACCCCTACATACTTTTCATACATACATACAAATAAAGTGCTATGTAAAACACTGACAGCTTGCTGAGCGAAATTCAGTCACTTAGAACAGCCATTCAGTGAGACTTAGAACATACCTGCTAAATAACTTCCTAGGAAATAGCTTGATTACTCAATAGAGTCTGGCTTTTATCTCCAAATTATAATCCTAATTCTTTACTACTGTCTTTATAAACACTTTAAGAGGCTGGTGATTGCTAGTAATTTGGAAGGGAACATGCAAGTCTACCTTCAGCTCATACATAGGAAAGGAGATTCAAAGTGTGCTCAAGGCTAAAGAAAAGGTCATTAGGAAGAAGCAGCGATGTCACAAGTTTTAGATTTTTTTTTATTTCTTCCCCTAAATTCATGTTAAAGCCCACCATCTTCATTTGTCCTCCAGAATAACCAGATAACTCAGAGTAATCTGTCAGTCGTATGTTTTGTCCCTTGGAATTTAAAATCTAGTATAAACAACATTAATATGGATGTCCAGTAGTATAGACAGCATAAAGTTTAAATTATATGTAAGTTGAAAATATATATTTATATAATATGTATATATTTCATTCCATAAACTTTATCATCCTCACGTATGAAAGAATTTAAAAATCAGAACCACATACATTTTGCTGCTACCACACTCCTTTTGAAAGGTCTATTGGTCTCAAGTCTGTAAGAGACCTATCTGCAAAATAACCAGTTCTCATTTTAAAATCGCCTGGAAAATGTTAAGCTAATAAAAGTGAATTAATATCTAGGTCTAGTTGGAATCACATAGTTTAAACAATGAGTAAAGAATGCATGACTTGTCCCAAATGCTATTTTACAACATCAGTTTATTATAATCCTAAAAACCTTTTTAAACATTGTTGGATAAAAAATTTTAAAGATTTCCAAAAAAGGCAAGTTTGATAGCACAAATCTATTTGGTCAGAGACACTGTCTTTATAGGGAATCTAAGAGCTTTCTGTTTATAAAATAAACCCAGTATTATTTGTATTGTTCCTTTGGCTTATAAACAAGGAAAAAATGGTAGAAAAGATTCACTACAGTAAACCATAGTTATCACATTTAATCTGTCAGTCTCGGGGAGAACACCGAAAGATGTTTATAGGATAGGTCACTTAGATCAGCCACAATCCAAAATAAGGATTTAGGATATAAAGCAAGCTGATGTAACATCCTTGACCAGATTTTTCCATTGTCGACTGTGGTCAAAAAGGCCATGCTGGGCATTAAGTAACTCCTGTAGCTCCTCTGATGTCCTGACTTCAGGCAAAGCAGGCTTTTCTCACATCTAAATTTTTGCACTTGCTTTTCCCATTTAGCTCCACAAGCAACATTTCCCCTTCAATTCCTCTCCTCTTTGAGCACAGTATCTCCTCCAAAACACCCTTCCATGACCTTCAGACATGAAATGGCTTTCCCCTCTATGTGCCCATCCAGCACTCTGTGCTTCCTTTATCATTACATTTTTTTCATCACTGAGTTTGCAAATTAATCTGTCTGTCTAACTAGTCTCTAGTTAAATGAGGCCAGGAATGTGCTTTTGTGCTGTCATCTCCAGTCCCTCCTCCAGTGTATAGCACCTACTAAACAATTGTTGGATGAATTAAGGATCCACATGACCACACTGAATAATCCTCTCTTCCCTATTCTCATTTCTCTCAGTGAGATTCTCCTCCTAGGACAGACATCTCTTTCAAAATGCATAATTGACATTACAACATGAACTTTTCTCCTTGGTGTAAAAGTACTGCTGGGTAGAAAAGATGCAGGTCTCTTAGGACTCCTGAGTTCTGAACTGTGCCCTCTATAAGCTTTTATGTATTCATTTCAGTACTTTATCAGCAAAGTTTATATTTGTCTTGACTTACACGTTTTTCATGAGTTTGCCTGCCCATACATTCCTGCAGAAAAAGGGAACCCTTGGAAACAGTGTTCATGTCTACTTTTAAAGTTTATACTTGACAAAGCTCATAAGGGATCTAAGGAACAAAATAAATAAGGTAGTGGTTGATAATGACAATGACAGCAAACAATTACATGTGCCAGGCACTGTTCTAATTATCTTTTACTCTGCCCAGAAATCCTGTGAGTTAGAGATAAATGTCTTCCTCAATTGACAGATGAGGAAATTGAGATGTGTGTGCACACATGCATGCACACACACACGTTACGTGGAATATGGAGCCAAATGACCCAGGTTAGAATACAGGCTCCAGCATCTGCTGCCTCTGAGTGCCTCTTAGAACCTGGCACACAGGGGCTTTCCCAGCACTGACCATGTTGTGTTTCTTAACCTCAATTCTGTTTCACTTCATAAGTACTAATTTCACAATAATCTGTTAATTTCTATGTTTACATCATATGCAATTTTTGTATAAATGTAATATTTTACAATAAAAAAGTGTTGAAAGAGAAAAACAAGGGAGGGAGGGAAGGAAGAAAGGGAGAAAAAGTGACAGGAAGGGGCCAGAAAAGGAAGACATTATATAACTGTCAGCAATCACTATGTAAAAACAATTCCCTACGTGTTTGGACGCACTTTTGAATGTAGGAACAAGACATTGATCAGTGAGATACATCAAAAGAAGTATCTTTTATAACTTGCTCCTTTTTTGAAAGGGGCTTGCTTTTGTGGAAAACAGCCCAGTGTTTCACCCCTTGTTCCTGTTAAAACCTTTTAATGATGATATGTTACAAACACACAGAAAGAAAGAATAATATAACAAATACCTGCATGCTTACAGCACTACGTCTTTATATTGTCTATTTGTTTCAGTTATTTTTAAGTAAAAAGTAACCAGTTACACAATTCTGCAGCCAGCACACCACTCCCCAGTATGTGCACCTCCGCTCATCCTGTTTCTCTTTCTCGGGCACAACCATCATTATGAATGTATTGCTTATTGTTTCTGTGCATTTTTATACAAATACCATTCACACTATTATTTTGCATGCTTTTAAAATTATCTCTGATTCATTATTATGGTTTTGATGCAACTGTTCTATATTATTTATTTTCTATAGAGTATTCTGTTGTTTGAACATACATATTTTACCCATTCTCCACTTATCATATATTTAGATCATTTTCATATTTTTTGTAATACCAAGCAATATTAAAAGAGCATTCTTATACTTGTCTCCTGTTACATAAAGTTAAGAATCTTTCTAGATAATCTCCGTAAAAACGGAATTGGTGAATCAAAGGATAGTGTCTTCAACCTCACCATCTATGACCAAGTTGTTCTCCCAAGTGGTTTTTTCCATTTGCACTCTCACTAGTGGCATATAAGAAGTCTCATCTTTTCGTATCTTTCCCAGAACTTTGTATTATCTAGCCTTTACATTTTTGCCAGTTTGAGAATGTAAACTTAATATTGTTGTTTGAAGATATATTTCCCTAAACAGTAACAAGGTTATACATATTTTCAAATGCTCCTGCCATCATCATTTTCTCCCTTGTTGATTGCCTGTTTATTGCTTTGCCTATTTTTTTAGGCCATTGATCTTTTACCCATTGATTCCTAAACATTCTCTAAAAATTCTTTTCTGACACCTGATTTTTCCTCTCTGGTAAGCAAATTATTTAGGTAAACTTTTAAAATGACATATACATACAGAAAAGTAACATATCGTAAGTACACAGCCAGTAAATTTTCACAAAGGTAAGTAGTGATCACATCACAAAATAGAACAGAACAAGCACTGAGAATATCATCTTTGGTGCCCCGTCTCACCAGTAAACACTATATCAACTCTTAATACTGTGTCATTATTTTTGCTTGTTTTTGAACCTTATATAAATGGAATTACCCACTACATACTACCTACTGTGTGGCTTCTTTCATTCATTTGTATTCTTGAGAGATTTACTTATGCTGTTTGTTCTCTCTGATACACTGTATTCTATTCTGTTAATATATTACAATTTATGTATCCAGTCTACAATTGATGGATATTTGAATAGCTGACAGTCTAGGGGCTCTTCGAAAGAGTGCTACTAGGCACGTTCTTGCACATGTCTTTTGGTAACCTTATGCATGCATTTCTGCAGGGCATATAGCTAAGAATACAATAGCTGGGTCATAGGTATTATATGTTCCACTTTAGCAAAGACTTCCAAATAATTTTCAAAAGTTGTTGTTTCAATTTATACTCCCAGCTGCAGGGTATGAAAGTTCCAGTTGCTCCACAAGCCTTACCAAAACAGGATTTTTTTATCTTTTCCATTTAGGGCATTCTGGTGGGCATATAATGTTATCTTTGTATCCCCCTGCTGACATTCATCACTTTTCAAATATCCTCTCCCACACTGTGAGTTGCTCTTTCACTCTTTTTATGCTGTCCCTTGATGAACAGAAAGTTCTTAATTTTAATGTAGTATGCTTTTTCAATTAGTGCTTTCTGTGTCAAAAAATATTTTGCTACCGCCAAAGTCATGACGACATTCTCCTATGCTTTCTTTTAAATGTTTTACTGTTTTTGCCTTTCACAACAAATGTTGGCGAGGATGCGGAGAAAGGGGAGCCCTCCTACACTGCAGGTGGGAATGGTTAAACTAGTTCAACCATTGTGGAAAGCAGTACAGAGGTCCCTCAAAAAACTAAAAATAGAAATACCATTTGACCCAGGGATTCCACTTCTAGGAATTTACCCAAAGGAAACAAGATCTCAGATTCAAAGAGACATATGCACCTGTATATTTATAGTAGCACTATTTACAGTAGCTAAGATATAGAAACAACCTAAGTGTCCATCAGTAGATGAATGCATAAAGACGATGTGGTACATACACACAATGGAATATTATTCAGCCATAAGCAGAAAACAAATCCTATCATTTGCAACAACATGGATGGAGCTAGAGGGTATTAAGTTCAGTGAAATAAGCCAGGCGGAGAAAGACAAGTGCCAAATGATTTCCCTTGTTTGTGGAGTATAACAATGAAGCAAAACTGAAGAAACAAAATAGCAGCAGACTCACAGACTCTAAGAAGGGACCGGCAGTTACCTGGTGGGGGAGTGCAGGTGGGGAGGGAGAGAGAAGGGGATTGAGGGGTTTTATGATTGGTACACATGGTGTGCGGGGGGGTCACAGGGAAGACAGTGTAGCGCAGGGAAGACAAGTAGTGACTCTGTGACATCTCACTACGCTGATGGACAGTGACTTCAGTGGGATATGGGGGTCTTGATAACATGGGTGAATGTAGTAACCACAATGTTTTTCATCTGAAACCTTCATAAGAGTGTATATCAGTGAACCCTTAATAAAAATAAAGATACACTGTATACATATATATATATTTGTAAACCACCCAGATTGATTTTTGCATATGGTTGAGTTAGAGGGTCAAGATACCTTTTTCACATGGACATGCAGTTGACTCTGCATCATTTATAAAAAATACCATCCTTGCCCAACCACACTGAAGCAACCCCTTTCTCATAATTCATCTCCTGTTATGTTAATGCCACAGCATCTTAAATACTATAGCTTTATAATGAATCACAATATCTGATGATGTAAGTCCTCTAGGTTTGTTCTTGTTCTTCAAAATATTCTTGACTATTTCTGACCCTTTCCATTTCCATACAAATTTAAGAATCTGATTGTTAATTTTTTAAAAACTGCTAGGATTGCATTGTATTTATCCATCTATAGATCAGTTAGGGGAGAACTGGCATCCTTACAATACTGATTCTCCCAATCCATAAACAAGATATATTCCTCCATTTATTGAGGACTTCTTAATTTCCCACAATAATGGTGTGGCTTTTGCATCTTTTATTAGGTTTATTCTAGGTATTTAACATTTCTGATGCTTTTGTGAATGGTATTTTAATTCCCATTTTCTACTTGCTTATTGCTAGCATATAGAAATACAATGGATGTAGAATGCAACAACCTTATTAGATATAGTTATTAATTCATTCTTATAGTTTATAGATAGAGCTTTTGGATTTTTTTCCATAGACAATGGTGTCTTTTGAGAATAATGACAGTTTTATTTCTTGTAACTCATATCCTGTCTGTGCACCTCCCCAGATTTCATTACAACCCGTCCTGAGAGGGTGCAGAGTGAATGAGAATCAGAATCGTCAGTTACTATTTTCCTCCAATGGAAACCAAGTATTTAGGAAAGAAAAGCACTTGTTTTACTCGCTTTACTGTTCTGGCTAGGACTTCAATATTGAAAAGGATTGAGGTAGAGTGGGCATCCTTGTCCCATTCCTCATCTCAGGGGGAAAGCTTTCCATAATTTCCTGCTAACTGCAGTGTCCTACAATGACTTTTTACCCTTAGAACTTTAATATTCATTGCATGGGTAGTTTGCTTCACTAAAGGATCTCTTTCTTGTAAAAAGTAACCTTGGATTTTTTTTTCCTTAACAGATATAAAGTGCTAATTGACTTATTTCAAATATACTGAATCACCATTATGTCATGCGTATGGAAAACTATAAGTCTCTGGGAATACAAAGTAAAAGAAGACAATGGCCTGGGTCTCACAGCAGCTACAATTTAGAGGAAGAGACAAATAACTAACAACTACACAAATGAATATGTAACAGTAATCTGAGATGAGTGCTCAGATTAAATGAAGGGACCAGTGGAAATATATGAAGTACCTGACCCTATCCAAGATCTGGGAAGACTAACATGGCAACCAGGCAAAGGGGTGAAGGAAGACCATTCTGGATAGGATGCAAAAGGAACTGGGACAAGATCAGTGCGGGTGGTGTAGGCAGAGAGGAGGAGAGTAGCATGGGAAAGGCCGTGTACAGACTACACAATGCCTTATGAGCCATGTCATTTTTTCTCAGGGACTAAAGGGAAGTCCCTGAGAGATGGAAAGCAATGGTAAATTTACATATTAAACAGCCCAGCCAATCTGCATTGTGGAGGAAAGATTGCACAGGGTCCAGATTAGATGAGGTTACTGTGCTGATCCAGGAGAGAGATGGCAGTGGCTCAGATCAGCATGGCAGCAGCAGAGATGGAATAAAAGATAAATGCACTGACTGGGTGATTAGGTGCTAGGACTTGGTGCAGGACTACTAAGACGGCTGAGAGAAAGGGAGTATCAAGAATGACTCCAAATTTTAAGAGCTACTTAGGAAGTAGAATTGATAGTTGAGGGTGAGGGGAGAAAGTGAATGAGTGGTGTCCCGATGTATGAGAATTTGAACAATAGGGTGGATGGTGATTGAACTGCTGAGATTCACTGACACAGCAGGAAGTTTAGGAAGAGAGATAATGAGTTCCATTTTGGACTTGTTGCCTTTGAGATACTTTGGGTATCCCATGGGGACAAGGCAAGCTGGTACTTCAGAGACAGGAATCAGACATTTGGGAGTCCAGTATCTAGAGTAGAGACAAAGGTATGGGAGTCATGATTTTGCAGGTTACCATTGGCCCCATCAGTGGGGTTGAGATGGGACTCAAGGAAGTACCACCATTAAGAACTAGGGTTACAGGTCCGACCATCTCTTGCATTAGAGTCCAACCTCTCTTCAGCCACATGTTTAAATAGCCCCCAAATAATTCATATCCTGTCTGTGCACCTCTCCAGATTTCATTACAACCCGTCCTGAGAGGGTGCAGAGTGAATGAGAATCAGAATCATCAGTTACTATTTTCCTCCAATGGAAACCAAGTATTTAGGAAAGAAAAGCAGAAGAATTGTTTTCACATTGTAGCCTCTTTTGCAAGCTTTCTGTTACGATTTGAGAACCAGTCTTTCACCATCCTTTCTACCTCCTACTGCAACAAACTAACATTTATGGAGCAATATGTATAAGGCAGGCTTGTGTGTATCACTCTCTGAAAACCATTTGCAAAATCCAGGATGGGATTAGAAGACTCATTATAGCTAGTATTTATTTTTCATTATTAAACTTTAATTAGATGCCAAGAAAATGAAAAATTAAATTTGGTACAAGGTTTGTGGAATAAACCCTTTGTGTTCCAAACCTTGTTAAAAATGTGTCTAAAATAACTTGGCTTACTTTCCCACTTTTGCTACATACAAAGTAGCAGCCACATCAGCAGGTAATCAGTATGTTGACTATTATATTCATTAGGACTCTTGGTTGCAAGTGACAGAAATCCAGCTGAAAAAACTTAAAAAATAACTTGTTGCCTTTGATAGCTGGGTAGCTCACTGAATCTAAGAAAAAGCTGCAGCACCTGAGAATTCAGGAACCACCATGGACACTTTACCCATTGGGATTTCAACTTGTTTCTACTTCTCTTTATGAGGTAGTTTCATACATTGTTATTGCAAATCATCCTCTCCATGGGGTGGGGAAGAGTCACCGCAGTCCCAGGTTAGCTGTTTCCTTTCCACTTGAGTTGCTTTCTCCACGCTTTCAAATGACAAGAACAGGAAATGATTCTGTTTGGCCCTACACCCCACCAAGATGACTGCCTTTTTGCACAATCACCTTGATGGCGAGATGAGACATTTCACAGGGCTAGACCTGGGCCATGTGGCCAGAAGGAGAGATCTGCTACACAATAAGGAATATGCGAGGCCAACACCATACAATCCACAACAGTGATGCTGAAAATCGTTTGGATGACATGAGAAAAGATGTAATAATACCCCCAAAATCACTGTCGTGAATGATTATCCTCATTGGGGAGCATTGTATATGTAGACAGAATAAAATTGGGGACTGAATCCTATATGTCATTGAACACCTGTAGAAGTTTGAATGTTTTTAATATATATTTATAGTAAATTATTAATCCCTGAAAAATGGAACATAATAATCATTTTTAGTTACTTTTGAGCTCAAAAATGCTGTTTTAAAGTCTAGATTTCATTACATGCAATACAATAAAGGATAATTTAGGCCAGTAATTTTTAATTTGGGGATTGAGCTAATTTTTTTCATGACCCATTAATCACATACTCATATGGTATCCCCTTCATGAGATTCTGTTTTAAAAATATCAGCATGATATCTTCTAAACATTAATCACAGGTTTACATAAAGAGGAAATATACCTATACCGATAGACCCTGGGAGAACTGACAGCTAATAATACACATTTACTGTAGTTCAATTCTCTTTACCATTCCTTCTTCAAAAACTTAAGCAAATTAACTATAGGGACCAAATAGCTATTTTACAAACATGATAAAACCAAAAAACAATATTTGTTTTCAAGATTCACTGACTGGAATATGAACACTTAAAACTGATTAAGAAACTAAGAAATTTTAGAACATAGTTAACAGCAAAATTTAGCTCATGTGAATTTTGTTCCCCAGTCAAGGTTCACCAATAATTCATAATATACAATTAACAGAAGTAGTTTTATTAGTCATAATACAAATTATTTTCACATGAAAGTAGCCAAGGACATAGTCAGTCATTTTACTCAGAAACATCATTTGAGTCTTAGAGCAACTTTGAGATGAGTAAGACATTCAATGCTCTCTCTAAACTTCTTACACCAAACTTCAACTAGGCTTTAATATTTCAGAGGCCTTGGCATTTGGAGATTCATTATTATTTAAGTCGATTTTTAAAAAATTGATTTGATATTTTAGACCTTGTATAAAACTATTTTCTGTGAATTTCTCTGGAATTCTAACTGTAAGGAGACTCTCCTAATCTGGCTATTGTAGCTAATATGACTATTGTCAAGAAGAACGAAACGATTCTATGACTGTAAGCTCAGTGTCCTTTTGTCATACATATGATATTCTCTGTGCTAGTGCTAATTTGATATGTCACAGGTGCAGAGAGCATAGATTACACAGCAGTATAAAGGCATAGATACTTGAAACTTCTTTGGATTTTTGCACACCTTTCTCAAAGCTGTAAAACTCGTTGGGATGTTAACAAGTAAACTGAGAAAGGAGCAGGACCTGGGAACTGGAAACAGAGTGAAAGACATGTTTATTGGAGTACCACCTTGGGCAAGTCCCTTAACATCCCTGAGCCAAGAAAACAAGCTTTCTTGTTTTTAAGTGGAAATAATACTACCTGCCTCAGACGATTGTTTATGGTGCCTAGATAAAACAAAAAATGAAAAACCTGGCATGTAGCCACTTCATAAATAGCTGCTATTATCATTTGGTTCTGGTACAAGGAGTAAGACTCAACTTCAAATATTTCATCTTGACTAAGAAGGCTGACAGCCAAAAGTTATCTTCTGAACTTGTTGCTAGGGACAACTCTAGTGCTAAGAGTAGCTCTACTCCAACTTACCAATGAATGTAAATAATCACCCACACCGTCTTTAAAAATGCCAACTGACCCCATTTAAGTATAATGTCCAGAGAGAATGTTAAATAGCCTTGTCCCACAGCTCTGAATTCATCAGAACCCAATTATATGCTGGGTGTCAGCCTTTAATGTTCTTGATCATACAACAGGAAAGCCTGACAAGTACCTGACAGTTTACCCCGGAAAATTCTAGGCCTAGCCTGCATAAGAAGAGTTCGAATTCTTGGGTGCACAGATGCTGAAGCCCCACTGTCGTATTTTGTCTCAGTGGATCTCAACCGCAGATTTAGAAAGCTCCTCAGGTGAGCAGGAATCTCAATTCTGTTTTGTGATGCTTTTTGTTGGTACATCATTAACCATGTCAGTAAGTATCTTTCTACAACATAATTTTAAATGGCTTCATAATAGAGGTGTGCTGCTATAATTTATTACAGACTTGTGACTGGCTTCTAGTTCAAGCTAGCCATCACATATATTAATACTCTTGCTATTTATAAAGTAATCTCAACTTGAGTCTTACTGCCCAACGACAACTTTATGGTTTTGTGGAGAGGAGTGGTGAAGAGCATCATCGTCAGCCTGAACTCGCGTCCTCAACCTTGGGAAAGTCCGTTAACGAGGCAGGTCCCCATTTCTACATGTTAAATAAAAAGTGCCTATCATTGCATAAACAGATTGCCTATCACACACATTAAGAAGCATTACAACTTTTGTAAAAGGGTCACTACAACTTTTTATCAGTTAACCACAAAACACAATCTTAGAACGTAGTCTGCATATTACTAAAGACTCAATAAACCTTAACTATTGAGAGAACAGAAGGAAAAAAAACCGCTTCTGACATCCACGAGCTGGCCAGGCCTTCACAGCTGGAGCTGACTGTTCTCCTACTGATCATGAACAATGTCACAGAATATCAGACAAGAGCACTTTAGTGACCATGGCCACTAAGTGACCTGCTCTGTAATCATGCCTGAACACAGACAAAACACAATGACTGTCCAAAACACAAAATATGAAACAGTCCCTCTCCCAGCAAATGAATGATGGCTGCTTCTCTGCCAATTACAGTTTCAGCCTCAGTTCAGTCTCTTTCTAGGTAAGACGCACTCAAATACTCACTTATAAAATCCCCTCCTTGACAGCATCCAACCCAGAGCAAAGGCCCACTTCCTTAACCCCTCCCCAGATCACCTAACACAAGCCCAGGTTCTCCAGTAAGTCCTTTCTACTCCCTTCCTGCGATGTCCTACAGCAGCCCAAGATACATCTCCCTGGATGCAGCGAGCATTAAACCCAAGGCAAGCTGAACAAGTGTGTTCCTGGTGGTCTTCGGCTGGGGGACACTGATGACATTACTCTGAAACCTTTTCTTCATAATGGAACCACACTGTAGGGAGCTTGGTCTCACCTTGGAACCGCATTTCTGTATCATTTGAGAAACCAGGGATGGGAGCCAAGCAGCACAGGCGGTCATCCCCACTTGACTTGAGAAGCACCGACAGAGATGAAGAAGCATCACAACTTTTGTAAAAGGGTCACTACAACTTTTTATTGGAATATTCATTAACCACAAAATACAATCTTAGAATGTAGGTCTGCATATCACTCAAGACCAAAATAAGAAAAAAAATGTGTCTAGTTGTAAGGTCAAAGCTGTAAGGCCACAGGCTGCCAATCTATAAATGGGTTGTTCCAGAAATTCATTTAAAGTTTGTTTCGAACACAGAGATTCCAATTGAAACCATATCACGACTGGCCCTTAGTTTTCCCATGCATCCCCAAAGGCTATTTAATTCTGCATACATGTGAGGTACCATTTCAAAAGCACTATCACTTTTGTCTTCAGGTCCAGGTAAAAATGCATTCTAACTGTGGGAGGTCCACCTCAACAGTATCACCAAACAGCCGTAGAAGTTATTCTAGATGCCAGTAACTTAATTCTCTACAATTGCATGAGGGGTGTGGTGTGATCAGGATCGTTCGGGCTGCAAAGGATTTCCTGTACCGCACAGCAAGAAGCTTGGAGTTCAGCAGCAGGGTTGGTTAATTCAGTGAGTCAGGAACTCAACAATGCGTGAAGGACCCAGGTGAGTGAGCCCACCCTCACTTGCCCTCATCCTCAGACCATCAGTCTGGTGCCAAGATGGCTGCAGCACTTACCTCATTCCCGTCAGACAATAAAGCCCAGTGAAGAAGAGGAGAGCTTATGCCACACCCATCTCTATTTGGGGGAGGGAGAAGAATCTTCTTTTCCAGAAATTCCCTCCCCGACACTTTCCCTATGAAAACTTCTCTCATTGGCCAGGAGAGTATCACATGGCCATGCCAAAACCAGTCACTGTAAGAATGGTTCTCAGCCCTATGTGCTCGTTGGAATCACCTGGGAGCTTTGGGAACACAATTTCAGTGCTCATCAACAGGTTTTAGAAGTTCCCCAGCTGTTGAAAATGCATACTTACAATGTAATGTTTTTATGTATACTTACAATGTAAGTATCTATTTACAAATGTAAACAGAAGCCAGCCCTATTGCATTAGACTGCTCAAGTTGCGCTGGGAATGAGCTCGGGTGGGAGGTCTACTGAGAACTTGGGAGTGCAAACACGTAAACAGAACTGCGGGCTTTGCCAGCAGCCACGGAGCAGGGCCCAGCTGAAGGCTGTGGGTGAGCAACCAGCTAGATTGACCACACGAGCACACCTTGCTACAGCTAACAGAAGGGATCTCTGCAGGGCACTCCCTAGATGACCCTTAATGAGAAATAAAGATTTTTTATAAGAGATCTGATGACTATCTTAATCCTCTAATTCCCTACAAAAACTGGAAAATGAAGAAAATACCTTGTAAATTCCAGCTTGAGTGTTAAATTAATTTAAGAAGAAAGCCATTAGACTGAGTTGGTTCTAATGCCATGGCGGCCCACCTAAGCAAAACAAAATCTAAGCCTGTAAATGCCTCAAGGTTATCAAATCAAAATGCTAAAAACAACCAATCATAAAGAGCCAACAAGGCTTGAAGCTATAACCAATCGATAATTTCCCTACTTTTTTCTGCCTTTTCCCTATAAAATTTTTCCCTGAGCTCCTGTCAGTGCAGCGCTCCTAACCACTTTCAGTTCGGTGGTGCTCGATTCGAATCAATTTCTGCTCAAGTGAACTCTTAAAATTTTTAATGTGCCTCAGTTTATCTTTTGACAGTTCTCATGTCAGAACAGGGAACCGAAGAAGCCCCCCGACACCCTCCCGTAGCAATGAGCAACCAAGCATAGGTACCTGCTGAGGCCCTCGAGCTCGCTGCTTTCTCGCTGCCTCTGGAGGTGGCGCGCAACTCCTCAGATCCTGGATCCTAGCTCCACAGCTTTTGCATTATGAGCTTTCAGGCTTTATGCACTTTTTCTTCCAGACTGGATCGAGAAATTGGCCAAAGTTGGACTGGGTCTGACTGAAAAACCGGACAAGGAACACACTGGTTCCGACTTAGAAACCGCGGGGCAGGCTGGTTCCGACTTAAAAACAGGACGGGGGCGGGGGCGGACTGGTTCCGACTTAGAGACAGGGCCCGGGTTGGGAGGGCTGGTTCCTTTGAAACGGTACAGAGTACAGTGTGAGGCCTCAGGTGAATAAAACTTTGTCTGAAGGCTGAACAAGTAGGTTAACCTTACCAAAAAGAAAGTATCAGTGGCCTCAGTGGGGGTACTTTTAACCGTCTTGGATAATCTTATCCATTTACCAGGTGCCCTAGAGGAAAAGGACTCTTCGGCCAGGCACTCACTATGAAGGGTAGAGGGAAAATTATTTTTCTGGTGACAAGGATGAGACCTGCTGGGATACACTACTCACTCCAGAGCTTGCAGACAGCATCCTAGGAACTGACAGAAGCTTGCAAAGGGTAAGAATCTTGCAACTATGTAGCCAGACGGAAAGAAAAGCACTCTGAAGCCCTTGTAGAGGATTTGCTAAAAGGTTGCAAAGAAACACAGCTTTAAATCTAGAACATAGGAATCTACTGATTTCCGTCTTAATTGAAGACCTCCCTGTTGTAAAGAAGCAAATCAAGGATCATTGCAGTTGGACAGCTGGCTGTCTAGATGTCCTTTCAGTTTAACTGCAGTAATTGTAAAAGATCTGGATTTAGAAAGCAAAAGCCCTTCTTGAGAGAAACTTACAACCTTTCCCTGTGCCTTTGAGATGGTACTTCCTGGTCTTCTCTAGGAACCCTGAGCCATCTCTAGAAATGCAAATTTCAGGGAGGTCATTTTTCTTTAAATTGACGTACATACATAGATGCATAAATCCTCGTGTACAGCTTGATGAATTTTGACATGTGCTCCTAACCACTTCCTGTTTGGTGCTGATTCCAACGGACTTTTGCTCAACCTCTTAAAATTGTTAATATGCTTTAGTTTAGCATTTAACAAGAATGACTTCCTCTCTGGAGCTTTTTTCTGAAACTCTGCCTCTTCCTAGGGAGATGTAAGCACTGTGTCTGCTCTCTTCCATACCAAATTTACTAGAGCGTGCATGAAGCTTACACCTGCTTGCATGTTGCTCTACCCCTCCTGAAATGTGTCTTCTTTGAGGCCAGGGGTAACATCTGCTTTCTACTTTGTGTGTCTAGCATCCAGTACACAAGAGTCTCAATAAATATTTGTTGAATTAATGAATGGGGGACGAGAAATGGTTAAGGAATGTCTAATATTAATAGCAAGCATTTACCCATCACTTATTATATGCCAGGCACGACACAAAGACATTACACTGGACTGATTTATTCCTAGAACAACCCTATTAGGTAGGAGCCACTATTATCTTCACTTTAAAGGAAGAAAACTGTATCACAGAGAGACTAATCTCTTGTCCAAGGTCACAAACTAGGAAGTCACAGTGTGGGACTGGACCCCAGAGCCCACCCCGTTCTTTATCTTTACACTCAATAAGGAAAACGATGCTCCACCCCCATTAGAGATGGAGACCTCTCTAGTGGGTCCTAACGTAGAGGGCTGTAAGGGGTGCTGCCATTGCTGGGATTTGTAGCTGTTAGGATCCTGAAGGTTTTTTACATTCTTGGACTTTTTAGGGGAACAGGGAAAACAGCATTGCTGAAGGACATAAGATGGTGTGGAAATGGAAATAAACAAAAGCAAGCATCTAAAGTCTTTCCCTGAAATGTTAGAGTCTGGAAAGGAAATCTCCATTCACCAGCAAGAAAAATAAAAACACTAATACTTCAGTTATGTTAGCCTTGACATGAAATTCCTTGTACCCTAGAGCTCACTCTGCCATTTATGGGGAGCACAACGATCGCTATCTTCTTTCTGGTAAACCACAACCTGAAGAGGAATCACAGCTCCAGTTCTGGCTTCTCAGCTTTATTACCCGGGACAGGGGTCATTATCTAGCCATCTTCCCCCAAGCTGTCCCTCTGATAGCCCTTATTCTAGCCAATGGATCTATCATTCACCCAACTCACAATGGCAGAAAATCTGGAAGTCTGCGCTCCCCCATCCCCCTCCCAGCCCGTCAGCTTCAAGGATCTGAGAATCTTAAAGAGGGCATTCTGCTGTAGGGTAGTAAATGCAAGAAACGGTAAGTAGAGGGCTGGGAGGCAGTACTAAAGGAATATGTAGTTTATCTAAGGAAGCCTGAGGATTTTCTCTGGGAAATACTCTAGCTGAAATGTGCAGGATGTGTACCAAAACCCAGTGAAGGAGAAGGCAAGTGCAAATTTCTGGAGGCAGCCAGTGTGTGGAGAACTGGCAGTTCACCCACGACCTCAGAGCCTCAAAGCTGGTCTCCTGCCGGGTCTTAATGCAGTAACTGCACTGCCCAGACTTTACATTCCTCACACCCACAAACTCAGCACCGTCTTTCCTATCTCTGGAGATTTGCCCTTAGGGAATAGTCTCCCAGCACGTCCTTCGTTCATCAGAGGGCTCCTGACCACCCGCTCTGGGCACGTAGCTGCTCGTACCGGCCTCGCAGAACTTGCGGCCTTTAGGGGTTGCCGGGGCAGTGGAGACACACCTTCAGGGAGCAGCTCTAAGTGGGTTGCTGAGAATTGAAACCCCCAGTGTGCTGAAAGCCCACGCTTAATATGGTAACGACCCATAAGCCTCGCCAACCCCCGCTCACCCGCTGTCACCCGGGGCTCCAGGCCTGCAACCTGCTTGTCCTCGCCCAGATATGCCAAGTGCTTAGTCCACTCCTCCCATGGCCTTCGCCGTCCCCCGTCTCCGGCCACGGCCACTGCCCATCTACACCCGACTTGAGCCCGGAGGCCTCCCAGCGTAGCCACACTTGGCGGCGCGCGGCTCTGCTAAGGTGGGCGACGCGGCCGGGCTGCTCCCGGGCGGCAGTCACCGGGACAGTGTTCAGCCCAGAAGGGCACTCTCCTAAGGGCCTGCCAACCACCCAGCCGGCCAGGGCGCGCGCGCCTGGCACGACAGCCCCCGGGAGGGCGGGAGGAGCGGCTCTACGGGAAGACCTTGGCCTCGGAGCGGGCTCCGGGACCGCAGTGGGGGGGACCCGCGGGGACACCATCAAGCGCCGCGCGCGCGCGCGCCCGGGACCTCAGTGGTCCGGCCGCGCGCGGGGCGGGCAGAGGCGGGGCGCAGGGCGGGGCGGCTGCGGCCTCCGCCATTCCCCGCTCCCTCCCTCCCCACTACCCCCGCTGCCGCACGCCACCTCCCCGCCCCCACCCCCCTCCCCCACCGCGCGCGCTCCGCCCGCCCTGGAGCCTCGCCCTCCGCCACGATGAGCAAATGAACGCGAGCGAGGGCATGAAATTTAAATTCCACTCAGGGGAGAAAGTGCTGTGCTTCGAGCCTGACCCCACCAAGGCGCGAGTGCTGTACGATGCCAAGGTGCCGCCGCGGAGGGACAGGGAGGAGGCGCGGGCCGGGGGCCCCGGGACGGGAGGCGGATGCGGGCGTGGGCTGCGGCGCGGAGCAGGGAAAGCGGCGGGGCCCCGGCGCCCCATGCCCGTGGCTCCTGGGCCTGCGCGGCGCCGCGCGGGCACCAGGGCGCGCTCGCGGGACGCTGTGCGAAGGAGTAGGGGCACAGGCGCTTCCGCTTCCGCCCTGCGCGCGGGGCTGCGCACGCGCCGTCGTAAACCTCGCGCGTGCGGTGTCGCAATGCTGGAACAGTAGTGTCGGTTTGCGAGCGCGACGCTAGCAAGAGCCCGGTGTCTGTCAGCCAGGCCTCTTGCCGGAGGCCACTCTGCACGAGTTAAATCTATGCTGCGCTCTCTAGCGCTGCGTGGCCTCTGGTGGAACTCCCTGACCGACCGACTCAGGTCCAAACTCATAGCGTCACAGTGCTGGTCGGCGATTCGCTACGTCGGGGCTCCATTCGAGTGTGGGTCCGATTCCTCCCGTAGGGCAAGGTTTACTCGGTGACTTCGTCCCCTGGGGCCTTGTCACGGTTAAGTTTTCAATCCCTGAGACGTGCCCGATCCCGTCCATCTACGTCTCGGGGGTATTGAGTCACATCTGCAAGTCCTCAGGCCTTGATGGCGGGAGGGAGTGGGCATCGCAGTCCTGGGGTGGGAGCTCACCCAGGGCCCCAGCTGCGTCTGGGTAGCTCTGCCCTCTGGGGGACTTCTCAAGGCCTCCGGGCTGTGCGTGTTGTACTTTACAGTACTGCCCTGGTAGCCCCTGTCTCTTTGCTGTGCCTCCTACCTCCTCTCGCTGAGTCTTCCCAGGGGTGACACGCCCCATCATTTGCCCCAGATGTTCCCTCTGGGGACACCGCTGGGAAGGATGGTGTAATCTGACAGACATCCTGACCCTGGAAGCATTGGAGCCGGGGAGACTACAACTCCCAGAGCTCTCAGTGCTGCAGCTCGCTTCTCCAGCCTGGACTCTCCTTAAACGACACATCGGCCGGCCAGTGGCTTTCGAAGCTGCACTGTGTCTCACAGTCAGAGGCCAATCATGGGGTGGTTGGAGGGATGTTTCCTATTTTGAGGCATCCACTCAGGGGAAAAATGGAATTGAAAGGAAAAATGTTTCAACCCAGCTCTGGGTCTAAAAAAGAAAAGAATGCTTTCTTTTCTTTTAATAAAAGGTCTATGATCTAGTTTTTCCGATCCAGCTTCTAGTATTCTGGATGTTTTATCATCTGTGGACAATATTGCCTGTTTTCAGATTGTCGATGTTATTGTTGGAAAAGACGAAAAAGGCAGAAAAATCCCAGAATATCTGATCCATTTTAATGGTTGGAACAGAAGGTGAGTGTACTTGCTAAACTGAACTGAAAATTGATAATGTTTGCAGCACAGGTACATTGCAAACTTCTCTGTTAAGTTTTACAGACACTTGTAGAAAAGCTTCATTTCCTGTTTTTGCTTTTTTATCAACCTTGCCTATTCTGAAGAACGATTACTTTTAAGTCAGTTGTATTTGGATTCTCTGTGGGAAGTTAGGGAAACCCCAGTTGCTTTTGTGTCTGAATTCCTTTTTCAGTTTGTTAGAATCTTTTTTGTGATTTTAAAATATTTAAATAGTTTTCTAAAGTTAATTATTCTGGGGCACCTCTTTCCATGTGAGGTGCTTTTAGCATTTGTTTCATATCAAACTAAAACACTGAATTGTACAATCCTTTTCCTTTTTTGTTTGATTAGCTGGGATAGATGGGCAGCTGAAGATCATGTCCTTCGTGACACGGATGAAAATCGGAGATTACAGCGTAAACTGGCAAGAAAAGCTGTAGCTCGCCTGTAAGAATTCAAAAATTGTGACATTAAGTGTTATTCAATGTGTTTCATTGTTCAGAATTTCAGAAGTCAAAATATGGTAAACATGGTTGAAGTGTATAGTGTGAGTCTGTTTGTATTGTAAGTAACTCCCGTGTTTTCAGCAGTTACTATGTAATATTCTGGAAATGAGATTACCACTTAGGTTCTAAGGTTCAATTGTTTCTCAAATACTTAAGAATCATTGTTTATTATATTTTGTTTTTACCTCAAGACCCATATCGGTTAATATGGAAATTTATTTCAATCGTGTTTATCTTTTTCAGGAGACGCACAGGAAGAAAGAAGAAACGCTGCAGGTTGCCTGGTGTCGACTCCGTCTTAAAAAGCCTCCCCGTTGAAGAAAAAGATGAAAATGATGAAAACTGTGAGTGCCTTGACTTCATTTTCTCTGGCTAAAAGAACTTTTACCTAGTTCTTTTATTCTGCAGGATTGAAGGGGAGGATTCATTAAAATTATAGACAGGGAAACATTTTAAGCTCATTACATAAAACATTTGTCCCTTTTGTTTTTGACAAAGTAGTAAATAAGTCCATAATTAGACCTCATTAATCATGCTCACAACCACTGCCTTCTTAGCCAGTGTCTTTATACTAATGCCTCAGATTTTCTTCTTGGCACCTTCTGGGCTGTGGTCCCACTTATGAATGCAACAGGGAACCGTAGGATCCTAGGTGACTGAACACTTTCAGATACATTAACTTGTCATTTTTGCATTCATTGAAATTGGTGTTATGTTTCACAAAATAAATTTGTTCGCCAAGTACAGTATTTGTGTTCAGCACTTCAAATATATGCAGGACTGCAGTTTATTATTGCAGTATGACACTTCCCCTTAAAGAATTGTAAGGGTTAGGGAAGTAGCTAGTGCAGGTTTGACTGATGTTTTGTCTTTTACCTAGCAATAAGCAGTTCCACTGATGACAGCAGTGAAGAAAAGGATGAAGAAATAAGTGAAGAAAGTGATATTGAAGAAAAGACTGAAGTGGTACAAAGTTTTTATTATAAAAACTCCCTTGTATATATATTAGTGGTAAAATTATGTGGTAAAATTCACCAGTTGTAAATTATTTTGTAAAAATATATTTTTTTAGCCAAATACTGTGAAGTTGTCCTTGATAGTTAAAGGAAAATAACCCTTATTTATAGTCATTGTACGACCCTGTCAGTGGCTCTTTATACCCATAAGGTGCTTTCACAAATCATAGTTATTCTCTTTCCGATCAATTGTAAGCTTTATTTTTATAATGGTGATTAATTTTTAAATGTGTATCAAAGTATGGCATCTTCTGCCTGCCTTCAGAGTTAACAAATCCCACTGGTAAACTTAAACAGGAGAAACAGAATACGCATTTGCAAAGTGCCCGAAAACAAGCTAATTTTAACCCTTAACATACTTTTCTCTGGAACACGTTAGCATCATCATCGGTGTCAATGTTGAGGAGTAACTGGGTTTGTTTCATAGTAAGTGCTCATGTGTTAGTCTTTCTTTGAATATAGATGTTAAAAATGGAATTGTGGTATTGCAGAAGGAAGAACCAGAGCTGCACACGAAAAGGGAAATGGAAGAAAGAACAATAACTATAGAAATCCCTGAAGTTCTGAAGAAGAAGCTTGAGGATGATTGTTACTACATCAACAGGAGGAAACGGGTATACAGGGAGAGCACATAAAACATGGATTTCTAATACAGGTTTTGTTTAGCCATATTTTGCAGTCACAGACTCAAAACAGTTGAGAAACTTGGAAGAGTGGAATTCACATTTTAAGTTTTGGACTGAGTCAGGTTTTAAAGTTCTCTGACAATAGTGGTGTGCTATTGATTAAATTACTGTGCAGGTAGTCTTTCCCAGCTCTGCCTGCCCATTAGAATCCTCTCGGGAGCTTTGCAACCTCAAGAGGTTGAGATGCATTTGGTCTGGTGGAAGCCAGCTGTGGACATAGTCTTGGAAGCGCCCCAGGATCACTAAGATGAAAATCACTGCTTACATTTATTTTAAAAGTGAAAACCATAATCTACATGGGGATATGCTCAGTAGAAGAAAAAAAGATCAGAGAGCTCAAAGCATATTTATTTAGAAGATTTTCCTCTGAGCAGAATTGGCTTTATTTTTTTGAGTTTTAAGAAAGGGTAGAGACAAGATCACTGTTTCTTGAACTATGTGATTTATACAATGGGATACATATAACAGATGAATATATTTTTGTTAACAGTTAGTGAAACTTCCATGCCAGACCAACATCATAACTATTTTGGAATCCTACGTGAAGCATTTTGCTATCAATGCAGCCTTTTCAGCCCATGAGAGGCCTCGTCACCATCATGCTGTGCCACACACCAACATGAATGTGCATTATATCCCGGCAGAGAAGAAGTGAGTAGGGGGTGGAGGGCACTGCTGTCCCCTGGTTCTCTCTCTGTATCTTAGAGAAGTGACTTCCATTTAGAACAGGTAACACTGTCTCCATTTCTGTAATTTGGAGTTTATCTAATATATTACTTAATAATTAGCTTAATTCATTTACTAATAGTAACTAATTTCGTAACAGAATACTGTCCCTTTTTCAAAATTAAGTCACTGTTCAGGCCTGTAATCTGGATGCCTTGAGAGTGTGCACTGCTCTAACACTAAGACCAGCTTTTGTCAGTGATACGTTGTAGGGAAATAACTTGTTTCCTTGAGAAGCACCAGAATGGGTGATGAGAATTTCACCAAGACTTGTTTGCACATGGGTCTTTATTCCAGTTCAGGTAATTGTCCTCATAGTCTGCCTTGCTCATGTGACCCAGCAAAGAGCAGGAGTGGAGGCAGACAGGGAGATTGTTGGAGTCGAAACAAGCATGAGGAGTAGATCACTGGGCCTGCACCCTTCCGCTCCCAGGGATCGCAGTCTGTCCCCCTTCTGCAGCACATGAATGTACTCACATATTCATGCAGCACTCATGGTGCTTAATGTATTTGTGTTCAGTGTGCTAAATTAAAACTACTGGTGTGTACTTTCTGCACTTTGTTACTTATTCTGATTTAATTGTTAGCATTTACAAATTCATTTCGTTCTTTATTTAAGTTTAAAACTCCACCTTATTAAAAATGTGAAACTTCATCATGACCTTTTGGAAAGTATTGCATCTCTAATCTTTTCTTTTTGATTCTCCTAGCGTTGACCTTTGTAAGGAGATGGTGGATGGATTAAGGATAACTTTTGATTACACTCTCCCATTGGTTTTGCTCTATCCGTATGAACAAGTGCAGTATAAAAAGGTGACTTCGTCCAAATTTTTTCTTCCAATTAAAGAAAGTGCCACCAACCCTAATAGGTAAGTTAGACAGCGTGCAGTTGGGCCATGAGATGTCAGCAAATGATTTCTCATTTCCACCTGACGCTGTGGGGCCCGCAGGTCTGGGGGAGGGCGAAGGCTCAAAGTGCCCGTGCTGCCGGGGTTTTCCTGGGTTAGCTAAGTCCTTTGCTTTCAGATGGCTCTGAAAGATTTTACCAAGTGAAGATTCCAGTGCCAAAACTTGGTTGGATTTTGAGCAGCTGTCGCCATCTTTCCAAAGACAGTTGGGCAAAGAGAGCACAGGCTGAGAAGGGTAGAAGATGTGGGTTTGAATTGAGTTCCCTCACGTACTGGTTGTGTGCCTTGGGGAGGCTTTCTGTGCCTTTTGCTTCTGCCTCTGGACAATGGAAAGAACATCTTGTTCGGGTGGTTATTACATGAGGAAGTTCGTGACGGGCTGGCCACCTTTGGCTCTCAAGTAAAGGTTAGTTCCCTTCCGCGCCATGTCCCCACTTTGTTCCCTCACTGACCGAGCACGCCCCAGTCTCTATTTTTTTGCTGGAGAGGAGGGGGGAAATCCCCCAACCTTAGGTCTGTACTTCATCTGTATAAGCTGCTTCCCTGTCTCCCTCATGCTCCTCTTCACGAGGGAGCGCTCTGTTTTCACGTCCACTCCTCCATCTCCCCTTGCCTGCCTTCCAGCTGCCTTTGTCCACCACTGCCCCTGCTCGCCCTGCTCTCCCAGGGAGGCACTGACGCTTCCCACCCGCAGCGCTCCGTGCTCTGTACCAGCCCCCTTTCCCCTGCATCCCCTTCTTGCCCTTCACAGCACCTTTACCCTCATTCTCTGTCTGCTTTATGACCTCTCTTCTCAGGCTGCTACCCTTCCCTTTGGTTTCGTCTCAGATGAGAGGTCTGTGCAGTTCATTCAGGGTCTCTCTGGATGCCCCCATGCTCTACTTCAAACCTCAAGGTTCCCAGTGTCCGGTCCGGGGTAGACTGTGTTTCACAAGGTCGGACTGATACTTGGGGCCTTTCTAGCCCTGTTGAGTAGTTACACTGTGAGGAGAGAATGTAGTACGCTTGTTCTCTCGAGCAGGGTCCCTCAGCCTTGCGCCTATTGATGTTTGAGCTGGATCACTCTCTGGTGGGGCCACCCTGGCCACTGGGGGATACAGAGCAGCATCTCCAGCCTCCACCCACTACATGCCAGGAGCACTTCCCCAGCTGTGACAACCTAAGTTGTCTCCCCACAGTACTGGTATCCCCTGGCTGAGCAAAATCACTCTCAGTTGAGCACCACTGCTCTAAGACAAATATAAAGGGGGCATCACTGTCTTAATGCTAGCGTGCCTCAGAAATATGGAGAGGATTACAATGATTTAGTATGTCTAACTCCTCTCAGAAAACATTTGTTTTGGCACATTTGGAAGTGAAAGTGTATAACTGCCCTGCAGTGGAGTCAAGAGTATGTGTTCTATTTGGACTAAAGGAAGACATTGAAGAACCCCTCTAAGTTTTGCAGAGATCCTGTGCACTGGGTGTGTATGATGATCTCCCCTCTTCCACAGGAACCAGGAGGAGCTGTCTCCAAGCCCCCCTTTGTTGAATCCATCCACACCACAGTCCACGGAGAGTCAGCCAACCACAGGTGAACCGGCCACCCCCAAAAGGCGCAAAGCCGAGCCAGAAGCCTTGCAGTCCCTGAGGCGGTCAACACGCCACTCTGCCAACTGCGACAGGCTGTCTGAGAGCAGTGCCTCTCCTCAGCCCAAGCGCCGGCAGCAGGACACGTCCGCCAGCATGCCCAAGCTGTTCCTGCACCTGGAAAAGAGTAGGTCCATTCCGGGGCGCAGTGAGGCCATTTACTTTGTGCTTGGCCTGGGCCAGGCACTGCACTCCTGAAAGGAGTCCCAGCAGCAGGAGGGCCTAGGGAAAGAATGGGGACAAGCCCATGGTCACACCCACATTTGCGTATTCATCTGGAAATCCAGCTCAGGAGTTTGGCCCCCCACCAAGGCCCATGAGCAGCTGCTGGGAGCAGAGCCCCCACGCCTCCAGTCCAGCAGTTGAATGTGTGGCGCCAGCTGGTTTAGCTCAGTCTCATGAGTCTTTAGCAGTCAGCACCCCTCGTTCCCTACCCCTAGCCCTAATTTACCATACTAGGCAATCACTAATTATTTCCTGTCCCTATGGATGTGCTTCTACTGGGCATCAATTCATATCCTGGAATCATACAATAAATGGCCTTTTGTCTGTGGCTTATTTCACTTAGCATAATATTTTCAAGGTTGATCATGTTGTAGCCTGTATTATACTTGTTTCTTTTCCCTTTTTTCTGGCAAATAATATTCCAGGTACTATCTTTTATAATGGGAAAACTTTACTGTTAAAGATTAATAACTTCCCTGCCGGTTGTAATGGTCTTCTGGCATTCTTTAGTTCAGTAGCTGTGTGATGTTCAAGTGAATAATTAACATCTTTTCCTTTTTAAGAGACACCTGTGCATAGCAGATCATCCTCGCCTGTTCCTCTGACCCCTAGCAGGGAAGGGAGTACTGTGTTTGCCGGCTTTGAAGGCAGAAGAACTAATGAAATAAACGAGGTAAGTGTTCGTGTTTGCTGGTCATCCACAGTGAGGCCGTCTCTGGGTGCTTAAGTCCTGTGGGAGGAAGTTGGGTTCCCTTAGAAGCGTTATGTTGCTCTTGCTGTGGGTAATAGCAAAAATGTTCACATGATGATGCTTAAATAACACTGTGTTTTTGGTTTCTAAAATAAGAATATAATTAGGCTTCCAGCCATATGCTTATACCCATCATTTATCTTAAATAAGTACACATATTGAAATATGAGTATTTCTGTTTTATAAAGCAGGCATTGGCACACTTTTTCTACAGAAGGCCAGACAGCAAGTACTTTAGACTTTGCAGGCTACACTGTGTCCAGAATATCTATCTACAAAAGCAGCCATAGACACTATGTAAATGAATGGGTGTGCTGTGTTCCAATAAAACTTTATAGACACTGAATTTTGAGTATCATAAATTTTTTTTGGTATCATTAATCTATAATTACATGAGCAACATTATGTTTACTAGACACCCCCCATCACCAAGTTCCCCCCACATACCCCATTGCAGTCACTGTCCATCAGCGTACTAAGATGCTGTAGAATCACTACCTGTCCTCTCTGTGCTGTACAGCCTTCCCGTTGCCGCCCTCCCCAAAATATGCATGCTAATCGTAATGCCGCCTTTCTTTTTCTTCCCCCGTGATCCCACCAATCCTCCCTGGTCCCTTTCCCTTTGGTAACTGTTAGTCCATTCTTGGGTTCTGTGAGTCTGCTGCTGTTTTGTACCTTCAGTTTTTCCTTTGTTCTTATACTCCACACATGAGTGAAATCATTTGGTACTTGTCTTTCTCCGCCTGGCTTATTTCATGAGGATAATCCCCTCTAGCTCCATCCATATTGTTGCAAATGGTCGGATTTGTCTTCTTCTTATGGCTGAATAATATTCCATTGTGTATATGTACCACCTCTTCTTTATCCATTTATCTACTGATGGACACTTAGGTTGCTTCCATTTCTTGACTATTGTAAATAGTGCTGCAATAAACATAGGGGTGCATCTGTCTTTTTCAATCTGGGCTACTGCATTCTTAGGATAAATTTCTAGGAGTGGAATTCCTGGGTGAAATGGTATTTCTATTTTGAGTTTTTTGAGGAATCTCCATACTACTTTCCACAATGGTTGAACTAATTTACATTGCCACCAGCAGTGTAGGAGGGTTCCCCTTTCTCCACAACCTCGCCAACATTTGTTGTTGTTTGTCTTTTGGATGGTGGCCATCCTTACTGGTGTGAGGTGATATCTCATTGTGGTTTTAATTTGCATTTCTCTGATGACAAGCGATGTGGAGCATCTTTTCATGTGTCTGTTGGCCATCTGAATTTCTTCTTTGGAGAACTGTCTGTACAGTTCCTCTGACCATTTTTTGATTGGATTATTCACTTTTTGTTTGTTGAGGTGCGTGACCTATTTATATATTTTGGATGTCAACCCTTTATCGGTTCTGTCATTTAGGAATATATTCTCCCATACCGTAGGATGCCCTTTTGTTCTATTGGTGGTGTTCTTTGCTATACAGAAGCTTTTCAGTTTCATGTAGTCCCAGTTGTTCACTTTTGCTTTTGTTTCCCTTGCCCAGGGAGATATGTTCATGAAGAAGTCGCTCATGTTTATGTCTAAGAGATTTTTGCCTGTGTTTTTTTCTAAGAGTTTTATGGTTTCATGGCTTACATTCAGGTATTATCCATTTCAAATTTAATTTTGTGTATGTGGTTAGACAATGATCCAGTTTCATTCTCTTACATGTAGCTGTCCAGTTCTGCCAACACCAGGTTTTGAAGAGGCTGAGTATCATAAATTTTTATGTGTTTCAAGATACTGTTCTTCTTTTGGTGTTTTTAGAACCATTTGAAAATATAAAGTCCAGACAAGATATAATACCCATTCTCCTTAAAGTTTTCCAAAAATAGAAGAGGAGGGAATACTCCCAAACTCATTCTATGAGGCCAGCATTACTCTAATACCAAAACCACACAAAGACACCACAAAAAAAAAGAAAACTACAGACCGATATCCCTGATGAACACAGATGCAAAAATACTCAGCAAAACATTAGCAAACTGAATTCAAAAACACATCAAGAGGATCATACGCCATGACCAAGTGGGATTCATCCCAGGGATGCAAGGATGGTACAACATTCAAAAATCCATCAACATCATCCACCACATCAACAAAAAGAAGGACAAAACCACATGATCATCTCCATAGATGCTGAAAAAGCATTTGACAAAATTCAACATCCATTCATGATAAAAACTCTCAGCAAAATGGAAATAGAGGGCAAGTAGCCAAGCATAATAAAGGTCATATAAGACAAACCCACAGCCAACATCATACGTAACAGCAAGAAGCTGAAAGCTTTTCCTCTAACATCAGGAACAAGACAAGGATGCGCACTCTCCCCACTTTTATTCAACATAGTACTGGAGGTCCTAGCCATGGCAATCAGACAAAACAAAGAAATAAAAGGCATCCAGACTGGTAAGGAAGAAGTTACACTGCCCCTGTTTGCAGATGACATGATATTGTACAGAAAAACCCTAAAGAATGCATTCCAACACTACTAGAACTAATATCTGAATTCAGCAAAGTTGCGGGATACAAAATTAATACACAGAAATCTGTTGCATTCCTATACATTAACGATGAACTAGCAGAAAGAAAAATCAGGAAAAAAATTCCATTCACAATTGCATCAAAAAAAAAAATACCTAGAAATAGAGGAGGAGCCAATATGGCAGCGTGAGTAGTTCAGCAGAAATCTCCTCCCAAAAACATATATATTTTTGAAAATACAGCAAACACAACTATTCCTAAAAGAGACACCAGTGGATACAGTACAACAGCCAGGCTACATCTACATCTGCGAGAACTCAGCATCACATGAAGGGGGTAAGATATAAGCCACGGCCCAGCGGGACGCGAACGCCCCCATATCCCAGACCCCAGTGGGAAGAAAGGAGTCGGAGTGGGGAGGGAGTGGAAGTACAGGGCTGCTAAACAACCAGCTCTAGAAATCTGCACCAGGAGTGCAGACAGTGCATGGGGTGCTGGATGCTAGAGAAACGGAAAAGCAAAACCTGCAAGCAGGTCACCGCAAATGGCACCCCTGAGACAAAAGAAAAGCAAGTGCTTTTTCCAAGTCTTAAAGGGACAGGGACCTCACAGCTGGACAAAGTCATTCCAACACAAGCACCCCAGCACCTGGGAATCTGGGGAACTCTAGATGACCTAACCCCCTGGGCGGCAGCGCAGCTCTGAAGCCCCTCATGACAATATGCAGCCTGTCAGTTGTTCCCCCCAACCTGCGCAGACCCCGACACACTGGCCCAGTAGTGGGAGAGCGGCAGCACGCGCCGGGGGAGGTGGCGCCAGAGGGGCCCCGGAGCGGCCTGAGTGAGCCCGCGGCAGCAGTGGCCAAGTGGCCCGGGGCCAGCCCACATGGGCCGGCGGCAATGGGGGCAACAGAGCGGCCCACGCAAGCCCACAGCAGTGACACCTGAGTGGCCTGGGACTGGTCCTAATGGGCCAACAGCAGTGGCGACAGAGCGGCCCACATGAGCCCACGGTGGTGGTGACGGAGGGGGCCAGGAACGGCCTGTGCAAGCACATGGCGGCAGCGCCAGAGGGGCTGGGAGCGGCCGGCGCGAGCCTGTGGTGCAGGAGCGGCCCGCACACGCCGGCAGAGGCAGCGCCAGAGGTTCCAGGAGCAGCCCATGTGTGCCGGTGGTGGTGGGGCCCGAGGGGCCTGGGAGAGGCCCGCGGGAGCTGGCAGCAGCAGCAGAGGAGCAGTCCAGGAGCAGCCGTGCCCCCAGCAGCCGCTCAGCCCAGCACAACGACACCCGGGCCAGACCCAAAGGCCGCTGTTGATACACAGCTGCTCGGCAGGGGCACCGCTTTCACTGGAGAGCGAACCCGGCATGTGTGCCACTCCCCACAGGACTCTGCACTACTCTGACGGAGACCCCACCCACAGCAGCTTAGGGATTAATCCGGAAGCTGCTCCAGGAGTGCGGATAACCAACACAGGCAGTGGAGAAGGGCAAGGTGACCAGCAAGCAGGAAAGACTTTGTTCTCCCAGCTGATACATGCGCTACTGGCCTGCAGCTACCTCTATCACCATGAAAAGGCAGAAGAATTTAGTCCAGGCCAAAATAGTCCAGACAATTCCTGAGAGAGGGACGGAGAGTATAGACCTAGCCAAACTCCCAGAAAAAGAATTCAAAATAAAGGTCAAAACCGTACTGATGGATATTCAGACAAATATGCAAGAGCTAAGGGATGAAGTCTGGAGGGAGATTACAAAAATGAAACAATCTGTGAAAGAATTTAAGAGCAGACTAGATGGGGTGCAAGAGGCTGTTAATGGAATAGAAGTCAGAGAACAGGAACGCAGAGAAGCTGACACAGAGAGAGATAAAAGGATCTCCAGGAATGAAAGAATATTAAGAGAACTGTGTGGCCAGTCCAAACGAACAATATTTGCATTATAGGGGTACCAGAAGAAGAAGACAGAAAAAGGGATAGAAAGAGTATTTGAAGAAATAATTGCTGAAAACTTCCCCAAACTGGGGGAGGAAATAATTGCTCAGAACACGGAAGCACACTGAACTCCCAACAGAAGGGACGCAAAGAGGACAACACTAAGACATAATAATTAAAATGACAAAGATCAAGGACAAGGACAGAGAATTAAAGGCAGCTAGAGTGAGGAAAAAGGTCACCTACAAAGGAAAACGCATCAGGCTATCATCAGACTTCTCAACAGAAACCTTACAGGCCAGAAGAGAATGGCATGATATATTTAATGCAATGAAACAGAAGGGCCTTGAACCAAGGATACTGTATCCACCACGATTACCATTTAAATATGAAGGAGGGATTAAACAATTCCCAGACAAGCAAAAGTAAAGGGAATTTACCTCCCACAAAACACCTCGACAGGGTATTTTAGAGGGACTGCTCAAGATGGGAGCACTCCTAAGACTAAATAGAGTCACCAGAGAAAATAAAATCACAGCAAAGAAAGACCAACCAAATACTAACTAAAGACAAAACATAAAATCAACTACCCACAAAAGCAGTCAAAAGAAACACAAAAGAGCATAGAACAAAACACCCAACATATGAAGAATGGAGGAGGATGAACAAGAAGGGAGAAAAATAAAGAATCACCAGACAGTCTTTATAATAGCTCAATAAGTGAGTTATGTTAGACAGTAAGATACTAAAGAAGCTAACCTTGAACCTTTGGTAACCACGAATCTAAAGCCTGCAATGGCAATAAGTACATATCTTTCAATAATCACCCTAAATGTAAATGGACTGAATGCACCAATCAAAAGACACAGAGTAATAGAATGGATAAATAAGCAAGACCCATCTGTATGCTGCTTACAAGAGAGACTCACCTCAAACCCAAAGACAAGCACAGACTAAAAGTCAAGGGATGGAAAAAGATATTTCATGCAAACAACAGGGAGAAAAAACCAGGTGTTGCAGTACTAGTAACAGACAAAATAGACTTAAAAACAAAGAAAGTAACAAGAGATAAAGAAGGACATTACATAATGATAAAGGGCTCAGTCCAACAAGAGGATATAACCATTATAAACATATATGCACCCAATACAGGAGCACCAACATATGTAAAACAAATACTAACAGAACTAAAGGAGGAAATAGAATGCAATGCATTCATTTTAGGAGACTTCAACACACCACTCACTCCAAAGGATAGATCCACAAGACAGAAAATAAGTAAGGACACAGAGGCACTGAACAACACACTAGAACAGATGGACCTAATAGACATCTGTAGAACTCTACATCCAAAAGACACAGGATACACATTCTTCTCAAGTGCACATGGAACATTCTCCAGAATAGACCACATACCAGGCCACAAAAAGAGCCTCAGTAAATTCCAAAAGATTGAAATTCTATCAACCAACTTTTCAGACCACAAACGTATAAAACTAGAACTAAATTGTACAAAGAAAACAAAAAGCTCACAAACACATGGAGGCTTAACAACATGCTCCTAAATAATCAATGGATCAATGAACAAATTAAAATAGAGATCAGGTAATACATGGAAACAAATGACAACAACAACACGAAGCCCCAAATTCTGTGGGACACAGTGAAAGCAGTCTTAAGAGGAAAGTATATAGCAAACCAGGCATATTTAAAGAAGGAAGAACAACCCCAAATGAATAGTCTAACGTCACAATTATCCTAATTGGAAAAAGAACAAATGAGGCCTAACGGCAGCAGAAGAAGAAACATAATAAAGATCAGAGAAGAAATAAACAAAACTGAGAAGAATAAAACAATAGAAAAAATCAATGTAACCAAGAGTTGGTTCTTTGAGAAAATGAACAAAATAGATAAGCCTCTAGCCAAACTTATAAGAGAAAAAGAGAATCAATACACATAAACAGAATCAAAAAAGAGAAAGGAAAAATCATGACAGACTCCACAGAAATACAAAGAATTATTAGAGACTACTATGAAAACCTATATGCTAACAAGCTGGAAAACCTAGAAGAAATGGACAACTTCCTAGAAAAATACAAACTTCCAAGACTGACCAAGGGAAGAAACACAAAATTTAAACAAACCAATTACGAGTAAAGAAATTGAAGTGGTAATCAAAAAACTACCCAAGAACAAAACCCCCAGGCCAGATGGATTTACCTTGGAATTTTATCAGACATACAGAGAAGACATAATACCCATTCTCCTTAAAGTTTTCCAAAAAAATAGGAGGGAATACTCCCAAACTCATTCTATGAAGCCAACGTCACCCTAATACCAAAACCTAATACCAAGAACCCTCCAAAAAAGAAAATTACAGACCAATATCCCTGATGAACGTAGATGCAAAAATACTCAACAAAATATTAGCAAACCAAATTCAAAAATATATCAAAAGGATCATACACCACGACCAAGTGGGATTCATCCCAGGGATGGAAGGATGGTACAACATTCGAAAATCCATCAACATCATCCACCACATCAACAAAAAGAAGGGCAGAAACCACATGATTATCTCCATAGATGCTGAAAAAGCATTCGACAAAATTCAACATCCATTCATGATAAAAACTCTCAGCAAATGGGCATAGAGGGCAAGTAGCTCAACATAATAAAGGCCATATATTATAAACCCCCAGCCAATATCATACTGAACAGCGAGAAGCTGAAAGCTTTTCCTCTGAGATCGGGAGCAGGACAGGGATGCCCACTCTCCCCACTGTTATTCAACATAGTCCTGGAGGTCCTAGCCATGGCAATTAGACAAAACAAAGAAATACAAGGAATCCAGGTTGGTAAAGAAGAAGGCTAACTGTCACTATTTCCGATGACAAGATATTGTACATAAAAACCCCTAAAGACTCCACTCCAAAACTACTAGAACTGATATCGGAAGAAAGCAAAGTTGCAGGATACAAAATTAACACACATAAATCTGTGGCTTTCCTATACACTAAAAATGGACCAATAGAAAGAGAAATCAGGAAAACATTTCCATTCACAATTGCATCAAAAAGAATAAAATACCTAGGAATAAACCTAACCAAAGAAGTGAAAGAGCTATACCCTGAAAACTATAAGACACTCTTAAGAGAAATTAAAGAGGACACTCTCAAATGGAAACTCATTCCATGCTCTTGCTGGGAATAATTAAAATCGTTAAAAAGGCCATCCTGCCCAGAGCAATATACAGATTTGATGCAATCCCTATCAAATTACCAACAACCTTCTTCAACAAACTGGAACAAATAGTTAAAAAACTCATATGGAAACACAAAAGACCCCGAATAGCCAAAGCAAACCTGAGAAGGAAGAACAAAGTGGGGGGGGGGGATCTCACTCCCCAACTTCAAGCTCTACAAAGCCATAGTAATCAAGACAATTTGGTACTGGCCCAAGAACAGAGCCACAGACCAGTGGAACAGAATAGAGACTCCAGACATTAACCCAAATATATATGGGCAATTAATATATGATAAAGGAGCCATGGACATACAATGGGGAAATGACAGTCTCTTCAACAGATGGTGCTGGCAAAACTGGACAGCTACATGTAGGAGAATGAAACTGGATCACTGTCTAACCCCATACACAAAAGTAAATTCGAAATGGATCAAAGACCTGAATGTAAGTCATGAAACCATAAAACTCTTAGAACAAAACATAGGCAAAAATCTCTTGGACATAAACATGAGTGACTTCTTCATGAACATATCTCCCTGGGCAAGGAAAACAAAAGCAAAAATGAACAAGTGGGACTTTATTAAGCTGAAAAGCTTCTGTACAGCAAAAGACACCATCAATAGAACAAAAAGGTACCCTACAGTATGGGAGAATATATTTGTAAATGACAGATCCGATAAAGGTTTGACATCCAAAATATATAAAGAGCTCACGCACCTGAACAAACAAAAAGCAAATAATCCAATTAAAAAATGGACAGAGGAGCTGAACAGACAGTTCTCCAAAGAAGAAATTCAGATGGCCAACAGACACATGAAAAGATGCTCCACATCCCTAGTCATCAGAGAAATGCAAATTAAAACCACAATGAGATATCACCTCACACCAGGGAGAATGGCTACCATCCAAAAGACAAAGAACGACAATTGTTGGCGAGGTTGTGGAGAAAGGGGAACCCTCCTGCACTGCTGGTGGGAATGTAAATTAGTTCAGCCATTGTAGAAAGTAGAAAGGAGGTTCCTCTAAAAGCTCAAAATAGACATACCATTTGACCCAGGAATATCCAATTCTAGGAATTTATCCTAAGAATGCAGCAGCCAAATTTGAAAAAGACAGATGCACCCCTATGTTTATCACAGCACTATTTACAATAGCCAAGGAATGGAAACAACCTAAGTGTCCATCAGTAGATGAATGGATAAAGAAGAGGTGGTACATATACACAATGGAATATTATTCAGCCATAAGAAGAAAACAAATCCTACCATTTCCAACAACATGGATGGAGCTAGAGGGTATTATGCTCAGTGAAATAAGCCAAGTGGTGAAAGAGAAATACCAAATGATTTCACTCATATGTGGAGTATAAGAACAAAGAAAAACTGAAGGAACAAAACAGCAGCACAATCACAGAACCCAAGAATGTACTAACAGTTGCCAAAGTGAAAGTGACTTGGGAGAATGGGAGGGAAGGGAGGGATAAGGGTGCAGGAGAAGAAAGGGCAAAGTTTGATTAGCATGTATGATGTTGGTAGGTAATGGGGAGGGCTGTGCAACACAGAAAAGACAAGTAGTGATTCTACAGCATCTTACTACGCTGATGGACAGTGACTGTAATGGGGTTTGTGGGGGTTACTTGGTGAAGGGGGGACCCTAGTAAACATAATGTTCTTCATGTAATTGTAGATTAATGATAACAAAAAAAAGGAGCCTCAATAAATTCAGAAAGATAGAAATCCTACCAACCAACTTTTCAGACCACAAAGGTATGAAACTCGAAATAAATAGTATAAAGAAAGCAAAAAGGCTCACAAACACATGGAGGCTTAACAACATGCTCCTAAATAATCAATAGATTAATGACCAAATTAAAACAGAGATCAAGCAATATATGGAAACAAATGACAACCACAACACAAAGCCCCAACTTCTGTGGGACGCAGCAAAAGCAGTCTTAAAAGGAAAGTATATAGCAATCCAGGCATTAATAAAGAAGGCTTAAATAAAGAAGGAAGAACAAACCCAAATGAACAGTCTCACATCACAATTATCGAAATTGGAAAAAGAACAAATGAGGCCTAAAGTCAGCAGAAGGAGGGACATAATAAAGATCAGAGAAGAAATAAGTATAATTGAGAAGAATAAAACAATAGAAAAAAATCAATGAAACCAAGAGCTGGTTTTTTGAGAAAATAAACAAAATAGATAAGCCTCTAACCAGACTTATTAAGAGAAAAAGGGAATCAACACACATCAAGAGAATCAGAAACGAGAAAGGAAAACTTGTGACAGACCCCACAGAAATAAAAGAATTATTAGAGACTACTATGAAAACCTATATGCTAACAAGCTGGAAAACCTAGAAGAAATGGACAACTTCTTAGAAAAATACAACCTTCCAAGACTCACCAAGGAAGAAACAGAAAATCTAAACAAACCAATTACCAGCAACAAAATTGAAGTGGTAATCAAAAAACTACCCAGGAACAAAACCCCCAGGCCAGGTGGATTTACCTCAGAATTTTATCAGACATACAGAGAAGACATAATATCCATTCTCCTTAAAGTTTTCCAAAAAATAGAAAAGGAGGGAATACTACCAAACTCATTCTATGAAGCCAACATCACCCCAATACAAAAATCAGGCAAAGACCCCACCAAAAAAGAAAACTACAGACCAATATCCCTGATGAACATAGATACAAAAATACTCAACAAAATATTAGCAAACCAAATTCAAAAATACATCAAAAGGATCATACACCACGACCAAGTGGGATTCATCCCAGGGATGCAAGGATGGTACAACATTCGAAAATCCATCAACATCATCCACCACATCAACAAAAAGAAGGACAAAAACCACATGATCATCTCCATAGATGCTGAAAAAGCATTCAACAAAATTCAACATCCATTCATGATAAAAACTCTCAGCAAAATGGGCATAGAGGGCAAGTAGCTCAACATAATAAAGGCCATATATGATAAACCCAGAGCTAACATCATACTGAACAGCGAGAAGCTGAAAGTTTTTCCTCTGAGATCAAGAACAAGACAGGGACGCCCACTCTCCCCACTATTATTTAACATAGCACTGGACGTCCTAGCCACGGCAATTAGACAAAACAAAGAAATACAAGGAATCCAGATTTGTAAAGAAGAAGGCAAACTCACTATTTGCAGATGACATGATATTGTACATAATATCCACTAAAGACTCCACTCCAATACTACTAGAACTGATATCAGAATACAGCAAAGTTCCAGGATACAAAATTAACACACAGAAATCTGTGGCTTTCCTTTACACTAACAATGAACAAATAGATGGAGAAATCAGGAAAACAATCCCATTCACAACTGCATCAAAAAGAATAAAATACCTAGGAATAGACCTAACCCAAGAAGTGAAAGACCTATACCCTGAAAACTATAAGACACTCTTAAGAGAAATTAAAGAGGACACTAACAAATGGAAACTTATCACATGCTCTTGGCTAGGAAGAATTAATATCATCAAAAAGGCCATCCTGCCCAGAGCAATATACAGATTTGATGCAATCCCTATCAAATTACCAACTTCAATGAACTGGAACAAATAGTTAAAAAATTCATATGGAAACACCAAAGACCCCGAATAGCCAAAGCAATCCTGAGAAGGAAACACCAAAGACCCTGAATAGCCAAAGCAATCCTGAGAAGGAAGAATAAAGTAGGGGGGATCTCACTCCCCAACTTCAAGCTTTACTACAAAGCCACAGTAATCAAGACAATTTGGTACTGGCACAAGAATAGAGCTACAGACCAGTGGAACAGAATAGAGAGACTCCAGACATTAACCCAAACATATATGATCAATTAATATACAATAAAGGAGTGATGGACATACAATGGGGAAATGACAGTCTCTTCAACAGATGGTGCTAGCAAAACTGGACAGCTACATGTAAGAAAATGAAACTGGATCACTGTCTAACCCCATACACAAAGGTAAATTCGAAATGGATCAAAGACCTGAATATAAGTCATGAAACCATAAAACTCTTAGAAAAAAACTGAGGCGAAAATCTCTTGGACATAAACTTGAGTAACTTGTTCATAAACATATCTCCTTGGGCAAGGAAAACAAAAGCAAAAATGAACAAGTGGGACTACATCAAGATGAAAAGCTTCTGTACAGCAAAAGACACCATCAATAGAACAAAAAGGTATCCTACAGTATGGGAGAATACATTCATAAATGACAGATCCAATAAAGGGCTGACATCCTAAATATATAAAGAGCTCATGCACCTCAACAAACAAAAAGCAAATAATCCAATTAAAAATGGGCAGATGTGAACAGACACTTCTCCAAAGAAGAAATTCAGATGGCAAACAGACACATGAAAAGATGCTCCACATTGCTAGTCATCAGAGAAATGCAAATTAAAACCACAATGAGATATCACCTCACACCAGTTAGGATGGCCAGCATCCAAAAGACAAAGAACAAATGTTGGTGAGGATGTGGAGAAAGGGGAACCCTCCTACACTGCTGTTGTGAATGTAAGTTAGCTCAACCATTGTGGAAAGTAGTATGTAGGTTCCTAAGAAAACTCAAAATAGAAATAGCATTTGACCCAGGAATTCCACTCCTAGAAATTTACCCTAAGAATGCAGTTGCGCAGTTTGAAAAGGACATATACACCCCTATGTTTATCACAGCACTATTTATAATAGCCAAGAAATGGAAGCAACCCAAGTGTCCATCAGTAGATGAATGGATAAAGAAGATGTGGTACATATACACAATGGAATATTATTCAGCCATAAGATGAAAACAAATCCTACCATTTGCAACAACATGGATGGAGCTAATGGGTATTATGCTCAGCGAAATAAGCCAGGCAGAGAGAGACAAGTACCAAATGTAGCATGTTTCTTTTTGAGAGATTAGTGGGCGGCACATTTGGATCACATTTATTACAGTTATAAAAGTAAAGATTTGATTTCGGTCAAAAATAAAAAAGCAAAAACTATAATATATATGCTAATGTGTGATCTCTATGGAAAACACATACTTCTATCCTCTCATGCCCCCTACATCATAAATCCACTAGTAAGAAATGAAAGCTTAAAATTTTAGAATATGCATCTTGGTGTTTTTCTGTGTATTTACATAATAATTATACATACACCTTATATTGTGAATTTTCTTTTTTGCAAGTGTCATATTGATCTTATTTTTAGCTTAATCCTCTTTAACACAATACATTATACTATCATATTTCCTGAGATCATGCCCACAAAGAGTTTCATGGGAAAGTTAAAAGGGTGGCTTTAGAACTCCCATATTGGTTTGTGGTCATTGTTTCCTTCCATTTTCTGGTCCAACTGTGAAGCAACTCCTGAGGCACTAGAGGGACAGGAAGTTTAGGGGTGGGAATGTGACACTTAATTAGTGACATCTGTCTTCTGGCCTGAGAATGTCAAAGCATGTCTATTTCTGCAAGGATCCCAAATGCTGAGATCTATTGGTAATGGCGTGTTAAGATACAATAACAATGCATTCAATTTGTGCTTTTCCCAGGTCCTCTCCTGGAAACTTGTACCTGACAGTTATCCGCCAGGTGATCAGCCACCTCCACCCTCTTACATTTATGGGGCCCAACACTTGTTGCGATTATTTGGTACGAAATCCTGGTTCCTGCTGCCTTCTTTATTTTTCCCCCCTACTTTGTTTTCAGCATCTTGTTAGCTTATGTACATCTTGTGGCAATTTTGACATCTAAGAGAAATAATTGAACGGTGACCTCTTAACCAAAAGAAAAACAAAGAAGCAAAGACTGAATGGATCAAATTTCATAAAAATTGTGTTTTTAATATTTGTACTACTACTCTATCTTTATGTTCACTAAGTGTTTCTGGTTTTGTTTGATAATGTAGATGTTAATTTCAGTTCAAAGAAGGATAAGCAGGGACCCAGATGATCCCTGAGTTTTATCCTACTCATTGTAGATTCTGCTGGCTGTAAATGGTCTTGCTTTTATTTTTAATGCAGTGAAACTTCCAGAAATCCTTGGAAAGATGTCCTTTTCTGAGAAGAATCTAAAGGCTTTACTGAAGCACTTTGATCTGTTTCTGAGGTATTTTTATTACTTGGTGAAAACTTACTTCTGTAGCCTCACATATGACTTTACTGAACTTCTCTTGAGCAGATGTGGAAGCTAGCTAGCTGTGTGGTATTTTAAATAGTAGCAGTGTTACCTAAGTATGCTTAGTTCTAATTGTAATGTAATAGAGGGGTTTGGGGCTCTTGTTTCCATAATTTAGCTTTAAATTATGGTCTCTGAGTCGAGTATTCATTGTGCAGAGGTAAAATGTTTTGTGTCACTAGAAGAATCCACTTGGATAACCATGTGAGTAGAAAATTAATTTTCAGAAGCGGTTGATTGAGATTGATCATTTCGTTTTACATTTTTTATTCCGATGTACCCTAAGTATTAGACTTTTTCTGTTACATGTACAGAAACGAAAATATTAACATTTACAGGTTGAATTTTGGTGTTTACTTTAGAGTTCAGATAAATGACTAATAGTCTATGCTGACAGTTTGTGAATTCAGAGTAAGTTATTGTTTCCTTCACCTGACAGTGCCAGTCATTTTGTATCATAGGATCATTTGCCCCAAGGCTCTGCCCCTCCTCCCCTCCTTCACCACGCCTCGCCTTGTGGCAGGCCCCAGCCTCATCTATGCCTGTGGTCCAGCTCTCGCCGTCTGTCCCACCCAGCTGTCTATTGACCAGTTCTCCTTGGTATTGAAGGCTGGTTGTCACCCTGTGGTACCCAGTACTTCCTGTCTAGCTACCTGAGCTTGTTTCTTCCTTCTCCTTAAGGGGAGTACCTTTCCTTGTAGTCAGACCCCAACCTGCCCGAGCTAGTCAATTCGGATTTACCACAGAGTGGAGAGGATTCCAGCCAGAGAAATTGGTCTTGGGATTTTTAAAAGATACTTTCATGTAGGCATTTTAAATCAAGTGTCTGTGAGTAGAATTAGACTTTATAACATCTTATTTAGAAACAAGCTTCAAAAATATTCTCTTCCAGCCTCCCCCTCAAACAAACACTCTTATTTGGCATAAAAATTTTACAAGCCAAAATCAAATAATGCCAATAAAATATGAAGAGCTAGCTGCAAGTTAGCATAGTCAATTCTGCTCATTTTGAGTTATGCCCAGTTAAAATAGAAATTAGGATTTATGGAAATAACTTAGATTTATAAATACAGTAATTGGTTTTGAAAATGTATCCAAAGATGTCAACTAGAGAATCGGTGGACTCAATAATTGCTGTAAAAAGGATGCACAGAAGAAAACGTTAGCTCTTGAATGAATTTAGACTCAATTTTTAACCGAAGAAGGTGTTACAGAGGTTTATCCTTAAATTTATAGGTATTTAGACAGGCGAGAGGAGGCCAGGAAAATAGACACGAAGCTAATCAGCTCATTACTTAATACGGCCCATGTGAGAATGCTTTAGCCCTCCATGATGAAATCTTTGATGCTTCAAGGTCAAGGTAGCATATGTGTATGACAGACTCTTGAATGAGTAGCCACATTTTAATATCCATGATCAGATATAAGTCAGTCTTCTTGTTGGTGAGTTTTGGTACTACAAACTGGAACCATAACACCTTTTTGTATGGCAAATTCAGACCCAAAATGCTCTTTACTGGTTATATCATTCAATTTTGTTGTAACTTTGCCTATTATAAGCATTGGGAATCTCTCAAGTAATATTTGTTGAGTATAATTTATTTTTTATGGTTTGTTTTTAAAGCAGGAAAATGTGGATAGTCACTGAGGCCTTTTTTCCATAGAAGTGTTTTTATAATCAAGACAGCCGCCTAGCAGAACTTAGATTCTCTTTCTATCTGTACACTTCTTAGTGAAAGGATTCCAATGAAATAGCAATTCATGTAGAAGCCAAATGTGTGTAATGAAAGTAATCAGTACTTAGAAATCAAGATTCTATTCAATTTTTTTCTTCCTAATACCAAAAAAGAGGGAAATGTTAAAGTAGTTGGAAGTTAAGACTTTGCTGGCTGGTATGTAGTCCTTACTGTGATGATCATTGACACCATTTTTTTCTTCCTCCAGGTTTTTAGCAGAATACCACGATGACTTCTTCCCAGAGTCTGCCTATGTCGCTGCCTGTGAGGCACACTACAGCACCAAGAACCCAAGGGCAACGTATTAAAGGTTTAAAATTTAAAGATTTTAAACCTTATTAAACTTACTATAGTTTGTTCTGGAAGAAGAGCTTCTCCGGCTACCTTTGAGTTCTAGGTTCCCAGTGAAGAATTAGAATATGGCTGGTCTTCTTTACAGATACCACCCACTCTTGGGGTGTTCTGGCAGAGTGGGTCTATTTCCTACGTTGCTCACATATTGTACTTATTTCTGTTAAGGATTACTTCTTAGGTGCCTGAACAGCCTCCAACATCTGACCCTTGCCACTGTTCACATCATCTGTAATAGTGGGAAGAGAGGAGCTGTGTTCACATTGAAATACTCATGAAAATGTGTGGTTAGGCTGTTTTTGGTTGATGCTAGTGTTATTTGTTAGCAATGACCACATTTCCTAGTTCCTTGTTAGCAGTAAGCAAAATTGTTTTTCAAATTTATTTTATTCTTGCAATGAATCCTGCCCAGTGAATTTTAGTTTTGTTTAGAAACCACAAAATAGTGCTAAAATCTTTTGGACTTTGATGTTGATATTGATGGCACAATTAATTGTGCAGCTATACATCTGCTTGTTAGGGTTCCTTTTTTGTAAAACCTTATTTTTGGTGATCTAACTAAAGCGTTGCTGATGTTGTTGGAAATTTTACAGCTATAGTTTGTTGTGTAATGTTATGGTTCCCTTTCTGTAAAACCTTACTTTTGGTAATCGAAATAAAGCATTGCCTGTCTTATTGGACAGAACCAGGAGAGTTTTCCCTCCGGCCTTGGACTCTTCTCTTTATATATTGCAGAGGAACAGTAAGGTAACTTCTTGACTCATAACTTTTTGTTTGTTTTCCCTTTGTGCCTTTTTGTGAAGGCCTTTTGTTTTCCTTTCCTTCTTTGATTTTTGTCTCACTTGGTGGCTTGCCTACAAGGTGGTTACTGGAAGTTGGTATGGCTCTTCATTGTCTTCTTGCCATTCTCTGGGCTGGTCTGGGGCAGTGAATTTATCGTCCTCTATCATTACTAGCTGATGGTCTCAGAAGTCACCCTTCTAATCTTCTTCTTGGTCTCTCACATACCTCCTCACTCCTCTGTTCCCCGGGATGTTTTAGAAAGTTGTAACTCAATTGAAATGATACCAGTATCAGATAAACCTTGAATAGAGCGCTACCTTTTCTTACAGCTCAGCTCAGTTGATTTTAACTTCCAAAGATCACTGGTTATGAACAACAAGGGCCACAGGGAGTTTTTTTTCTTAATGTGTGTATGGTTCCAGCAAAGAGATTTCACCATACATTGACCAGTAAGACTCAGAACCTCTAAATCACAGGAGACCTCTTAGTACACTTGTTAAGTACAATGGTTTTTTAGTGTCTAATTAGGAGCAGCATTTGGATTTTTGCTAGGTGTCATCTCCATTTGGTTCATGCAATGCCTGTTTCAACCTGGTTCACCTGCAGTGTGCTCTGAATTATTTAAAAAATGAATAGTAATTATTCATGGCCTGGAAAAGAAAACAAATATTTGCCCTTACAAGAGTCTGCTTGTTGAATGTCCCCAGTGAAATGAACATGCACTGTCTCTTGGAACATTTATATAGTTATACACCTTGAGTTTACAATTAATTCATTTTCTAATAATGAAAAATTATTTTCTTACCCCAAAGGCATTTCTTAATTACAACTTCCCTTAAGCTGATGATTTGCAGCTTAGGTTGATTTAAATGTTTAAAATATGTTCCTTTATTGTATAATGCTAATAATTTTTCAGATAATTGATAAGTTAAATCTGTGATTTAAATGTCTAAACCATCTTAATAAAATTACATTCTCTGATACAGATTAAACATGGTGGCGTGAGAGAAGAGACAGAAGCTTCCTCCTAAAACTGGATACAATTAGAAAATATAGTTGGTGCAACTAATCCTGAGAGAGCAACAGGAAAGAGGATGGTGCCAGACTGCATACACCTGGAGAAAAGAGCAGACCTCATGGAACGGGGTAACGTACCAGCGCAACTGCTCCGCGGGACCCAAGTCCTTCCCCCACCCCAGCTCACCGGTGGGAGGAAGAGAAACTGAGCAGGGAGGGAGTGGAAGGCTTAGGACTGCTGAATACCTAGCTCCAGAGATCTGCGCTGGAAGCACAAACCTACATTTCATGATGCTTTCATCATATTCTTCTGATTACGGGGTTGGAAAGCTGGGATAGGCAGAATTCCTGGGGAGATTGGGATCCCGGCCACTTGTGGAAAGCAGGGATCCATATCCGGCTGCCCTGGGACAACAGCTTATACCTGTGTGCTCAGCCCACTAGTTCAGGCAGTGCAGACAGGCACAGCAGCCGGGAAGCGGGGAACAGCTCTTTCCTCCCCCTAGGCACCAATACCATTCCCCTGTGACCCCCAACATTGCTTCAGGGGCTGAGCAGCTCCAGAATAGAGTTTCTGGACACTAGAGGGCGCCATATACAAATATGAAACGCCAAAGAAACCTGGTCCAGAGTAAAATTATTAATACAACTCCCAAGAAAGATTTAAATGATATGGACCTTTTGACTCTTCCTGAAAGGCAGTTCAAAATAAGAATCATCAACATGCTAATGGAGGTATGGAAAGACATCCAAGAACTCAGGAATGAATTCAGGTAGGAGATCCAATCGTTGAAGAGCATGATGGAGGGTACTAAAAGCCGGTTGGATAAGATGGAGGAGAGGATAAGTGAAATAGAAACTAGAGAAGAGGAACAAAAAAGCTGAGGCACAGAGAGAAAAAAGGATCTCTAAGAAAGAAAGAATATTGATAGAACTGTGTGACCAATCCAAACGGAACAATATTCGCAGTATAGGGATACCAGAAGAAGAAGAGAAAGAGAAAGGGATAGAAAGTGTCTTTGAGGAGGTAGTTGCTGAAAACTTCCCCAATCTGGGGAAGGAGATAGTCTCTCAGGCCATGGAGATCCACAGATCTCCCAACACAAGGGACCCAAAGAAGACAACACCAAGACACATAGTAATTAAAATGGAAAAGATCAAGGATAAGGACAGACTGTTAAAAGCAGCCAGAGACAGAAATAAGATCACATACAAAGGAAAGCCCATCAGGCTAACATCAGACTTCTCAGCAGAAACCTTACAGGCCAGAAGGGAGTGGCATGATGTATTTAACGCCATGAAGCAGAAGGGCCTGGAACCAAGATTACTTTATCCAGCAAGATTATCATTTAAATTTGAAGGAGGGATTAAAAAATTTCCAGATAAGCAAAAGCTGAGAAAATTTACCTTCCACAAACGATCTCTACAGCCTATTTTGGAGAGACTGCTGTAGATGGAAGTGCTCCTAAGGTTGAACAGCTGTCACCAGAGGTAATAAAACCAAAGTAAAGAAAGTAGAACAGCTAATTACTAAGCAAATGCAAAATTAAATTAACTATCCCCAAAGTCAATCAAGGGATAGACAAAAAGTACAAAATATGATACCTAATATATAAAGAACGGAGGAGGAAGAAAAAGGAGGAGAAACAGAAAAGAACCTTTAGATTGTGTTTGTAACAGCATACTAAGTGAGTGAAGTTAGACTCTTAGATAGTAAGGAAATTAACCTTGAACCTTTGGTAACCACAAATCTAAAGCCTGAAATGGCAATAAGTACATACCTATCAATAATCACACTAAATGTAAATGGACTGAATGCACCAATCAAAAGACATAGAGTCACTGAATGGATAAAAAAACAAGACCCATCTATATGCTGCTTACAAGAGACTCACCTCAAACCCAAAGACATGCACAGACCAAAAGTCAAGGGATGGAAAAACATATTTCAGGCAAACAACAGGGAGAAAAAAGCAGGTGTTGCAGTACTAGTATCAGACAAAATAGACTTCAAAACAAAGAAAGTAACAAGAGATAAAGAAGGATATTACATAATGATAAAGGGCTCAGTCCAACAAGAGGATATAACCATTATAAATATATATGCACCCAACACAGGAGCACCAGCATATGTGAAACAAATACTAACAGAACTAAAGGAGGAAATAGAATGCAATGCATTCATTTTAGGAGACTTCAACACACCACTCACTCCAAAGGACAGATCCACCAGACAGAAAATAAGTAAGGACACAGAGGCACTGAACAACACACTAGAACAGATGGACCTAATAGACATCATCTATAGAACTTTACACCCAAAAGCAAAAGGATACACATTCTTCTCAAGTGCACATGGAACATTTTCCAGAATAGACCACATACTAGGCCACAAAAAGATCCTCAGTAAATTCCAAAAGATTGAAATCCTACCAACCAACTTTTCAGACCACAGAGGTATAAAACCAGAAAGAAATTGTACCAAGAAAGCAAGAAGGCTCACAAACACATGAAGGCTTAATAACACACTTCTAAATAGTCAGTGGATCAACGACCAAATTAAAATGGAGATTCAGCAGTATATGGAAATAAATGACAACAACAACACAAAGCCCCAACTTCTGTGGGACGCAGTGAAAGCAGTCTTAAGAGGAAAGTATATAGCAATCCAGGCATATTTAAAGAAGGAAGAACAAACCCAAATGAATAGTCTAATGTCACAATTATCAAAATTGGAAAAAGAAGAACAAATGAGGCCTAAAGTCAGCAGAAGGAGGGACATAATAAAGATCAGAGAAGAAATAAATAAAATTGAGAGGAGTTAAACAATAGGAAAAATCAATGAAACCAAGAGCTGGTTCTTTGAGAAAATAAACAAAATAGATACACCTCTAGCCAGACTTATTAAGAGAAAAAGAGAATCAACATACATCAACAGAATCAGAAACAAGAAAAGAAACCTCATGACGGACCCCAGAGAAATACAAAGAATTATTAGAGACTGCCATGAAAACCTATATGCTAACAAGCTGGAAAACCTAGAAGAAATAGACAGCTTCCTAGAAAAATACAACCTCCCAAGACTGACCAAGGAAGAAACAAAAAATCTAAACAAACCAATTACCAGCAAGGAAATTAAAGTAGTAATCAAAAAACTACCCAAGAACAAAATCCCCGGGTCAGATGGATTTACCTCAGAATTTTATCAGACATACAGAGAAGACATAATACCCATTCTCCTTAAAGTTTTCCAAAAAATAGAAAAGGAGGGAATACTCCCAAACTCATTCTATGAAGCCAACATCACCCTAATACCAAAACTAGGCAAAGACCTCACCAAAGTAGAAAATTACAGACCAATATCCCTGATGAACATAGATGCAAAAATACTCAACAAAATATTAGCAAACCGAATTCAAAAGTACATCAAAAGGATCATACCCCACGACCAAGTGGGATTCATCCCAGGGATGCAAGGATGGTACAACATTCGAAAATCCATCAACATCATCCACCATATAAACAAAAAGAAGGACAAAAAACATAATCATCTCCATATATGCTGAAAACGCATTCAACAAAATTCAACATCCATTCATGATAAAAACTCAACAAAATGGGTATAGAGGGCAAGTAGCTCAACATAATAAAGGCCATATATGATAAACCCACAGCCAACATCATACTGAACGCTGAAAAGCTGAAGGCTTTTCCTCTGAGATCGGGAAAAAGACAGGGATGTCCACTCTCCCCACTGTTATTCAACATAGTACTGGAGGTCCTAGCCACGGCAATTAGACAAAACAGAGAAATACAGGGAATCCAAATTGGTAAAGAAGTTAAACTGTCACTATTTGCAGATGACATGATATTGTACATAAAAAACCCTAAAGACTCCACTCAAAACTACTGGAACTGATATTGGAATACAGCAAAGTTACAGGATACAAAATTAACACACAGAAATCTGTGGCTTTCCTATACACTAACAATGAGCTAATGGAAAGAGAAATCAGGAAAACAATTCCATTCACAATTGCATCAAAGAATAAAATACTTAGGAATAAACCTAACCAAGAAAGTAAAAGACCTATACCCTGAAAAGTATAAGACACTCTTAAGAGAAATTAAAGAGGACTCTAACAAATGGAAACTCATCCAATGTTCTTGGCTAGGAAGAATTAATATCATCAAAATGGCCATCCGGTCCAAAGCAATACACAGATTTGATGCAATTCCTATCAAATTACCAACAACCTTCTTCAACAAACTGTAACAAATAGTTCAAAAATTCATATGGAAACACCAAAGACCCCGAATAGCCAAAGCAATCCTGAGAAGGAAGAATAAAGTGGGGGGGATCTCACTCCCCAACATCAAGCTCTCCTACAAAGCCACAGTAATCAAGACAGTTTGGTACTGGCACAAGAACAGAGCCACAGACTAGTGGAACAGAATAGAGACTCCAAACATTAACCCAAGCATATATTGTCAATTAATATTTGATAAAGGAGCCATGGACATACAATGGGGAAATGACAGTCTTTTCAACAGATGGAGCTGGCAAAACTGGACAGCTACATGTAGGAGAATGAAACTGGATCACTGTCTAACCCCATACAGAAAAGTAAATTTGAAATGGATCAAAGACCTGAATATAAGTCATGAAACCATAAAACTCTTAGAACAAAACATAGGCAAAAATCTCTTGGACATAAACTTGAGTAACTTGTTCATGAACATATCTCCCTGGGCAAGGGACACAAAAGCAAAAATGAACAAGTGGGACTATATCAAGCTGAAAAGCTTCTGTACAGCAAAGGACACCATCAATAGAACAAGATGGTATCCTACAGTATGGGAGAATATATTCATAAATGACAGATCCGAAAAATGTTTGACATCCAAAATATATAAAGAGCTCACGCACCTCAACAAACAAAAAGCAAATAATCCAATTTAAAAATGGTCCGAGGAACTGAACAGACTGTTCTCTAAAGAAGAAATTCAGATGGCCAATAGACACATGAAAAGATGCTCCACATCGCTAGTCATCAGAGAAATGCAAATTAAAACCACAGTGAGATATCACCTCACACCAATAAGGATGGCCACCATCCAAAAGACAGACAACAACAACTGTTGGCGAGGTTGTGGAGATAGGGGAACCCTCCTACACCGCTGGTGGGAATGTAAATTAGTTCAACCATTGTGGAAAGTAGTTCAACCATTGTGGAAAGCAGTATGGAGGTTCCTCAAAAAGCTCAAAATAGAAATACCATTTGACCCAGGTATTCCACTTCTAGGAATTTATCCTAAGAATGAAGCAGCCCAGTTTGAAAAAGACAGTGCACCCCTATGTTTATTGCTGCACTATTTACAATAGCCAAGAAATGGAAGCAACCTAAGTGTCCATCAGTAGATGAATGGATAAAGACGATGTGGTACATATACACAATGGAATATTATTCAGCCATAAGAAGAAAACAAATCCTACCATTTGCAACAACATGGATTGAGCTAGAACGTATTATGCTCAGTAAAATAAGCCAGGTGGAGAAAGACAAGTACCAAATGATTTCACTCATATGTGGAGTATAAGAACAAAGGAAAACTGAAGGAACAAAACAGCAGCAGAATCACAGAACCCAAGAATGGACTAATAGTTACCAAAGGGAAAGGGACTGGGGCGGATGGGTGGAGAGGGAGGGACAAGGGTGGGGAAAAAGAAAGGGGGTATTACGATTCGGATGTATAATGTGGGGGTGCATAAGGAGGGCTGTGCAACACAGAAGACAAGTAGTGATTCTACAGCATCTTACGACGCTGATGGACAGTGACTGTAATGGGGTTTGTGGGGGGGACTTGGTGAAGGGGGGAGTCTAGTAAACATAATGTTCTTCATGTAATTATAGATTAATGATAACAAAATGAATTTTAAAAAAATTAAAAAAAAATACATTATTCTCCTTTTGTCAATTTTTAAATTACCTATACTACCAGACCTTGCAGTTAAGTATCATATTCATTGTGTTAATTTTCCCTTTTTAGTCATTTAAAGGTATATTAAAAATATTTCAATAACTTGTGTATCAGAACCTTATACTAGGACTTTGAGAAGTTCACACGAGAACAAAACATTTCTGAACAGAAGTAGATTATAAATCATAGTGTACACAAAAAAGAAAAATTTATCAGTTTATAAAAGTTGACCTCCATCATGTTATTAACTCTAAATATTTGAGGAAGTACAGTTACCTGGTTTGGCCATTATTTTTTTAATAACTCAGGAGCCTCTGCCCTTTAATAGTTAGTTTGTCAATGGTAAGTTTATCAGAATATTTATTTACAGCCACCTACTGTGGTGGCTCAAACTGTTGGGTATTGGAAAGATAAGGATAAATAAGCCATGGTCCTTGGTAGGGGAAGACACTTCAGAGAATTTCTACAGCCAGAGACCATTACTTTAACTACCAAGTTCTACATTAAGTGTGTTGCTTTAACCAGTTCTTAATTTTAAAAAATATAATGTAACCATAAATGGTAACATTTTCCAGAATTACCCTTCCAATTATCAAAAGTGGATAATTCTACTCTTAACTGGTGTGTGGATGTCAATTTAGATAGGTTTGATTATTTTCACGAGATATAAAATATGACAAGATGGTGTTAAGGGACTTGATACCCATTGTGAAAGGGAATTTCAACAGATAAAATCTGTATCTTGGGGAAATCATGCTTACCTCCCAATGAGGTAAGATTCCTCAATAAACCAACTTAAGTTTTTTAAGCAATGAAATTAGACACACCTTTTCATTCTAACTTCTGCTTATCTTATGCTTGAGCCAGATCCTTCCAGATGTTCATTTGGGACAAATCCTTAGTGCATATTTAAGCTAATAGGACTGTGTTGTTTTATCTAAAAAACAGTAAACAGTGCCCTCCTAGTAAAAAGACAGAGAATGCTACCCTCTGCCCTTCTCTTCCCTGAAATACATCTTCTAAACTATGAGTGAATTTGTAAATGGCCATTTCTTTGCTTCAGCTTTCCCTCTGGTGTAAATAGTGGGACCAAGGAGCAGAATGTAAGTCCCCTGTGGATGTCTGCTGGGCCTGGGAAGATATGCTCAGCCAGTTACCCTCCCTCTGCATGTTGACTGGAGTACCGACTAGGAAGCTGGCCCAGGTCATCTTTTCAAAGTTACATGTGTGGCCAGTGTACTTCATGCATCAAAAGCATACATATTACATGTGTCCTCATATAGCAAGGAATATAGTTAAAATAAATGGATGAATAAGCAAGTGTTCATGTGTTACTGAATCAAGGCAAAGATTTCTGAAGATGAAAGGGAAAAGAAAAGCAATGAAGGATCTGCTTCAGAAAAAGAGAAGAATTGGGACATTTTTGCTGGGTGACATGCAGTGTGCGCCTCCCTTTCAACTCTGCAGGAGACATCTGCCAGTGTCAACCATTCACTGAACACTTGAGATGGAGTTGTGTTTTTGACCTTTGGTGGAGATGGGTTGTCTGGCTGAGACTGGCCTCCAGGCAGGTGAGGAAAGAGCAGGGACATCCCAGGAGGTGGTAACATCTGGCTCATATGTCTTTTCACCCATTAAAAGGGTTCCAGGAGAAGGCCGACACAAAAGGCCACATACTCTATGATCCATTTATATGAAGTGTCCAGAAAGATCAGTGGTTGTCAGAGAACGGGGAGAGGAGGGAATTGGAACTGACTGCTAATAGGTCTGATGTCTACAGGATGACAGAGATTTCTGGAATTAGACAGTAATGACTATTGTACCAATCTACGAATTTACCAAAACCCACAGAATTGTAGTTTTCAAAAGTGAATTTTATGGTATATGAACTACATCTTAGTTGAAACAGGGAGATTTAGGGATTAGCTATGCCTGAAACTCAAGGAAAATACACTGGGAAAACCCAGTTTTGAGAACTGAAAGGCTGTTTGATCCACTATGCTGGCATGGCTTCTTGCATGCATCATTGCCCAAGTCAGGCCAAGGTTCCTTTTCTCACTCTCCTGAACTCATGCTTCATCTCAAGTTCCAAAAGCCCAGTGCCGTGCCTTCCTACAATTCCCTCTTGAGCAAATATGGAGTTGACAGATCTTCAAACTTCTTTGAATTCCAACTTCCTCTGCATAGTAGGGCATAAGGAATATAGGTATACACTGATAAATGGTATCAGCAAACAAGGTTAATAAACAAATTAGTGACAGCAAAAATAACATGAATTAAGAATAATGCAAACCATAGCCAGTTCATCTTTACAAGCCTTCGTGTTTTGGAATTTCTTTGCAACATCAATCTTCATCCTTACAGAAGATCGTGAAAAATCATACATAGTAAAATGCTCAACTGTGTTTTTCTGTTGATTTGTACTTTTCTCACTCATATTTACTTTCAGTGAAATGATGTAATAAGTCATTTTGGAGATTTGCTGTGGCACAAGGTAAATTATTCCAGCCTTTAAGTGGTATTTACTGCTCAGTCTTCACCATTGTAAACATGGCTTTTAAGACAATTTCAGGTCATCTATTAGTTGTCTAATATTAGTTGTTTCAGCCTCTATTAGTTGTCCCTTATTATCCAGAAAATTATTTGGAATGAGATGATTTTGATCTGTATAGAAACACACCTATTAGTGTCAGAGGATGGGGGCTGTTGAAATGTGTTCAGGCAGTACATAAAACAGCCTGAAGGTGAAAATGCTCTATTGGAGGGAAAACCTAGTAAGATTTTATTTTGATACATAATAGTTCATCTTGTATATTCTGTAGCACATAAAGCCTGACGAATCACAGCATTGAAGCCCTTTGTTAATGTGGTCTATGAGAAGCCGTGGTGTTGTACATGGATTGAAAAATGTTTCTAAATCTTCACACACACACACACACACACACACACACATACACCATGTCCCTGTCTCTAACCTTTGAAATATGAATTTGCTGCTTCTCTTAATCAAGAGGTAGGGTCTATTTTCCTTCCCCTTGAATTTGGTCTGACTTTTTTCTCTTTCTTGTGTTGAGGGCTGATTTTCAATAGATCACAGCGAGGGAGCTGTTTTGTTACGTATGACACCCTGACTGGTCTGGCTTTGGGACTTGGCTTTGGCCAGGAAAGTATGGCATAAGTGATTCACTTCCCCTCTCTCTCTCTGAGCTTTACTGAGCTGTAACAAGCTAGGGCTAACTTGACAGATGGTAAGAGAGGCATTGCCCAGTTAGTCTCATCATCCAGCCAACAACCAGCTGACTGCCCAACATGTGAGTGAAACCCTTGTAGACCGAGCAACCCCAGCCTACCTACCAGCCCACCACAGATGCATGGATGAGCCGATCAAACTCTGCCAAGCATAGCCTAGGTTAGTGGACCCACCCATATATTGTTGATCAATAATAAAAGTTTATTGCATTAAGCCACTGCATTTGGGGGTGGTTTGTTATGCAGCAATAGTTGACATCACAATGTGTCTCTGTGGTATATGTTTTCCACCATATCTATGGAAAAGCTCAAACTTCATTGCCTTGGTTGAAATTGCTGAAGTTCTGACAGCCGTAGTTTTTGAACCAAGGGAACATGTACGTACCTGCTCCTGCTCAGGTAACGAGAAAGAAAAAACAGACAGAGACGGCTATACATGTTTGGGATCTTGTAGCTAGCACACATGGGTTTTATTCTGTAAGAAGTTTAAAGTTTGCAGAAAACTATAAAGGAGATTATGAAATATATTTTCATAACAAAATTAAAGACTATTACTATTTTGAAATATTTGTTTCCAGCCACTGTTTTAAAAAGAAATAAAACATATTGGATTTGTTGAAAATTCCGTTCACCATTACCTGGATCTCAGTGCCCTGTCCTTTTCTCAGAGGCAATAATCCCCTAAGTCTGGTGTAGTGTGGACTCACTGCATTCATGGCACTTATTTTTTGGTATATATGTAGATGCATATTTACACATACATACATATGTATAATATATACATATATTATGTACATATACCTAACGACCTCAATTTGTGTTTTTACATATACACACATTTATTTTAATCCTTTTAACTGCTAGGAGCCTATCACATGCATATAAGTCCCTCACCATCTTTGGACATTCAGGTAACTTCCAAGTTACTAATAGTGCTGCAAACAACTGCATTGTACATGGTGTCTTGTATTCAAATGCCAGTCTTTCTTTAGATTGTATACCCCACAATGGCTGGATGGTCAGACACATGCTTTTTCACACTTTCTAGAGTCTAAGGTTACATTAGACAGTGACCTGGCTTTACAAGAGTTCCTGGTGGTAAGTTTCAGGGCAGTTGTCTGGTAGGACCAATTTATAACAGAGAACCAGAAGAAAAACTGGAGGAAATGAAATATCTTTGAAATATCCACATTACCTCATCTCACAGTCGCCCCTTATCCCAGTGCTTTTATGTGGTATTGGGATTGCTATGTGGTGGTATCATAGATATCAGACATTTTAAAATGAACAACTTTACAGGGGTGAAAAGCAGGATAGGAGGTGATGGTCTGTTACTTTGCTAACTAACTGGTTTCCAGGGCAGCTATTAATGACATTATGGAAAGGAGTTGATTGGTCATCCAAAGACTACTTCAAATATTGTGTTGAATGGGGCAAACATACCACATTACATAATTTCTGAGGGGTCACAGGTTCATTATTCAGTAAGGAAAACCAGTTCCTTTGGTTTTCTCAAATTCAGAGATCAAATTTAAAAACCTGCATTTTACCATACCAAGACATGATATGGTAAACATGCCATGGTATGATCAAGGTTAGGTCAAACAATATTTTCTCTGTAAACAGGAAAAAGATCACTGGTTGCTTAAGCAGTAAGTAGCTACATGTTCTTATATTTTACACATCCCCTGTCAAAAGTGAATTAGTACACAGGAGCCTGTCCTCATAATAAGTGTTCTTCTCAACAAATTGCATGTACCCTTTGTCCTTTGTGTTCAGTCCAAACGAGCTGATCATAACAGAATGATGTCAACATCACCTCATTGCATTCAGTGTGTAACCATATCCGAGAGCTGCCTCAGGTTTTTCGATTTATGTCAGGTTACATTATTGATGCTCTGTAATGCATCTGCTCTTAGTTTACAATTCTTATGACTGGTGATAAGAATTGCTGGTTTGTAGATGTAATACTCTATCATGCATTTTGTATAGAAAAATGAGGAGAAATATACCTATTAGAAAACTACATCCTTGTCCTCAAACTTTCCAAGTTAGATCAATCAGAAAATCCTGATTAAAGCTTGTAATGAAATAACACGAATGAAGAAAACTGCTTGCTCCCAGAGGAACATCTAATGCTAATTTTTTAGTTCGATCCTTTAAGATTTTGGAACCAAGCCTCTGGTTTTGGAAATATCCAGCATATTTTGTAAGCTTGATGGAAATCGCACAAAGAGATTTCAGGTGTTGCCAGTTTCTCAGTGGTTAGCTAGCCGCTCCAAACCCACCGCTTTCTGCTGTGCTCTGGTTTTGTGAATATGGGACTGCAAACCACGTTTGTATGCGGGCGTGCTTCCTGTTCCTGCCGGCAGAGGGCACTGGAGAGGGAAGGTAGAGGAAGGGAGCAGGGGCTTCATCTTGACTGTCCCGGATGCTGGGGCCCCCGGGCCGGCGGCAGCAGCTGGCTGCAACCTGCACCTTCTCTCGGCACTTCCAGAAGCAGCCCCTCCCGGAAGCCCTCCGCTGAACCCCGGGTCCCAGCAGCCGCCGGCCAGCAGCGCTCCCTCTGCTGCAGGTATCCCCTAGTATAAACATTGTTCAAGTTCTCCATATACTTGGCCAAACTGCTCTCCCGTCGAATTCTTGCGGTTTACACTCTCACCGGTTCTGTGTGAAGATGCTTCTGAAAAGTCCCCTCCCGCGCAATGATTGTTGTTAATTAACCCATCGTTGTCTTTCACTGATGTTTACATTTAACTCTTGAATTCAGCGGTTCCCACGTGGCTAGTGGAGACTGAGTGGTTGCGACAGAGACTAAGGCCCATAAAGCCTAAAATATGTATTATCCAGTCCCTTACGGATAAAGTTTGCCAAGCCTGATCTAGATTTTCAAATACCTGACCGTTGTGCCTGCCCTTTTTTGACATTTGCAGAGCTATTTTTCAGTAGCTGTTATTCAAGTCCATTTTAACACTCAGAATTTCTTTGGGAAGCATTTTCCACCTTTTTTTATTGATTATATTTCTCAAAGGTAATCACCTTTATGTTTTCTTTCTTTCCCCCAATAATTTTTCTCTTGGGTTTACAAATAATGCTGTACTTATCTGCGTTCTCATATACTTACTTTCATGCTTTAATTATTTTCTTCACTGCATTTAAAAACCATTTTCTAAAAATGTTAAGGTGGTTGTTATTACTCTTATCAAACCAACAACCCACCCTCATGTCTTTTAAAATCACGTGGTACACATTGGCAGTCTCCCCCCCACCCCGCAAAACAACAAGCTAAAAGCTGAAAAGCACAGGCACATCAAAGCAGTTAAAAAGTAGGGGAAAATACTCATCGTCACACTGCCACAGCTAGTTGCTATAATCATTTTGGAGTTTTTTCGTCTTAGTCTACTCTTTGACGCACATGTGTTTCAATGGTTTGTTGAAGTCACCCTGTTTTTTTGAGATTTCAATTAAATCTTCCTGAGCCCCCTTTTACACACTCCATGGGAAATCAAATCCCCTGCTCCAGGTTTCTGTGACTCCCACGGGACTTTTATTCATTTCTGTATCAATTTCGTCCTTCATTGCCTTCCTCTCCTTAACCATTGTTTCTTTTCTCCTGAGTAGTAAAATGCTCAGTATTTATCAACTTTGATCCTTTTATCATCACTCAATTATACGTCACCTCTCATCAGCCGACTTGAATTCAACAATTACGTTCTTGGTTTCCCCGAAGTCTTTTTTTCTCTTGACTTGTTTCCTGTTTAAGAAGACAGGTAGAACGGGGGAAAACGCTTTCTTGAAAGAGAAGATTCTGAAACCCCTGACACTGAGATGGTGAGTTTAAAAAAAAAAAACCTTTCCAGAGTATGATGGCATTTTGTGTATTATTGCTATTGCCAGGTCATTTTGCTCTTTCTTAGATGGCTCTCCATCTCTTACATTTACTTTAGGAGAGACATTTTTTATCCAACCGTCTCGCACTGCCATTTGAACAGAATGATGTTTTTTTGCTTGTAAGACATAAAAGAAGATGATGGAGTTGGCTTATTTTAGAAATATTTTTAAATAATGAAAGAAAATTTGAAATGCTAACCGGGACGTCAGAGCCTTAAACTGAGTTCATTTGTTGCTGCAAAATGACAAAGCTTGGTGGTTTAAAACAACAGCGATTTCTTCTTAGCACCCTGTCTGGTGCCTAGACGGAGCTAGGCAGTTCGGCTCCACGTGGTGTTGGTTGTGGCCATTCCTGTGGCTTCATTCAGCTGGCATGGGATGTCCAAGAGGCCTCACTCAAGACTGGCACCTCAGCTGGGGTGCCTGCTATGTGTGGGGACTGGTGGGGCCTCTGTCTGCAGAGAAGGTAGACTTTCCACATGGTGATGCAGAGCGCCGAGTGCAAAGCAAGAGCCTTCAGGCATCTTCTGACATATTGCGCTCTCAGAGCAAGTCACTGGGCCACCCCAGATTCAAGAAGGCAGAAAACAAAACAAACTCCATGTCTCCGTGGGGAGAGCAGAATGCAACACCTATTTACAGATGATCTACCAAAACTTAATGTAAATCCCATTAATTACTTTCAGGAAAACAACACACTAGATACTGAAATTTGACATATCTGGTGTTTAATGTGCCATAGGTATAGTGAAGATAAATAATTAAATGTCTAGTGCATTGGTGGGCAAAGGGCCAGATGGTAAATAATTTAGGCTTTGTGGGCCATACAGTCTGTGCAGCAACAACTGAGCCTCTTGCTAGTTAGTACAGGGTAAAAGTGGCCTCAGACGAACAGGTAGGGCTGGGTTCCCACACAACGCTCTGTACAAAAAACAGGTGGCGGGCAGGGCTGTCCTGTGGGCTGTAGTTTGCTGCCCCTTGGTCTAGAGAAATAGTGCTTTCCCTGCATTCTAAAGGAATTTAAAATTAATTATGTAGGAAGGAGATTTTAGATTCTAACCCACATAAACTATCTGAAAACACTAAAGTTGATACAATAATGAACATACAGTGAGCTTGTACTTGTTTGTGTATCATTAACATCACCCCATGCTGATGGCATTAAGCATCATGCATGGAGTCTATTATGGAGAGTGATGCACAGCGGCACATGATTTTTTCCTTACTTGACGCCATTGCCTTTAAGATTCTATAAAATCACTTACTGTCCTCAGAGAAGGGATATCTGATCATGTGAAATCCTGTTTGGTAAGCAGAGGGCAAACAGTGGGATAGTTGCTATTTTCAAAATACATTTACTAGCTTTGTGTTCCCATGACCGCAAATATTTGAGTTCAGACATTCTTAATAATGAAGCAAAAGAAAGTCATGATTTCAAAAGCCTTGCGAGTGATTTTTTTTTTAACTTTTGCACTTTTCACCATCTCATATTTCATCCATGATACACTCGTGCTTTATGAAGTCATACTTTGGCTTTTTTTTCACATCACTGTGTGGGTGGAAATTGTGGAGAGTTTTTCATCAGGATGCCTACCATTTAAAAGTACAAGAGACCCCACGGAAAATAATTTCCATCCTCAGCACCAAAGATTCTTATGTGTTTTTATGTATGTGCATTATAGAAATCAAATATACCATTCTTCTCTTCACTTCTTTATGGCTTGTGTTAAATCCAAAAGAGAAGTATTTCTTTTTGAACTTACAATAGGGAGGCAAGCAATATGCAATCTATTAAAAAGTAAATGCTTGAAATGTTTTTATGAAACTGTAATGTAATACCTGAGAGTTGGGAGGGCTATTAATAAGTTGCAATCATATTAATAACCCTCCCAACTCTCAGATATTACATTACAGTTTCATTCTTAGTTAACATAGTTTATTTTCTACCTGCAAATGAGACACCAGAATTGGAAAGCATGCAGCCCACCGGGCCTTATTTTCCCAGGTACTGACTGCCTGTGTCGTCACATTTTCCAGCTTGCTACCTGGGCCAGGCTGTCACTGCCATAGGCTGCAGAGGGAGGGGCTTCAGGCCTAGTTTCAGGCCTATGGGGCAAAGGTTTGGAGAGAGGTGTGTGCCAACTGTGTGCTCAGAGTGGGTTGAGAAAACCCCTCCTGCCTGGAGAGTCGCTTTGACTGAGTGCCTGTTCTGTGAGTGTGAGGGTCTATTTAGCTTGTCTTGCGTATCCTCGTCTGGAGAGCGCATGCTTGACCAAAATGGCACTCGGCCTTGGTGGTGTCACGCAGACAACGCATGAGATGGTTGAGAGTGCAAGTGTACCCATCAGGGGAATAGCACTCGGTGCCGGATCTCCTACTGCCCCTGCCACAGGAAGTCTGCCTCCCCGCTCCTGTGCCCTCTACAAGTCTCCTCAGGAGCTGCCTGCCTCCAAATTGAAAGAAAAACAAATTGATTCCTTTCCTCCCACCTGTGTTTGGAAGTGGGTTTTGCCTTCCTCTTTGGCCCTTTCCAACTGATGCCTCCTTTGTATTGCATTTTCATCTCTTGACATTTCAACCCTAAGCATTCAGCCTGAGGACTGGCTCCTTCCCTCCAGTCTTGATGGGACCAGGCTTCAAGAACCCAGCTCCGAGCCTGGGTCTCTGGGTGGGGCCATTTTTCCTTCCTGCTCCCTTAAGGAAGAACAATCCATGGTGATGCACAGACTTTTTTGTTTCATCTACCAGCCAATTGACACTGGCACTTTTTTTATACATATGAAGTTATCATACATTGGGTTAGTTTCTCTAAGCTTCCTTTTAGAACTATCCCTTTGATTCTTGTCCTATTTCCTTTTCCCACCATCTGTTGAAATATCTTTTTTAGAAATACTGAGATTGAGACATTAAATATGCTTGGGAGGCTGATAGCTGATGTTGGTGACTCAAGGCTTGAGAGGGCAGTCAAGGATCCACTGTGAAACAGGATACCCTGTTCCTATGCATTCTAAAAGGCACAGAGTAGTCTGAAAGTGGCAGTAATGAGTATTTTTGAAGACAGAAATGACAGTTATTTCATTTCAATTTCCTAGATTACTGTATAAATTGCCACCTCATAAGGATCATGGCCTTGACAGGTGGGAAATGAACACTTTACAACATGCCACTCACTTTCAGCCTAGTTGCCTTCATAGAAGCATCTATATGCCTTCCATGGACACTTTACTGTATTTTTGAGAAATTCTTTCAATAGACTGTTGAATATTTCTAAATCGATATTATCTTTAATGTTCCATCATAAACAATAATCTCAAGGATATTCTTTCCCAAGTATATTTTCCTGTTTCCCAGATGTTCTGTATCTAAGTGAACCAAATCTAATATCTTTTCCTGGGATGTGCTACAAAATTCGCTTGCTATCAGAACACACCAAGAGGGATAGTGATGCCGAGGTTCTTGTTCACGGAGCCAAAGAATGAACTTCGCAAACAGTCAAGATAGGAGAGCAAGGCAGAAGCTTTTATTTAGAGAGAAAGCAAGAAGACAGAGCTCCTGGCTCAGGACAGGAGGGGACAAGAGAGTCCCGGGGGTGGTGCATTGTCAAGGGGTTTTATAGGCGGTTGACAGACAAACGGCTAGGGATGTACACCTGCTAAGTGGTCCCAAATACCTTTGAAGAAACACTAAGTTTCTTATTAGTCTTCCTGGTTATTTACAAGAATTTTACTGCTCTGATTTCCTCCCAGGATAGCAGCTTCCTGGTCTGGGAGCATATCACTCAAGACTGCCTGCTCTGCTCCCAAGGTGGGCTGAGTTACTGTCTTACTTTTTAACTAATTGGGTTTTGAGATGGAATCCTTCCTGTTTTTACTATGTTGATTTGGGCTTGCTTGCTACATTGCCCAAGTTGCAACAAATTATTTGTTTAGGGCTGGAGGAAGAAAAGCAGCACCTGGGTAAAGTTAGAAAAATAAACTGGGTCCCCCTCAGTAGGCCAAAGCAAATTCCACAATGGATTATCTTGCTTTGTTTTTTTCCAGAGGCCCTCACCCTACTCCGTCTAAGCCCATGGTCCCTGTCTCAATAGGATGCAAATTATGTTTTCAGTGTTGATGGCTGAGTTGCATATTTCAAGCAAGTCAACCAAAGATCATCTGAGAATGTTTTAGTCACTTAAAAATACTGAATTATTTAAGACATCCTTACCCAGACAATACCAGTAATTAGTGGCAATTGCGGGCTTTTTGCTAAGGACTTGGCTAGAGTGATGGCTTGGCCTCCAGACAGCTTGAGAAAAGTCATGTGTATTCAGGGCCCATGGCTCCTAATGGGCTTCATGATGGCCAGATTGAGAAATAATACGTGTCTGGACCCTTCCGAGTACAGCACCATTTTTCATAGTTGGCTGATGTGCAGCCAGTTTGACAACGTGGAGTGTGTTGTAAATTGCAGTAACGAAAGTGCTTTAATTTAGGCATTTGCTACATGATTCTTTAGTAATCATTTTACATTAGTATAGTTAAGGGGATCCTCTCTGCGTGGACTCCAAAGCTGAAATGTAAAGCCAACAAGTACATATGTATATATGTTTTTGTGGTAGCTCTTGGCAAAGAAAGAGGAGAAAATTGGTCCAATGAAATATGTTTCATGTTTAAGGACAGAAAAAGATGCGGTAATGATTTTTCAGCTAAAATGAAAATTACAGGTGCAATTTAAAAACTTTCCTTAAATCTATGAAAGTAATATATAAAATGTATTTATTTTTAAACATTTTATTATGGGAAATGGGGAACATATATAAATGTTGATCCAAAATACTACTGAGCCCCCACATAAGATCGTCAGCTCCATTATCAATTTATAGCCAATCTTGGCTTATTTATACCTCTACCAAATTATTTTGAAGTAAATTCCAGGTATTATATCATGTAAAAGCACCTTTGCAAATAGAAGAATTTACAAATACAAACAGGTAATGGGTAATAACAACCATTATGTCAACATAATTCAAGAAACGGAGTGAGGTCTGGCATTTATGTGTCAACCTTATGGCACAGAAGCAGACTTTTACAAAATAATGAATTAAGTATAACTTGAGAGCCGGTCAAATTGAAGTGTTTTGTTGGTCAATAAATATTTATTTTGTATATGTACATATTCATATATGTGTAGAAGAAAGAGTTGAAACAATCGCTGAGATTCTAACCACGGCTGCGCAGAGTAGTGAGACTTTGCCTCTGCGATTTCCTGGCCTTACAGATGTCTTGCAATGAAACGTATTGCCTCCGAAGTGATTTTGAAAGGATTAAAAATGATCTTGACTATGTACAAGCTAGTGTACAAAGTGTCAGGTGGAGGTAGAAAGATAACAGGAGATTATTTCTTGTCCTCCGTTCATGATTAGTATGGGTTGGCTAGATCTGTGCACATGGAAAGCCGGTTTGGCAGGCGTTTCTGCCTTTGGCTCCCTTCTTTGTTCCCCCTTCCTCACAATTCCCATGGGGGCCACCCCCTTCCTCACTCCTGGTCCTTGTGGTTTGTATGTGAGGGGTGCGGCTTCCACTCTCGCTCCAAGGCTGGGCACAGGACACAGACTGGCCGGTCAGCTCCTCACAGATCGTTGGCCACCATGGTGATTGGTTCAGGAGGGACATGTGAGCAAGGCCAGTCAGTCCAATAAATGCTCAAGTGGATTAGATACTGGGAAGACGTCAGTATGGCCAGGTATTCAAAAAGTTAAACATAGAGTCACCATAAGACCCAGCAATTTTACTTCTAGGCATATGTATAACCAAGAGAATTACAAACATACATCCACACAGAAACTTGTACACAAGTGTTCATAGCAACATTATCCATAATAGGCAGGAAATGGAAATAGTGCAAATGTCCGTCAACTGAGGAATGCATGAACAAATGTGATCAATCCACGCAATGGAATATTATTTGGCTATAAACATGAATGAAGTGCTGATACATGCTACAGCATGGATGAACCTTGAAAACATTATATATATATATACACTAAGTGAAAGAAGCCAGTCACAAAAAAGACCGTAAAGATTGTATGATTCCATTTATATGAAATATCCAGATTAGGCCAATAATAGAGAGAGAAAGTAGATCAATGGTGGCCACAGGTGATGGGGGGCCCTCTGGGGAGGGAATGCTAATGGGTCCAGGATTTCTTTGTATGGGTGAGGAAATTGTAGAACTAGATAGTGGTGACAGTTGCACAACTTTGTGAATGAACTAAAAACGGCTGAATTGTACACTTTAAAGGGATAAATTTTATGATAAGTGAATCATATCTCCATCTAAAAATGCTATGGAAATAAGAATATCTAATCATAACAAAAGAAAGTAGATAGATCTGCTTTGCCATTAACAGCTTGAAGGTTAAGGCAAGCATGTTAATCATTGATGTAAAATGGTGAGGTGTTTTTAAAACACCTGATATAAAGTTCAGCAATGCAAGGAAGATATGAGAATTTATTTCTGCCCAAGTCAAATTTCATATTGGGCTCAATCATTTTTATGCCAGTTTTCAAAAATTCAGCTTGCATTTTGCTGCCTTCTTGAACACCAGTATCAAACATAATATAACCTTTGTGTTTTGGTCCAGGATGATTATACCTCAGTCATATTAGATATTCAATAGGCATTTGTTAGCGGCATGGATAAATTATTGTTGTTATTATAATATTTTCTTAAGATATTTGGTATGTAGGATTATCTTCCCCCTTAAAATGAAGGATTACAGAATGTTGTATTTTGTATTTGTCTACTTTAAAGTTTCTCCTATATTTATATTTATATGCTTAGTCTCCTTTTTTTACAATTTATTTGTTCAGATCAGAATTGAAATAATGCTCAAATGTTATAATGGTTGAAATGTTCTTCAGTCTCTTTTTAATCTGTAGGTTTTCTCCTTCCTTTTTTTAATCCTCTTGCAATTTATTTTTTGAAGAAATTAGTCCTTTGTCTTGTAAAACTGCTATCAGCCTGGATTTTGCTAATTGCATTCACATGGTATTTAACATGTTCCTTTGCCCCCTCTAGTGCCTTTACATTAGTAAAAACAATCAGAGGCTTAATCAGATTCAAGTTCAAATTTTTTTGGCAAGACTCCTTCATAGCTGCTGTTGTTACTTGTATCAAATGGCACTTCCTGTCTGGTTGTCTCTCTTGTTGTGATGTCAGCAGTCATTGATGATTATAGCATAGATCCATTAAGTCAGAGGGAGTTGAAAAACAGTGTCTGTGGTAGCCAGTCTCGAAGCCAGCCCCTAGTGCCCTTGCCTTCTCATATTCGTGCCCTTATGTGATGTCCCACATTGATCAGGGTTGGCCTGCATGACTGATAGAATATGGGAGAAGTGGTGATATGTCACTTGTGAGGTGAGATCATAAAGGCAGTGTAGCTTCTGCCTCCCTCTCTCTTGGGCCACTTGCTCTGAGCAAAGCCAGAAGCCATGTCATGAGGACCACATAGAAAGGAACTGAGGCTTCCTGCATAGCCCCACGAGTGAGCCTGGAAGTCAAGTCTTCAGATGGCTGCAGCCCCAGCTGGCATCCTGACTGTACCTCCTGAAAGATCCTGAGCCAGAACCCCTAGCTCAGCCATTCCTGAATTCTTGACCCAGAGAAACTGTATTATTTTAAGTCTCTATGTTTTTGGGTAATTTGTTACTCAACAAAGATAACTAATTTACTGGTCTTCTAATTCTCTCAATCTTCATTTATTAGTTGAAATACTTGTATAAAGAGAAACTTTCCTTCAGCAACTATTTGATTACTCTGTGTACAGGTGGTATAGGAAATAACAGTTATTATTTTAACTCAGAATTATAATCATACCATATATATGCTTTTGTACACACACACATATATACATGCACACACATATGTATACAAATGTGTATAGATAGATCAATAGATTGATAGACAAATGTAAAGGAGAAACTTTCCTTCAGCAACTATTTGATTACTCTGTGTACAGGTGGTATAGGAAATAACAGTTATTATTTTAACTCAGAATTATAATCATACCATATATATGCTTTTGTACACACACACATATATACATGCACACACATGTATACAAATGTGTATAGATAGATCAATAGATTGATAGACAAATGTAAAGGATTTAGAGCATTTCTGTCTATTTCTACAGATTGTCCTTAACATCATGGTACTGGTTGTATAATATTCCACTTAGTTTATTTAACCATTCCTCTTAGTTGGAAATTTGATTTGTTTCCAGTGTTACTGCTAATAGCCTATCAACTAGGAATATTTCTGCACTAAGCTTTTTATGACTTTAAAATTATTTTGTTTAGATCAGATTCTTAAAAATATGATTGCCAAATCTAAAGTTACAGGCATTTTTAAGGCCTGGTATATTCTTATCAATTACTTGCCAAAAAGAAAATAGAGCTTCTGCCAGCACTAACAAAATCTGTGTGGCCATTTCCCAGCATTCATGTCAGGGATCTGTGTTATGTATCCTTCAGTACACATACAACAAACGTGTAATGTGCCTAATATATGCCAGACACCATTCACAAAACAAAACAAACTTCTGTATTTGTCTGCTGTGAGAAGACCACACAAATTTTGTTTAAAAATTTTTATAGCTACTTAAAAAATATCTCTTCATATCTCTTCTTTTTTACCCTCTGAGTCAGGCAAGCATTTATTTCTGTCTACTCACCGCCGCCAGCCTTCACTGCACCTTCTCTTCAGCCTACACCTCTGAACCTTCTCTCTCCATCCCTCTCCTATTTCACTTATTTTATTTCCTATAGGCTGGAAAGGCAGATAACCACCCTTGTTAGGAGAGTGAATTAAATGAGATGACATTGATTCAGCTACTGCCACTATCCAGTCTTGTGAGTGGAAGTGTAAATCCTTTTTTAAGCCATATTTCATTTAGCTTGATTTATTATTTCTCATAAGAATAGCTTTCCCCGAAAGTCCTAGAGGGAAAACAACCTTGTAAAGATGCAACGAGACATTTTCTCAGAAAGAATCTTTTGCAACAGAGACTGCCATCCTCTAAACTAAAGAGACATGGACTAGTTTCTCTTTTAGCAACCTTTAGGGTGATAAATTGAGAGCAGAGATTAGATTTATTTTAAAGTTGGTATCTCATATATTACATCTTTAAAGGAACCAGTGGTTAATTCCAGATCAGATCACCAAGCAGACTTGTTTATTTTGAGGGGCTGCTATTTCGGTGGGTTCAAGTTCATTTTAGATAATAATTATCCTGCCCCCTTCCCACTCCATTCTAAGGGTAAGGTAGAAAATTTGCAGTTAGAATAGTAGAAAGAAGAAAATAGCCACTGCCTATAGCACTGCAACCCAGACATGGTCACCACCAAGGCTTCAGCTTACGTCTGTCACACAGGTGGTTCCCTTGGCTGCCTATGGCTCGTCCATCAAGCTTTGGGATAAATTGTATGTTACATAGTATAGGGTAAGCAGTAGACTCTACTGAGAAAGAGTAGACTTACAAGTCCAGGGTCGGTAAGAGACAAGAGGATAGGTAGCCTGGCCTCCCAGTATTCCATAGAAAGGAGTGGATAATAAACCCAGGGTTTTTGTATGTGCTGAAGGTCCACGTTCTACTGGAGTCGCCCAGCCCCTCGGGTGCCCTGGCCGGCGGGGAGTTCAACAAGGGCTCGAGGGGAAGTTAACCTGGATGAGAGACAAACCAGACACAAAGAAGGAGACCAAGTCGATAGTCTGATCAAGGTCTCAAGGTTTATTCTTACAAGGTAGATTATATAGGAGCTAGGAGGGGGAAACAGCCCCAGCTGAAGTGGCAAGGGTTATCTAGGTTGCTAGGATACCTAACTGAAGAATGTTCTCTGGAAAAGATCATGGGTGGGGGATTTCTGAGAAAAGACAAAATGTTTTACTAAGGAGGAGATGTTATCACGGCAGCTGCTTAATCTCTATCCCAGTGGTCTAATCGCAAGCTGGGTCAATTGATCTTTCGTAAACCGGGCAGGCTTAAGAAACTAGAGATTTAGGTGAAAAGGGCGAGACCATTGTTTCTATGGCCTACGGCTCCCTACACTCGGCAGTTTTCATTTAGGAGAAGGTGAGAGCCATCATGTCAAGGGTGGAATAATCCAATAGTTGGCATTGGGAAATCTAGATTTAATTGCCAAATGTTTGCAGGACTTCCTGGGAATGCCAGCTACCTAGAACCAAGGCCTTTGGAGTCCCTGGAAACTTGGGGCCCCTTCTGTCTCAGGAAGGGAGCCCATGGGCCTATGGGAAGTTGAGTTGAAGTGGTGCCCCTCTCACTGAGAGATGGGGTGGACGTATCCTTCTTACATAAAGCATGATCCCTACTGGGTTTTAGTCCAGGTGACCCAGCTGGGGGTGGACGGTGGACTCCTGGGTCACTTTTTTACCCTAGTTTCCTTTTAACTGGTTGTGTGTGTGTGTATGCATCCATGTGCGCGTGTGTACCTATTTATGGCTCTATCATTCTCTATCTGCACACATGTTCTATACAGTTTCTAAAGTGAATTCTAGTTTACTTTCAGACACAGAGTTCTTCATACTGCCTCCATGGCTTTAAAGCATCCTATCAATTCTGCTATATTTTTCATACACTTTTAACTTGGAATGGTTTGGCTAATGTTACATTCTTATTTTTAAATTAAAACAGCAAATAATCATCTTTAAGTATAAAAGTTTTCTTGTGCTTTTGAAAGGTAAGCACAATCCGATCTCTGGAAATTGGATTTACTACCTTTCCACGGACAGATACTGTACGTCAATCTATAGCAATACATTCTGTCCATTTCTAGTTCTATTATTGGGTTTTGTTACCTCTCAGCTCTTGGGGACAAAAATGAGAAGGGGTGAGGTCCAGGCTGTGGCACCTTCATTTACCTCAGTTTATTTCAGTCAAAATTGGGATTTTTCCACAGAGAAGCAGGAGGTAATTATAAAACCACCATACGGTGAATAAAGCAGGGAGGAGAGTTATAGAAGCTTAGAGGCAAGGTCAAGGAGCAAGTCTTGGCTAAGTGCCCCCTCAGATGTCTGCCTGTGCCATCTGGCTAGGAGCCTGTGTGGGGAGAAGAGGTAGTGGAGGAGACCCACCTGCTGGGCCAGAGCGTTCATCTCAGCCTTCCCACTCCTGGAGGGATCTGTGTCCCCATTTAGCTGACCAAGGGACAGACACAGAGATGAATAACATGCAGCTAATAAGGGAGAAGCAGGAATCTGAACCCAGATCTATCTGTCCCCCAAAGGCCATGTGTTTCCCACTGCCAGGGGCCGTGATGCCTTCCTGGGCCCCATCTTCCACAAACCAAATATTAAAAATTATATTTTGCCACTATTTTGGCATAAAGAGAAATATAATTGAGGTTGGATTCATTATATATATATATATATATATATATATATATATATATATATATATATATATATATATATTCTCCTGATTTTAAAAGAAATTAAAATTAACATAATTTTCATGGGCCTCTGAACATATTGTAAGCATAAGCCCTGGACCCTGGGCTTATCATGCCTAATGGGGAAGTTGGCCCTGTCCACTCTGACACAATTTTTTCCTTCAATTTCTTTGTTTTCTAGGAATGGGGAAAGTTAAGTCAAGAGAATGAGTTGTTGAAGCAGAGAACAGTCCTTTAAAAATTTTTTCTTTAGTGTTGGAACTCTTTGTTGTAAAAAGATAAATTATTATATGCAATGTCAATAAATAAAATTGGTCAACGTGGGTGGGGGCTGGAGCTCCCAGTCCTAACAACCCTCCCACCTTGAGGGGCCCTTGAGGGACGTTCACTGACCCTTAAGGCGCATTGGTACACCCTCTGAAACCTCACCTCTTTGCCAGGGGAGTTCAGTGAGACCCAGAGAAGCCGGGCTGCTCACAGTTGCTCAGCGGATCAATAATAACACTTGGATCCAGGCCAGCATCTGGACCCTGGGCTGGAGCTGTTGCCACGAGCCTCTTCCTCCCTTTTATGCTTGCCTGGTCCAAACAGTCACAGTCAAATCCAGTTTTGAAGCCTCTAAATAGGATTCAGCTGGAAGGTATATGAAACTAATGATAGGTCAGCAACTTCCCTCCATCCCCAGATGTTCCCTTGGCATGTTGGTTTGGGAGCAGGTAGCTGTGCTCAGTCAAGTGCAGGCATCTCAGCCACTGTGCTGTCCTTGCTGTGTGGAAGGTGCTGTGAGGGGTCCCTCCTGACCAAGGTCTGACCGTGTGAGGTTGGGGAGGTCTCCAACGTGCTTCTCTGCAGTGGAGTCTCAGAAGCTGGTCTCAGCTCTGCCGCCAACCCTGCCCTCTGGTCTTTAGGCCACGGCCATCTGGGTGGGTTCCTTGAGGCTCGTGTGTGATGGTCCAGACAGCAGCCCAAGCAAGGGCACTGGCTGGTTGCAATGTGGGAGTCACAGACAGGAGCACAACCCTTGGGTGGTAGCTCTTGCTTGACAAGTGGGCTGCACATAGTAGCTGATTAATTAATGTTGAAAATGAGTGAAAGAATGGATGGCAAAGACATTCAAATGCCAGGACAGGTTTGGGGTTTCCTTTTGAGGTCTCCCTTGGGCTTGAGGCTCAGGCCATCAGGTCCTTATCCTCCCTGTGTTAGGTCCAATTGCCCCTGTGAGATTTGCTCCTGAATATCCTGGGGAATAATAAAAGGCTGGAGAATAAAACACCTCATTTAGGGAAAAGGAGAAGACACAAATCCCTCCATGTCTCCCTTCTGTCAATGCCAGTTCTGTCCTGGGCTTTATTCTCTTCTGCAACTGGAGGCTCCTAGGGAGAAAGTGAGGAGTGAGCTCCAAAAAGTACAGATTTGAATCATAGCTCTGCTGAGTAACCTTAGGCAATTTATGTAACCCCTTGAAGCTTCAGTTTCCCCTTCTTTACATGGAAAACACTGATGCCTAACTCACACCACTGCTTTGAAGATCAATTGTGATAATATCTGAAATGGCATTTGGTAGTCTCTCTCCTGGATGTATGTCTCATGGAAGTTCTCACACAGAGACACAGGAACATTTTCAAAGATGTTCATCGTGACGTTTCTAATAGTGGAGTGTTGGAACTACCGCCACTGGTGGAGGTGGGAGGTCACTAGTGAACTGAGATGAGGCCACACTCTGGAATATCTCTCAGCAATTAGAAGGAGCACACTGGATTTTCACACAGCAACATGCGTAGATCTTAAAAGCAGTGTTGTGGGGAAAAAAGTCAGAGAGTGATGTGGGTCTTGACCCCAGTGCCATGCGTGCAACATAAAACGCATGTACACAAACATACCCCTAACTGCTATACAAGGTCACACACAAAATAAAAGGATGCACATCAAATACATTAGAATGGTGGGGTAGGGGAATGGGGATAGAAAATGAAACAAAGTAAGGCCTGTAGAGTCCAATAATTAAAATGTGCCATAAACTGGGGAGTTTGATTAATTCAACCCTCTGCATCTGAAACCCCCAAATAAAATTGCTTAGCAATGAGCCAATCACATAGTAGGCCTACTCTCAGCATTTTTGATGTTTTGGATGGGATCATTGTTTGTCATGGGGGCTGGCCTGTGCACTGTAGGAAGTTTAGCAGCATCCCTGGCCTTTAGCAACTAGATGCCAGTAGGTTCCCTTCCCCCCTTCCAAAATATCTCCAGACGTTGCACCATGTCCCTAGCAGCGCAGTTACCCCTAATTGAGAATCACTGACTTAGCATTGCACTAGTCAAACTGAGGATGGACTACCAGAAGAATAGTCTTACTGCTAGGTGCTGGGTGAAGTTATAGGTGAAAAATCTGTATTTGGTATGGAAGAGATGTCTCCAGGCTGAGACGGGAAGGAAGGGAGGGAAGGAGGTAAGGAGGGGCCCACAGTATCGACTACAGTCAGACCTCTCTCTGTACCACTAACAAATGCTGAGGGCACTTGCCATTGGAAGACACAAGCATATCTCATGGGTAGTGGAGTTAAGAAGAAGCATTTCATCGTTACTAAGTTGTGTGTATGCATACACACACACACACGATTCTTCATTTAATCATTCATAAGAAGATAGTACCCTGAATATTCTTGTTTCTTCCCCTGTCGGTTCTGAGTATGGTGAAATATTATACTTTTTTATTGGAGTTATCTTCTGAACAGATAGTCTATAATTGGCAGAATGAAAGAATATTAATTCTTCAGGAGAAATGTGGGAACTTTCTATCATATAGTGGGGTGTTCAATAAATACCGGCTAGACAACATCTCCCATGATTTTGTCTGCTCTATGTATATATTTTAATGCATTCTCGTATACCTTGTCTTCTGTCATTTGTAATTTATGTCGCTTTGGAAAGGTAGATCTTAGGTCCAAATATATTATTAGCATCCCTTGAAAACATGTTTGGTAAACATCCCATCAATTCTGTTTCCATGACATGTTTATGGTCAAATTGGTAACTATACGAAGAGGTATGGGAAAGGAGAATAAGGGTGTTACAGCTTTTTAAAGAGCTGGTGTTAATTGAAAATGAAGACACTTTTATTCCCCTTGTCGTTTTGATGTATCTCTGAATTTTTGTAAACAGGGTTTTTTTAAGCTTCAGAGATTACAAGCTATGCAATATTCCACCTCCGCTGCTATAATTGATTAGCCACATCTTCCATTTTAACAGTGCAGTGGCTAGGGAGAAAAGAATATGTTATCGTTCCAGCCTTCTAAACTTCAGTCTGTTGCATTTCAGCATGGGACAAAGGAGTTGCCTTAGAATGTCTCAGTTTCTCTTTGACATCAGTATTTTCAAGTGTGATCCATACTTAATTTTGCAGAAACTATTCTTTTTAGTTCAGACTATGAAGATGTGCCACTTGGGTTTTACTAAAAACTAAGGTTAGTTCCTACACTCAGACTAATGGATGGAAGACCAAACAAGACCTCTTTATTTTTAGACAGTAGAGTAGCTCAGCATCAATAAATATATCTGAAAGAATATAATTTTCCCAGATAACAGAAAAACTTATTTTCCTGATCGTCCTTTATGAAAATGTATTGTTATCCCATAAATTTGAGTATGTGTATGTACAATTACATCAATTTAAAGAAAAATTCTATTCAGATGTATACCTTAAAACACCAAAATGAGAAAAAAAAAAAGATTTCAGTGTATCAAAAATTCAGAAAGAGCTGCCTGCCCAAAGTTTTATGTAAGGTAGGAATTTTTTCAATGACATTTACGAAATATGAAAACCTGATTTATAAGTTTGGGATGATATAAACCTGCTAGTCTTTTAGTTCTTTAAACTGCTCTCAAATATTAGCTTTCCCATTAACATATTACTACTTATTAAACATCATTTCTCAAGCTCCATCCAGAGTGATTAGTTTTAGTGGAGAAATGGCTCATACCTGGATGAGGATGGCCTGTATATGGATGGGGGATGGCCCGCCACCTGGATTGGGGTTTGGAGTCTGCAGGATGGATCATAGGATGCTGAGACAGGTGGTCTCTGAGACCAGATATAAACCAAGGTGGAAAGGGCTGAGGTTCCAACTCCTTGAAGTTCCCTCAGACAGCATGGCCAAAGGGTTAAAGGTGGACTGGGCAGTGGTCAAGACTTCACAGGTCAGAGCCCTGTAAGGATAGAAGGTTTGGGACAAGGCAGATGGGAGAAACCATAATAAGAATAGCCTCATGCATGCTCTCAAATTATCCTCCAATCCCAGTTGATGGGCATATGCTGCAGTTCTAGGGAGAGGGACTGAAAATGTGAGTCTCTTTTTAGTAATGGAGAGCACCCATGTGCTGTTGAAAGTCCTGGAGGCTTGTTGGAATTGCCCAAGGGAGTTAAGGGAGCCACAGAGTCAGCATTTTCAGAGGGACCACGGCAGCTGGCTGCAGGGCCCCACAGTGACTACTGAGAGCTGCACATTTGTCGCCGTAGAACGCAGGCATAAGATGTCATGATGTGTGGGTCCAGTGAAATGACATTGATGAGTATAGGTGAGCTGCAAAGACTGCTGTTTACTCTTCCTCATGTGACCTTGTGCCTACATAATTTCAGTGCTGTTACTGCTCACAGAAACAGCACACAAAGTTAACTTATCATTACATTTTGCCTCTTTTATAAAAGGTGAACATTAGTAAAACAGTGTTAGAACAGTTGCTGTAATTTCTTCAGTCATTGCTCTATTTGGAGCCTTTAGGGAAAAAAATCTAACATTCTAAAATCTTGGCTGTCTTACAAAGATTCTGGAAAATTTCTTATGAATGGGGAAAACAAGGAAACAACAATTTGTTACCCACGAAGAAGAAATTCCTATCAAGACATAATGTAAGGTAATAAAATGCAGAGATCTTAAGTGCACACTTCAGCAAGTTTTGACAAAGGAATACAATTCATGTACTGTCACATCAGTCAAGATATGGAACATTTCTATCTCCCCAGAAAGTTCCCTCATATCCCTTTCCAGCCAAATCTACCTCCAACTCTCCCACCTTCCAACCTCAGGCCATCACTATTTGATTTCTTCCCTAAAGTTCTGTTTGTTCTAGAAATTGATATAAACAGACCCATACAATATGAATACCTTCACGTCTGGCTTTGTTCACTCAACATACTGACATTGAGATTCCTCCAGGTTGTTGCATGTTTCCTTTTTATTGCTGAGTAATGTGGCGTTGTGTGACTATACCACAATTTGATTATCTGAAATGAAAATTTCAGTCCTTGTGTTCTCACTTCCATTGAGTAACTACCTACAAGTGGAATACTTGGGGCAAAGAGTATGGGAACTTTGTAAGAAAGGGTCAAAACTCTTTTCCAAACATGCCACACATCATCTTACACCCCCACCAATGTATGAGAATTCCAGTTCCTCCACACCCCTAGCTACCACTTATTAATGGTAATCATTTCATTTAAGCCATTTTATTGGGTTTATAGTGGTATCTCATTGTGGTTTTAATTGGCATTTCCTGATGATTAATGATGCTGAGTATCTTTTCATATGCTTATTGGCCTTCTGTCATCTTTTGTGAAGTGTACTTTTCAAGTTCCATTTAAAATATTAAGTTGTTTGTCTTTTTATTATTGATTTGTCATAGTTCTTTTTATCATCTGGATTCCTGTACTTCGTTATGGATCATGTATTATTACAAATCTGCTCATAGTCTGTGGCTTGCCTTTTCATTTTCTTAATGGTATCTTTTCCTGAGCAGAAGTTTTTTATTTTGATGAAGCACAGTTTATAACTTTTTATTTTGTGGTTCATGCTTTTGCGGTCCTGTTTAAAGAAATCCTTGTTTACTACAAGGTCAAGAAGATACTTTCCTATGATTACCTAAAAAAATGTATGGCTTTTGTTTTCACATTTAGGCCTATGATCTTATGAAAGTATTTCTTATTTACTACCTATATACAAATCTGTCAAGGACGTGAAAAACAATTTGTATGAAAAAACAGCTCTTTGTGAAAATAATGGCATGCAAAACATATGTCCTAAAAATAAGTTATTCATAGTGGCCTATTACATTGCAGTCATGTATTAGTAAGCAAGTGATTTAGAAAATCAGCTGCCTTTCATTTGGTTGGGAGAGCTTGCTAATTAATGTAAAATTCACTTTGTAATAATATGGGAAAGATTATCTAGTTGAATTCAGTTTTGCTAACAAAAGAATGTGCAGGTTTTTACATGCATTTCTTTTACACAGATGCGTTTCACAATTTGAAGTAGTTTCTCATCAATACCATATTGTCTCTAGAAATAGTTAGGGTTTTGGAAATCTCTCTCCTCAGCTTCTACACAGAACTCATCAGCCCTTTTCTTTTATGGGTGGCACATGGTGAACCCCCCAACAGGTGCTGAGGGTGGTCTTTATTAGCAGCAAGGCCAGCTGTTAAACATGACTTTCATTTCTATTTCCAACCAAAAACTCCAGAGAAGGTCTGTTTGCAGCCTGTTTCCTCTCTCCTTTCCTCCTCCTGTTCATCAAAGATGATCGAAGCACCTCTGATGCGCCAGGTAGGAGACATACTTAGAGGAGCAGCAAGCGTCCTTCTTGTTCATGAAATGTAATTTTCTTATTAATTTTTCCCTGTATCAAATGTGTGAATAAATAACCTTATCAGTCAGGACTCTAGAGAAACAGAACCAATCAGGTGTGTGTGTGTGTGTGTGTGTGTATGTATATATTTATGTGTGTGTGTGTGTGTATATATATATACACACACACACACACACACATACATTAAAGAGATTTATTTTAAGGAATTGGCCCACATGACTGTAGGGCCTGGCAAGTCTGAAATCTGTAGGGCAGGCTGGCAGGCTGGAAACTCAGGAGTTTTAAATTCTAAATGTGTAGGGTAGGCCAGCAGGCTAGAAACTCAGACAAGACTTTTCTGTCATAGTCTTAAGGCAGAATCCCCTCTTCTCCTGGAAAACCCATTTTTGCCCTTAGGGCCTTCAATTGATTGGTTAAAGTCCACCCACATTATGGAGAATAATCTCCTTTATTTAAAGACAACTGATTGCAGATGTTAATCACATCTGCAAAATACCTTCAGTGATCTAGTTTGACCAACCGACCAACCATAGCCTAGACAAGATGACACATACAATTTTGCTACCACAGTAATATTCAGCAGATTCTTGACTAGGAATCAAAATATTGTATAGTAAAGTCCAATTTTCAAAAGCAATAGCATTTATGCTACATCTTGTCATAGAGAACTTCAGAGCTTTGTAAAATGAAAATGTCTGTTCCTGCTTACTTGAAGGTTAACAGTGTCTACCATAGACATAAAGTTGTGGCTTCGTTTCTATAAAAATGGTAAAGGGGGAATAGGGTTCTTTCTCTTAGGTCCAGGCAGCGAATACACCTAGCAGTGGATAGCCCAAGCCTGGTCTTTTCTTCTGGGAAAAAGCCGGGGTGCTGGACTCCGATGAAGAACCAGAGTCCTGCTTTCTGTCTTAGCACTTGGGCTCATTCTCCATTTGCCTTCCTCCTCCTGCCACGGGGCTCCTCAAACTCCCTCTTGTCTGTGAAACCACCAGTGCTTCATCTTTCTAACTCCTGTCTGAGAATTAGTACTGCCTCATGGGAGAGCTGGAGGCCACCAGGGCTCCCTCTTGCTCTCCTTTCTCTACTCTGACTTCCAAGGAGACTTAATCCAATTTCATGGTTTCAGCTACTGTCTATATACTGATGACTTGCAAATTTATAATTACAGCCCAGACTTTTCTCCAGCTCCACAGGCTCAAATTTGTAATAAGATACTGCCATTCGATTGTCTGAAGGACATCTAACGATTCTCATCCAGTCCCCGTGTGCGTGTGGAGGGCTTTTCCCCACAGCATCAAGCAGCTCCCTGACACCAGTGTCATTCAGCTCAACTCAATTTTGATACTATCTACCTGGAGACAGCATTAGATCCCACAGGTTAAGAGCTCAGTCCTGCAAGACTGCTTCCCCCAACCCCTGCCAACTTCAGACTCCAGACAGTCCCAAGTCCAGGTTGTCATCTGTACTTCTGACAGACCTCCTATAGATTGGAGGTTCTAACAACCCCATTCTTGGGTTTGATTAATTTGCTAGAGCAGTTTACAGAAGTCAGGAAAACATCTTACTTACTAGATCACTGGTATATTATGAGAGGACATCACTCAGGAACAGCCAGATGGGAGTGATGCAGAGGGCAAGGCCTGGGAAAAGGGTGCAAGGCTTCCACACTTATCTCTTAGTGCTCCATTCCCACCAGACCTCCCATGTTCACCAAACTGGAGGCTCTCCAAAGCCAGTACCTGTGGGATTTTACGGCGGCTTCATTACATAGGCATGATTGATTAAACCATTGCCCATTGGTGATTGATTCAGTCTCCAGCCCCTTTCCCCTCACCAGAAGAGTGGGGGTAGGCAGAAAATTACAACCCTCTAATCACTTGGTTGGTTCCACTGCCAAGCAGCCCCCATCCTTAGGTGCATTCAAAACTCATTTCCTTAAGAAAATCATGGATGTTTCTTTCCAAACTCCTCCCACCCAAGTCTTTCTTCGTGTGGTGAACAGTTGCGGGGGCACATATCCAGGCATGATCCCAGATGCCTGTCTTCCCTCCCAACAGTTAAAACCATCGCTAAGTCCTGCGAGTGTTACCTCTAGAACATATCCCAATTTGTCCACATTTGTCCATCGCCGCTAATATCACCCTGGTCCTGGCTACTCTCATCTCCCCGGGCCCACTGCAACACTTCGCTAACTGTCCTCCTGCTTCTGTTGTTGCCCACAGTGCATTCTCCAGTTGCATGTTACTTTAATAACTATAGTACTGTGACTTTCCTATAGGATACGGATATGAAAAGACTACAGGGTTCATTCAAGTCTTCAGAGCTAGAGGAGAAGGTATTCAGTGTCTTCATGAACCAAATAGAGTCAAGTCCTAACAATTTTGATTTGGGGAAGTGCTCACAGGCTTTCATTAACAGCAGACTCAAGAATCATATTACATGGAGTTGAGCTCATTGATGTGTCAGCTATAGAGAGAGTTTAGTGTGGCCCTTGAGAGCATCTCATAGGGGCGAGGCCTGACCATCTTTTCAGGGAACTACAAGACAAGCCCAAACACCACCTGGGGAGGGTAACCCAGAATTCTTGGAGGATGCCATAACTGTTTGTATTAAAACGTTAATATGCTCAATGCTTAAGTATTAAATTTCCTTAGTAGATAAACATCTTTAAAATCACTTTTGATATTAAAAATGATCAACGTATTGTTTCCAACTCAAAATCTAGTTTTTTTCCAAGGAAAAGTTAGAACTTAGAAAAAAATTTAAGAGAATCAGAACTATAGCATTACTGTTTCTGTGTTTAAGAAAAACCTATACATTTTGTTATTTTAGGTGTTTATTACATTTAGGAGAACTTGGCTTATTAAAATAACGAGTTCTGTGATGCAAGTTCAAAATGTGTATTTGAGTTATTGATTTAAATCTGTGATTCTAGCTTGAAATGTTATGAAATTTAAAAGCAATATTAGAAAATCAGGGAAACTGAAGTTTATTCATGTATTTACAAATTTAATCTATTAGCTTCATAAACATTACTTGGGAAGGTTTATTACACAATTGAAGCATGTAAAAAAGGAATGGAATACATTACAATTTTCAGTGCTGTTTAACATACTAAAGAGAGTCTAATCAACTACATTGATAGTGGGAACAAACATTAATTAAAGATCCCTCAAGAATGGTTATTCAAACTTGGCAGATTCAAAAATACAATAATATGATTAGTAAGTTGAATGTGAAAGCTTAGAAAAACTAGACTTTGAGTTGGAAACGATACGTTGATCATTTTTAATATCGAAAGTGATTTTAAATATTATTTATGTGTGTATAAAAGCTGATGTGAGGAAAAGTAAAAACATTTATTGACATTTAATAGCTAACCTTACTACTTTCAAGTAGTCAGGAGCTACCCCCAAATCAGGATTCACATATGTAAGTGAACAAGGTGGATAAAATGGCTCTTCACATAACAGTTAGCTGGAAGGACAAATATCTGTAGCAACTGAGGATGTAGATTTCTAGAAGTTTGTTACTGCTTCTAATAAGCAAATATTCTGAAATAATTGAGGCTGAGTCTTAGTGTGTCTTGCCATACTACCAAGACATCTTTTTTTAAAATGATAAGAAAATAATAATTTGTTTAAACCACGCAGTAACCTATATAAGCACTATGATTCTCCTCATTGCCCGAATCAGGAAGGAGAGGTGCAGGATGTTTACATGACTTGCTTAAGTACACAACAAGCAAAGACTGGAACTGAGATTAACCCTCAGAACTCCAGAGAATAAGATATTAATTGTCTGGCTTAACATTTCTTGTTATGTAGAATCTGAAGTAAAAATACAGAAGTAGCTGATGAATTATTGAACAACTGGAAACTCCACCTGGGCAAAGTTGTGGGGGTCACTGAAGTTCAGTCCTAGTTCTCAGCTTAACCTTTCAGTGTCTTTTCTCTTAATTCTTTCAAATCTGTCATCCTTTACCTGCACAAGAAGGTTAAGTCTGTGATCTGACCACCTATTGTTTGTTAAATGTTTCCGTTTTCAGGTGTTTCAATGTTTATTTCAATTATCATTTTCATTTGTCCTCTCATCTCCAGTTGTGGCTTTTGCCTCAATATTGAAGTAATTCTGGCCTTTAGGAAGCAGGTGGATAGATATTTGTGAAGCAAAAGTGTTCCTAAAGTTTTAGATAATCCCTTGTTTCCTGCTAGACACTGTTCTAGCTAGTTAGACATTGACTATGATTTTACCATGGCTATCCACCTAATGACCTTATTGTTTTGATACTGTACCATGGCAACAAATAAAAAACACATCATCTTTCTATTTCTTAAATGGTGGGACAGAGGAATAGTTGTGCTTTCATCTCAAGAAGCAGGAATGGAAACAGTTCTGTAGTTGGTGACAAAATGTCTAGTGCAAGCTGGTTTGAAATCAGTACTTTCAATAGGAGGTACCTGTGGCGGGTGGTCTCCAAGATGGCCCCAACGATGTCTTCTTCCTAGTAGTCATACTTTTGTGTAATCTCTCCTTCAGTGTGGGCTGGACCTAGTGTTATGCTTCCAACCAACAGAACACAGCAAAAGTGATTGGATGTCACTTTTGCTATTAGCTTACAAAAGATTGTTACAAAATATTTACAGTGTCTCTCTCTGACTCATCTCATGTGCTGACTATTGAAGCAAATTAGAGAGGCCAACATAGCAAGGAACTGAGGATGGCCTCTGGTCAACTGCTAGCAAGGACCTGAGGCTCTCAGTCCAACAGCCCTTGTGGACGTGAATCTTGCCGACCACCACCTGAGAGAGCTTGGAAGTGGATTCTTCCCCATCAAGACTTCAGATGGGACAAGCTGATAGTTATGCCACTTGTTCAGATCCTAACCTACATTTTCCTTTATTGGATTTTTCCTACTGCAAGTTGTATTTATAATTAATCATCATGATCTGAATGGGTTATTCCCACCTACAGTTACTGCTACACAAATATAAAAAATGCCCTACCTTAACATAAACCAATTTTTGCCCAGTTATCATTGTGATTATTGTTGTCATCATGTTTATCATTTCTATGGAAAGAGCAATAAACAATGCAGCATGTTGTTGTTGTTTTTTTCTAGTTCCAACTTAAGTCGGAAAAAGCTTTCATTTCCTTTGCCATTGCCAATTAGTCAGTAGTGGTGGCTGGAACTCAGTGTTAAGAAGGATCCTGAGGGCAAGTCTGGCTGTTGGAAAAGAACTGTGATCAATTAAAGGTTACTTGGGAGTAGAGTATACCTGCCAAGGATTTCTGTTGTTTTTCTCTAGTAAATGTCAGTCCTGACATAGGCTCCTAGGTAGGATAACCAACTCCTTATGGTTTGTCTGAAACTTTCCTGGATTTGGCATTTAAAATCCTGCATCCTGGCAACCCCCTCAATCTCAGGCAAACGAATTGTTGATCACCCTATACCAAGGTATGTTTCTGGAAGTCAAGTAGACTGGGAATTGGGTGTACTGTCATGCAGTGGTATCAGTATTCCTTGGGAGCTTATTTGCAATGCAGAATCTCAGGCCCCACCCCAGACCTACTGAGGCAGAATCTGCACTTTTACAAGATCCCCGGGGATTCGTGCACATTAAAGTGTAAGTAGCTGCACCCAGGATCAATCACATTACACGTGACACAATCTCATGGACACACCGCACGCTCTGCAGAAGTGCACAGGCAGCGGCACACGTCTCCCCCACTCAAGAATCTCATAAAAATGAGAGGAGCATGAGGCTGTTACACAGCAATTCGAAACTGCTAATATTTTAGTAACAGCGATATTTGGGGGCTCTGTAGAGAAGTGCCACTTTAAACTTGCTCCAACAGCACGAGACTGAGAAGGGAGGTACATTTGTCCTCTCTTGCTCCGTGTTCACCCTTCGGTCATGTGGCCAAGTGGCATTCTGTCCTAACATTCCCTTATAGATGCTGGGGGGGGGGGGGGGGGGAATGGAGGCGAGATTTGTAGGGAAGCTCTGAAGTCTTCTAGACCAGTGGATGTCAAACTAGAGCATGCATCAGATTCACCTGGAAGGATTAGAAAAGAGCAGATTGGTGGGGCGTGAGAGCTGCAGCTACGGCAGCACGCAGGACGAGCGGCTTCTCTGAGCAGCGGTTAAGAGGAACTCATAGAAGAGAAAGACAAGCTGGAATAGCTCACATCGAAAAGGAGCACCAGTGTGGGAAGGTGGGGAGGAGGTGGAAGCCGCGAGTCCCGGACGCCAGCGCGGGGCGCCCCAGTTCTCACGCGCTGCCTATCCAGGAAGAGGCAGCGGGGGCCGGGGGCGGGGAAAGTGCGTCAGGAGCCTCCCGGAAAGCGTCAGCGCTGGCTGGCGGGGCGGGGCTCCCGGAAGCCGGCTCCGTGCCAGCGGAGCCCGAGCTACTGGAGGCGGGCCACACTCACGAGCTCTGGTGGCGAAGTGGCTTTTAGTAATAGTTACCATTTTATGACGTTACGTTGAGTTTTCCTGGGGTCTGTCTTTTCCTATTGTAACGGACCTCCGAGCGGGGAGAAAACGCGGAAGCCTTTGGCAACTCCGCCCCCGAACAGCGCATGCGCGGCGCTGGCAGAGCAGGCGGGGCACCTTATACGGGGCGCGTGGGGGTGGGGCGGGCCGTGCCGCGCCGACACGGAGCCCACGTACTCCCGGCCCGCGCGTCGTTTCGTCACTGGTGAGCCTGCGCAGAAAACGTGGGAAAGGCGTGAGTGCTGGTGTCCCTCAGATCTGTGGAGGCGGTTTAAACCTTCCTGATTGGGCACGGAAAAAACCGGAGTCAGCAAGACACCGTGTTAAAGGGAAAGAAGGATGAAGAGGGGACTGGTGCGGCCTGGTGCCGACCAGAGTTCCTCCCTAGCCGCTGTGAATAAACGGAGATGAGCTGTTGCAGGCTTGCTTTGCTCCCCGCCCGCTTTCCCAGCCCAGCTCCCAAGTCAAGCCGTTTCCTTCTCGGCCAAGTGAATTTCCCGGCGCCGCCCCTGCGGGTGGCCGACAGGGGCCCGGAGCCGCCCAATGTTCTATGCAGGCACGTTGACTCACATTCGCGCCATCACTTAAAACATAACTCGGAAATGCTGAACCAAAGAGCCTTTTTTGATACAAGTTTTAGGGGACCAAGACTCCAACAGTAGCTGCGCATATAATAATGCTTTTTAGTTGTAGCGCTACAATAGTTGAAGAGTAGTTTTTATTCTCAGGGACAGGTGGTTCCTCAATACGGTGTTAAATATCTGGGTCTTAACTGAGTTAGTTTTAGCGATTGAACAATAATTTTTAGAAGACCCTAGTAACTGACATGTATAGATCAACTTAATGAGAAACATCCATATAGCGTTATAACATTCACTTCTCTGTATTCTCAACAGCTATTTGTAAAAAGCAGAGCGATCCTTTTGAGAAGTACTGTTGAGGTAAAAATATTTTGTTCTTCATGATTTAAGAATTCAAAGTTTGGAGGGGAAACCCTTGGAAGATTTAATAAATATATTCAACAGAAGTGATTTTTAAATATTACACTGAATACAGACAATTGGAAGATACAGTCTTCAAAAACTTGTACTTAAGAATTTTGGCAGCTGCAACTGAGGACTTTCTGCCACCTTTGGTAGTGATTTAACTTGCCATCAGGCATCCCCAGACTCCACAAAGTGTAAAGTTAGGAGCAAAATCTCAAATGAGGATTTCATAGGAAAAGAATTGGGTGTGATTGCTCTGGAGATCGCTGCTGCTGCTGCTGAATTGTAAACTGCTCAGGTTTACTACTAAGTGCAAATTTCTTACACCAAATATCTTTCTACCTGTCGTGTAGATATGTTTGATTACTTGATTAATTTATGTGGAACTGCTTTAAAACAAGAACACTACATACATTTTTATACTTGTAGTTGGAGTGAATGATTCCATTGGCATTATTGCCAGCAAACTGATTAAACTGAGAAAATTGGGGCACACTGAGAGACTATTTAGAGGACTAGTAACAGGATTAAGGAGGTACTGCTTCTATGTATGGAAAAGTCTTTGGAGTGCTTAAACTATTCTCAGCCTTCAAATCATTGGAATTGTATAGGCATCATTTGAAGAGTGGAAGTTTAAAAGGTTTATTAGTCTATACAGGTTAAATTCTGAAAAATATTTGCTTTGTATCTAAATATTTTACATTTGTTTAAAAACCCTGATATTCTTTCAGTCGGTTTTCTAGACTTTTACCAAGAAGGACAGTCTTCAAGAACCTAATACATTCCTCAATGGGGAAAAAAGGCTTAGAGCTACGTGAGATAAGCTCAAAGTGTTCTAAAGAACTGTATTAGGGTTTGGAAAAAGATCAGTAAGTGAATGCTGATGTACATTACCCACCTATCCTATGAACTACAGGATGCTTTTGGCTAATGGATTATAAGCTAACATCCAAAATTCTTCACATATATTTAAATAATGGCAAATAATGTAATTTCCAGTGCATTTTAAAATGCCATTTTACAATAATTGTTACTCTTTGAAACATATGCAGTGGAATTAAATATTATAATATTTTGGTACCCATTATCCACACTTAAAATGTTTTACATTGAATGGCTATTCTATCACTTAACAGTAGTGGTTCTAGGGGACTGGTACCTCCTAGGGGACACTTAGCCATGTCTGGAGATATTTTTGGTGTCATAACTAGTTAGTGGGGGCTACTGGCATCTAGTGGGAAGAGGCCAGGGATATTGCACAACATGCTACATTGCAGAAGGCAGCCTGCGACAGCAAAGACTGAGCCAGCCCCAAGTGCCAATAGTGCTGTGCTATTGAGAAAGCCTGACCTAAAGAATTCTCTTCTTACAGAGCATGGTTTTAGGCATGAATGTTGTATTGGTTATCATTCTTTCCTGCAGCCAAAAAAAATGCATATTTAAATTTATTGCATATGTTATCATAATGTTCTAAATGTTGAGTCAATTCAGAGAAAAAAATATTTTTATCATTACAGGTGTCCCCTTCTTTTAGGAAGTTCATATTACACCACTTTGCTTTTCTGAAAGACCTCCACTGGTACCCGTTTTCACTAAGTGAAAGAAATTGAAGAGGATTTTCCCTTTTACAAAAAAAAGGAGAAAGGTGAAAATAGCATTCAGTTCAATGAGAGTGGTGCCACCAACCTCCTTCCCTGGGAACTACACTCTGCATGAAGCCCCCAGAGCTTTGAATTGTTTGTAAGCATCGGTGCTTTGTGTCTATTTATCTTGTGCATCCATTAGCAAGATTTGTCTGAAGTTATCACGAAAGCCAAAGAGAGGTGATTTTATTTTTGCATGTGGGAATGCTCAAAATATTTTCCACATAAAAATTGTCATTGCTTCTTCCCTTTTCACCAGTTCACCTTATGAAAGGTTTCATAGGAATGCTGAACTTTTGAATAGCAGGGGAGACCTGTACAACTACTGTTAGTATACAGCTGATCAAAATATAAATATCACATTTTGATTAATTATAAAAAGTGTGTTTTATTGAAACGTGTTTCTTAAAGAGATTGGGCTTTTTATCATTTAGCTTAAGTTTCTGTGGACGAATATTATTTATTCTAAGAGCCTGGCAGAATTCAGCATCAATTCTTTTTCTCTTTTTCATTTTTAGAGATATAAAGGCCAAACAGTTGAGAGAAATAAAAAGAATGTTAATATAGCAATGTCATTCAATTCTTCTTATTCTTTCTGAGTTATATGCCAAAAGTCATTTACTGACAGTGATCTATCAGAATATTCTTAATGACATATCTGTTCGGTTCTCCAGCTTAGTTTGGTTCACAAACAATGCATTAGACTCCCAGCTTGGAAAATGAATCCTTATCTAGTCATTGATTTTCTCAGTATTGACTGTTTAGTGTCCTGGCAGTTATGTCCCAGAATGATACACCATAGTAAGATTCACTTGTGCTGTGTTAACTACACAGTGTCTGATTTAAGTGGTTGTTTATTAGTAGTTGTTGGATGGGTGGGTAGATGAATAATTGAAGAAATGAGCACTTTAGGATTAAATATTACTATAATAATCCAAGCTAGAAATGATGGGTGATAGCAGGGAAGCTGTTGAGAACATTCTGGGATATATTCAGAAAACAGACCTAACAGAATTTACTTGAGATATGGATGTGAGAGAAAGGGAAGCATCAGCTATCACCACATGGTTTTTGTCTTAAACTACTAGAAAAGTTACCATTTACTGAGATGGGGGAGACTGAGAAGGCAAGAATGAGCAAGATACAAGTACAGTTCTCCGTTTTCATTTTCTTAATGCCACTCTGTGTTTCTAAGTTTAATTTAGCTCTTGAAACCTGTAGTTATCTCTCAGAATATAAATAATGTATATTACTTTCAGTCTAATTAGAAGACCTACACAGTCATTTTCCCACAAAATGATAGGGTCTTTTTCTTGGTTTCTTACTCCAGTGCCTAAAAATCAAACACTTGACAATGTTAGTTGTCTGATTTATGTATGTTAGATGTACCATAAAGACAGGTTTTATAGTTAAAAGCTGTTCAGTGTTTTAATAGAATTTTTGAACAGTTTCTTTTTTTTGTATTTTAGTCAGTTACTCTGTACAGAGATATATTTTTAAGACAGGTTTAATACCAAATAGTTGTCTCCATTGGATATAAAAATAGACTTCTCAAATTCATGAATACCAAAATCATGATTTTGCTTGAATTAACTGAATCATACAGTTTTCTGCGTTAATAACACTATTGCAAATTAACTCAAATGCAACTGCAACTTACAATACATGATTTATATTAGTTCAGATTAATATGCAGTGTTACATAGTTTTCCACTTTGGCTAGTCTAATCTAGAGAGACACATTTTTCTCTTAGTAAATTTTTAATACTTCTGATTGTTTCCCAGTTTGTTTCAACACAGAAAATAATATATGCAAAGACAAAAAAATTAACATTTCAATGTTACTTTCATACCCAGTTGTTAAGGTCTTTTGAAAAGTTAACCTAAAATGTGTACACCTGTGTAAATTAAGATTATTATTATCTCTTTTATAGGTTGGCATAAGTACTAAAAGTGGCTCTTACTCAATTCCACCCAAGTACAAGAGTTTGAGGGTGTGGGTTCTCAGAGTCTGGTGGATGAGACAGATGCATACCTATCAAGTTTATTGCATGTAGTGATAAATATTGAGATGTAAGCAAATATTAAAGGAGTATAAATGAGGGAGAAATTCCTGTTGCTACAGATATTATCTTTGCACTGATAGCACCCTTTTTAGGAGAGGAGGTTGTGTGCACTAGGATAATTTGGCTTCTTTCTCCTTTGACAGCCTGTTTTCCTCTTAAGCATCAGATCCTATGTCTCCTACCTGTCTGCATCAGCTGGATCATGCAAATAATGCTCCTGCCACCTTTGCTGGCTAGTGGCAGCTGCAGCCTACTGCTCTTCTCTCTAAGCAAGCATGCCAGAAAGCTCGGAGAACTGCAGCTGCGCTTTCCAGAAAAGCATCCTCTGGGTAGCTAGAGCTCCGACTTCTTGCTAAGTAAGGTATCTTTACTAGAATACCTTCATGGAAACCATATTATAGGTAAAAGACCTGCTGCGGCCTTCAGCCTAATGGCTATGCCATTTGTGAAGATTGCCTGCAGCTGGGGAAGCCATTTACATCTTGTACTTGGGTATCACACAATGTGTATTTAGTGTTCAAAATTATATGGTTGCGATATGTCAATTTTTTTTCCTTACAAAAGTACTAAGGTAAATAGATTAGCATGTATAGTGCATGGGGGGCACTGGGAGGGCTGCACAACACAGAGAAGACAAGTAGTGATTTTACCGCATCTTACTACGCAGATGGACAGTGACTGTGAAGGGGTATATGGGGAGGACTTGGTGAATGGGGGAACCTAGTAAACATAATGTTCTTTCTGTAATTGTAGATTAATGATACCAAAATAAAAAAAATTTTTTTAAGTACTAAGGTAAATAATTAAGAATTCCCATTTTGGACAACTAAAGATTCTGGTCACCAAAAAAAGGAACAGATTGGTGGTCCCGTCCCCAGAGTTCCTGATTCTGTAGGTTGATCATGGGACATGAATATCTGCATTTCTTGCAGATTCTCAGATGACCCTTGCTCAGTGTGGTCCGTGGGGCAGTGGCAGCAGCATCACCTGGTAGTCTGTATCAGAATCTGCATTTAACATGACGGCAAGTTTTACGTGCACCATGAGCCCGCAGACCACAGACTGTGAGTGGTAAGAGTCAGATAGCCACAAGAGGTTAATTTTCTTGTTTCAGACTTGTTAGAGGTGATGGTAGCCTTTAGAGCTATCTCCCTGCTCTTGACTTTCTGGTTGGTGCAGCACTGTGCCTGCCAGTCTCTGACATGCTTTATGCTGTCCCCTGCCTCAGTATGATCTGCCTGCCTTTGAATAGTCCTCTGTACACCCCTGAAGGGAAATAGTATTTGACTCTACTCTGCAATATTAGTTTTGAAAAATGTAAAGAGGACGAATGCCTAAATGTCTGCCAACCTTCCTGCTTCCCTGCAGGTGGTGACCCACTCACTCCCTTCAACTCCCTGGAGGGGCTAGCTCTGACCCCTCATTTTTCCCTCAGCATCCTCTAGCATATATGAGTAAGGCCAAAGCACCAGCTCTGCAGAACACTTAACAGGAAGGCTCCAGAAAAATGAATGGCAGTTATATGTATGTGCCATGTACAGTTAAGGGTTATTTGGCAAGAATTGCTGGCCAGCTTGACGGGTCAGAACTGCACCTAGAGTTCCTGGACCAAAGGGAATCTCAAAGTGCTCACAAAGATCGAGGATGGCAGCATTGCAATAGATCTTAATGTACTAGTCTGGCATCTGTGAGGCTGACATTTAGCAAATCCTTCTCTTTTTTTGCCCCCATCAGCTACCATTCTTTTGTCTGCAAAAGACAAAAGTGATACAGCAATCCAAAAGGTTGGGGAAGTAGAATAAAACATATTCACCCACTGTCCCACCACCCTATTATATATAGTTACATCTTAATATAGTTTCTCTATCTGTTGAAAGCCATATGTGATAGGCAAGATAATGGCCCCTCAAACATGTCCATGTCCTAATCCCCTGAAACGGGTCATTTATTAGGTTATGTGAAAAATTGGAAATTACCACTGCAGATGGAACTAAGATTGCTGATTGGCAACCCTGAATAGGGATTATACTGGATTTTCTGGGTGGGCCCAGTGTAATCACAGCGGTCCTTAAAAGTGGAAGAGAGAAGATTCAGAAAGAAGTGTGACCATGGAAAGAAGTCAGAGTGATGTGATGTGAGGGCTCCAATGGCCTTGGCTGAATTTGAAGATGGAGGAAAGGGCCACGGGCCAAGGAATATGCTTGCTCTCCAGAGGCTGCAGAAGGCCAGGAAATGGGTTCTCCCATACAGCTCAGTCAAACCTGTGTTGAACTTCTAACCTCCAAAATTGCAATAAATATGTGTCATTGTAAGCAGCTAGGTTTGTGGTAATTTGTTACAGCAGCTATAGAAAAGTAATACACTGTATTTTTCATAGGTACATCATGCCTAAATATTTTTTAATGTTGCTATAGTTTTATAGTTATTTGAATAGCCATATATTATTTCATATAACTGAAGTACTGTCATTCCTTCACCATACCCTCACTCGAACATTAGATATGTGAATAGCTCTCTGCATTTTCCTTTTTTCATTAAGTTTTACTATGGTCTAAGGATTTTCTACCAGAAATTAAATTTGGACTTTGAATTTCTTTTATTTTTTCTATATTTAACTTTTACTTTAATCTCTTAAGTCCAGTATAAATTTAACTTTATATATGACACTATGTAAGTGTATATTTTTCCTAATCCATTTTTTCAATAGCATATGCTAAATGATTTTTACACGTTTAAAAAATACTACGTGCTTTAAATTTTTTAAAAACTATTTTTAAATTGGGGTATAATTGACATATTAGTTTTAGGCCTTATTGTACTTTTGCTTAATTTTTCTAATTGATTTTCTGCAGAGGAATTTTAATTTATTGTTTCCAGCTCCTAGAAAAATCCCATTGAGAATGTCTGGTGTCCCATTGCCTTGGCAGACATCTTCAAAACCCTTAGCCTTGCAGTCAAAGCCCTCAATTATGTGACCCCACTTTTCCTGTGTCCAGTTTTCTCAAACTTCAATTATAGTTAGGCCACTTCTTTCGTATCTTCCCTGTTGATTGTTTCCCACTTAACGAGTCTTTGCGTATTCTTCCCCCAGTCCAGCTTGCACTTCTCACAGTGAAATTATCTGTGATTTGTCTTACAAGCTTTTCCTCAGCAGCTTGGCGTATGAAGAATATGAGCCTTGGAATCAGACAGCCCTGGGTTTGAGTCCCAGCTCTGTTTCTCACTAGCTGTGTGGCCTTGAATGAGTCACTCATCCTTTTTAAGCATCAGTTTCCCCTTTAAAATGAGGAAACTGCATCTTCCTTGCAGGGGTGGCAGGTAGATTACAGATAATATATATTAAGAATCTAGCAAGATTCCTGGTACTTAGTAGACGATCAATGAATATCTCATGACTTTTCATCTCATGACTTTATTATTATCCTCATTAAACCATCACTTCCTTAAAAGTAAGGACAGTTTATTGTTCTTACCTGTATACCCCACGAAGCTTGGAGTATAACGGGTGCTATTTCAATCTCCTCCTCTTTCTCCCTGCCTTATTAAAATCCCATTCACTCTGCAAGGCTCTTGCTGCAGCCTCATCTCCTTTATGACTCATCCTCGCCACCTTCACTGTTCTTAGTCTAGGTGGGTGAGTGCAGTTGAATGATGTGAAATGGAGGATAAGGGAGGAAGATAATGGTTCACAGAGATGATCCCTTAGTTCTGTTCTAATTCTAACTTTATATAATTTGGGGATTTTATGAGCCGGGAGTTATTACTGAGCACTTGTTAACATGCCCACACTAGTGGAATGGCCAAAATCTGGAACATTGACAACACCAAATGCTGACAAGGATGTGGAGCAATTGGAACTCTCATTCACTGCTGGTAGGAATGTAAGACAGTCCAGCCACTTTGGAAGGCAGTTTTGTGGTTTCTTACAAAACTAAATATACTCTTATCATATAATCCAGCAATTATACTTTGTATTTACACAAAGGAGTTGAAAACTTATGTCCACATGAAAACCTGAACACAGATGTTTATAGCAGCTTTATCATAGTTGCCGAAACTTGGAAACAATCAAGATGCCTTTCAATAGATGAATGGATAAATAAAAGGGGTATGTCCAGACAATGGAATATTATCCAACCCTGAAAAGAAATGAACTATCAAGCCAAGCAAAAGCATGGATGAACCTTAAATGCATATTACTAAGTGAAAGAAACCAATGTGAAAAGACTACATACTGTGTGACTCCAACTATATGACATTCTGGAAAATGCAAACTGGAGATATAAAAAGATCAGTGTTTGGCAGGGGTTGGGTATGGGCTGGTGGCATGAATAGAGCACAGAGGGTTTTTAGAACAGGGAAAATGACTTTGTATGGTGCTGCAATGATGGATACATATCATTATACATTCATCAAAACCCACAGAATGTACAACACTGAGAGTGACCCTAATATAAATTACGGACTCTGGATGGGTAATGATGATGTACCAGTGTAGGTTCATCAGTTGTAACACATGTTCCACTCTAGTGGGGTTATTGATAATGCGGGAGGCTGTGCATGTGTGAGGGCAGGGGCTGTACAGAAATTCTTTGTACCTGCTTCTCAATTTTGTTGTGAACCTAAAACTGCTCTAAGAAAATAAAGTTTAAAAAAAGAAAACCAAAAACTCAACCCAGCCATTACCATATTATACTCATTTTTCAGAGAGTGAAATGGAGACAGAGGTTAAGTGGCAGAACCAGGGCTTTTACCTCAATTTATTTGATTCCAAAGCTCGTAGTATTTCTAGTGTGTTGCACTGGAGTGACACTGACAGTACCCTGCCCACAACCTCTTGGTTCTCACTCTTCCCCTACATGCCTACAGCTTCCTACCATGAGCCCCTGTGTCTCTCCACCTTCTCAGACTGCAGAAGTGTGCCTGGCCCATTTGCTAGGTACGCTAGAAGGACCAGGAGTCCATGTCCCAGGGAGCAGCCCTTGATAATGATGGCAGGTATCTGCATAACTGTCCCAATCTAACCGAGTAAGAGAGACAGCAGGGCTGTGAACTGTGGTGCTGGCCATGGCTAAGATAAGGGCCCTAGCTGTCTGTGATAAGTAAGGTGTGACATGTCAGAGGAAGCATTTAGAAACTCTTAACAACAATTGCACAGAGACATTGCACAGAGATTTTCTGATCCTTAACAATTAAAAAGAGACTTGTATTTTTAATGTCTTTTTAAATATCATTTTTCTAGTGATTCATTTTTGTTGTATTTACACAAGGCTTTGTTTGTAGTGCTTTGGACATTTCTTTTTAAATGGTTCTTCACCATGAAAGTTTGAGAAACACCATACTACAGCCCTTGGGCTGTCTGTCTGGTTTTGTAAATAACGTTTTGTTGGAACACAGCCATTCCCATTCAGTTATGTATTATATAGGGCTGCTTTTTCTCTCCAATGGCAGAATTGAGTCATTGTGGCAGATACTGTGTATCTCCCAAAGCCTAAAATATTCACTCTGCCCTTCAGAGGTACAGTTTGCCAACCCCTGTTCTGCTCTATCTCCCCCTAGTTCCCCAGCTGGACTGAACTCCAGGGACCCACAGTTGCTGCTGTTCCTTCCCTGTCTCATTTTCTCACTCCCTGCCACTACCTCCTAGATCTCCCAAATAAATGACTTGTACTCATTCTTGACCCCACAGTTGACTTCTGGGGGACCCCAACCAATGCACACATGTACTTATGAGTTCTAAACCCAAGACAAACTCACTAACAGAGTTGGGACCACTTACTAGCAGTGTCAACCTCAGCACATCAATGAAGCTCTCACATTCCGCTGACCCCTACTCCTGTCTCTTCTGCAGCACCATGTGAAGATTCAACTTTGTGGGCATAAATTTTTCTGATTCATTTACTGGCGCTTATCAAGTGTCACCTCAGCACCAGGAGTGGTGGGGAAGAGGATAGAGGGGGAGGAGGAAAGAAAAGACATGTCCCACCCCCACTTTATTGCTGCTGCTTTCATTTGTGTCTCTCTACCCCTCCTAATTACTTAGGTCACTTTAGACTTTAATTCTGTCTTCTAAAGTATAACACAGTCATAATTAGGCCATATGTTAATTAGCAAGATGACGTCTTGTCACTCATGAGAGATGTGGATCACCTCAGAAAGTATCATAGAAAGGGGAGTTCAGTGGGACAAGGAAGTCTAAAGAGGCTGAAAGTGACTGTCTAGTTGAAACTGCCTTAGGAGAAAATGGGGGGGTGCAAGAGGGCAAAAGGATGGGGTCACACAAAGAAAAAGACCTAGAATTGACCTCTTTTCCACTCTAGGAATGAGATGTAAGCCAGGAGGTAAGCCTGAGGCTGAGAAGCCACCAGGGATGGCAGAATCTCCTGAAGGACTGGAGTTGGCCGGGGCTGAGGTCAAGGCCCCGATGGAGACCGCAGGCAAGGTGAGTGTCAAGCATGCTCCCATCTCTTATCCCTGGAAGCCCATGGGGATGCCAATCAAAAATCAAGGCCACTCTCTGCCTCCATGGCCTCACTAAATGTCTCTGGGAAATCTGAAAGTGGGGTTCTGGTAGCCTGGGACTCTTTCTGTTTGCTCTTCACTAACTTCCTGTTGGCCCTTCTGTTTCTAACTATACTTATTTTCTGACATTCTCAGGATAAGAAAGCTGCAGACAGGATTGGGCAGGTCATGATGGTTTCCTATTTCAGATAGTGTCACCTTTATCATTCAGGAGACAGTTTTTCAGGAAACTAATTACTCAGGGAATTCATGATTAGATGTAGTGACATGTGAATCATAAAGATATTAACCTTCCTCCAGTTTGCTGTCAAAACATGATGCAATAGGAACTTGTTCTGTCACCATCCAACTAGTGGATGAAAGGGACTAGGGCAGTCGTTTTAAGTTGTATATTTAAGCCTTGATTTCGGGAAAAGTCATTTGACACAGGAACTCTCAAAGCATACCAAAGGGGACTGTGGGGGAAAGTTCGTGCTAATAACAGTATTAATAAGTATTATGATTATTGGTGCTAATATCTGTTGAGTTCCTACTATACTCCAAACCTTTACAGGCATTACTTCTAATATTCCTAACAACATTTCCAGGAAAGTATTATTACCCCCATTTAACTTGAGGTCCACAACCACAGAATCATATTCAAAGATCACACTGCCAGCTGAGACAAAACTGAAATCCATGTTATTTTATTTTATGTCTAACATTTGATCTCTTGTCAGTATACTGGGGTCAGCAAACTTTTTCTGTAAAGAGCCAGGTAGTGAATGTTTTCCATTTTGCCGGGCAGTATGTGTTGCAACTACTTGATTTCACTTTTGTGTATAGGCAGCCACAGACAATACATAAGTGAATGAGTGTGGCTGTTCCAATCAAACTCTATTTATGGACATTAAAATTTGTTTTAAATATAATTTTCACATGTCATGAATTATCATTGTTCTTTGGACTTGTTTCCCAACTGTTTAAAAGTGGCAAGCTCATTCTGCCTGCAGGCCACACAGGCAGGTAGGTGGCAGCGCAGGTTTGGCCCACAGGCTGTAGTTTGCTGACGCCTGCACTCTACAAAACTGCCAATCTAATGACTTAAGAAAATTATGACATGAAAGCAACCGAGCTACGTGTTTTAGCTAAGGGATCCAAGTCAAGTAGGGAAAGGTTATTGGACCCTAAACTGTAGGAAACAATAGTTCTCATTCTGTCTCTACCATCAAATTAAATAGGTAGATTTAGGTACATAAAAACTTCTGGGTCTTGTTCTCCTCATCTCCCAAATGAGATAAGCCCCTAACAGCTCCACTATTCTTTGATTCTAATAATAGTATGCCTGCACCAAATGATTTCCATAAAATCAGAATTTGAGTCTAAGATGTTTGCTTGCATGGTGCTATCAATGATATGGGAAAGACTGGGGGAGAAGCAGGTCTGTGGATGACAGTAGGAGTTTGGTTGTGAACTAGTTAAGTTTGAGACACCTAATAGACATAAGTGGAGACAGTTACATGTAAGAACCTGGAGAGAGCAGGACTAGAAATTGAAATTTGGGAGTCATTAGCATGTAGACTGAATCTGGGTATATCATGGCATTGAATAAGATCTTTTAGGGCAAGATGGCATAACCTTGGCATTATTGATATTCAGGGTGGGATAATTCTTTGTTGTGGCAGCTGTCTTGCCCTCAGTGTATACTGTAGGGTATTTAGCAGCATCCCTGACCGCCACCCACTCGATGCAATTAGCACCCCTCCTCACCCCACCTCCACTGTAACAACCAAAAATGTCTCTTGATGTGCCAAGTGACCCCTGTAAGTGAACATCACCCTTGGTAGAGAATCACTATTTTAGGGCAAAGGCTGAGGATTGTCCCCAAGGATTCAACTTGGAAGGTCAGAAAAAGGAGGAAGAAATGGGAAAAAAGACTGAGAAGGAGTGGCCAGTGAAATAGGATAAAAACTCATATGTGAGGTCCCAATTATTTAGTCTGGACTTGGTTTAACAGTTGATGAAAGGCAGAGGTAGAGATCAGACAAGAATTAAAGGTCCACAGCTTGGCGCTAAGCCCACGGAGCTCCACCATACTTCCTTCGTGGGACCCCCAGGGGTCGTTGAAGGGCCAGGGCCACATGAAGCATTAAGATCATACATTTTCAAACCGCATGGATCCTGAAGACAGCACAGTGGATGAGTGTTTCCTAGTGGGAAATTAAACTAAATAGGAGGTTAAAAGTAACATTTAGAAACCAAATATAGAGACCTTTACATGTTTCTTCTTCCTTATTTTATTTTTAGAAATAACCCTCAGAGCATAAAAACCTCATTGTCTGGGTCACCCAGCAGGAGAAAAACAAGAGCAGAAATAGAGTTGCTATGGTTTTGAGGAAAAGCAAAAGGGAGTTAAGACCTGGGACTTTTGCCATCCTGAGTTGCAGGATGGACCCTTTCTGTTTTGTGATCTCTTCACTTACTTGATGCCCAATAGTAGTTTAAAAAAAAAAATGAGGGAACAGGTTATGTGAACTTCCTCTTTATACATTTGAAAATTGAATAGCCATGACTTAATAAAGGCCCAATATAAAGGTTAAAAAAAAAATCAATCCCTCATGTTGAAATTAATGTTATTAGATATGAGTGCCTCCTAGCCACATATCTGACACTAAAGGACCAAAAGGAGAAATGCCTGCTTTTCCCTTCTTATTTAAGTCTTCTCACTCCAAAATGGAGATGATAGATTTACCTCCTGAACGTATTGTGTAAAAGTACCTAACAGTGCTTCATGCCTACTTGGCCTTCTATAAACATTTAAAAATAGTAACAATGTGTGTCCTTGTTGTGATGGTTACACAAGTGTAAACATGTAATAAAATTCCGTAGAACTAGGTGCTGCACCCCCACTCCAAAAAGAGTACAGCAAAAGAATGAAATCCAAGTAACATTATCAGTTCATAGTGCTGTATCAATGTCCGTTTCTTGGTTTTGACAATGTACTCTAGTTATGTAAGATGGTCTCATTTGGGGAAGCTGGGTGGAGGGCACTTTATATTATTTTTGCAACTTTTTATGAGTCTTAAACTATTTCAAATAAAAAAGTTAAAAAGAAACAAATAGTCATTGAAATAGATTGAAAAGACACCTGTTTGTCACTATTGGGCAGCTCAGGATTGTTTGTTTTATGGTCAACTTTACCTTGTAGATTCATTTTTATTTTAATGGAGCCCTATATCATGAGTAAGCCAAATTACCAGGTTTTATGTGTAAAAGACAAAATAGAATCTAATAAGTACATGTCAAGCTAATAGGCAATAGGTTGTAATTCAGATCATGAACCTAAATTGATTTAAGTAAGTATGTAATCATGAAACCCAGTGATAGGTTAAAGTCTGAAATTAAACAGTATTATCATTCAGTACTTTTGGCATTTTTTATTTTTGGATAGTCCAAGACTCATCTAAGTTTGCCAGAGACTGAAATTTTCACACAACACATCCTTAAATTCCCTGAGAAGTAGAAAGTAGAGGTGGCTTGCGTGCTTTTTTAGGTGAGAATTTGTACTTCAGCAGACTTTGGGGAGGGCAAGCCTCTTCTATCTTGCTGATATGCCTAAGATGTGATCTATTTATATTACAAACCATATGCAGAGCTTGGCAAGCCTTTCTGTAAATGAGCTCATAGGCTCTGCCCTAAAATAGGAGGCTGGGAGGGGGGTGCCAAAGATATTAGGGACCTTTTACAACCATTACGCCTCTTGGTGATGATTGAACAGGAAGGAAGAACACAATCTATGAGTTCTGATAGGAAAGATAAATAATAAATACCTGTCAGGGGGAACAAGATGCTCTCTTCGGTCTTTGCAGGTCAAATTCTTAAAGACTTTTTCGCTCATCAAGTTCTTAAAAATTTGAGTACTTTTTAGTGGGTTTTCCCTTTTAGTGTATTGTACAAATTGCAAGTACAGATAATTTCAGATTTGTCTTAGTGATGGCCTCCTTCAAAACATGATGAATTTTATCTAGAGCTTCATGCAAAGCAACGAGTATTTATAGAACATTTTATCCAGGGTTAAATAATTAAGTTTATCTGTAAGGAAATAGAGAAGAGCAGTTGCTGACCTCAGAAGGCTCCCAGGCAAGTAGGAAAGAGATGAGAAAACAAACAAGTGTATTACAAAATGACAAGCACAGTGAGAAAGGCACATACGAGGCTCAGAGAAAGGCACAAGAGGAAAGGCATTGACTGTGTAGGACAGCGTGGCTCAAGCCAGGCCTGCAAGAGGATGTATTCTTGGGTTGTGGTGAGTGTGCTGCAAGAATTTTAAAATTTTGTGTTTTCATTTAGATGGAAATTATATGTATACATACATACAGATAAATATATTTTATTCCAGTTATCTGGACGAGTCTGTATCTTAAGAAAAATATTTTTTATTGTAGTAAGCACATTTAACATGAGGTCTACCCTCTTACATTTTTAAGTGCAGAATACAGTATTGTTAGTTATAGGCACAATGTTGTTCAGCAGATCACTAGAGCTTATTTTTCTTGCATACTTGAGAGTTAATGCCCATTGAGTAGCATCTCCCTGTTTCTCCTTCCCCCAACCCCTGACAACATGCTCTCTGCTTCTGTGCATTTGACTACTCTCAATTTCCCATTTAAGTGGATTCTTATAGCGTTTGTCCATGTGTGATTGGCTTATTTCACTTAGCATAATGTCCTTGAGGTTCATTCACGTTGTCCTATATTGCAGGGTTTCCTTTTTAAGGGTGAATAATACTCCATTGTGTGTATATGCTGTGTTTTCTTTATCCATCCATCTGTCCATGAACACGTAGGTTGCTTCCACATCTTAGTTATTGTGAATTGGATGGGCCTGTATCTTATTGAATATTCATGGCTACATGGTTTTGGTGCATTTGCATCTATGTACTATTCAAATAACTATTTTGCTTTAGTTTGAATAGAAGGAAATGGGTAAGAAAACTGAGTCATTCCACAGCACAGGGTAGTTGGGAACATGGAACTTTAAGAACCTGGACTAGAGCATCATTGGCATATTCCAAATTCCAGTATATGTTTTGCATAGATGCCACCTTTATTTGTCCCAACAAGGAAAACTTCCTTAATAGGAAGTATAAAAGTAGATACTCAATGAAGAATTTGGGTGTTCCTAATTTCAGCCACAACTGATTGAGATATCCATTTAGTGCCTGAATGATACTCAGTACTTACCTTGCCTTTAAATGAACAGGAAAGCTGTGCCATTCCCCATTCTCCATATTCTTGTCATGATCCAGTCAGCAGAAATCTTAATACTTGAATGAAAAGGCCAGAAGAAATATAGATACATTGGCAGTGTGTCAGTCAGAAATTGTATTCAGCTGTTAGTAATAAAAACCCATGAACAGGTTGCTTAAATTATGGCTTTATCAAGTCCAGAGTAGTTAGTCCAAGGCTGTTACAGTGCTTACATGATATAACCAAGGGCCCATGCTCCTTTTGACTTTGTGCTTTGTCATCCTAATCCTCCTGTTTTCAAAATGGTTGTCAGAGTGCCAGCCATCATATTTTCATTCGGTGTATCAAGAAGTGGGATGAGCAAAGAGAAAAGGCATATGCCAATTGGGTTAAACACTTAAAATTGCTTTCCTGGAAGTCCCCTTCAGTGACCTTTACTTACATCTCATTGACTAGGACTATCTCAAATACTCCTAGTTATAAGGAGACATGAAATTTTATAGTTTGTTGCATTGTCCCTTCAAATAATCTCAGGGCTCAAGTAATACAGAAAAGAGAAAATAGATATTTGGTAGACAGCTGGTAGCCTCTGCAACATTGGGATCTTATTATTATTGATCTCTTGATCCAACTTCAGCAACTACCCACTTCCAGGCTTCTTGATATAGGAGACAAAGAAACCCTATTTGTTAGAGTTACAGTTATCTAGGTGTTTATTTGCAGCTAAATATATTCCTAATTGAAACAAATATAAACACTGCTTATTGATGTTTAACTTTTAGAGTTGACTCATTGACCATGAATCACAAATTCAAATCTGTTTGGAACTAGATAGGCAACGGGAATGCCTTTTTTCAAGTGGGCCACTGCTGCTGCTATTGACTGAGGAGATTGTTTTCATGCAGCATTGGCAGTCCTTGTTAGCAGATAAAAAAAATTTCAAGAGAACCAGAAAGCTGGATCTTTATGCATATTGCAGGTCAGAATATTCTTTTCACACTACATTATTGTATGAAGAAAAGAATCTCATTTCTTTATTTAGTCTGTAATTATGGCCTCTTCCATTCGCCCTTCTGCTAGTTAGAGGAAAAACACAAGAAAATACAAATAACACCTGAAAGTCAATCTTGTTTAAGTGTTAGTATACTCTGAAAATTTAGGAAATGTTGCTTTCTTCTTTTTAAAATTACTAAGATTTGTTCAAATACCATAAAATTCACACTTTCAATGTTTACCATTCGGTAGTTTTTAGTATATTCACAAGGTTGGGCAACAATTGCCACTATCTAATTCCAGAACATTTAATCACCCCCAAAAGAAATCCATGCCCATTAGTAGTTACTCCCCTACAACCCCCCCACCCCTAGAAACTACTAATCTACTTTGTATCTCTATGGATTTGTCATTTGTACAAATAGACATTTCATGTAAATGGGATCATGCAATATGTGGCTCTTTATGACTTCTTTCACTTAGTATAACATTTTCAGGGTTTATTCCTTTGTAACCTGTCAATACTTCATTCCTTTTTATGTCTGAATAATATTCCATTGTATGGATAGATCACATTTGTTTATCAGTGGATGGACATTTGAGTTATTTACATTTTTTGGCTATTATGAATAGTGCTGCTATGAACATTTGTGTACAGGTCTTTACGTGGGCATATGTTTTCACTTCTCTTACGTATATACCTAGGACTAAAATTGCTGAGTCATAGGGAAACTTTGTACTCAACCTTTTGAGGAACTACTAACTGTTTTCCAAAGGGCCTGCACCAATTTACATTCCCACCAGCAGTGCATGAGGGCTCCAATTTCTCTACTTTCTTGTCAACCCTTGTCATTGTCTGTTTTTTGATTATAGCCATCCTAATGGGTATGAATTAGTATGTCATTGTGGTTTTGATTTTAATTTCCTTAATTACTAACAATGTTGAGGATCTTTTTCTGTGCTTATTGGCTATTTGTGTATCTACTTTGGAGAAATGCCTATTTAAATTCTTTACCTATTTTAAAAAATGCATCATTTGTCTTTTTATTACTGAGTTGTATTCTTTGTATATATGTTATTAGTATATATGTTATTGCTGTATTTTTCAGGTCACAAATGGTTGAAACTTGGCAACTATTATGGTTCAAGTGAATATAAAAATGCCCAGTGTCCTCCTGCTTTTCTTCCTAGAAGAACACTGAGGTGTGTGGGGTAGCGTGTAGCTTTTGTAACTTCCTGGTAGGAAGGAAAAGTCAGGCTCTTTGGATCTTCTTCTGAGCTCCTGAAGCAATGCCACTTATCTACTTGGGTGCTGCTAGCTTGGCTTGTGTTTATGACCCACATCTTTGATGGGAGAATTGGTGATCCAGGCACTCTTGGCTTTATGATGGTTTTGTGTTGCTGTGGTTGCTTTAGCTTCAGCTCTTCCTCTGTTGTTACTTTAGACCCCTCTGAAGTGCTAGCTAAACAGTTCCATTTGTCCCTGTCTTAGTCCTTTTGGGCTGCTTTAACAAAATGCCACATACTGGGTAGCTTGTAACACCAGAAGTTTATTTCTCACGGTTCTGGAGGCTGGAAGTCCAAGATCAGGGTGCCAGCATTGTCAGGTGAAAGTCCTCTTCTGGGTCACAGACTTCTCATTGTGCCCTAATATGGTGGAAGGGGTGAGGGAGCTCTGTGAGATCTCTTTTTTAAGAACACTAATCCCATTCATGAAGACTCTACCTGCATGATGTAATCACCTCCCAAAGTCCCCATCTCCTAATACCATCACCTTGGGGGGTCGGAATTTCAACATGTGATTTTGAGCGAGGGACACAAACATTCGGAGTATAGGAACTCTGACTCAACTGGTCTTCTATAGACTATTCAGTGGATACCACCTTACACCCACTACGACCATTCCCTCTAGCAAACTCCACATCTAGAAACAGCTACTTTCCATAGTGGAACCCAGGGCAACTTGATAAATTTCAGGGTCTTCTTTGGCATGACATGGTTTTTAGGCAAGGTGAGATGATTGCACTGCAGAGTGGTATGATGAAACTTCATTTCAGAGTCCTAGGTCCTCTGAATTCTCCCTTATTTTTCCAGTCTCTCCTTTGCCAGGCACATACTAAAGAGAAGAAATCAGGAAACCCAGCTGCCCACTTTGCTCTCTTGCTTTTTTCTTTCTCACAATTCCACAGATCAGAAGACGGAAGTGTGTATTAGTCAGTGTAACTCCAGGGGGAAAATCCCGGGGCAAAATACCTTTGAAACCAAAATCAGTCAAAGGGAGAAATAAAGTTTAAGAAACCCATTTATTTCTTACAAGCAGTCATCCTGGCTCTCTTGACCTGGCTGCAACAGAGCTCCACCCAACCTCTCCTGTCCAGATAAACCCTTCCTCACCCACGTGATTACCTATTGATATGGAGATGGATACTTCTCTACATCCCTTGGAAACACCTATTGATATGCAGATGGATTAAAACCAGATGAGAGATTCTGGGAATATTGCAATTTTGCCCACAGCCCACCCCTCCAGAAATCTCATCTCACATTCTACATGTTCCCCATCTTCCTAATGGCTCCTGTGTGAGAAAACTGGAGCACTGTAACCAGACTAATAACATAAAATCATGATAATCCTCCAGCCAGAGGATGCAGCTAGGTTCAAAGTCCTATGCAGATTAAGTCCATAGCTTGCCCATTCCACAGGCAGTCAGTAGCTAAACAGGTAGGGAGTTTAGAGCAGTCATCACGCCACAGCTGGAGCCAGGGGGCAGGACCAGGCCACAAGGACTATAGAAGAAAATAACCTTAAAGGCAATAAGATACATGTTTTAATGACACCAACATAGGCACATCTTGTCTTTCAGGTAAGATGCATGTAAGAGAGCATTCCTGTGACAGGACAGTGTCAGGAATGGGATCTCGTCCTGGTCTAGTATACCAGACCTTCACCCCCCTCCCTGTGGGAGTTACAGGTGGGTCAATGTATAGGGCTATGGGAGGTACATGCACTGGCCATAAAGATAAAACAAAACTTCTCTGTAAGATGCTCTTACCTCCTGGACGTTTTGGATACACTACCATGATCTTTGGGGGTGCTCCTGCTGTTACTCCAGGAATACACGTAAGGCTAGCTTCCAGGCATTTTCCCCAAGGTGCCAAAAGGGCCAGCCATCCCTGGTCCATGTGTTGAAATGTCCAGGGCCACGTCCATTCAACAGTGTCTCCAGGGTTTAATGCAGTTGGGCTGACAGCAGGATGTTGCTCTGCTGGCCATATTCTGGCTTCAATAACTCCTCTTTGGTTTGCACATACAGTTGTATCGGAGAGGCAGCAATGTGTGTGAGCATATCCACAGGGCTCAAGGCTCCTTTTCAGGGCTTCTCATTCAAACGCCGTAGCACTGTCCATAACGAACTGACCAGCCCTGTAGACTATCGGTGTCTGATTTCAGACCAGATTTCAACAAACCATTGTATCTCTCTATCATGCCTACCCCGGTAGGGTTATATGGTACATGAAACTTCCACTTTATTCCTAACTGCTGCATCCATTTTTGTGATGCATGTCCAGTAAAGTGGGTGCCTTGATCACTCTAAATCACCTGCGGCCAGCAAGGCCCCTTTTGGTGGTTTGCTGATCTGCATGACATGCAGGAAAAGCAACCAACAGGCCAGTAGCCTTGTCCACAGAACTCATGGCATACTGATATCCTTCTGATCTGTGCAGAGGCCCAATATAGTCTGTCTGCCACCTGACAAGAGGTATTAGCCTCTTTTCTGTTGTCCCATGTTGCTGCAGGACTCAGTGTCAGTCTCTCTTAGAGCACACAAGGCACTCCTTCTGGACTTTGCTGACTTCTTCAAAGGTCAATGGCAAGCCCTGCTGATGGGCTACAGCTCACATTGTCTTTTGCTCCACATGCAACAAACACTGATGTAACCATTGGGATACATCAGAGGCAGGCTTTCCTTCTAGCCAGTGCACCTGGGCTAGTGTGTCTGCTTCATCATTCCCTGGGGATGCCAAAGGCAAGTGGCAGTCACATGGTATACAGTAACAATCTTAGTTTGACCAGAGGCTCATCCAGTTGGCATGGTACCATGTTGATAGCCACAGGGTCAAGCCCTGATAGATGGCTGAACTGTCAGTGCAGACAACTATAGGGGAGGGCTCCTGGGTGATTATGAGCCATACTACCCACAACTCAGCCCATTGGCTGCTCTTCTCCCTCCATCCTCCATCCATATTGTCTCAGTCTTAGGATGGAAAGCCACAGCCCTCCACTTCAGGGGCTGCCCACGACTAGAGCCATCTGTGTACCAAGCATCTTCAGGTATAGGAGCTTTTCCTTCCTGATAAGAACTCTTGGCTACCAATGGCTCAAAATCAAGTTCTTCCCACTTTCTACTGGTATACGTCACTGGTCCCAGTGAGTGTTGGAGTTCTCTACTTAAGGGGCTAGTAGACAGGGTACTACACTGCTGTAAATATGCACCCCATTTGGCCAGTGTAGGCATCTGTGCCACACCACTCCGTGGCCTTTGGTTCCAGTCTTGCACCCACCCCACAATGGGGGTGGTTATTACTTTTGATGGAGCTGTTTTGGTGATGGGCTCCTCTGTAGCCAGCAAGGCATGGTACACAGCAGCCAGTTGCTTCTTTATCAAGGTGTGCCAGACCTCTGCTCCTTTCCATAGTTGTGACCAGAATCCAATGGGTTGGCATGTCTGTTCAAGCTGCTGCCAAAGACCCCATCCATAACCATCTTCGGTTACATGAACATCTAGCTCACAGGGCCTTGATGAGTTGATGACACTCAAGGCCTGTATGGCCTTGACTGCCCACTTGGCAGCAGTAAAAGCAGCTGCACATGTCTCATCCCAGTCCTGCCTGATGCCTTTTCTAACCAACCGGTATAAAGGCTTCAGAATTTGTGCCAAGTGTAGGACAAACACTCTCCAGTAGCCCAAAAGACACCAAAACTCCTGTAATACTGCCCCAGTGATAGGAGTAGAGAAAGCCTGGACCTTGTCTATGACTGCTTCAGGAATAACTAGTTTTACCCGACCAGACAACCCCTAAGAATTTTACAGGCAAACCAGGTCCCTGAACCTTGGTGCTGTTCACAGCCCATCCTTTCTCCAGCAGTCTAGGAACTGCCTCCTTCTAAATCTGCAAGAGAATCAAACTTGAGCATAATGTCATCAATGTAGTGATACAGCTGCACCATTGTGGTTTCTTCTATGTGGCTAAGTCTTGGGCTACAAGTCTGTGACAAATGGTGGGACTGTGCAGGTATCCCTGTGGAAGGACAGTGAATGTCCACTGCTGGCCTTCCCACATGAAGGCAAACTGTTCCTGACTTTCCTGTGCTATGTCAGTAGAGAAGAAAGCATTAGCAGGGTCCACAACATAATGATACATCCCTAGTTCATGACTAAGGGTGTCTGTAAGGGCTGCTATAGAGGGCACAGCAGCATGCAAAGGGAGTGTGACTTTATTCAATTCCTTGTAGTCCACGGTCATATGCCAGAAGCTGTCTGGCTTTTTCACTGGGCACACTGGGGAATTAAAAGGACTACGAGTGGGCTTTATGATGCACACCTTCTCCAACTCCTATAGAGTTTCTTCAATTTCCTTGTGCCCCCAGGCAATTTATACGGCTTAGTATTTGTCACTTGCCGAGGTATAGGCAGAGCTACAGGTGGGTGCTTAGCATGTCCCCTCAGAACTGCCTTTACCATACATACCCTCAGTCTGAACTCACCTGCAGTGATCTGTAACCACAGGCCCTGCAGGATATCCACCCCCAATATATATTCAGGGATGGGAGAAATGTACACAGTATACTGCTTTGGGGATAAACACCCTATCCCCAATGGAATTTGGGCTTTCTTCACTCTAATTGCCTCACCCCCATAGCCATCTCTCACAGCAGGGGTCCCAGGAAACACTCAGGGTTGCCATAAATCAGACAACATTCATCTCCTGTGTCCACCAGTGCCAGGACATGTTATACATTCACAGGGAACCAATGAATTGCTAATTCTACATGTGGTCTCTGGTCCCTACCATGTACCCCAAGGTAGGGCCTTGTCCCTCCCCTCAGTTGAACTGCAATGTCCGATCGTTGTCCTGTGGGGGTGAGGGCCTAGGCAGAGCCGGAGTACTGTCCCCCAGGAAGTCTTGCAGGGACACAGGCTGGACATGGGGCTTTGCCTCCAGCTTCCATGTCTTGGACCTCAGCGGCTAGAACTGCTGCTCTAACTTTATTTGGTGCCACAGTTCTAATAAGATCCTACTGGGCTGCCCATCAAGTTTTTCCTTCACTACCCCTGCCTTTATCAAATCAACCCACATCTAGGTGCTTGAGACATTCATGGTGCCCTTTGCACCTCTCCTTTCAGTCATAGCTGATACTTCCTTCCATGCTCTTACTGTTTGAACCTCCCGCAGATCTGCTAAAGTATGAGTAGCCTCACTTACGGGTTGTTCTATGAGGGGGGCAAGAATAGTCCCTAGAGACCCAAAGAGAGATGGGGGAGCTGTATGGAGAACCATATTTCTCATTCCTACAGTGAACAACTCCTCATCAGGGCCCTGAGAGTCCATGTTATAGAAGATATTTTTCATGTCTAGCTCCCATAACACCTGGAGCTCTGCATACATTTTCCAGCTAGTGGGTAAATATGGTAAATAACCCTGATTAGGCCAAACTGCCCTGATGGCTGCTGTCAGCCAATCCAGAAGCATCGATTCCCTGAGGTGACAGGTACTTTGCATCTGCTGCCGGAGAGAAGGTGAGTCTTCAGGGAAATCAGTCTGCTCATTTCAGAACCTGACATAACAATGTTTTCCAACCCCATATCCCAGAGATGCAAAAGCCATGTAGGCAGAGGTTCTGATGGCTTCTGCCTATACCAGACGCTCATGTCCACCAGCTGATCCTGCGTATAAGGGCAGAGCATGGAGGGCTCCACAACCTGGGTAGGGGGTGGCTCCTCCCCCTGAGGAGCCTGGGGTTGTTGTGTTTATACTTTCTTAATTACACCTGGGTGGGCCCTTAATACAGGAGAGGCTGGTGCCTTAGTCACTGGCCTTGGTGACAGATCAGCCCTCAGTACCACCCCCTCATCCTCTCCTGCCACCTCCACCATTTCCAGGGCTGAAGGCACCGCCCTTTCCTCCCCCTCCCCCATGACCTCCTGCAACAACGCAGACTCTCCTGCTGCCTCCCCTTGCTGCTGCTAAGGAATCTTCCAGGAGTGTGACCTGTCTTTCAATAACTCTCTTCCTTAAGGATATCCCATAGGTTATTGCCCAGCTCCTCCAAGTGATGCTGAAGAGTGTCTCCTGTCGAAGTCTCTCTCTCTCTCCTCAGTGACCCTCTCTCACTCCCTGATAACCCTCCCTCTTTCCTTGATAACACTTTCCACTATCTCCACAAAAAGAGATCCTATGATCCCAGCGGCTACATTCAGGGCCTCTAAGTAGTCTTCTATGTGACCGAGAGCTAATTTTGCAGCTTCCGGTTTCTCCACCCTGCCCCAATTTAGGGGAAGGCCCCACCCCTCTAGGAGGTTCTTTACTCTATACCAATTCCCCAGTAGGGACTCCCCAGTTGGAAGCCCCATATGTAAGGGTATCCCAAGTGAAGCTGCACCCTCTACCGCTGCAGCCACTGGGGCCTCCCCACCATCCCTAGAGACAGCCTGCCCAAGGGTAGCACCCATGTAGACAGATTTCGGGTTCAGAGGTTCTGCCAACTACCACCAGATGTAACTCCGGGGAAAAAATCCTGGGGCAAAGTACTTTTGAAACCAAAATCAGTTAAAGGGAGAAATTAAGTTTAAAAAATGCATTTATTTCTTACAAGCAGTTGTTGCATTTCTCTTGACCCATGTGCAGCAGAAGAGAGCTCCACCCAACCTCTCCTGTCCAGATAAACCCTCATTCATCCATATAATTACCTATTGATATGAAGATGGACTTCTCTACACCATTGGAAACACCTACTGATATGCAGGTGCACTAAAGCCAGGTGAAAGATTCTGGAAATATTGCAATTTTACCTACAGTCAGGGTTCTCCAGAGAAACAGAACCAATAGGATGCCTGTGTGTGTGTGTGTGTGTAAACATACTTACTTTAAGAAACTGGCTCATGCAGTTATGGAAACTGACAAGTTCCATGATTTAGAGGGTGAGTTGGCAAGCTGGAGACCCAGGAGAGCCAATGTTGTATAGATCCAGTCAAAGTCCAAAGGCCTGAGACCCAGGAGAGCCAATGGTATCGTTCTAGTCCAAAGGCTAGCATGCTCAAGACCCAGGAAGAGCCCATGTTGAGTTTGAATCTGAGTGCAGGAAAAAGCTCATGTCCCAGTTTGAAAGCTATCAGGTGGGAGTAGCTCTTTCTTACTTGGAGAAGCATCAGGCTTTTTGTTCTATTCAAGCCTTCAATGGATTGGATAAGGCCCAACCACATTAGGGCGGACAATTTCCTTTACTTAGTCTACTGATTTAAATGTTAATCTCATCCACAAACACCCTCACAGAAACACTGAGAATAATGTTTGACCAAATAAATATCTAGGCACTCCATGGCCCAGGCTAGTTGATGCATAAAATTGACCATCACAGAAGGCTATCCCTTAACTTCCATTATAGCTAGTATGACCTATAAATTGTATCATCTGATTGGGAACACATTTGAGAGTGAAAGGAGGCACTGGCATGGACGAGTGTAAACTGGGAGTATACAAGTCAAACTAGGTTGTTTAGTGACCCTAGTTAAAACATATCCTCTGACTGCCATACATAGTGTGTGTCCAGCTGGCAGAGATGGAGGATTACCTACTCTCAGGCTACTATAGAAATCTCTGAGGCTGGGTCCTCAAAGCTTGTCCCTTAGCAAACTTAAGAGGGACGTAGAATAATCTGAAAGTCCTCTCTCAAGAAAAAAGCTAGTTTTGAAGGATTAGTATCCTGCTTCATACACCTATTTTTGAAGACTAGAAGATGATATTCCCTTAGACTTTCTCTTTAAATTTCCTCTGTAATGAATTCTGGTCTCTCTCCAAGCAACTGGATGACTGAGCATTCTAAGGTGAAGGTCATGAAATTGAGAAGGCAAAAGAGTGAAGCAGAAAAGAAATATTAAGAAAGTAGTACTTTGGTTGCAGGTAAAATCTGAGTTTAAAATACTGGGGAACTAATAAATAGATCTCTATTTAAATCAAGCAAAACACATCTCTATCCATTGTATTCTCAGGGGCCAACTGTCTTTGACCCTTGCTGGACAAATAACAGATGAGTTTTCTTTTTAATTAAGGTATCATTGATACACAATCTTAGGAAGGTTTCACATGAGCAACATTGTGGTTTCAACATTCACCCATATTATCAAGTCCCCCCCACACCCCACTGCAGTCACTGTCCATCAGTGTAGTAAGATGCTACAGAGTCATTACTTGTCTTCTCTGTGCTATATTGCCTTCCCCATGACCTACCTATATTGTGAGTGCTAATTATAAGGTCCTTTAATTCCCTTCTCCCTCCCTCTGTACCCACCCTCCCTAAACCCTTCCCTTTGGTAACCACTAGTCCCCTCTGGAGGCTGTGAATCTACTGCTGTTTTCCTATTTTCTTCTTTCAGTTTTCCTTTGTTCTTATACTCCACAAATGAGTGAAATCATTTGGTACTTGTCTTTCTCCACCTGGCTTACTTCACTGAGCATAATACTCTCTAGCTCCATCCATGTTGTTGCAAATGGTAGGATTTGTTTTCTTTTCATGGCTGAATAATAGCCAATTGTGTATATGTACCACCTCTTCTTTATCCATTCATCTACTGATGGACCACTTAGGTTGCTTCCATATCTTGATTATTGTAAATAGTGCTGTGATAAACATAGGGGTGCATATGTCTTTTTGAATCAGGGATCTTCTTTTCTTGGGGTAAATTCCTAGGAGTGGAATTAGTGACTCAAATGGTATTTCTATTTTTAGTTTTTTGAGGAACCTCCATGTTGCTTTCCGCAATGGTTGAACTAATTTACATTCCCACCAACAGTGTAGGAGAGTTCCCCTTTCCCCGCTTCCTCGTCAGCATTTGTTGTTGTCTTTTTGGTGTTGGCCACCCTAATTGGTATGAGATGATATCTCATTGTGGTTTTTATTTACATTTCCCTGATGATAGTGCTGTGGAGCATCTTTTCATGTGCCTATCGGCCATCTGAATTTCTTCTTTGGAGAAGTGTCTCTTCAGATCCTCTGCCCATTTTTTAAGCGGGTTATTTGTTTTTTGGGTGTTGAGGCATGTGAGCTCTTTATATATTTTGGATGTTAACCCCTTATCAGATATGTCATTTATGAATATATTCTCCCATATTGTAGGATGCATTTTTGTTTTGCTGATGGTGTCCTTTGCTTTACAGAAGCGTTTTAGCTTGATATAGTCCCATTTGTTCATTTTTGCTATTTCCCTTGCCCGAGGAGATATGTTCAGGAAAAGTTTTTCATGTTTATATTCAAGAGATTTTTGCCTATGTTTTCTTGTAAGAGTTTTATGGTTTCATGACTTACATTCAGGTCTTTGATCCATTTCAAGTTTACTTTTGAGTGTGGAGTTAGACAATAATGCAGTTTCATTCTCTTGCATATAGCTGTCCAGTTTTCCCAACACCATTTGTTGAAGAGGTTGTCATTTCTTCATTGTATATCCATGGCTCCTTTATCGGATATTAATTGGCCATATATGTGTGGGTTTATATCTGGGCTCTCTATTCTGTTCCATTGATCGATGGGTCTGTTCTTGTGCCAGTACCAAACTGTTTTGATTACTGTGGCTTTGTAGTAGAACTTTAAGTTAGAGAGCGTAATCCCCCCAGCTTTATTCTTCCTTCGCTTTGGCTCTTCAGGTCTTTTGTGGTTCCATATGAATTTTAGAACTATTTGTTCTAGTTCATTGAAGAATGCTGTTGGTATTTTGATAGGGATTGCATTGAATCTGTAGATTGCTTTAGGCAGGATGGCCATTTTGACAATATTAATTCTTCCTATCCATGAGCACGAGATGTATTTCCGCTTATTGGTGTCTTTAAAGTCTCTCATGAGTGTCTTGTAGTTTTCAGGCTATAGGTGTTTCACCTCCTTGGTTAGTTTTATTCCTAGGTATTTTATTCTTTCTAATATAATTGTAAATGGGGTTGTTTTCCTGATATCTTTTTCTGCTAGTTCATCATTAGTATATAAAAATGCAACAGATTTTTGTGTATTAATTTTGTATCCCACAACTTTGCTGAATTCAGTTATTCTAGTAGTTTTTGTGGATTCTTTAGGCTTTTTATGTACAACATCATGTCATCTGCAAACAGTGACTGTTTAACTTTTTTACCAGTCTGGGGTCTTTTATTTCTTTGTGTTGTCTGATTGCCATGGCTAGGACCTCCAGTACTATGTTGAATAAATGTGGAGAGAGTGGGCATCCTTGCCTTGTTCCCGATCTTAAAGGAAAGGCTTTCTTTCAGCTTCTCGCTGTGAAGTATGATGTTGGCTGTGGATTTGTCATATATGACCTTTATTATATTGAGGTACTTGCCCTCTATTATTTTATTTTATTGAGAGTTTTTATCATGAATGAATGTTGAATTTTGTCAAATGCTTTTTCAGCATCTATGGAGATGATCATGTGGTTTTTGTCCTTCTTTTTGTTGATGTCATGGATGATGATGATAGATTTTTGAATTGTAACATCTTTGCATCCCTGGAATAAATCCCACTTGATCATGATGGGTAATCTTTTTTATGTATTTTTGAATTTGGTTTGCTAATATTTTGTTGAAGATTTTTGCATCTATGTTCATCAGGGATATTGGTCTATAATTTTGTTTTTTTGTGGTGTCTTTGTCTTGATATTTGTATTAGAATGATTCTGGCCTCATAGAATGTGTTTGGAAGTATTCCCTACTCTTCTACTTTTTTGGAAAACTTTAAGGAGGGTGGGTATTAGGTCTTCTCTATGTGTTTGATAAAATACAGTGCTGAAGCCATTTGGTCCAAGGGTTTTGTTCTTAGGTAGTTTTTTTATTACTAATTCAATTTCATTGCTAGTAATTGGTCTGTTCAGATTTTCTGTTTCTTCTTGGGTCAGTCTTGGAAGGTTGTATTTTTCTAGAAAGTTGTCCATTTCTTCTAGGTTACCCAGTTCATTAGCATATAATTTTTTATAGTATTCTCTAATAATTCTTTGTATTTCCATTGTGTCTGTATTGATTTTTCCTTTCTCATTTCTGATTCTGTTTATATATGTACATTTTTTTCTTGTTAAGTCTGTCTAACAGTTTATTTATTTTGTTTATTTTCTCAAAGAACCAGCTCCTGGTTTCATTGATTCTTTCCATTGTTTTATTCTTCTCAATTTTATTTATTTCTGCTCTCATCTTTATTATGTCCCTCCTTCTACTGATTTGGGGCCTCATTTGTTCTTCTTTTGCTAGTTTCATTAATTGTGAGTTTAGACTGTTCATTTTGGATTGATTTTCTTTCTTGATGTAAGCCTGCGTTGCAATATACTTTCCTCTTAGAACTGCCTTCACTGCATCCCATAGGTTTTTGGGTGCTGGGTTGTTTTTTTCATTTGATGCCACATATTGCTTGATCTCTGTTTTTATTTCATCATTGATCCATTGATTATTTAGGAGCATGTTGTTAAGCCTCCATGTGTTTGTGGGCTTACTTGTTTTCTTTGCATAATTTATTTCTAGTTTCATACCTTTGTGGTTTGAGAAACTGGTTTGCACAATATCAGTCTTTTTTAAATTACTGAGGCTTTATTTGTGGCCTAGTATATGGTCTGTTCTGGAAAAAGTTCCATGGTCGCTTGAGAAGAATGTGTATCCTGCTGCTTTTGGGCATAGTGTTCTGTAGATGTCTATTAGGTCTGTCTGTTCTAGTGCATTGTTTAGTGCCTCTGTCTCCTTATTCATTTTCTGTGTGGTTAGTCTGTCTTTTGGAGTGAGTGGTGTGTTGAAGTCTCCTAAAATGAATGCATTGCATTCTATTTCCCCATTTAATTCTGTTAGTATTTGTTTTACAGATTTAGGTGCTCCTATATTGGGAGCATAGATATTTATAATGGATATATCCTCTTGTTGTACTGACCCCTTTTTCATTATGTAATGTTCTTCTTTGTCTCTTGTTACTTTCTTTGTTTTGAAGTCTATCTTGTCTGATGTAAGTACTGCTACTCCTGCTTTTTTCTCCCTATTATTTGCATGAAGTGTCTTTTTCCATCCCTTCACTTCTCGTCTGTGTATGTCTTTTGGTTTGAAGTGAGTCTCTTGTAGACAACATGTAGACAGGTCTTGTTTTTTATCCATTCAGTGATTCTATGTCTTTTGATTGGTGCATTCAAACCATTTACATTTGGGGTTATTATTGATAGGTATGCCCTTATTGCCATTGTAGGCTTTATATTTTTGGTTATTAAAGTTTCTAGAGCAGCTTCCTTACTATCTAGCAGTCTAACTTAACTCGCTCATTACTCTATTTCAAACACAATCTAAAGGTTCTTTTTTCTCCCCTTCTTCTTCTTCTTCCTCTTCTACTCTACATATTACGTGTCATATTCTGTACTCTTTGTGTATCCCTTGACTGACTTTGGGGGTTGTTGATTTAATTTTTCATTTGCTTAGTAATTGATTGGTCTCCTTCCTTTATTGTGGTTTTATTTTCTCTGGTGACCGTTATTTAGCCTTAGGAGCACTTCCATCTATTGCAGTCCCTTTAAAATACACCGTAGAGACCATTGTGAGAGGTGAATTCCCTCAACTTTTGCTTATCTAGAAATTGTTTAATCCCTGTTTCAAATTTAAATGATAATGTTGCCAAATAGAATATTCTTGGTTGGAGGCCCTTGTGCTTCATTGCATTAAATGTATCAGGCCACTCCCTTCTGGCCTGTAAGGTTTCTGCTGTGAAGTGGGCTGCTAGCCTGATGGACTTTCCTTTATAGGTGATCTTTTTTCTCTCTCTGGCTGTTTTCAATACTCTCTTCTTGTCCTTGATCTTTGCCATTTTAATTATTATATGTCTTGGTGTTGTCTTCCTTGGGTTCCTTGTGTTAGGAGATCTCTGCACTTTCCCAGAGTGGGGAAGTTTTCAGTGATTATTTCCTCAAAGAGATTGTCTATCCTTTTTTTTCCTTCTTCTTCTTCTTCACAGTTGTCTTATTATTCTTTCATTCGTAGAGATCCTTTTTTCTCTCTGTGCCTCAGCTTGTTTTCCTGTTCTCTAATTTCTGTTTCATTTACCATCTCTTCTACCTCATCTAATCTACTTTTAAATCCCTCCATTGTATGTTTGATTTCAGATACTGTATTTTTCAAAGTTTCTATCTCTTTCTTGAAGTCCTCCCTGAGATTGTGAATATTTTTCTGTATCTCAGTGAGCATGTTTATGATTTTATTTTGAAATCTATATTTTCATTTGTAGAAAATTTTTTTGCTGTTTCATTTTTTCAGTGATTCCTATGGAATAATAACTCTGTTTAGGCAGCGCCTTCTAGTGCCCAGAAGCTCTTATTTTCTGGAGCTGCCAAGCACCTGTAGCAATGATGGGGGTCGCAGGTGAGTGGCACTGGCACCTGCCATTAGGAAAGAGCTCTTTCCTGCTTCCTGGCTGTAGTGCCTACCTTCACTGCCAGGTCCAGTGGGCTAAGTGTGCAGGGAGGAGCCTCTGTGCTATGCTCCTGTAGCTGCTGTAGGCTGGACCACCCTCCAGCTTACCTGGCACCATGGCAGGGGCAGCACATGTGCAGGACTGGTGCCTGCTGGTAGGAAGGAGCAGCAGGCTGTGTGTCACAGTGGGGGGCCTCGGGACTGCATTGCCAGCTAGAGGGATGGAGCATCAGAAGCTCCTGAGAGTTCCCAACTCAGTGGGCTGAGTGTGCCAGGATGATTTTGTCCACCTGCCCCTTCTTATGAGCAGCAAGCTCTGTGCAATGTTTGCCCCTGTAGTGCCCCTTGCACTGTTAGGAAGTCTTTCAAAATTCCCGCCTTTCTTTTGTTATGGGGGTAGAGTGGTCAATTATGAATACCTGTTCTCCACATGCAGCTGGAATCTCAGTCTCTCTGAGTACTACTAGATGATCAAACACCAGTAATAGTTTCAGTTACTGGTTTTTGGAGAGCTAGATGAACAGGGTAAGACTGAGTCAAGAAATTTATCATTCATTATAAAATCACCTGAACTATAATATAGTATAATGAGAAATATAAATGTTAAAGAAAATATTGCATAGTCCAAAGGAGAAATGATGAACCATGGCATTGGTGGTGAGGATGGAAGGAACAAGCAGATTTTAGAGCTACCTGTACATAATGTTGATGGAACTTCATGCCTGGATTATGGGAGTTCATTGAGAGGAAAGAGTGAAGGGTGACTTCTGGTTTCCCAGCTTTGGTGACTGGGTAAATATGATACCAATTGGAAATGCATAAATAGAGGACTTAATGACAATGGGATCCATTGTGAGCACACATACTTGGGGATGTGTGACTTGTTCAAGTAAAGATGAGTCAGGAGAGCAAGAAAGAGATTCTTAGAGAGATACACATTTGGGGTTTGTCAATGTATTAGTGCAGATACAGCCATGGAAGTGGATAGATTGCCCAGCACATGTGCTTTATGTAATATAACAAGGCTGGGATTGGGCTTTGGGAAAACCATAACTATTGGAAGGGAAAGGAGAGAATCCAGTGAAGGGGGCTGAGATAAATGGGCCAGAGATAAGGTCAAGAAGTGTCAAAGAAAGAGTATTTAGTAGTATTAGATTTCTAAGGAATACCAACTGAAATAAAGAATAGGAAATATCCACTTGATTTGGCAAGTGTTCTTAATATTTTCAAAATAAGTCAGTGAACTCCTTAGAAAATATATCTTTCTGTCTGCAAATAGTTGAAATAAACTCAGTATTCATCAAGAGGATGATGACCCTGGCAAACACAAATGAATGTACCCTATGCCCAAATTTGCTTGAGGCACCTGCATGGCAGTAACCTCACAGGCTCCTAAACTGAGCCCCTGCCTTCGTCCTCCAGGACCTCAAGGTCACCGAGTCTGGCTTGCTATCTTTTCTGATACTGTCTGGTTTTCCATGATCCCTGCCTCATTTTCTTCCAGTGCCCACCTCTATGGCAAGGGCTTCACATTTATTGGTGGGATTTCTGTTGAATAAATATCAGATTTGTCCCCAGACACCCACCACTATCTTTCTGACTCCCATGGATATATTTAAAGTGTGAGAACTATGGGGAGACAGAGACTCTGAGACAAGGTGAGTCAGGAGGTATTGAAAGAATTAAAGAGGTACCAAATTTCCATTCTCTGAAGATCTTCCATAATGGAATAGATGACCTTTCAGCAGTAATGCTGCAGAGAAAAGAAGTCATCTATCATATGATCTTTAAAATCCCTTCCTGTCCTGAGAGTCAATGATCTCCTGACACCTAACAGAGCAAAGAAATCAAGGAACCTCAGGGTTGGAATGGACTTTAGGAAGTCATCTGATTCCATTCCTACCAAATAAATACATATCTTTTACTGCCTTATTGAAGAGGAGAATCTCTACCTTCTTTTTTTATTAATAAATTTAATTTTTTTAGAGCCATTTGGATTCATAGCAAAGTTGAGTGAAAGCACAGAGAATTCCCGTATATCCCCCTGCCCCCCCCCCCCACATGCACAGCTTTCTCACTGTCAACATCCTGCACTGTAGTGGGACATTTGTCACAATTGATGAATGTACATTGACATATCATTATCACCCAAAGTCCATAATTTACATTAGTGTTCACTCTTGGTGTTGCACTCTCTCTGGCTTTTGACAAATGTATAATGACATGAATCCAACATTGTAGTAGCATAGATTAGTTTCACTGCCTGAAAAATCCTCTCTGCTCTGCCTATTCATCCCTTCCACTCCCCTAACCCTTGGCAATCATAATCTTTTTACTGTCTTCATAGTTTTACCTTTTCCAGGATGTCATAGAGTTGGGATCATATAGTATATAGCCTTTTCAGGTTGGCTTCTTTCACTTAGTAATATGCATTTCAATTTCCTCCATGGCTTTTCACAGCTTGATAGCTCATTCCTTTTTAGTGCTGAATAATATTCCATTGTCTGGATATACCATTCTTTATCCATTCACTGATACTGAAGGGCATTTTGCTTTGTTGCTTCCAATTTCTGGCAATTTTAAATATAGTTGCTGCAAACATCTATGCATATTTTTGTGTGGGCATAAGTTTTCAGTTCATTTGGGTGAATACCAAAGGACACAATTGCTGGATCATATGCTAAGAATATGTTTAGTTCTTCTTCCTGTCTTCCAAAGTGGCTGCACCATTTTGCATTCCCACCACCACTGAACGAGAGAGTTTCTGTTGCTCCACATCCTTGCCCACATGTGTCATCTGTGTTTTAGATTTTAGCCATTCTCCAGCTTTGTTTGAATGCTCCAGCAATGGTATTCACCATGTCAGAAATTCAGAACGTATTTAATGGCCAGGCAAGGAAGGCCTTATAAAGTAGTAAGCTGAAATAAAGAATGTTTATGGCAACTCTGCCTGGACACAGAGTTCATTCTGGGCTTTGGGCATTGCACCCTCTTGTAACAGAGAGCCCACTGAATGGCCATTTCCTCTCCTACCTTTCCTAGACTCCCTCCTATCCTAGTTGGGTTGGGGCATGTGACTGGTCTCTGGCCAGTGGGCATATAAGAAGTCAAGCCTCACTGCAGGTCTCCTGCCTTTTCCTGTTTCTTGTATTCAGAGAACTTGCATTCCTCTATGATACAGAGGAAACAGCTTTAAGGCACAAGACCTTTGTGAGCTTGGACCTCAGAATGACTGGAACAGAGCTCCCTGCCTACCTACTTCAGAACATGTATTTTGAGCAAGAAGTAAACTTTGTTGTGTTAAGCCACTGAGATTCCAGCATTAATTTGTTGCCTAACTTGACCAGTACATCTCTCTTTGCTGACCCTTAAGTTCTCTCTTGGATTTCAGTCCCTTTTCTCCATCCAGTTGGAATTCCCTCCTGTGTCTGTGCTGGACTTGAACTTTTGACCTTTTCAGTTATTTTTGGCAACCCTACTCATCTCAACAAGACTTTTGGAATCTGCTTCATGTCAGTAAGGTTTCCCAGGCTCCCAATTCATTCTTGGTGGCTGACCTTTGTCTTTGGACTCTGTGGGAATCTCTGTGTTCACTCTTCTGTCCAGTTCTTTCATTGGCTCTCTACTGATTTCTGTCTCACTAATACCAGGGCTCCAGTTTTGAACTTTCTCAGTGACAATGCCCCTCACTTACATTTAGCAAATAAGGCAACCCATTCTATTTTTAGAAGGTACTAACAGATAAGATATTTTTCCATAAGTATGCTTAATGTGCCTGATGAAACTGTCTTGTATGTGTTCAACTACCGTTGTCTGGAGTATCATCTCCTTTTTCCATGTACTGAAGACTTCTAGGAAACTGAATATGGAAAGGTATCATGTTCTTCCCAATTTCTTTTCTGATCTAGGGTGTCTGTTTTTATCTAGGTGATTATATGTGTATTTTTACAAAAGTGGAACCTTCCTGATAAGAAGAAAATGGAATGATAAAAGGATATATATTCAGCATGTAAATACAATCATAAGTAATATTATACATTTAACAAAAGAGAGATGAACTTGTTTAAAAAAAACCATAACACATGTGTAGGCTGTATGATTACACCTATAATCCATCTGCTTTTTATACATCTTTCAGTTTTCTTGGTAAGATTTCACTTGGGGTTGAAACTTGGCAAAGTCTTAGTCTGACAGAAATGTTTAAAATATAAAATGTGAGGAAAGGAGAAAAGGACCTGTTACATTTTTCAATTACAAAAGCACTAAGACAAGTAATAGCTCGTTTATCTTCTCTTCCTTTTTACGAACTCAGAAAGTAATAAAGAGGGGCGGGGTTGGAAGAATAAAACCCTAGCACCTTTCACCTTTAAAAAAAAAATTGCTTTAGATAATTAAATAAGAGAAGTAACCAGCGACCTCTCAGAAGTCAAGGAGGCCACTGTAATTTAAAAGGACACTCAGCAGAGCCTATTCTGCCGTGATATTTCCCCATTGTTCCTTGTCTTCTGAAGCCAGAAGGACTGCATATTTCTTATGAAGTTCAGAGGGGCTCTTGGAGCCTGCTCTTGCCATTCTGTTCCATTCAGCTTAAATGCCTCTTCCTATTTACTCTCATCACTACTGGGCTTTCGCTCCCCCCATTCTTAGCCTCTCTCCCTGTCTGCAGCCAGGTCACACCAAGGCAGCAGGACCAAGGGATCAGATGTGTGTATAAGCGGAGGGCACGGGACTAGGCATGTACAACGTGGCATCATAGGCAGTGGAGTGTGCAGCGGGGCCTGGGGAAGAGCAGTGACCAAGGGTGCTAGCGGGTCAGGGGCTGGTGCAAGAAGCCATGTTGGGTCAGCCAGGGGATTACTTTTTCTTCTTCCTGTCTTCCCTCTTCCTTTTCCGGTTTTTTCCTTGCCCTCCCTTCACTTCATGTTCTCTCTTTTCCTTTCAATCATTTCTTTCTTCCTCTGCTTTCGTCAGTCCTTTGTACTCTTCTTTCCTGTATACCTTCTGCCTCCTTTTCCTAGTTTGTCACTTACCATGTGTGCAGGAAGGAGTGAACATAGCAGGCCTGAGGCCGCTATCTTTAAAAGCAGTTCTCACAAGGCGGGCCCTTGGCTGGTACCTAGGAGCATTCTTGAAGTGAGAGGTTCTTTGACCTATCTGGGACACTAAGCAGCTGCTTCCTTCTAGGAATCTGAAAGTTTGGCAGTTATGGCAGGTCATTATGCCTAAGTGACAACCCCCCAGTAAAAACCCTGGACTCCACGAGTGTCACGTAGGCCTCAGTGGGCAGAACACTGCACATGTGTTAGTATGTATTCATTTTGTATCCTGTAACTTTGCTGAATTCAGTTACTAATTCCAGTAGTTTTTTGGTGGGGTCTTTAGAGTTTTCTATGTACAGTATGATGTCATCTGCAAACAGTGACAGTTTAACTTCTTCCTTACCAGTTTGGATGCCTTTTACCTCTTTGTGTTGTCTGATTGCCGTGGCTAGGACCTCCAGTACATGTTGAATAACAGTGGTGAGAGCGGGCATCCTTGCCTTGTTCCCGATCTTAAAGGAAAAGCTTTCAGCTTTTCACTGTTAAGTATGATGTTGGCCATGGGTTTGTCATATATGGCCTTTATTATGTTGAGGTATGTACCCTTATACCCATTTTGTTGAGAGTTCTTATCATGAATGGATGTTGACTTTTGTCAAATGCTTTTTCAGCATCTATTGGGATGATATGTGGTTTTTGTCCTTCTTTTTGTTGATGTGGTGGATGATGTTGATGGATTTTTTGAATACTGTACCATCCTTGCATCCCTGGAATAAATACCATTTGATCATGATGGGATGATCTTTTTGATGTATTTTTGGATTTGGTTTGCTGATATTTTTTTGATGATTTTTTCATCTGTTTTCATCAGGGAAAAATCCACATTTCATTCTTCAACAATTTCCCCCATTCCATTTCACAGAGAGAATGTTTTCCATTTTCCCATTGTCCTACTCCCTAATACTAGGAAGTAGCAAAGAAAAAGATATGAACCTAATAATGCCTAAATTTAATTCTTAAAATAGTAAATCACTTTCTTCATAGCCTTTCTGGGCAGAATTTAAGCATCCTGACTGCCTGTGGCCATGTTAGACTGAATTTGTGTTTCTGACAATGAATTTTATTTTTGACTATAAATTATATTTCTGACTATGAATTCTATTTTGGTGTATATTTCAGTTCATTTGTAAACTTCAAAAAATAGTATTTAAATATGTTTCCTTTTCATTTAAAAAAATCCTGCTGGTCAATTCTTTAAGTTAGGAATCTTGAATATTTATGTTGACGTTGGAGTTTGAGGTAGTTATTTTTAAATGTTCCTGGATTAAGTTTTTCTAAAAGCTTAGATTTTGTTTCTTCTGTCCTGGAATTTTAAAATAATCTCATTTTTCTAAGGATGTGATAAAAGAATAGTGTGCCAGAAATAGATTCATGTTCACTTACTGCAGAAATAGGTGATAGTGGGTAGAAATGATAATGAATAGTCAGGAATGAAAGGGGGTCATGATTTATGTTAGAACTGGAAGGAATCTTAGAGCTCATGTCACATGTCCCCTCATTTTGCATATAGGGCTGTCCATACTGCTAATGATGAAAAGCACAAGTGACTATTAATCTGCAAGGAGAGTGCAGTTTATAGTTTGTTTTTTGTTTTTACCCTGGAGGCTATTTTTTGTTTGCCCCTGGATATGAGTATTCTTATATATGTTTGGGGAATTTTTAGCAGTACAAGTTGAGTAATTAAGGGGTAGAAAAGCCACTATGTTAGATCTGATTCAGGAGAATTGCTCAGTCTCACCAAGCTTATTCCTGTGAATTTCAGTCGAGTAAGTTCAGTTCAAGCAAATTCCTCAAGAATCTAGCACAAATTCTTGCCCTATATTCTAAGGTTCTCTTCATCCCATGGGAAATACGACCCTCAACATGAAAAATTAGAAAACGGAATCAGAGTTCAAATATGAGACACAGACAAAAGGTGCTAGAGGGCTATTCATATACTTTTATAGGCAGAAAAAGGTAATTTTCTTATTTGTAAAAGAAAGATTCTAGATTAAATTTACCCAATGATTTTCTTCTTTAGTTTTTAATAAATTTGTAGAGTAGTATAACCATCATCTCAACTTTGTTTTAGAATTTACCATTATCCTCAAAATTTCCCTTGGCTCATTTGTAACCAATTCCCAGCCCCATGCCCCAACCCTCAACCCTCAACCCCTATCAGGCCCAGGAGAACTGATCTGCTTTCTATAGCTATAGATTTGCCCTTCTGAAATTTCATATACATGAATCTGAATCATACAGTATAAAGTCTTTTGGTTCTGGCTTCTTTTGTTTAGCATAATTTTTTGACAGTCATCCATGTTATAGCATGTATCAGTTCTTTGTTTACTTTTAATGCTGAGCAATATTCCATTGTATGGACATACCACATTATGGAGTCACCAGTTGGTGGGTATTTGTTTGACTATCATGATTAATGCTGTTATAAACATTCACATACAAGTCTTTGTGTGAACATATCTCTTGGGCAGATTCCTGGGAGTAGAATTGCTGGTTTGTATGATAAATTTAATTTTTAAACAAACTGCCGAGCTGTTTTAGAAAGTGGCTGTACCATTTTACATCCCTCCCAGCAGTACCTAAGGGTTCTAGTTTCTTCAAATGACTAATGATGTATATCCTTTCATATGCTTATTACTTATTTGTGTGTGTTTTCTGGTGAAATGTCTATTTAAGTCATTCACTCATTTAAATAATTGTTTTTTTTTATTATTGAGTTATAAGAGTTCTTTATGTATTCTGGATACAAAGAAGTAGAAAGTGAATTTTTAAGTTTTGAGCTCTTCTTACAGATTTCGTTAACAAAGGATTTTGGGAAATACTTGACTTTAGCCTGGGTGTGATGACAATAGAAATTTTGAGAACGGCTAACCTCATACCTTGGAATGTGAATTATATGCAGTTTACCTACAGTAACTTAGGTGTAAATATATATGAGAAAAACTCAAATAGATATACAGTGAGGTTCTGTTATCAACTTCTAACTCTGTATCTCAGGTGAGTTATTGAAACCCTTTCATCTGGTATGACTAAGGAAAGAGTCCTTGATTTGGTCCTCTGGCAGAACTGCCTTCCTCATTGACTATTAGCTGAAAATAAGACTCCAGTCCAAGTGCTGAAAAATGGATGATAGATAAGGTATGGGTTGGGATATTCCCACTTAGCCATTTCATGCCGTCTAGGCCGCACAATCATGCTTTCTATTTGGGAATTACTTATGCATCAGTAGGAAGAAACACCTGACCTCTTCAGGAAAGGGACCATATTCCACTTTCTCAGAGTCTATGATGAGAACACACTTTGTATGACTTCAGCCTTTTCCAACTTATTGTGGCTTGTTTTGTGGCCCAGTCTATAGTCTATCCTTTGGAATGTTCCATGCGTACTTTAAAAAAGTGTTCACTATGAAAACTGGCAGAAGAAAAGAAGTTCATTCTGACTATAGAGTACCCTGTGAAATGTGCTTTGAATCAGTTTATGACACCCTTGGGTAAATGAGGCTTCTTCTTATTCTCCAAAGGTAGATTTAAAAAGAAGATTCATATTTATGATACATATTATTAAGAAAGCAAATATTGTACTTGCAGAAATCCTTAAAAATGTAGCTGTCAAGATCATTTATTTTTTTCTATCCTGGTTCTAACAAAAGTTGAAGGTGTGGAAATACTTGTTTCCTCACCATATTCTTCAACATTTGTGTACATAATATAGATTTATTTAGGCCATTCTGATGCTTGAGCCGAGCTATTTGACATTTATTTAATTTAAAAATTATTCATTTACTGCACATGGGAGGAGCTACACTTGTACACTAGGACAAAATTATCCAGGATATCAATTTTTATTCTGTGCAGTGTGAAGGTGATACTAGCTAAAAGTAGGAAGCGCAAAGCAGGAAAGCACAGCTTTATGCAGTGTTCTGAGGCTTTGTCAGGCAGTGTTCAAAAGAAATTTCAGGTTTTCATGTGATAAAATTTTGCAAAATTGATTTACTTCTGTTCTTTCAAACTTGAAATTGATCATTTTGAGACAGAATTTTGAGAGGAGGTAGATGTTGTCTAGGGTAATTTCAAAATTATTAAAAATGTATAAAAACCAGGTTGAAACAAAAGGATTCCTTTTTTTTGCATAATGTAAAGAAGGCCTCTTCCCAAGATTTTGAGTTCCTGTCTTCTGATGTTTTAGAAGCTAAAGAGTTAATAATGCTAAGTAGTTAATTTGTTATTCAATTTATTACTATTTTGGAAATAATGTTGAGGTTCAAGGTCAGGGAGAAAACTACTGAAATTGTTTTGACATTACCGTAAAAGAGTTTTGCTTTTGGGGTTATCTTTTCTACCACCCTGCCTCCATCCCTTGTTACAATAAGTGGTTTCCCATTGAGTTTAGACTAGCTGCTGCTGGCCACTTCAAAGGAAATGTTCATTTTTGTTTCCTGATGTTTTCACTCTGTCTGTGTTCTCCTTCTTTGTGAGATAAATTCCTATTGTTGGACATGTTCGTTCTGGTCTTTATAATTGAGGATTTGGACTGTCACTTGTATTAGCTTTGCTTAACTTTTGCCTTGTGTGTTGCAAACTTCCAGGAATTATTGTTGACTTAAATGAGTCAAATTAGTAATTAAACGCAAGAAGCATACTTTCGGACAATATGAAATTAAGAACACATTTACTGGAGCACTTGATATCAATAACAACAAGGCATATCTTTTGAAAGAATAGTTTCTCAGTTTATTGTTTTCTATTTAAGAATGGGTTGCTGTGGTTCTTGACTGCCTATTTTATTCTACACAAACTTACTACATGTGTTTACTACTTCTCAGGTTAATCACCTTCTTGAGAACGACATGTAAGAGGAACTTCTTGGTTGAGGATTTTCTAAGGGATCTTGGCATGAAGTTCAGCCTCTTCCAGCATGTATATGGACTGTGTGGTTGAAGCCACTCTGTGACTCAGGTGGCATTTGCAATCCGGATCCATCCCTTGCCTAGCAGCATATTGCTGCCAGAGTATGTCTCCTGATATTCATCAGAATTCCCTTTGTTTAGATACACTTGGTTTTTCCAGGAAAAGGAGTTGGCAGCTTCAAGCCAGTTGGCACCTGACTAGCTATTCATAATGTGTTCTCCCTCTGGGTGTCAGCTCCCCAAGGGCTATGTGCCAATCACACTTTAATGATATTTGAAAGAGAAGAATCACCTTGGAGAAAATGTTTCTGCCTTGGAAGCCTCTGATGAGGTACTTGGAATTTTATTGTTAATGAACTCATGAAAGAGATAACTTTTATAAGTCAGTTGGATTTTTCCTAAATCAAGTTAGAAATAGTTGGTCTCTTCATTGCTGCAGGTGGGATGGGATGAGTTTAAAGGGCTTTCTGTAAAGCTCAAATTTCCTGGTTATTCTCAAAGATGAACATTGATTCATCTTCATTTACTACTGGTTGCTCTTTTATTGAAAGGTTCACCAGGTTCTCTATTTACATAAAAATAGAATCAATTTGGAGATTTTCTTTTTAGACTAAGACTCTTGAACTCAATTGGAATTCATTTACAAAGTATTTAAATTTTTTAACAAAGAAGGAGTTAAATCTCTGCTGTGATACCTCAAGCAACCTCAAAGCATTTAATGATTTTATTTCTTTATATTAGTTTTGGGTATATTTTGTACAAATGTGAACAAGAGCCAAAAGCTCCAACAGAGGTTGATACTGAAGTCTGAGAGAAGTGATAGCTGAGAAAAAGAAGATCAATGCCTGAAGAGGTATTATTAAGAATGTTAAAAGGTAAACTGATGTGTACTAAACCTTTTAAGCCTTTGTTAGAGCAAAAATCATTTGTAGTTGGGCAGCACCAAACCAGACATGGTTAGGAGCAGTCACTGATGGGAGCTGGGGAGAGATGTCATAGAGAAAAGGCGGAAGCATAGCATGGAAATTATTGATTGACTATTGCTCCAAGCCTAGTTGGCTGTTTGTCATTGTTGTTCTCAGCATTTTGATTTTGTAACCTTGAGGCATTTGCAGGCTTAGATTTGGGTTTGCTTAGTAGGCCGCCAGGGCATTAGAGCCACCTCAGTCTAATGGCCTCTTTGTTTAATAGGATCTTGTATTTAAATATCTCACAAAATAGTCATTTATTGGGTCAGTTCCTAGGTCAGCTAATTATACTGTGTGGATTTCTCCATGACTACAGTAGTGACGATGTCCTGTCCCAGGTCTGTGGAATATTTTGCTTTGAATGTTAGATTACACTAGTAATTATAATATTACTTTGGGTTTGATAGTTCCTGGTTGTATATAAAATTTAAAAAAATCAGAACAAACATGAAAATAAGAAATAAAGAAGGTCTTTTACTTTTATTTTTAGTCCTGGGGTTATAGATAGGCTCCAGGCCAGAATTTGTCTTTCATTCATTCATTCATTCATTCATTTCAGCTTACTATTTGCAGAATATTACAGGAATACAAACTTGAAATGTGTGCAGTCTTTCCTGGGGTTTCCTATGGAGTAAAACTTATAACAACTAAAGCAAGTAGAAAATGCTCACTACTCTAGGGCTCATCTCCAAGTAGGGGAAGTCCCATGGAGGGTCTGAGGTGGGAGAGAACCTTTCTACTCATGTAGAAGTTGAGCAGGTGGGGTGGAGGCAAGTTTTGAGGACAGTCTTAGTGTTGGATTGGCATTTCAGATGGTTCATATGGAGTACATAGAATCTTGAAAAGAAAGTTTGAGGTGGGGAAAGTATTAGAGGGAAGAAGTAGCATGAGAGAAAGCATTTTGGTCATCTATGAGGCTCATATGGGGACCAAGGGGGTACTTAGACTAATGCAAAGCTGTCAAAATACGAAAGGCTTGAAATTAAGGGTTACACGTGACTTAGGTGGAGATCAGGGAATACTTAGATGCCATGCTTAATATTTATTGTATAGGTCTAAACTTTTGAATTTCTGTCTGGGAGTGATAACACACTCCTGAGAATGTACCTGATAGACCTACATGGGGGAGGATGTGTCTCAGGGCCCTTCCTCTTGTACTCTGGAATCCCATGTGGATCTTGCCTCCTGCGGGCTATTCCCCAACAATGACTGAGTGGGGATGCTAAGGCATGCTATTCCCAGAGACAGACTCCTTTGTCAGTTGACTTCAGCTCAAGAACTCCTAGAGAGTCTTGCTGAAACTTCCTTAGATGTTAAGAGAGTCTAAGATGCTTCTACCCAAGTGAAAGTGGGTCTATCAGGTCTCTTAACCTTGTCTGGCTCCATCTGTTATTTCTCTTTACATAGGCATTTCTGTCAATAAAATCCTTGTACATTTAATCTTCTCTTGACTTCTGCATTTTAGAGGAAGAGCCAGTTCTAACTCAGGGTGTTTAAGGGTAGCAACCCAGTTGAAGGTAGATGGCTAAGGAAATTGTGTTCAGATGTTTTTATATGGCAAGCACACTGCTTTTATTTAAACTGCATGGATATTTGAGAAGACTTTGGTGGAATTGGTAGAGATTGTGTAGGTCTGTAGCACCCCATAGGCTACCCTGAGTGGTGGTAGTGGGGAGTCACTTAAAGTTTTTGACAATACAAGAATGATGACAGTTTTTTTCATAGTTCGGTTACAAACTATGGCTCAAGTCATATATATTATGTATAGCTAAATAAAACATTAATTTGGATGGGATTAAAGATGGCAGTGTGAGAGGTGAGACAGAGGCCTCCTCCCCAAACCACACATAATACAAAAATAAAGTTAAAACAACTAATCCTAAAAAAGCAACAGGAAAGAAGGCTGCACCAGACTGCATGCACCTGGAGAAAAGAACAGACCTCATGGAACAGGGTAACATACCAAAGCCTTGATCCAGTGGGACCTGAGCCCTTCTTCCACCCCAGCTAACTGGTGGGAGGAAGAGAAACGGAGTGGGGATGGAAGCCTAGGACTGCTGGACACCCAGCCCTGGAGATCTGCTCTGGGAGCAAGAACATACATTGTATGGTGCTCTGGAGATTAGTGGGGTTGGAAAGCTAAGACAGGTGGAATACTTGGAGAGACTGAGATTCCAGCTGCTTCTGGAAAGCAGGGATCCACACCCGGCTATTCTGGGACAAAAGAAAGGTGGGCAGTCTGAGAAACTTCCTAACAGTGAGAGAGCTGCTAAAGGGGCAAGGATTGCATAGAGGCTACTGCTCAAGAGAAAGGACAGGTGGACAAAATTGTCCGGGCACACTCCACCCAGAAGGTTGGGAGGAGCTTCAGGTGCTCCAACCCCATGGCTGGCTACGCAGCTCTGAGGCTCCCCACTGTAATACACAGCATGCCACGCCTTCATCATGGCCGGCACCGGCTTGCAAATTGGCAGCCCCTAACTTGGCGTCAAACCAGCCAGAGGGAGGCCCTGCCTATGGCAGCTACAAACTCAAGGCACAGAGGCTTACACCTGTCTGCTCAGCCCACTGGTTCTGGCAGAGGAGACAGGCACAGCAAACGGGAAAAAGGAAATCCTCCACTAAGGGACAGTGCCACTCCCCTGCAGTCCCTGACATTGCTACAGGGGCTGAGCAGCTCCAAAGAGTAGAGCTTCTGGGCACTAGAGAGTGCCACATACAAATATGAAATGTCAAAGGAACCTGGTTCAAACCAAAATCCCACAAACACCAGAAAAAGGGCCAAGTGGAACTGAACTCATCAATTTTTCTGAAAGAGATTTCAAAGTAAAAATCATAAACATGCTCCTGGAGGTACAGAAAAATATTCAAGAACTCAGGGTAGAATTCTGGACTGAGATTCAATCAGTAAGGAACACAGTATCTGGAATGAAACATACAATGGAGGGATTTAAAATGCATTTTAGATGTAGTAGAAGAGACAGTAAATGGAATAGAAATTAGAGAACAGGAACACAAAGAAGCTGAGGAAGAGAGAGAAAAAAGGATCTCTAGGAATGGAAGAATATTGAGAGAACTGTGTGACCAATCTAAATGGTACAATATTTGCATTATAGGGTTACCAGAATTCTTCTGAAGGAGAGAGAGAAAAAGGGATAGAAAGTATCTTTGAAGAAATAATTGCTGAGAACTTCCCCAAACTGAGGGAGGAAATAGTTGCTCAGACTACGGAATTACACAGAACTCCCAACAGAAAGGACCCAAAGAGGACAACACCAAGAGACATAATAATTAAAATGGCAAAGATCAAGGACAAGGACAGAGTATTAAAGGTAGAGAGAGAGAGAAAAAAGGTCACCTACAAAGAAAACCCTTCAGGCTATCATCAGACTTCTCAACAGAAACCTTACAGGCCAGAAGAGAATGGCATGATATATTTAATGCAATGAAACAGAAGGGCCTTGTACCAAGGATACTGTATCCAGCACGATTATCATTTAAATATGAAGAAGGGATTAAACAATTCCCAGACAAGCAAAAGTTGAGGGAGTTTGCCTCCCACAAACCACCTCTACAGGGTATTTTAGAGGGACTGCTCTAGATGGGGGCACTCCTAAGGCCAAACAGATGTCACCAGAGAAAATAAAATCACAGCAAAGAAAGCAGACCAACCAAATACTAACTAAAGGCAAAAAATAAAATCAACTATTCACAAAAGCAGTCAAAGGAAACACAAAAGATTACAGAATAAAACACCTAACATATAAAGAATGGAGGAGGAGGAATAAGAAGGGAGAGACATAAACAATCATCAGACAGTCTTTATAATAGTTTTATAAGCAAGTTAAGTTAGATGGTTAGATAGTAAAGAAGCTACCCTTGAACCTTTGGTAACCATGAATCTAAAGCATGCAATGGCAATAAGTACATATCTTTCAATAATCACCTTAAATATAAATGGATTGAATGCACCAATCAAAAGACATAGAGTCACAGAATGGATAAAAAAGCAAGACCCATCTATATGCTGCTTACAAGAGACTCACCTCAAACCCAAAGACATACACAGACTAAAAGTCAAGGGATGGAAAAAGATATTTCATGCAAACAATAGGGAGAAAAAAGCAGGTGTTGCAGTACTTGTATCAGACAAAATAGACTTCAAAACAAAGAAAGTAACAAGAGATAAAGAAGGAAATTACATAATGATAAAGGGCTCAGTCCAACAAGAGGATATAACCATTCTAAATATATATGCACCCAATACAGGAGCACCAACATATGTGAAAAAAAATACTAACAGAATTAAAGGAGGAAATAGAATGCAAAGCATTTGTTTTAGGAGACTTCAACACACTACTCACTCCAAAGGACAGATCCACCAGACAGAAAATAAGTAAGGACACAGAGGCACTGAACACCACACTAGAACAGATGGACCTAACAGACATCTACAGAACTCTACACTGAAAAGCAGCAGGATACACATTCTTCTCAAGTGCACATGGAACATTTTCCAGAATAGACCACATACTAGGCCACAAAAAGAGCCTCAGTAAATTCAAAAAGATTGAAATTCTACCAACCAAATTCTCATACCACAAAGGTATAAAACTAGGAATAAATTGTACAAAGAAAACAAAAAGGCTCACAAACACATGGAGGCTTAACAACATGCTCCTAAATAACAGTGGATCAATGAGCAAATTAAAATAGAGATCAAGCAATATATGGAGACAAATGACAATAACAGCACAAAGCCCCAACTTCTGTGGGATGCAGCAAACGCAGTTGTAAGAGGAAAGTATATAGCAATCCAAGCCTATTTAAAGAAGGAAGAACAATTCTGAATGAATAGTCTAAAGTCACAATTATTGAAACTGGAAAAAGAAGAACAAATGAGGCCCAAAGTCAGCAGAAGGAAGGACATAATAAAGATCAGAGAAGAAATGAATAAAATTGAGAAGAAAAAAATAATAGAAAAAAATCAATGAAACCAAGAGCTGGTTCTTTGAGAAAATAAACAAAATAGATAAGCCCCTAGGCAGACTTATTAAGAGAAAAAGAGAATCTACACACATCAACAGAATCATAAATGAGAAAGGAAATATCACGATGGACCTCACAGAAATACAAAGAATTATTAGACAATACTATGAGAATCTATATGCTAACAAGCTGGAAAACCTAGAAGAAATGGACAACTTCCTAGAAAATTACAACCTTCCAAGACTGACCAAGGAAGAAACAGAAAATCTAAGCAGACCAATTACCAGTAACAAAATTGAATCAGTAATCAAAAAACTAGCCAAGAACAAAACACCTGGACCAGATGGATTCACTGCTGAATTTTATCACACATATAGAGAAGACCTAATACCCATTCTCCTTAAAGTTTTCCAAAAAATAGAAGAGGAGGTTGTGGAGCAAGGGGAACCATCCTACACTGCTGGTGGGAATGTAGATTAGTTCAACCATTGTGGAAAGCAGCATGGAGGTTCCTCAAAAATCTCAAAATAGAAATACTATTTGACCCAGGAATTCCACTCCTAGGAATTTACCCTTAGAATGCAGCAACCCATTTTGAGAAAGACATATGCTCCACTGTGTTTATTGCAGCACTAGAAATGGAAGCAACCTAAGTGTCCATCAGTAGATGAATGGATAAAGATGTGGTACATACACAAAATGGAATATTATTCAGCCATTAGAAGAAAACAAATATACCATTAGCAACAACATTGGATGGAGCTAGAGGGGATTATGCTCAGTGAAATAAGCCAGATAAAGACAAGTATCAAATGATTTCAGTCATCTGTGGAGTATAAGAACAAAGAAAAAACTGAAGGTGGAGAATAGCAGCAGACTCATAGAACCCAAGAATGGACTAACAGTTACCAAAGGGAAAGGGATTCAGGAGGGTGGGTGGGAAGGGAGGGATAAGGGGGAGGAGAAAATGAGCTTTATGATTAGCATATATAATGTGGGGTGTTGCATGGGGAGGGCTGTTCAACACAGAGAAGACCAGTAGTGATTCAACAGCATCTTACTATGCTGATGGACAGTGACTGTAATGGGGTAGGTGGGGGGAGCTTGGTGAAGGGGGGAGTCTAGTAAACATAATGCTCTTCATGTAATTATGGATTAATGATACCAAAAAAAAAAACCTACCTAAGTACAAACCCCTGGACCAGATGGCTTCACTGCTGAATTTTATCAAACATTTAGTGAAGACCTAATACCCATCCTCCTTTAAGTTTTCCAAAATGTAGAAGAGGAGGGAATACTTCCAAACTCATTCTATGAGGCCAGCCTCACTCTAATACCAAAACCAGGCAGACACCACAAAAAAAGAAAATTACAGACCTATTATATCTGTGATGGACATAAATGCGAAAATACTCAACAAAATATTAGCAAACCGAATTCAAAAATAATTGAGAGGATCATTCATCATGATCAAGTGGGATTCATCCCAGGGATGCAAGGATGGTACATTACTCAAAAATCCATCAACATCATCCACCACATCAACAAAAAGAAGAACAAAAACCACATGATCATCTCTATAGATGCTGAAAAAGCATTCAACAAAATTCAACATCTATTCATAAAAACTCTCAACAAAATGGGTATAGAGGGCAAGTACCTCAACATAATAAAGGCCATATATGACAGACCCACAGGCAACATCATACTTAACAGCAAGAAGCTGAAAGCTTTTCCTGTAAGATGGGGAACAAGACAAGGATGCCCACTCTTCCTGCTTTTATTCCACTTAGTTCTGGAAGTCCTAGCCATGGCAATCAGAGAACACAAAGAAATAAAAGGCATGCACATTGGTAAGGAAGAAGGTAAACTGTCACTGTTTGCAGATGACATGATATTGTAGGTAAAAAACCCCAGAGTCCACTCCAAAACTACTAGATCTAATACTGAATTCAGCAAAGTTGCAGGATACAAAATTAATATACAGAAATCTGTTGCATTCCTATATACTCATGAACTCTCAGAAAAAGAAATCAGGAAAACAATTTCATTCACAATTTCATCAAAAAGAATAAAATATCTGGGAATAAACGTAACGAAGGAAATGAAAGACCTATACCCTGGCAACTACAAGACACTCATAAGAGAAATTAAAGAAGGTACCAATAAATGGAAGTACATCCCATGCTCATGGATAGGAAGAGTTAGTATTGTCAGAATGGCTATCCTACCTAAAGCAATGTACACATTCAATGCAATCCCTATCAAAATACCAACAAAATTCTTCAACAAAACTAGAGCAAATAGTTTTAAAGTTCATATGGAACCACAAAAGACCCCGAATAGCTAAAACAATCCTGAGAAGGAAGAACAAAGCTGTGGGGATTATGCTCCCCAACTTTAAGCTCTACTACAAAGCCACAATAATCAAGACAGTTTGGTACTGGCACAAGAGCAGACCCATAGATCAATGGAACAGCCTAGAGAACCCAGATATAAACCCAACCATATATGGTCAATTAATATACAATAAAGGAGCCATAGATATACAGTGGGGAAATGAGAACCTCTTCAACAACTGGTGTTGCCAAAACTGGACAGCCATATACAAGAGAATGAAACTGGAGTATTGTCTAACTCCATACACAAAAGTAAATTCAAAATGGATTAAAGATCTGAATGTAAGTCATTAAACCAAAAAACTCTTAGAAGAAAACACAGGCAAAAATCTCTTGAATATAAATATGAGCAACTTTTTCCTGAACATATCTCCTCGGGCACAGGAAACAAAAGCAAAAATGAATAAATGGAATTACATAAAGCTTAAAGGCTTCTGTACAACAAAGGACACCATCAGCAGAACAAAAAGGCATCCTACAGTATGGGAGAATATATTTGTAAATGACTTATCCAACAAGGGGTTAACATCCAAAATATCTAAAGAAGTCACATGCCTCCACACCCAAAAAGCAAATAACCCTATTAATAAATGGGTGGAGCATATGAAAAGACAACTCTCCAAAGAAGAAATTCAGATGGCTAACAGGTCATGAAAAGATGCTCCACATTGCTGATTATCAGGGAAATGCAAATTAAAACCACAATGAGATATCACCTCACACCAGTTAGGATGGCCAACATTGAAAAGACTAGGAACAACAAATGCTGGTGAGGATATGGAGAATGGGGAGCTCTCCTACACTGCTGGTGGGAATAGTTCATCCATAGTGGAAAGCAGTATGGAAGTTCCTCAAAAAACTAAAAATAGAAATACTGTTTGATCTGGGAATTCCACTCGTAGGAATGTACCCAAAGAAGGCAATATCTCAGATTCAAAAAGACATATGCACCCCTATGTTTATCACAGCACTATTTACAATAGCCAAGATATGGAAACAACCTAAGTGTCTCTCAGTAGATGAATGTATAAAGAAGATGTGGGACATATACACAATGGAATACTATTCAGCCATAAGAAAGAAACAAATCCTACCATTTGCAACAACATGGATAGAGCTAGAGGGTATTATGCTCAGTGAAATAAGCCAGGCAGAGAAAGACAAATACCAAATGATTTCCCTCATTTTTGGAGTAGAACAATGAAGCAAAACTGAAGGAACAAAATATCACCAGATTCACAGACTCCAAGAAGCGTCTAGCGGTTACCAAAGGGGAGGAGTGGGGAAGGGAGGGAGAAGGGAATTGAGGGGTATTTTGATTGGTGCACATGGTGTGGGGGGGTCATGGGGAAGACTGTGTAGCACAGAGAAGACAAGTAGGGACTCTGTGGCATCTTACTCCACTGATGGACAGTGACTGCAATGGGGTATGGGGGGACTTGATAATATGGGTGAATGTAGCAACTACATTGTTTTTCTTGTGAAACCTTCACAATAGTATATGTCAATGATACCTTAATAAAAAAATAAAATAGTAAATTAAAAAAATAAAACATTAATTCAACTCTAGTTGATTCGATGTAAACTAAAAGTAATGAATAATAATAGTTTCTTTCTCTATTTCAGTGCTTCTGACTTAGAAAGAACTGATTTCTTACTTGCTTGACCAATATAGCTTAGAAATTCTTTTCTCCATTGTTTCTTTCCCTCATTAGCTTTTTAATCTATTTCATCAGGAATTATGGCATGGTCACACAATTTCTTAATTTACAATGCTCTTTCTTTGTGTAGTTTGTGAAAGAACTCTTATGACTGCCAGAAATTACTTTGACTTATAATAGTAAAAAAAGATATGTGTTAAAGCGTGTTCCTTGTTCCCCTGTTACTCAGCTTTGTGTTATGCTTTTTCTTACACTGAAATAATTGTATGTTTAGGACCTTGCCGTTGTTTGCCTTCAATATCATGGTACTGTCACAACTCTAGGCGTGACTTTGCTGCAGGTGTTAATGGGAGCAGACAATAGGCTTCCAGGCAGAGGCAGAGAAGGGGAAAGCTGGATTCCCACACATGCTATATATGGCCTTGGCAAGTTGCACACAATGCATGAGTCTGTGAAAATAACTTCTACCGAGACTGTGTGCCATAAATAAGCAAAGACTGCTTGGAAAGTTAGCAAGAGTGAAGGAATGAGGGAGGAAGCAGAGAAGAGCCTGGGTGCAGACTGAGAGCTGTTTGAAGGGCATTGCGTTGGCAGCACTAAGCTCGTGGTCAGATACACTGGAGGGGCAAACACAGAGGAGGCCACCTAGGGATGCTAGCACCCAGGAGGATAAGCCAGGCCTTGAACAGGGTTAAGTAGAAGGGAAAATGAAAATGGGTGGTGGTTTTGATCTGCATGTACGATTGGAGACTAGGAGCTTTTGGTATCCTTTAGCCAAAGCTGTGCTTCCTCCCGAGTGACTGAGAGGTTATTTGGCAAATGCAAAAGCAGTCAGGCCTCTTGTGTTTATATGTAGAACTATCCTGTCATTCTTTCCATGCTCACAGAACATTGTAGAGAATTGTTGCTTCATTTATCTGTGAAGGCTTCCACTGATCTGCTAATCCACCGAGAACGAAGATGTATTCCAAAATTGAAAGGAGTTTAACAGACACTTTCTACTCACCTTATCTACTGCTCTTTGATTTTTGTTGGCGTTCTTGACTTCTCTTTACATTAAAACGTGCTTCCTTCTATAGTAAAATGGGCTTTTGTCTAGTAAATGTTTGTTCTTGGATAGAAAAATGTGAAAGAAGCCTTATAATTCATTGGTAGCAGTAGTTTCATAGAGTTAATTATTGTTTAAATTGAGGGTGGTAGAGGTGGAGGAGTCAGAACATCCGTTTGTAACATTCCCAGGAGAATTCTTTCAATGAGTAAAACTGTATGAATTGAACTGTTCTTTAAAAATGTGTATTCCATTTTGTACAAAGAAGATGGTCAAAACCAGGTATCATTTATCTTACAGGTGGATGGAAAAGAGACCAAGAGAAAAAAATGTATCACAATGACCTAACTTTACCCAGAGTGGAAAATAAAATGCAAGATTCCAAACCCTGTCCTTCCATTTCATCTTCATCTCTGAAAAACACAGGTGAGTGAGTGTAATACTTTGAAAGTTGACCCAGAGGCTATGGAAATGAAGTGGCTAAGCAGTGCTGATCTGATTCAAAGGTTCTTAGTTTTCCTGCAAATATCATTACAATGGTATTGTTTTCTCATTCATGAATGTGAAAATGTGTGACTTGATTTTTTTTAAAAGCACTTCTGTATGAGTTGTGTACAACATATGAAGATGTGCTACACAGAACTAAGTCTCCCCAGGAAAGACAACTATGGCAATAGCACCAGTGAGAGCCATGGCTTATAGAGTTCTCAGATGCTGAGCACTCTGCTGAAGTGCATTCCAGAGATTTTCTAATTCATCCTTATGACAGAATTAATTTAGTCTTTCCAGCATTTTATGAATATGGAAACTGAGGCATAGAGAGGCTAAGGTATTGGCTGAGGTTCATGTATCTAATGACTAGTGCAGGATTGTTTCTCCCTCTCCAAAGATAAGTCTCTTAACCAGAGCAGATTATGTAACTGGTAAACTGGATGGTGATTGGGACACACCAGATCCTTTTGCACATTTGATTTTTCTAAAAGCGTATCTAGATTGTAGAGTAGGTTGAATTAAAATGAACTGATTAGTACAAAGGTTTAGCATAGGAATAACTACTGCATGGCCTGGTCTTATGATGTCTTATGTCCGTCAATCATTTGCTTTGGGAAGAAGAACTTCACAAGGTAGGTACTGTTTCCAGGCTAATAGTTCAGGTAGGTAATAGAGGATTGCAAACAATGAGTTTAGGCGATAGCGGGAGAAGCAAGATGAAAAGCACTGTTCTCAGTTCTAGAGTCCTGGAAATCCACAGATGGCCACTGACAGTCCAGTGTAGACAAGTACTGTGAGCTATCAGGTGCTTTCCAAACTTATTTGTTCACACATCACATCAGCAAACAATGGGGAGATATATGCATGTGTGTATGTATATGTTTACAGATTATATGAGTGTAGTACTGAATTAATATTTTAAGAGATCTTAAAAGACTTTTAGGTGTGCATCAACTTCAGTAAAATTTTGTAAAATAGTGGAGTGAGTATTGCCTCATGGTTTTTAATATTACTGAAAAATGTGGTAGTGGTTGATTTTCATGGTCTGGATGTTTAGTTTTTAAAATATACTGCAAACTCTGATGACTTCATGCTACTGCTAGCCAACTTCTAAGGGGAAAATATACTTTTGTGGTGAGATTGATGGTTAACAGTAATGGATGTTTATCTATATTTAGATAGTCTTCTTAATTTCAATTTGTGTGGCTAACTTCTCCTTGGATCTGAATTTATCAGTATTTTTCAAGCTGCATATCACAACTTATTAATGGATTATAATATTAATAATAAAATCACTTTTTAATAAAATAGAGGAAATGTTAGACTACCAAGTATTGTCTTGAGAAAGTTTTGTTTCAGTTATATAACTCTGTATCTATAAAAATTTACATGTCTACATATACATGTCTAAATACTGAATCACCATGTGAAATGTGGCAGTCAGATACTTTTGAAAGTATTAAATTAGATCATTATTGCTTTTACCCAGGACTTGTTGTTAAAGAGCTTATACTAGAAGGAGTAATGTAAGCTCTCCTATTTTCTTGTTTTTCTTTGTGCTTGCATTATATACTACTTTCAATCCTTGATTCATTTGCACAGAGCTTTTTAAGCCATTTATGTGTTGTGTGAGGGTTCGTTTAGTTACAACTAGAGAATCTAATCTTTAAATTCATTTAAAAAGGCACATATTAGAACAGAAGTATTGCAGGTGCCTAATAGACTCTTTGATAATGCCTTTCCCTCGGGAAAGTTCCAGTAACATACCTGGTTCATGATCTTCAGACCTCCTAACTGAGAGAGCGCATCAGTGGCAATCTTTGTAAGACCTATTAGTAGATTTCTAAAGCGTAATTTATTTCCTATTATTTTAGACAAAAAGTGCATTTAAATAAAAGTGCTCATATTTTTATCCTGCTCCCCGGTGGGTCTTCTTGGGTCATTTCCTGTGGAGCACATACCCCCCTTTGTAGACACTGACTCCGAGGCATGGTGGCCAGAGGTTGCAGCCACCCATGCCTTCTGTTTTGACCTCATCTCACACCATTCTACCTGCTCTAGTCTAACCACGCTGAACACACCCAACACTTTCCTGCCTCAGGACATCTGAACCTCTGGTTCTTGTTTCTAAGATCCCTATGAGGCTGGCTCTTTGTCATCATGCAAGACTTGGCCTGGAGAGGCCTCCCGTGATCACTTACTATGTTTTATATAGCCCTTTCTCCTTCTCCACAGCCCGTCATGTGCCATTCCGTTACTCTCTCTTATTCATTTACTTTCACAAAACTTATCACTGTCTGTTTGATGCCCTGTACTCTAAGCCTCTCTAGAAGGGTCTTGTCTCTACTCTTCACCCCTTTGTCTCCAGAATGTTGTTGGGGCTGGTAACTATTTGTGGAAAGATTCCACAACTGACTTGACATTTCTCTGATCGCTCTGCTTCACCAGACTCAGTCCCTTGGGATCTGGTCTTCCCATGTGCCTCCGAAACTGGTTCGTTCCCATTAGGTCATTTGGTAGAGATCCCAAATTAGGAAGGATGGGGTGATTGTAGGGTGAGCGAAATGCTTTGAGAACTCCCTGGAAATAATGCTCATGACCTGGGGTTGGATAGGGACACTGATCCTGGAAATCTGGGTGACTCATTTCTGGTAATAACATTATCAGGCCTCCTGTGCATTTGGGAACAGAGACCAATCACTGCAGGTGTATTATGCTCTTAGCTCTAAAGGAGATCAAATTTTTGTGTCCCACAGACAACTTCCATGATCAGAAATTTTATCTCTAGTTGAAGATGTTTTCCTGAGACGCAATTAGTGGAGGCTGCTAAATTTTATCCCTGTAGACAAAATATTACAATTTGAACTTGGAGTTAATCAACTGTGCCTGAATTCCCTACCATCCTGCCTCATGTCTGACACTCAGGAGATTATTGATAAGTATTAGTTAGATGAATAAATAAATAAACATAGCCAGACACGGAAGTTGAGTCTGGCCTGGCTTTGATATCATTCATTTTAGATCAGGGTCTGACAAATTGGCCCACAGGCCAAGTCTAGGCAACCACCAGTTTTTGTAAGTAACCTTTTATTGGAACACACTATATCCGAAGTATTGCCTTTCACTCTACAGTGGCAGAGCTGAGCAGCCCACAATACCTAGAATATTTTCTATCAGGCCCTTTACAGGAATAGTTTGCTGACCTCTGGGCTAGAGAATGTTACTTAACTTCTCCAGGCATGGATTTTGTCATTTGTAAAATGAGTTAAATAGATTCAGTGGTGTCCAAGATTCTTTTCAGAGCTCACATCTGGATTCTCTGGAATCTAAGACACTATATGTGTAAAGAAACTCAAAGTGATATGGACCTAAGGTTATACTCATTGTGTTCTTACAAATATGATTTCAAGAAGTTATGTTTTCATTAAATGGACATAAAGGTTTTACCATATATATCTTGAAGACATATGGAGCATTCCAGTTTGAGTTCATTTCTGTAGTTTGATGTTTAAGGGCTTAGAGCACTAGACTCATTATGCTGTTTAGTACCTTCCCACTGCTTTCCCCAAGGGCTTTATTTAAGTAAAAGTGAAGAGTTTATAAAGTAACTCTGATAAGTGGATTCACTTACAATGTAGAATGCTTTAAGCGTAGGCCTGGTATATTGAGTTAAGAAGTGAAAAATAATCTTAAATATAGCGTTTAAATCCCAGTTGAATTTCTTTGATTTACTCTGAGGTCATTTATGGGCCAGATAAGAAATTATTAGCCACTGCATAATTGCAGGAGAAAAATTCTGGTTTGGGAAGAAAAATTTGTCTTTATAAATTTAGAATTCTATTATCTTTATTGGTTTTCTTGTTTGGGTTTAAATTATAAATGCTTAACTACATAAAAGCCTCATGGATGCCTTTCAAAGGTCATTAGATTTGCAAACATTTGTTCAGGTCATAAAATTTATATTGGATATTTCTTCCCACATGTGTCATCCTCTTCCTCAGCTACTCCTATTACCACTGACCGCACCCTATATCATAGATCACAGAATATGAACATCACAATCGAACCATCTAGTCAGGAGTTTCTAACACCCTGTGCAAAAAGAAGTAGAATACATTGAATTTTTTGTGAGGATAAGCAATAAGTTGCAATTCAGGGACTCTGTCCCTCATTCATTAAACATTTATTGAGCATCTACAGTGTGGCAGTTCTGTGCCAGGAACTGGAATATCTCTGTTTTATATTATATTTTATAGACTGCAAATCTATAGAAATCTAGAGTTTCACATCATGATCCCACTTGATTTTCACCCCACATTTGGGAGAGAATCAGAACAAGGATTCTGTATACCTGTAGGGTTCATGTGGGACCCCTCTGGAAGAATGCCAGAGTGATAGAGTGGAGAGGTGAGCCTAGCCTGGCACTGCTTGGAGAAGCCCCATCCTCCCCAAGGCAAGTTTCTTTATATGGGATCTCAGTACGGACTGAGAAAGGCCAGGCACCTTGCTGACCTGAGGGGGGAGCAGAGAAAGGGCAGTGACATGATTTTGGAGCAGGGCAGGGCAGCCTCTGCATCAAGAGACCTGATTCCTAATTCACATTCCTGTTTTGCCTCCTAAACCCAAGTGGGAAGCTGGGTTTTTAGCTTTTAGTGAGAGGGATCCTTCTGAGTCTACATAATGTCCAGATAACTCTGGTGATTGCCCAGCACCCACTCCTAACAAAACTCAAAGAGCTGCTTCTCCCTTGGGTGTGGAGCGGTAGAACTAGGGTCTATGAAAAGTGAAAATTCTTTGCAAATCATCCATCACTGTTGATGGTGACCCAACAATAATAGAAATGGCGCCTTGGACCTGCCAGTAGATAACTATCTTTGGAGAAGAAACTCTCTCTGAGCCCTAACATCCTGATCTGTGAAATAAGGGAGTTGAGCTAGATTATAATTGAGGTTTTTCCCAATTCTTTGCCATGATTTTTGGACTTACATCTGACTCCCAAATTAGCTCAGTTTATACAGCTCTCATGATCCAGAGATCTCACTGTAGCAGATGCTGTCACCGCAGTGCCTGTTCACATCCCTTTGGCATTCACTGTTTCTGCTGGCGTTGCTGCAAGCACCTATCAGTCTGTGCCGGAGGCTTTCATCTTGGCTGAGACATGCTTGGCTGGAAATGCAGGGGAGTTAAAATCCCCAGGAATGGTCCTCACCTGCCAAATGTGAGTTGAAGAAGGATAACGTAGCATTCTTATCCCTTGGGGGAGACATCTCCGAGTAGGGTTCTCATCCCCAGAAGTAACTTGTTGGTTAATGCACATTGTATTGGCTTCCTTCCCTTCTCTCTCTTATGGCACCTCCCAAAGAAACCACTTGCACTCAGATGCTTATCTCACCGTCTGCTTCTTATGGGACCCAATCTAAGACCAGTCTCAAGCAGTTCTACTGTGCTTCACCTAGTAGCACATGTATTAATTCATAGTGGTATCAGTTCCTTGAGAAATGCATTTTTCTTTGCCCTGACTAGAGTTACCAGGTTTAACAAGTAAAAATACAGTACTCCCAGTTATAACTGAATTTTAGATAATATCAAATAATTGTTTAGTGTATGCCCCATCCCAAATATATGGTATATGTGGGCTGTATGTGTGTGTGTGTATATATATGTACTTGACATGTACTTATACTAAAATTCATTATTTATTTGAAATTCAAAAGTAATGAGAGTCCTGTATTTCATTTTTATCTCAACTCTCATTGGGACTGGCTTAGAAGGTACAAAGTATAGAGGGAGGCAGGCAGACCTCCAGAGCAATGTCCAGAGATAAAGACATATTGACAACCAAATAGTAGATGGGCGTGGGGTGGTGCATAAGGAATTACCAATTCAGAGGGCTCAAGCAGGGAGGCAAAAACTGGGTACAACAAAACTGCAAACAGCTGCCTCAAACATTATGGGGAGGCACAGGCTGAAGGCCCTGAGCTTGCCCAGACATTATGCATTTCTCTAGCCCTACTGCCTAGCAGAGAGCCTGGGTCACTCTTGGTGTTCAGTAAACATTGAATGAATGATAGGGAAGGCTGATGGAAATATGAAATCCTGTCATTGTGAGTTTTATGGAAAATGGTGCCCACTGAAATATGCACTGGGCCTTTTTGAGCAATGACTTGCATCTGATTATAGATGCATAGAAAATACGAATTGCTGTGTGAATTCTAAGTAATGAGCTTTTCTAATCCTTCCCTCATTTTTCACTGAGGTACAATTCAACTTAAATCTTTCATGGCTAGACAGGGTTTTGAATGCCACTTGTATGTTCAAAGCTAATTTACTTTAATAGCCAACTTATCTGAACCTTGAACAATATTACTGGAGCATTTAGACAGAGAGAAAGAGTTTGGGAGGAAAATTCCCCGTTCACTTTCAAAAGACTGTAATCAATTTATGTTTTTAATGACATTTCCTTTTCTTTCTGCAGGAATGATAAAGGGAAGGATAAAATCTCATTCTGTGTTTATTATTTCTAACTATGAGTTCAAAGTTGAAAAAGACTGGTTTTATCCTCAGCAAGCCATGTGATATTTCCTTACTCTTTTATAGAGAAAATGAAGGGAAATATAAAAGCAAACAACAGCATGTAGATAACGAAAAGTAGTGCCAAATCTCCTCAGTTTTTGTTAAAATCAGCTTTTATTGTTACTAGAGAAAAACATTTTTGCAAAACACTAAGCAGACTGCTTCCCAAAGGGTGGTTTCAGCTTAAAATAATTTATTCTGTGGAGATACATTTTTTTTAGAGTTAACATGTTCATTCTGTGTTAGTGTGTTAGCCAGATGAGAAGGGCAGAAATCTATGTATGATAATTTCTGCACCCAAAAATTCACCTAGGAATTCAAAATAATATATATTTTAATGTAAAATTGAAGACATATTTACTCTCAGCTTTGTATCAAAAATAAAAGTTTCCCCTGATGCTAGAGCTGTTAAAAAAAGAAACCCATGGGCCCCAAATGAAGTCACTTGTGCTAGGCCCACTTCACCAAACCAGGGCTTAATACCTAAGCTAATTGCAGTTTCAACCTTCCCCAGCAATGTAGTGTAAACTACATTCTGTCAGTCTGGAATTTTCTGGTTAGCACCAATGAGGTAATCTGTCACATAGACCCTCTTCCATCCCCCAAAGATAGATGAGGTAGTCTGTTCTTTCCTTGTCCCTGCCCCTTCCTGTCTGTAAAAGCCTACCACATTGTTCAGCTTCTAGAAGGTCCTTTCTTCTTGCTAGATGGAATGCTGCCTGATTCACGAATCATTCAGCAAAGCCAATTAGATCTTTAAATTATACTTAGTTGAATATTTGTTATTTAACAGCCAGTGATGTTACTTTAAGGCTTATTGTACCAAGTCTGTGTGGTACTGTCATGGAAATTGGTAAAAGAAGTGAAAGTTTCTGAAAGTATCAGGGTCAGTTATTCAGACCAATTTTCTAGATAAGATATTTTTTATAAAGCTTAAAATTAGTGACGAGTTGTACACAAGTAAAGGAAAATCTGAAGTAACAAGTCTTGGTGGGGATGTGGTGAATTAGAACCCTTGTGCATTGATGACGGAAATGAAAAATGATATAGTTGCTGTGGACAATAATTTGGTGGGTCTTCAAAAAGTTAAACAGAATTACCATATGATCCAGCAGTTCCACTCCTAGGTATGGACTCAAAAGAATTGAAAGCAGGAACTGAAACAGATACTTGTCCACCAATATTCATAGCAGCATTAGTCACAATATCCAAAAGGTGGAAACAACCTGAGTGTCCATCAGCAGATAATAGATAAACAAAATGTGGTCTATCCATACAGTGGAATATTTTTCATGTATAAAAAGGAATGAAAGTCTCATGCATGTTACAACATGGATAAACTTTGACAACACTGTTAAGTGAAATAAGCCAATACAAAAGAACAAATACTGTATGATTTTCCTTATATGAGGTACCTAGAATATGCAAATTCATAGAGACAGAAAATAAAATAGAGGTTACTGGGGGCTGGAGAGAGAGGTTATGGGGAGTTAGGGTTTAATGGGGAGAGAGTTTCTGTTTGGGACGATGAAAACATTCTGAGAATGGATAGTGATGGTGATTGCAAAGCATCGTGAGTATACTTACTGTCAATGAATTGTACACTTGGAAATAGCCAAAATGGTAAATTTCATGTTGTATATATTTAACCACGATTTTTCAAAAAAGGGAAAAGTGAAAAACCTGACAGGTAAGTGAGAACAGACTAATTCTCAGAAAAGTTAAGACCTTTTCTCTATAGCCTCTTGAAGCGAGAGAGAAACCAAAGCCCAGTGTCTTTTTGTTGGGTTTTTAATATTCATCTTCATTAATTATATTCTGAATGTGTCTGTAAGGTTTTCTGAATCGACAGACTATCATTAATGTTATTTTCATAATAATCACTGCATTGGCCTCCTTACACCAGATCTTTCCCCTAGGGTATCACAATGAAAGCCAGAAAGAAAAATGTCTTATGTGAGGGGCCAACTAGATAATCCCTAGTTGAGGAACAGAGAAAGATGGATTTTCTCTGCTCATACACAGGAGAAAGAGGCAGCTGCCTCCCCCTTTTGTCTCAAAAAGGAGGATGAAATGTTTGCTCCTTGGAGATGGGATGAAAAGATCCTGGATTCTTACTCTAACCTTTTGAATATAATTAAATCTTTTTAAGGACAAGAGAAGCCACTCTGTTTCTGGCTCTCCAAGCCCCTGAGCCTCATTTTCCCTTGAAAGGTAAGCACATATCTCCAAAGGTAGGTGAAACTCTTTGGAGTTCTTTCAGTATCTATAGAGTTTTAAATTACCTTCCCAAGGCTTGCTCTGGATCCCAAGTTTTCAGCCGGAGTTATTCAGAAATCCCCAACTCTGCAGAAACACAGAAATATTTTCTTTACACCCCACACTGTTGATGGTGACATTTAAAAATTTTTGATAAAGTTTTGTTTATCGATTCCTTATTCTACTTAAGAATGCTTTCCCCATAAGATCTGGAACAAGGCAAGGGTTTCCATGCTTACCACTTCCATTCAACATTGTATTGGAGGTTCTAACCAGTATATTAAGGCAAGGGGGAGGAGTGTAAGGAGAAGGATTGGAAACGGAAAAAGTAAAACTGATTTCATTTGCAGATTACACGATCATCTCTGTAGAAAAATCCTAAAGTGTCTACCAAAAGCCTACAAGACCAGTAAGTGAGTGTAGCAAAGCTGAGCACAAGTACTTGCAGTGTAAGGCAGAGTATGGTATCTGCTTTAAAAGAGGTACCTCGTCCTTTACAATTCCTGAAGTAGGTAGATTAATTCTCTTTGAGAAAGTGGAAGGCATCATGGGAGATAAGCTGTGAATCAGGTGTTTGAGGAAGGATTGATTTTGGTCAGGAAGTAGTGAATTGGTGTTCTAATGGGAGGGAAAAGAAAAAAAATGTTTGGAGGTAGAAAGGAGGGTTGAAAAGACATGGCAGAGGCCTTGAATGTCAGACCCAGAATTAAGGACTTTGTCTGAGCAACTTTAAAAAATTCTCCACACCTTCCTTAGAGAGGTGTAAACTATTTTCTCAACTGTAAAATAGTCTTATTTTTCTGTTGGCTCAAAATAGGTGATTATGTTCATAAGTAATTTTAAGTTACTTAAAGTGTACCTTTACTTTTCTAAGCTAGGCAAAAGAATCCAATTTTATGTAAAAACATGAAATGAAAACATGAAATCCTTCAAATCTGCTGCTCTTGGATATTCATCATTTCTCTAGATAACCCTGGGATATGAGCTCTTTGAGGGTAGCAACATGTGATCTATGTCTTTCATGTTTGCCATTGTGCAGGCCTTTCAGCAGGTGTTTAATAAATCCTTGGTATCCAGCTACAATGTAAAAGTGCAGTAATTCAGTTGGTAGTTCTTGACATTATTAAGAAATGAGTGTTTCCAAGTTTAAAAACAGGAAAGAAAAAGCCACAGCACACATCCAAGGAATAAGTAGGGGAAATAGCCTAGAAATAAAGAGATTTCATTTCTTGAGGCTCCTGCTTCTAGGACCCAGCACTTAATGGAGGGTCCTTCCCCCGTCCAGGCTACATTGTGCACCCTGGACATTGGCCAAGGCAGACAGCTCCTCCTTCTCCAGTCCAGTTCATACAGGAGACACAGTTTTCCCAGCTCAGAACACCATGCTGCTTTATTAAAACCATTTTCTCCTTATCCCAAAGGAGATGGGCAAGCACCTCTCTTTTCCTGCCCACTCGCTACCCTTTCCCATAGGAACCCTAAGGGACAAACATGAGCACTTCAGAGACTGACCGCTCTACCCTCATTTCCCAAACAAGCCCTGGAGTAGACAGACAGCTGTACTGCCACCGTTTACCACTCAAGGTACTCACCTTCCTTTTGATCACACCTACTCCTACTCAGAAAGGAAATTCTGGAACTCTGAAGACTGTCCCTTCTCCCAAGACAATGTCCCCTCTGCAGGGGTTCTCCCTTAGACATGCTGTTCATCTTAACGGGAACATGTCTACTGTCACCTGTGGGCTTGCTGAACTGTGCTTTTGCTTTTGGAACCATTTGCCTAATTTACTCAGTGTTGAACTTAAATAGACTGCTGTTATTGTCTTTAATGGAAAAGCTTTTTTTTCCCTCACTAATCTAAGGCTCATAAAGAAACATTCCAATGGGTTGGTTAAGGTTACACAACTAGGCAAGAAATCTGTGTCCTCATTATCTCTGCCTTGATTTGTTTTGCTGTCAAATGTCAGCTTGGAATAGTTTGCCAGAACCAACCCTACTTGCAATGGGATGACAGCAACCAAGGTAAAATAAAGAATGTGTAACTAAAGAGAAATTAGCATATTCCAAACAAGCAGGTTTTGGAGACTTGGAAACTATACTAGTGTATTTGAATTCTCCAGAGAAACACACACACACACACACACACACACACACACACACACACACACACAAACATACACACATGTATACAGAGAGAGAGAAAAAAGAGATTTATTAGAAGGAGTTGAGTCACATGATAATGAAAGCTGAGAAGTCCCATGATCTGCCATCTGCAAGCTGGAACCCCAGGAGAGCCAATGGTGCAGTTCTAGTCCAAGTCCAAAGGTCTGAGAACCAGAAGAGCCAAGGATATAAGTTCCAGTCTGAGTGCAGGAGGAGACCCATGTCCCAGCTCAAAGAGGCAGAGAGAGCAAATTCTCCCTTATTCCAACTTTTGTTCTATTCAGACCTCCAGTGGATTGGAGGAGGCCCGTCCAAATTGGGGAAGGCAATCTGCTTTACTCAGTCTACTGATCCAAATGTTAGTCTCACCCAGAAGCTCTCTCACAGATATACCCAAAATAATGTTTGACCAAATATCTGGGCACCTTGTGGCCCAGTCAAGTTGACACATAAAATGAACCATCACCGAGAGTGAGAAGTTTGCAGCTATCAATGGAGACTTGGTATTCCCCACTTTAATATGTCTCCATTTTGACAAATTATATTGACTGCACGAGTCCTGTGGTTTGCCCACAGCCTTGACTGCATTTACCTGTCACCTTTTTTTGGCATAAGCCTATCTCGATAACAAATAACATTCTTCCTCTTTTGAAAAACTTCACTAAAGAAATGAGTCTAGAACAGTGGTTTCAACTAGGGGTGATTCTGCCTCCCAGGGGTATTTGGCAATGTCTGGAGACATTTTTGGTTGTCAAACTGGGGAGATGCTGCTGGTATCTAGTGGGTAGAAGCCAGGGCTGTTGCTATATATCCCCCAATGTACAGGGAAGCCCCACAACAAAGATGTATCCAGTCTAAAATGTCAATAGTGCTGAGGTTGAGATATCCTGGTTTAGAGAAAAAGAGACATTCCATACCACTCAAAGTGCTGTGCCCCAAATGTCCCATCCCAGGTCTATGTGACGGGAAACCAATGCTTTCTGAAAACTTCCTGAATCAGCATTTTCCCACTGAGTTTAAAACACTGGGTAGGATCTGGCATTAAAATTGGCAACTTTCTAAAAACTTTGAGGTAGACAAGTTAAGTCTCAAATTCGGATGAAAAATGAGAAAGCCATGAGAGAAGTTCAGCAGCACTTGGAAATCTAGGAGAGCTGTGAGAATTGCTTGCAGGTGACTTCATTCCAGCTCATAGCACCCAATATCCCATAATGAGTTCTCAGATTGAAAGGAGCAAATAGTCATTTTTGTCAGAAGCAAATGATGAAGCTGCAGTTATGGCCTCTTCCAGACTTCAGAAGGTGCCACTTCATTCCCAGTGTAATAGTACTTTGATTCTAACTGCAGTGTGTTGTCCTGAGACACCGGGGTCAGTGGCAGAACTTCTATCAGAAATCTTGTTTCTTAACTTGTCGATTCATATGCTCCATGCCAAACCTGATTGCTTTTTCTTAAATGAGTAACTTGTACATCTTTGCTCATGTCAGGAAAAAAGTCCCTGTTAATAATTTACAGAAGACAGAGCTACTCCTCTTTTGCACCCTCAAATCTCTCATAGCACGTGATTGTCTCAGCGTATCTGGTTTCCAAGTAGCTCTAGTGATGAAATATGATTGGCCTTTCAGCATCGATTCTTTCTCTCCTTCCTCTCTTGCTTTTCTTGTCTAACAGTTGTTTGTTATGATACAGTCATTCTTATGAAAGAATAAAGAACAGAGTTCTTTCTTTCCATTCTTAGGAAAAGGTGGGCTATTTTGGCTTCCTACCATGGATGAAGATCTTGAAAGAGAAACTTGGCGGGCCTTCTCCATTCCCTGGGGCTTCGGCAAGGTGGGAGAGGATGGAGAACATACATGCCAGTGAGTAATCGTCCTCAAGTGGAAATACAGGGGTCTTATCGTTGTTTTCTGAGATCAGCTCATGTTTTCCAGTAGGATGGATTTATCTGGACAAGGGTTCAAAGCCATGTCTCAATTATACAAGAATGATGCTTTTGATCAAAAATTGATGAGATCCTTCTGAGTTTTGGCCAGGTAGTTTTAATATTTTAAAAGAATATTGGAGGTGAGGCAGGAATATCTTGTAAAACAAACATACCAGATGATATGCTACTTTGGTTGTTTATTCCCTTAAGACTAAATGTCCAGAGGCACTTTTGGGAAAAGAGAAACTGGTTTTAGCTGCTTGTCCTTATATATGGTATCATAATAGGCTGTAATTTAGTTAACTTTTTGCAAGGGAAATTGGGCTGGGCTGCGTTTATTTTCTTTTAAAAATGGTATCTTCTTGGTGACAGATGTATCTGTCAGGATGAAAAGTTTTTATTTTTAAAGAGAAAATGCTGTGTTGGCTATGCAAATTGGTTTGCATTTAATTGCTTAAGTTCAGTGGTCTTGATAAATAAGTTTTTCTCCTGAGAAAAAACACAATTTTACAGAAGTTCAGATCATCACAGAGTGGCTTATAGTTTATATAAATATGTATTTCTTTCTTGAAGTTGTCTAAGTTTCAAGTGTGAGAAATTTGTCAGTAATACATCATTTTGGAATACTGATTGGAAAGTTTCCAGTCGCTCTGCTATTTAATGTTTTTTCATTAATCACTGGCACTGTGGATTATAAGCCACTTATGAATATGTTTAAATGCTGGTCTTTCAGTAGATTCTATGATTATTGAGTATTTAAGTATTTCAGTAAGAACGTTATGTGGAGGCCCATGTATAAAAGAATTGCCACGCATTAAGAGAAGCTCTTCTAATGGATAAAATTCATTACCCTTGACTTTTACTACTTGGGACTTTGAGCCAAATGTTTTTTAGAGTTGCCATAATGTTCCATGACAGTAATCACTTGGTGGCACTATTTGTTTTAAAACAGTTTTGAGAGTTTGCATGAGTACAAAGGAAACCTCTTTCTGTTATGTAGTTCATTGTAAGAAAAATTTAGAAATTGATATTGCCATTCTATGGAACTAAAATACACAAGACAGTCTACCATTTTGAAACTAGCAACTTCGATTTCCCCAAACTACTGTAACATAATTATGATATAATTTCATTGGATAACTTCTTTCTAGCACATTTTCCTCCTGATTGCATACTTAAAGGATGAAGTGATTGAATATTTAGATCAAAGAAAGTGATCATTTAAGACATAGAATCCTGGGATTTGTGTCTCTTGCTTGCCTGCTTAGTCACATGAAAAATAGAGTCAGCTTCAAGCTCACTGAAACATATTGGTTATGGGAGAAAGTAGGTAATAAAAGAGGTAAATATTTTAATCAAAATACTAAAGCCAAACCACTGAATTCTAATTTGATAGTTTGTTGGCCATAGTTTCAACTTCGTGTATCCAATGAAAAGTCTTGATTTATAATAATTAATACTAGATATGTCTCTAAAAATCGAAGTTCTTTGTTATCTCTAGATTTACTTAGTCAACAGATGATTGAGGTTAGTATATTATTAATTTTTAATATATAAAATACTATGCTATTTTTATGACTCAACATAAAAAGCAACCAGTATTATATTTTCAGCTCATTTCTCCAGTGGAGGACGCTCTTAAGTATAGAACTATGTAAATGTGATTCAAAATTCAATGGGTGGAGATAATTTTCACAGAGCAACAAGTTTTGCCAGTCCACTTTGCTCAGTTGAACCCCACTAATGTTCCTGGCTTCACAGGAATAAGATCTAAGATCCTTAGTCTGTCCTCAAGTCAGGCAGGGCAGGCTCCACAGACTGGGGGTTCCTGCACCCCTCATACATGTGCCTCATTGCTGATCTGAAGCAGCTATCATTAGATTGATGTGAAGAGGAGAATGATTCACTTTCCCGAATTTTTATAACACTTCAAAATTCAAATGACTTGAGATTACTTTTATTGTTGATTAAAGAGCAGCTCAATCCTTTGCCCAGTAGAGCAGACACATGAAATGGTTAGGGCTGTGATTTCTGGAACCAGTCTGACTTGGGTGTGCCCCCTGGTACCTTCAGTAATTGGCTGTGTGACTTTGGTCAAGTTTGTCAGCCTCATTAAACCTCAGTCCCCATATCTGTAAAATAAGAATAACACCTACATCATGGGTTTGGAGGGCTAAGCAAGGTACTATAGAAACAGCTTCTAACACAGTGCCTCATCCAATTATCTAATTACTGATGGTGATTCTTATTGTTAATACTAGTAGCGTAATAGTAGAACCTTTCAAAAGCAATCTTGTTGGCAGGCCTTCAAGTTCCATCTGAGTTTGAGTGGAAGGTTCAGATCATATTGCTGTATCAATCTTCTAGTAAGAAGAATGATTCATTGTAAGACTTGGGAGGAGTGAGTACAGGAAGGTAGGAGGGAGTTTAATATTTCTATACAGTTTCTTTGGTTTTTAAATACAAAGCTTGGTAGAAAGTATAATGAAGTATAATGAAAACATTCATGAATTTTAAAACAGGAGTAAAAATATGGGATGAGTTTATTTCAGTTCAATAAACAAATATTTATTGAGAACCTACCAATGTGCTAAATGCTGTAGTGCAAAGATAAATGTCAACGCTACAATGAGATACCACACCACACCTATGAGAATGACAAAAAAGGAAAAATGCTGCCAACCTAAGTGCTAGCAAAGGTGTGGAATGCCCAGAGCCCATACCTTGTCAGTACAATGCGCCAGCAAAATGGTATAGCTGCTCTGGAGACCATTTGGTAGTTTCTCATAAAGCTAAATATACATTTCCCATAAAACCCATATGATCTCACTCCTGGGTATTTACCCTAGAAAAATGAAGACTTACGTTTACAGAAAAGCCTTTCACAAATGTTTATAGCAGCTGTATTCAAAATTGCCCCAAACTGGAAATAGCCCAAATCTCCTTCAATGGATGAATGGTTCAACAAACTGCTTCAAGTCCTCACAATGAAATACTACTGAGCAGTAAAAAGGAACAAGCTTCTGATACTACAATTTGGATGAATGTCAAAGGCATTATGCTGAGTCAAGGAAGCCAGCTTCAAAAGGTTACATACTGTATTATTCCATTTATATGACATTTTTAAAAAGACAAAAGCATGGAGCAGGGAACAGATCAGTGGGTACAAGGGTTAGGGGTGGGGTTTGTGTGTGGTGGTATCCTATTTGATGGACCTTTTCTGTATCTAATGTGGTTATGTTTACAGGAATCTCTACATGTGCATTTAAAAAGTCAATTTTACCATGTGATCATTTAAAACATGAAAAATGAGAACACAAGGTTCTTGCTCTTGAGAAGTTCACAGGTACAATGAGAGGCCAACACAAATGATTATAATACAGTGGGGTAAGTGTAGTGATTACAGCATGCCAAGAGCAGAGCTCCCAACCTGCATGACATGCCATACTGGTGTGCCATGACTGGGTTACAAAGGTACCCAGATGGGGCTGCACAAGGACTGTGGTAGCCTGAGACCCAGGCCGGTTGCTTATGGTTATGCGCAGCCTTGTCCATTTACCTTCAACCATTTCCTATGTGTATGAAGATATGAAAAAGTTTGGGAAGTCCTGGCTTAAGGTATTACGAGAGCACAGAGGAGGAATACTTTGCCTGGTTGCCTAGGGGGAGGAGGGTACCAGGAGAGGCTTCACTGGGGAGGTAATACCTGCGGAGGAGCTAAAGGCTGAGGAGATAGCTGGGCAGAGGGGGCCTAGCCCTCCAGGGGAGTGGGAGGGCATTCCAAGCAAGCCCCTCCTTTCCAGGGAAAGGCACAGCAGAGGGAAAGAGTGGGTGTGAGTTCAGAATGCTAGGGTATTCAAGATTACAGGAGTACAAAGCGTGAGGTGGCACTGGAGGAGTGGGATAAGGAGCAGATTTATAGAGACCTTGTATATACTAGAGGAGTGTTTTGTTTTACGGTAGTAGATTTTGAGCATATTTAGAGGATGAGGGGGATGAGGCAGCAGAGAAGAGGATTTAATAAAAGAGAGGAGGCTGAAGGGGTGAGATCATGGGAAGAGGTATAGCATTCGGCCTTAACTGTCAAGTGCTGGAGAACCCTCTGGTAACATGTTGCATTAACGTAATACTCTGCCTCCTCAGAAGTCACCCTTCTATCCTTTCTTCCATCCTTCCTTCCTGCCTGCCTTCCATCATCATTTCATTCAACAAATCTTTATTGAGCACCCACCTGCATGTAGGCACTATGTTAGGTCCTGGGGATCTAGCAGTGAGTAAAACAAAGTTCCAGCTCTTATGAAGCAGATATTTTAGGGGCCTAAAGAGCTCAGTGTTGGACAAGTTTGAAGTGTAAAGGGGCTCTGAGGTTACATCTAGTAGACAGGACTGTAAAGAGCGCTCTGGGCTCTTTACCCAAAAGGAGAGTCACTGGCAAAAAGATAGAGATTGGAGCCTTACAAATTTAACAATCTATTTTTTATACCTCAATACAAATGGAAAAAATCTGATTTTTTTTCCACCAGAATTCTCAATGACTTGCTCTCAGGACTTGTCCTTGTGTGAGACAAGGAGAGATACATCTAGTTTATGTTATAATCTCAAGGGTGCTCATCCACCCATATTACTTTTTATGATATCCTAGCAAATGTCTCTCTAATATTTCTAGAAGAGACTGTCTTAAAATTAACAACTGTCTCTGACATGTAGAGCAGTATACTAAGCTGTAATGTGGGGAGAGGATAGAAAAGATAGAGTAGACCTGGTCCCTGCTCTGAAAACACTTAGAGAGTTGGTCCAAGGGCTGTGGGTTATTGTTAAGCTGAAAACACTTAGAGCCCATAAGGAGTGATAGCCCCTGTACCCTTTGTAAATATTTCTGGTGCTTGAGAACAGCCATAAGCACACACATAGAAATTCTAGGTTTTTGAGGGGACTGAATCTTCCAGTTCACATGCACAGGCAGAGCTGTAAAGCAGTCACTGAGAACACTTGCAGAAGGAATAAGTTCTGAAGCCAACTATTGATGATCTGAAAGTGCAATGGCTTAAAATAATGCAGGCCAACTTCTTGGGTTTAACTTTGGATAACATAAATGGGCACATGGTGTATTGAAGAGATTATTTTAATGAAACAGTTTTGACCTGGCTGTGTTGTAGAGCTGTTGTGATTCAGGTATCTATTAATGCCACCATGTTGATGTGGCTCCAAAACCAAATCATTAAGATTCCAGCTGTTCTGATAAACCAGAAAATAAATGGATATCCTTTCTCCATCCTAGGGCGTCATCTCCTGTGTGGTAGGCTTGGGATAAGGTGGGAGTCAGAAGTGGGGAGGTAAAGAGAGAGTTCAGGCACCATCTGGGAGGCAAACCACCTGTGACAAGGAGTCATATACTAAGCATTGTCCTCAGCTCAAAAGAGACTTTTGATCATTCTAGCTGAGTGACCACTCATTCTTGGGGCTGTCATGGACATCTTGAATCATCTATATCTCATGTTAAGTAATTTCACCTTTTAACATTACAATGGTTTTACTTGTTTACATTCAGCAAACAATTACACTTATTCAACCAAATATTTAACTTATTTCCTTTTCCATATGATAATTCAGGTACAGACATCTCTATTATTTGAAGGCTTCTCAAGTATGCTCAGTTTTATTGATGAATGTTAGCTTAGACACTAAGGAAAAGAGGAGGAATTTATGTGTCCTTATTCTCAGTTCCATACTGCACAGAAGGTCTTCAAAGAAATTTCTAATAGATATTCTAACATATATTGGGATATATATATATACACATATATATTTTTCCTATAGATATAGAATTAATTTACCAATATTCATACTATAAATTTCCTTTGAATTGATAGTCTTAAGAGATAGTTGAGATGCCCTTAGACACTTAGTTCTAACAGATTTTGAAAGATCTTTATTGCCTTTTTATTATAAAAAATGAATGCATACATGCAAAAAAATTTTTTTAATACCGAAACAAAGTAGAAAGTGAAATCCACATAAATGAGGAGTATAGAAAAAGTATAGAATTAGGATCAGGGAAGTTTGTCATGTGCATGACTTGGTAATGAAACACCAGTTTCACAATTTGGAAGGGCTCTTTTGACAAGGGACCTGATGCAGGATTGCTGGGTCATAGTGTTCCTTGCATCCAAACAGCCCATCAGAATGGCTGTCTCACACCCATTGGGTTGTTCCTCTTCTGGATGTGTATGCAGAAGAACTGAGAATAGGATCTCAAAAAGGTATGTTTATGCAAAATTATTCATAACAGCCAAGAGACGAAAGCAACCCAAGTACCAATCAATGGGTAAATGGATAAGCAAAATGTGGTCTGTACATAAAATGGAATATTATTCAGCCTTTAAAAAGAAGGAAATTTTGACATAAGCTACAACAACATGGGCAAACCTTCAGGACATTATGCTAAGTGAAATAAGACAGACACAGAAAGACAAATAGCGTCCTATATACCACTAATACAGGGCCTCTAGAGTAGTCAAATTCACAGAAATAGCAAGTAGAATGGTAGTTGCCAGGAGGTAGGGAGAGAAGGTAATAGGGAGTTAATAGGTATAAAGTTTCAGTTTTGCAAGATGAAAGGAGATCTAGGAATTGGTTGTGTAACTGTAAATATACTTAACACAACTGAAAAATGGTTAAGATGGTAAATTTTACTTGAATTTTACCACAATTTAAAAAATGTTCTTAAATTAAAACAAAAAAAAGAAGCAGTATATCAACACAGCCCGCTTGGGCACACATGTTACCAATAAGATTAAAACTGCTGGTGCCCTGCAGGCCTGAGGCATTACTGTTGTCACCTTCTTGTCTTCCAGTGTCTCTAAGGCAGGGGTCTTCAACAACATACTCAGGGGATCCATGGGGTCCTCCATACTTAAGGCAAACTCTTATCTGTTTAAGCATTTTTCTGGGGAAAAGGGCCCATCAGTTTCTTCAATTTCTCAGTGACACGTGACTCCCTCCCTGCCAAAAAGGCTTATAAGTGCTGCCCACTAGATTGTTTTTTATTCAGGAGACTTTATTAAATTAACTGTGCACAAAAGCTACTATTTCAAAGCTTTGAGCTGAATATATACTCAAATAAAGCAAAATCTCATTAAGGCTCATTTATGCAACTGATTATTCCACCTATACTTTCAGAGTCTAGTATGAATTTGTGGCCAAATACTCATAAAACCAGGGGTCCCCTGTGAGATGCCCCACTTAGCGAGTGCTTTATTCTGTAGGGGTGCACATGCCCCTGAGGAATCATATTTGTTAGTTTCTCAGGTCTTTGCACACAAATCAAGAAGGTGTGTCCAATAGTAATTGATGACGCAAACCCTGCTAGTTTGTACCCCTATTCATAATTTTCCTCCAGTATGTGCGTCTGTTTTCTGAAGTGTTTTAAGATGACAGTTAGGATTCTACTGTCTCAATAAAGAGGACTTCTAGAAGCCAACAGCTGGGAAACATGCTGGAATTAACAGAGAGGAGATCGATTTTAATAAACCATTTTTTTTCTGATTACAAAATGCAAACTCAGTGTTCTGAAGAGCAAACAGAGATGTCAAGAGGTCTTAGTGCAGGCAATTCAGCATGGATTTGAAGGACCTTCTCAGACAACGACTGTGCTCTGCCCTTTCAAAGCCCACTCTCAGGTAACACTGGTTATCTTGTACTCCAGATAATTGCTGATGGGATTGAACACAATCCTCCCAGGGGACTGGAGCTAGTGGGTTGTGAGTCCTGTGTCTTTACTGTATTTGCCTGGGGAATACCATCTCCCCTCTTAGAACAAAGCTAAAAGCCCTGAAGTGGGGAATATGCACACACACACACACACACACACACACACACACACAGCCAGCCCTGGTAATCACATCTTCGATTTTTTGGGTTTTTTTTGCTTATTCTATTTCTCTATTTTTAATATTATTTTTGTCATTATCCAATAACCATACCTTAATACCAACTCCTTTCTGACTGAGGATTTTTGTGCTAATTATTCCCTTTTCTGGAATGTCTTATCACCCATTGTCTCTGCTTGAATGTCTCCTTCTCAGAGAGACTTTTCCTGAATACCTTCCCTAAAAATGATGTCTGCTCACTGCTCTCCTCCTGCAGGTGTGGCTCTAATTTTCTTCAAAGTACTTGCAATCATCTAGCATTCTTATACACTTATTACTTTGTTTATTGTCTGTTTTTCTCCACCAAAGTATAGGTACTCCACATATATTCCTTTACTCTGATTTTAAGTTAGTGTAACTTTTTCAGTATTGGCCTTTTAACTTCATTGTTGAATGGTAAATGAAGGACTGTTCAAAGAAAGATTTAACTATAAGAGGTTGGGAAAAAAAAGGCCTATGCTCGTACTTCCTCTGTGCAAGGCTGTCTTTAAGAAAGCTGGCCTGCTTTGACGTTAATTTGTTTAATGACTGCATTGAGTGCTAACTGTGTACTTGGCACTGACCTGTATGCTAGTGGGAGGGGAACATTATACCGTCACTAAGCCAGTCTCTTGTCTCTTTATGAAAACTCAGACCCTCAACTGTGATTTTTGATGGGAACATTTACCTAAGATGGGTACTATTTGGAGGTCTCACTTGCCAGAGGAGCAGGATTGTGCTCTTTCCTCTTGGGTTTTCACTGGGAACGAGGTAGCAAAATGATAACAGAGGTAAATGGAGTTTTGAGGAGCTGCCTACAAGATTAATTTCCTGTTCTCAACAAATGGATTTATTTATTTATTATCCAGTACAGTTAAAATGTGATTTGTAAGTGCACAATGTTCTTACAGAAAATGCTTATAAAGATTATAAAGTAAATACAATTTAATTTTTTCTCATCTCTTATTCTTAAATATTGAGCTCGTTTTATTGGAACGTTATTGGGAATTTTTAGTTCTGAGGTTTCACATTACCAATAGCAACCATTTAATAGAAAATGTTTTCCAACATGAAGCATCTTCTAACTGGGATGTGCTATAGGAGGGCTGAAGGTGATTACTACACACACCAAGTCCTTTACTTCCCAATTCTAGTGTGTGTACGCTTGCCACCTTCAAGGTTCTGTTGTTATCTCTTGGCTTTAACATTACATCTTCACAGTTTTTACCTCTATTACATCTCTGAAATTCTGCTATTGTTATTTCTATAGCATATATTCTGTAATATTCTTATATCCTCGTAATTTACTTATTTAGTGAAACTATGTGTGCCATGTGCCATAGCAAATAATTTTAATGGTGTATTTTAAATTGTCCTTTTCTGTATAAAGGACTTTGAGAACTTTCTAGAGTGTATTTTTCAGTAAGGCTGTTTTTCGTTTTTGTATAGCAAATTTGAACACCATTACTCAGTCATTACAGGCTTCTTTTTACTCCTCCACTTATCCAGGTTTATGTTGTATTTCCTCTATTGAATGGTTCTGTGATAACTCCGGAATACACTGACTGAACTCCTTCTATGTGTCCACAGAATTTTATTCTTGATGTTAAGATATTTTGATTCTTAATTACATGGTTAGTGCACTGTTATTAATTGATGCATGTTTCCTAGTTGTTCTCTTTGTGACATACTAGTATTCCCAAATATAGTTCAAGTTGCTTGGAAATAGGTCTCCAAGTTTTGTCACATTACCTGACTAAATACTTATTAAAAAGAATTGAATACAGAAGAGAGGTCTTCATTAAGAGCTCTCTAAATGTAAAAGTCAGCTCTTGGCATTCTTTCTGCCCTGCTGTTGGTAGGTGTGTCTCTTTATAGTTCTTCCAAGTGTTTTGGCTTTTGAAATATTCATTATCTCCTATGCAGGTAGAACATGTGTATGAGCTATTAGTTGCTATGTAACAAACCAACCCAAAACATAATGCCTGAAAGCAGCAGATTTATTATTTCTCATAATTCTGTGGATTGAGCTCAGCAGGGTGGTTTGTCTGCCACATGAGATCTCAGCTGGGGTCATTTATGTAGCTGCTTAAAGCTAGGAGGTCAGCTGGCACTGAAATGTCCAAGATGGCTATGCTCATATAGCTGGCACCTTAGCTGCAGTGCCTGCTAGATGTGGGGGCTGTCTGATCCTCCCTCTTTTCTCACTCAGCAGTCTGGCCCGAGCTGCTTTTCATGGCACTTGGGTACTAAGAAAGCAAAAAGGAAAGTCACCAGGCTTCTTAGGACCTAGACCTGGAAGTCACACAGCTTTACTTCTGTCACATTCTCCTGGTCCAGAAAAGTCACAGGACAAGCCAGAGTCAAGGAGAGGAACTCCACCTCTTGCTAGGGGGAGTGGCAAAGTCACAATGCAGAAGGACGTGTAGGCTGGGAGGCATGGTCGGCAGCTATTTTTGCAGATAATCTGTCACAATGTGATAGCATGGAAGGAGTGTGAAATTTTCTACATCAACTTCAAAATTTTTGCATCTGAGAAAACTGAAGCCCAGAGAAGTAAGATGGCTTGCCCACGGTACCACAGCTGGCTTCCTAGACTCTTGCCTGCATCAGCAGCGTCAACATCACTGGGAGCTCATCAGAAATGCAGATTCTCAGGCATCACCCAGACTTGCAGAACCAGATCTGCCTTTTCCCAAGATCCCCAGGGGCTCTGAATGCACGTTAAAGAGTGCTGAGAAGCTCCATTGCTCTTTTTACTTGCAAAACTACACAGAAGACCTACCACCTATGAAGTAAGAATGTTTTACCATCAAAGACTTGACTCAGCAAGGAAAAGGCTTTGTTCTATTTAACACCTATTATGTATGTTTTTAAAACACTGTCCTTAGCTCTTTACAATTATTATTGAATTTAATCCTCGTAACAACCTTGAGGGGTAGTTATTATAATTTACATTTACAAAAGAGGAAACTGGTGCTCGAAGACCCACACTTGCACATGGCAGAGCAGAATTCATACCTAGGGCTTTCTGACTCCAAACTCCATGCACTTAATTATTGGAATGTATACCCTGGCAGCTGCCATATGGCAGAAGTGAAGGAGTCTAAATGTTTAGGGAAAGAGATCATTTGAGGGGAACCGTGACATGTGGCTGGCTTGGTGAGCTGTCTCTTCTCTCCTGACACCTCCCACTCCCACCATGGGCGCATGACAGATGGCACGGCCCTGCTCTGCCGTATGTGCTCTGCTCCCTGTTCCTGGGCACACAGCTGCCTGACACCGGCCTTGCCAGGTGGGCAGCTGCCTCTTGAGACGTCTCCAAGGGCTGATGCGCAGAGAGTGCAGTCCAGCATTTTCTCTGCTTTTCCTTTTAGAGCTGTCTTCCCTCGGCTCCTAGGTCCCCACCTGGAGCAGAGAGCACTGTTTGGGCTCCGACTGGGAGTCAGTGCCAGACCTTGAGCTTCACATAACAGGTGGCATGTGGATGAGGCTCATCCAAAAGTGGGCGAGCCAAGGCAAGGAGCAGAGGACCGCTTCGCCTGGATTCCCGCTCTGGGAGAGAGTGTGGCACTTGCCAGAGTTCCCCTCCAACAGCTGTGCGTGGGATGGAAGGCAATTTCCTCCTTGCTGTTCCCTTTCCAGGAACGAGAGAGGAAGGAATGAAGAGTGAGGAGCAAGTACAAGCAAGGACACTCCTCCTCCTAAGCCCGGAGTCGAGAAAAGGGGATCAAGAAAGAATGTTCCGGACTCCTTCTGTATCACAGTAAAGAAAGCAATATTTATGTTTGCTTTGGTCCCCTCAGCACTTTATGCCACCAGTGGCTAGGTTCACACTTGATATTTAACACTGAATGTGCCGTAGGAGCTAGTTCAGGTACAGCCATCACCCTTTCTGGATTCAAATCTATGTACTGTCACTTTCTTTGGGTGAGTTACTTAATCTTGATGAGTTTCAAGGTTTTCATCTGGAAACTGGGAATGATAATTTTATCTCCTCACATGCTTGCTGTGAGGAATAAATGGGAAAATACTTGTTAAAGGGATTACATAGCCAATTGCTGGCATTTGATACATATTTGATAAATGTTATTTAGTAATGCTAACATTTTTGTGAGAGTGGAAACTGTCTCATCCACTGTCCTATACCCAGCACCCAGAACAGTTTCTGGCACATAGTAAGTACTCATTATTTGACGAGTGAATGAATAGATTCTGTAATACTCAAACAGTTATTTTTGTGCTTGATCACAGGACTAATTGGCTATAGGAATAGAGGATTGACACTTCTGGGTGCATGTGTGTGATTGTGTGTGTCTGTATACATAAGAGGTACATATATGTATATATATGTGACGATAGACAGATTTTTCAGATGCTGCTCAGTTGGTCAGACATGACTACATTTTTTTTCTGGAACTGCCTAACTCCCTCCCTCCCTCCCTCCCTTCCTTCCCTCCTTCCCTCCTTCCTCCTTCCTTCCTTCCTTCCTCCTTCCCTCCTTCCTTCCTTCCTTCCCTCCTTGCTTCCTTCCTTCCTTCCTTCCTTCCTTCCTTCCTTCCCTCCTTCCTTCCTTCCTCCTTCCTTCCTTCCTTCCTTCCTTCCTTCCTTCCTTCCTTCCTTCCTTCCTTCCTTCCCTCCCTCCGTCCCTTCCTCTCTTTCTGATGTGCTTGTGGGCTCTTGTGCATTCTTTCTTTCTTTCTTGTTCTTATTTTGGCTTTGGTTTTAAAATCCTGCTTCAGAGCATATTTAAATAAACTGCTTTCAAGCTCATAGTAGAGCAGAAAAATGTAACCTGGATAGAGCCCCAAGGTCTTTGTCAAGTGAAACAGTACAGCCTTTCTGTTCTAAAGATGGTCTCTTAACAATACACTTGCTTTCCTTGTAATTCAAGTGCCAGGAAATTCATTCCACACTCCTGTTGGGTGTGTGAGTGGTCTCGGGGAGTGGAACCTCTCCCAATCTTGGCCTGTTGGAGGCCATGAGGCTCTGACAACCACCTGTTCCTTCACTCCTGCATGTGTTGGAAGGAAGACAGGATAAGCAAAAAGGCATATGTGCACTAGAATATGACCAGAGGCACAAGAATCAGTACAGATTCTCTGCTGTGCAGAGAGTGAATTTACTCTGTTCAAATATAAAGGCCTGAGATGGTGAAGTTGAGGGACTTTCACAGTGAAAGAAAGGGTAAAGAATGAAAGAAGTTGAATTTTTGCATTTCCTAGAGGTGTGCTGCTTTTGGTCAGAGACCGAGTGACCCTGACAAAGATCCTGGGCAGAGCTGCTGCATTGTCTCTCAGGCATCCTGTGTTCACTGAAGGGATAATTTTATAATGAGAACAGGGAATAGAATGTGTTCTTTTAGAAATGAAGCTTGAGATGCATCTCAACCCCAGGGTTTGCTTCAGAATAAATGAAAGCTTTCTCAATACATACATGTCTGGACCTTAGAATTTTTTTTTTGAGAGGGCATCTCTCATATTTATTGATCAAATGGTTGTTAACAACAATAAAATTCAGTATAGGGGGGTCAACGCTCAATGTACAATCATTAATCCATCTCAAGCCTAATTCTCGTCAGTCTCCAATCTTCTGAAGCATAATGAACAAGTTCTTACATGGTGAACAAGGTCTTACATAGTGAATAAGTTCTTACATGGTGAACAGTACAAGGGCAGTCATCACAGAAACTTTCGGTTTTGATCACGCATTATGAACTATAAACAATCAGGTCAAATATGAATATTCGTTTGATTTTTATACTTGATTTATATGTGGATCCCACATTCCTCCCTTTATTATTATTATTATTTTTATTTTTAATAAAGTGCTGAAGTGGTAGGTAGTTGCAAGATAAAGGTAGAAAACATAGTTCAGTGCTGTAAGAGAGCAAATATAGATGATCATGTGTGTGCCTGTAGACTAAGTATTAATCCAAGCTATACAAGGGCAATAAAACATCCACAGATGCAGAAGATTTCTCTCAAAACAGGGGGGGTGAGGTTCTAAGCCTCACCTCTGTTGATCCCCAATTTCTCACCTGATGGCCCCCCTGTGACTGTGCCTGTCTTAGGTTGTTCCTCCCTTGAGGAATCTTACCCGTCTCTGGCTAACCAGTCATCTTCCGGGGCCATACAGGGAAATGTAAAGTTGGTAAGTGAGAGAGAGGCAATATTGTTTGAAAAGGTTAGCTTTTTACTTCTTTGCAGATTTATGCCCTGTGGCTTTTATGCTCAGTATTTGTCTTGAGGTATCTTTACCACTTGGAAGAATTATGATACTCGGTAAATTCAATATGAGGCACGAGTTCTATTTAAGGGTTGTAATTAGTAAGGAAGAAGAAAAGCTATAGGAGTAGCAGACGGAAGGAAACATGGGAAGATTATTTCTTTGACACATCTTCTTGTAGAGTAACTTAAGCATGTATAGGTTTTAAATTACTAATTAAATTGCATACACACATTAACATAATAGGAATACAGTCACATAACCAAAGCAGACCTATAATTTACCAGCCATCTCCAGTGAAACCAAGAAAACCAGTTAGGCACCCTAGGATTTGTGAAAACTTATCTATGATATGGTGGATATTGTCCAACTGAACTTGAACAGTCTGAGAGAAATCAGACAAATTAAAACAGCCCATTCCTGGGAACTGTTCACATCCCATATGTTCTTTTACCAGTAGATAATCTGTAGTCGTAAGATTTTGGAGCGCTACAACTTGCACTTCTCCTAATTCTTGGTTGAGTTCCAACAGTATAGATCCAGTCAAATTTGTTGTTTTACTGTATGCACAGGCCAGCTTAGATATTGCCTTCTTCATTCCAATGGCAAGTTCAGGAACCAGTGGGATGAATGCAGCTACAACTGCAGCATCGCCTGGATCTTTGTTGAGGTTTTTTGATGATCATCTTCTGATTTGACTCTTCCAGAGAGTGCTGATGTTGGAAGTTCTTCTTCATATCATATCTTAGTTCATTTTCTGGGTAGCCAAATTAGGCTTTGATCCTCTGTATAAACACAAACAGAACCTTTCCCCACACTTTGATATGCCCTTTATACCATTGTGTAGAACTCATTGGAGGTCACCACACAGGAACTGCTTTTTTTTTTTAAGAGAAAGGAATATTATCAGAAAAATGTACCTCCATAGACAATCATCTGACACCCTTTAAGTGATCAAAATTAAGAATATTTAAAGCATGCATTAATCGTTGATTTACAGTTATTTTTATCCTATCAGGGAATAATCCCCCTTTTCTTTCTTTCTTTTTTTTTTGTTACCATTAATCTACACTTACATGAAGAATATTATGTTTACTAGGCTCTCCCCTATACCAGGTCCCCCCTATAAACCACTTTACAGTCACTGTCCATCAGCATAGCAAAATGTTGTAGAATCACTACTTGTCTTCTCTGTGTTGTACAGCCCTCCCCTTTCTCCCCACCCTATGCATGCTAATCTTAATAACCTTCTTCTTCTTCCCCCACCTTATCCCTCCCTACCCACCCATCCTCCCCAGTCCCTTTCCCTTTGGTACCTGTTAGTCCATTTTTGGGTTCTGTAATTCTGCTGCTGTTTTGTTTCTTCAGTTTTTCCTTTGTTCTTATACTCCACAGATGAGTGGAATCATTTGGTATTTCACTTTCTCCACTTGGCTTATTTCACTGAGCATAATACCCTCTAGGTCCATCCATGTTGCTGCAAATGGTAAGATTTGCCCTCTTCTTAAGGCTGAGTAGTATTCCATTGTGTATATGTTCCACATCTTCTTTATCCATTCATCTACCAATGGACATTTAGGTTGCTTCCAATTCTTGGCTATTGTAACTAATCCTTCAATAAACATAGGGGTGCATCTGTCTTTCTCAAACTTGATTGCTGCGTTCTTAGGGTAAATTCCTAGGAGTGGAATTCCTGGGTCAAATGGTAGGTCTGTTTTGAGCATTTTGATGAACCTCCATACCGCTTTCCACAATGGTTGAACTAATTTACATTCCCACCAGCAGTGTAGGAGGGTTCCCCTTTCTCCACAGCCTCGCCAACATTTGTTGTTATTTGTCTTTTGGATGGCAGCCATCCTTACTAGTGTGAGGTGATATTTCATTGTAGTTTTAATTTGCATTTCTCTGATAATTAGCGATGTGGAGCATCTTTTCATGTGTCTGTTGGCCATTTGTATTTCTTTTTTGGAGAACTGTCTGTTCAGTTCCTCTGCCCATTTTTTAATTGGGTTATTTGTTTTTTGTTTGTTGAGGTGGTGAGCTCTTTATATATTTTGGACGTCAAGCCTTTATCGAATCTGTCATTTACAAATATATTCTACCATACTGTAGGGTACCTTTTTGTTGATTGATGGTGTCTTTTGCTGCACAGAAGCTTTTCAGCTTAATATAGTCCCACTTGTTCATTTTTGCTGTTGTTTTCCTTGCCCGGGGAGATATGTTCAAGAAGAGATCACTCATGTTTATGTCTAACAGGTTTTTGCCTATGTTTTTTTCTAAGAGATTTATGGTTTCATGACTTACATTCAGGTCTTTGATCCATTTTGAATTTACTTTTGTGTATGGGGTTAGACAATGGTCCAGTTTTGCCAGCACCATCTGTTGAAGAGACTGTCATTTCGCCATTGTATGTCCATGGCTCCTTTATCAAATATTAATTGACCATATATGTTTGGGTTAATGTCTGGAGTCTCTAATCTGTTCCACTGGTCTGTGGCTCTGTTCTTGTGCCAGTACCAAATTGTCTTGATTACTATGGCTTTGTAGTAGAGCTTGAAGTTGGGGAGTGAGATCCCCCCTACTTTATTCTTCTTTCTCAGGATTACTTTGGCTATTCAGGGTCTTTGGTGTTTCCATATGAATTTTTGAACTATTTGTTCCAGTTCATTCAAGAATGTTGCTGGTAATTTGATAGGGATTGCATCAAATCTGTATGTTGGTTTGGGCAGGATGGCCATTTTGACGATATTAATTCTTCCTAGCCATGAGCATGGGATGAGTTTCCATTTGTTAGTGTCTCCTTTAATTTCTCTTAAGAGTGACTTGTAGTTTTCAGGGTATACATCTTTCACTTTTTTGGTTAGGTTTATTCCTAGGTATTTTATTCTTTTTGATGCAATTGTGAATGAAGTTGTTTTCCTGATTTCTCTTTCTATTGGCTCACTGTTAGTGTATAGGAAAGCCACAGATTTCTGTGTGTTAATTTTGTATCCTGCAACTTTGCTGTATTCCGATATCAGTTCTAGTAGTTTTGGAGTAGAGTCTTTAGGGTTTTTATGTACAATATCATGTCATCTGCAAATAGTGACAGTTTAAGTTCTTCTTTACCAATCTGGATTCCTTGTATTTCTTTGTTTTGTCTGATTGCCGTGGCTAGGACCTCCAGTACTATGTTATATAACAGTGGGGAGAGTGGGCATCCCTGTCTTGTTCCCGATCTCAGAGGAAAAGCTTTCAGCTTCTCGCTGTTCAGTATAATGTTGGCTGTGGGTTTATCATATATGGCCTTTATTATGTTCAGATACTTGCCCTCTATATCCATTTTGCTGAGAGTTTTTATCATGAATGGATGTTGAATTTTGTCAAATGCTTTTTCAGCATCTATGGAGATGATCATGTGGTTTTTGTCTTTCTTTTTGTTGATGTGGTGGATGATGTTGATGGATTTTTCAATGTTGTACCAACCTTGCATCCCTGGGATGAATCCCACTTGGTCATGGTGTATGTTCCTTTTGATACACTTTTGAATTTGGTTTGCTAATATTTTATTGAGTATTTTTGCATCTACATTCATCAGGGATATTGGTGGGCCTTAGAATTTTTGTCAAAATTCCTGGAGGTTCATCCCAGGTTTGTTAGTTTATTATTTTATTAAATAATCCTTTTTATTTTAGAATAATTTCAGGCTTACAAAAAAGTTGCAGAGATAGCCCAGATAGTTCTCATGTAGACCTTACCCAATTCCTCTCACTGTTAACATCTTAGATTTCCATGGTGCACTGGTACATTAATATTAACTCCAGACTTTATTTAGATTTCATCGGTTTTTCTACTACCCCTTTTTCTGTTCAAGGATCCCATCCAGTATACCACATTGCATGCACTATACAACATTTGGTCTGTAACAGTTTCTCTGTCTTTCCTTGTTTTCCATGACCTTGAGAGTCTTGAAGAATCCTGTCCAGGAGTATATTTACTTTTTAAAAATTTCAACTTGCTTCTGAGTCTGGAGGGTTCCACTGTTAGAAACTCCTTCCTGCTTAGGTCCTTAAGCTTGCATTTCATTTTTGTATATGTTTTTTCCTGAGTTCTTAAAGGTATTATCAATAATTCTTACTGCCTATCAAGTATCTCTGACATATTTTGGCTATAATATAAGTCAAGGTAAAGTTGGAATTGAGATGTGACCATGTCAAAATACATTATATGGAGAAGCACTTTGGTATAATCACCCTTTTGATTAACTTAAAGTGAACTGATTATGGTTCTTAATCACGTCTGGAAAATCTCTTCATGGCAGCATTGAGATTAGTGTTTAAATACCTGAGATACGATGTATGTTTGCTACAAAGTAGTCACTGCCTCCCTTTTCTCCTCCAATTCTCTAGCAAATATCACTTGTAGCCTACCCTAACCAGAGCAAAATTCCCTAGAAGGGAATCTTTGGACTGTATTGGGCCTAGCCAACTGTGATGGCTTTGGGTGTGTCCACTTGGCTAGACGCAAGCAGCTGGAAGGCCTTTAAAGGAGAGCTTAGACTTACCTGAGTTAAGAGATGTTTATGGAGAACAAGCTGAAGCTTGTGCCCATGGGGACGCAGCCTGTTTGTGACCATCCTTTCCTGACTGCCTGTGCTGCAGACATCAAACTTGATAAGCAGCCCCCACAATTGCATAAGCCAATTCCTTATAATATATATGTACATAACCTCCTACTCGTTCTGCTGTGATGACTGACCTGTGGCTAATGGAAACCCTTATCACATGAGTTAGTTTACATCTGGAGATTCTGAATTTATATCTGGAGAAATGAAAGCACAGAGAGATAAAATATTTTTCCTAAGACCTCATGACCCTAAGTGACAGTTGGCATTCAATCCCAGGGAGTTTAGTCCCAAAGTCAGACTCTTGACTGCTTTATTAAACTGGCTCTTCTATTGGCATTGGAATGTAAGTCAGTATCAACTATAACAAGAATGATTAATCCAGATTAGATAAATCCAGATAAATCAGTGGTTCTCAACTTCAGCCATGTGAGAATCTTGGGCAGCTGTAGAAATCTCTGTGTCCAGGGTGAACCCCATTACCAATTACACCAATTACATCTCTGCAGGTGATGCCCAGGCATTAGTGTTTTTAACGCTCTTCATGAGATTCCAGTGCACAGCTGGATTCTAGAGTCACTGCCTTAGACTAGAGCAGTACTCTCAGACTGAGGGGTGTGTGAGATTCACCTGGGTATGGTGTTAAAATGTGGATTCTAACTCAGTAGGCCTGTCTTGGAGCAAAGCTGGTGTATCTGTAAGAGGCTCCTCCCAGGCAATGTTCTTGCTTCCAGTGCAGTGACCACACGTAGGGAGCAGGACTTTTGAGGGTGCTCCTAAATGAAGGATATTTGAGAGAAGAGGAGAGACTGGCAAAGAGGAGGGTATTCCTGGCTGTGAGTAATAGGATATGGAGCAGTCTCCATGCAGCATGTGAGGGAATGCACTGGGGACAGACCAAGAAAGTGAAGTCACCTGCCTGAAGGGTGGGCCCAGGCTGGGTGTGGAGCCGCGGTCCAGGGAGGGTCTTTGGTAAAAGGTCTTCAATCCTCCTCCCAGGAACATGAACTCATGGACCAGAAAGATTATTGAATGGTCCATTTGGACAAGATGATTCTTGTTCTTGTTGTACAACAGAGTGCAGTAGCACATGGGTACCTACAGCAGCACTAATGGATTTTGGGGGCCAGATGAGCCCTTGTTGTGGGCCGTCCTGTGCGTTGTAGAATGTTCAGCAACAGCCTTGGCCTCTACCCACCACATGCCAGTAGCATCCCTAATTGTAACAACCATAAATGTCTCCAGACAGTGTCAAATGTGCCCTGAGGGACAAAATCACCCCAGGGGAGATCCACTCAAATAGACTAAATGCCAGCACAGGGCTATTACACTGGGTTCCAAGACCAAATATTTAGAGCATTAATGAACACTGTTAGGAATAAAGAATGAATGGCAGATCCAGTCATTACCCTGGAGAACAAGGACTGTTTGGTCAAGGGAGAGAAGGAAATAAGAACAAAAGGCTTTGGGTTTATCCACTGCAATAAGCATGACCTTATTAAAATCAACAAAAAATTTCTCAACTTTAAAATTAGGCAGTGTAAGAATTTCCAAACCAGGGACATATCCTGCTGCTGAGAGAAAGACTGCAGAGACCAGTGGATGGGAAGAGAAACTGTGGCAGTGTGCAGGTTCATTTTACATCATGTTAGAATGGGGAACGGCTTCTGCCGTTTGGTCTTCCATTAGTGCCTACCCAGGACCTGTGTGCCTTGTGGTGGTCTAGAAACCTCTCGACCATGTAATAGCGAGAGCTCCACCTCACATAGGTTTTCTTCCTGAGGCTGGGTCAGGGTTGATGGTTCTGACAGGGTTGTGGAAGCGTCTGGATATTTGATAACCATTAAAAAAACCCATTTATATTTGCACCTAAGTCCTTGTTCCAGTATTTTTTTTAAATTCCCACTTATCAAGCTACCTTTCTGCTTTAGATGAGTATGTCAGAGCTCATGGATTCTTTTCTTTAAAGGAACTGTCCCTTATTGATGCTCTTTGATGTCATTTCTCGATTTCAGGGTTCCAGCCATTGAGTTCTGAATACTTTTTCCCTGTGTAAGTGCACAGACACCCTCCTTGAACTCTGCAGGCTGTCGGGGTCTAGGTAATCCAATTAGCTTTCCTAAATCTCAGAGGCATGTGTGTTTTTAAGAAGGGAATTCAAGCTTGAGTGCATTAGTTGCTTCCTCACGCAGTGCTCCTTCCTAGTCTTCCCACCCCCTAGCGCCAAATCGATGTTTGTAAAGAGGCCAAGCTGATAGCAGGAGTCCTTGCTTAGTTCATGTCAGCTGACCAACAGCAGAGTGAAATGTGTTCCAGCTGAGCCTTGGAGTTGCCTTTCAGATGGGAAGACTGCTTTGGGTGTCCTAGTAAAGACTGTTTGACAGACCCTCCGCTCTGCAGTAAACATAACATCTAACCTCTTTAAGAACAGACTTATGTTTGTGCAATGGCTCCATAAAAACTACAAAATGGCTTTTCCGTCAGAGTAAATTTGGAGAGGTATTGAGGAATATAGAAGATCTGAACTGTGAATTTGTATTTTGTGTGATGCTTGCAGCTGATGGCAGTGGCTGCACATTCCTTTCTATGCCATCCTAATTTTTCATGCTTACAACGCACCTGGGTGATTGAGAATGTTGGTTCTTCCTTTCAGAATGAGGCTGGCACCTGTAGCAAGAGGAATGTTGCAGAATAATTGTTAGCACAGAAGGAAATGGCTAAAAATTTATTGTAGACTAAAGGATGACATCAGTTGTAATCTCATTTTCACGTGCTGTGACTCAGGATGTTGACTTTCTTTGCAGCTGACATTTTGTGCTGCCAACCTCCCCTTTTATTTCTTTGTTTTTGCTTTTTATTGTCACCACATTGGCATGTTTTTCTTCTCATGAGAGTTAAGGACTGAGGTTTAAATGATAGAAAGTACAATATGTTGATCATTTAGCCATGGTCACTGAGTCCCCCAATAATACTTTAATTTTTATAAGGAGTTTGGAACATAAGTGCACATTCACTTAAATGGACTGTTATGTGAAAAAATCTGTATATGCTGGCTACTGGATTATTTTGTACCAACAATTGAGAGCACAATTACAAATGGACGGCATTCCTTCCTTCCAGCAGTCTGTCGTTTGCTATCAAGATAGCATCATACTTCCCTGCATCATTTTCTATCACCACAACCCCACAATAACACAAAAGTTTTGGCATTAAAGAATTAACCAAATATCTGGTCTTTGGAAAATACTCTCTTTGTGATTCAGGCGTTCAGGCCTCTGAACAATTTTCTGAGGTCAGTTTCTTTCAGGTCTGTCAGGAGCTGAGTTCCTTGTTTCTCTTTTGCTTTTTCATCCAATTGTAGGCAATCATATATGAAAGATATAATCATTTGACAGATTGTTAAATTGCCTTTCAGTGAGATTTGTTATTTAACTCTCACCTCAGGGAAATAGAATGACTAGGAACCTACCTGTGGCTGCTCACATGTGGTGTGGGAGATCATCTCTTAGAATTGGAATCAGAATGGAAATGGTGGTGGCCTCTTATCTCCCTCTCACATTCACTCTGAGGTAGAATTCCCAGATGTAAAATGAATAGCTGAGCAAAGGTGAGGGCCCAGAGACTGGTGATCCCGGGGCAGTGTTGAGGAAGGCTGGCACCACTGAGCCAGCTGTGAAGCTCTTGGGAGATGGGTAGATCCTCGATAAACATAGACCTAACAAGATTTGCCAGTGGGATAAATATGTGGTGTGGTTCAAGGATAACACCAAGGTTTGAGGCCTGAATAACTGGAAGAATGTAGGCAATAGGCAGGGTGTTCTTGGAGGCCTGTAGAAAGCAATCTGAGGAGGGCAGGATTTAGAAGAATGAAGTGTCACTGAGCAGGAGACAGCTGCCATTTTTCACTTTGTTTACACTCTTTGTGATTACTAGTCTGCTCTACCACTGGACATTTTCCAAAGCTTTCTAGCAAATGAAAAATCTGGGAAGGATAAGTGGCATGTGTTTCTATGTCAGTACTGAGCACAGGCTTCAATCCCAAAATGGAAGATATTGCCCTAGTTTTTGAAACTATAGTATTTCCCATTTTAATATTTACACTAATATAGCACTTTTATTAAAGAAAAATTGAATCAAACTTTGGTTGAAGAGCAAACTGAAGCAAACCACATTTATATATAGTCTAAATTCCTTGAGCCGGAACATCAAAACATGAAGTGTAGTTATCAAATAAGGCTGATTAATTAACACAGAAACATGGCTCTTGACAGCCCTGCTTCGTCTTCAATTTATACCAAAATCACAATTCCATTTTGTTCAATTTCCACCTTTAAATTTCATGCTTTCTTGTTTGAAGTCAAGACATTTTTAAATTACAAATTTGAAAGTCATTAAACTATATTAGAAACCCAATACTGGAATCATAGTTGTAAATTTAGATTCTATGTTCTCCAGCCAAAATTTCATAGAAATTTCTCTGTTGCCCTTCAGCTTGTCTTTTTTTAAATTACTGTTATTTTAAATCTTGTGCTGTTTGAGTTTTAATGGTTCCTGCTGTTTTGAGTCTAATTCTGAGAATATTAAATGAAACATCAGAATATTGCAGAAGCATTGTTGATTTATTTTGAAATGGTCACATTTATCCCATCTGTCTTTCTCTTTCAAATGGGTGGGGACCAATAATCATCATCTGGTTTAAAGTATTATCATTTTTACTTTTTACAGTGTCTATTTTAAGAAAAGCTAAACAACTCTCCATTGTGAAAGGTAGACTTCATGAAGTGCTGCCTTACTCACTGAATGCAAATAACTAAGGAGAGACTTTGCCACTAAGCTCAAGACTAAGGAGGGTATACATGTCTTTTGTCAAATCCTGTTGATCCTTGACCTTTTTAGTTGAAGGGTGAAGGACACTGTTAAAATGTTGGCTGCAAGGAAAACAAGAGTTTGATTTTGGTTTTAAATTTAGCATTCAATTTTGTCCTACCAACATTGAGTCAAGTGGTTTTACACAATTAGCTGAAGCCAATATTGAATTTCCTGTCTTGGTCCTCACTTTCACCCTTCTCAGGAAGCAAGTTGGTATTGACTCAGCATCAGCCTTGACCTCCAAGACCCATGGGAGGTCAATACTCATCAACCACCTTTTAGAAATAATATCAACAATGACCGTACTAGGACAGAGTCATTATTGATCATTTGATTGCTGTTCTCACCTTAATGTTAGAATTCTGAAGTCCTGACCTTGTCCCCACGGCTCTTGAGCTTTTATAATATGATTATTTTAAAAGATGCAACAGTATTATTGACATACAGAGAATAAATCTATATTTGGTGGTAATAGAAGTGACTCCTCAAGTAGCAAGAGTATGTTTTTTATATTATTTTCTGTGGCAAAGTTAGTTCTATCTACAGTGACACTTCTTTTTCCTTGCCACCAGAAACTCAATTTTATTTAGGTGACAATGCGTACAACCCAGGGGATGAGTCTAAACCAGTGGTCTAAACTAGTGGTGTAAATAAGTACATGGTAATTACATTTCCCTTGGACATATATTCCCTTTTGCAAACTAGGGGCTGTGTGGCTTTTGAACAGTGAGATATAAGGGTGAGAAAGCTAAGGGGTATCCGGGAGAGATGTTACTGACTGAAAAAAGAAAGTTTGGAAGGACACCTCTGCATTGCACTTTCCCGCTTCTTCCTGGTTACAAGATATGATGCCTGGATTTGTAGCTTCTGTCTGTCTGGCTGCAAGATATAATGCCTGGACTTGTAGCATCTGTCTTGCAACCATAAGGTCACAAACTAAGACAAAATGCTGAGAATGGCAAAATGGAAAGATGAAAATGATCCTGAGACTTTGGTGATTTTGTTGGTCCAAGGCATTGAACCAGAAACTCCCTACCTTCTTTTATTTAGAGATAATAAATGTGTATTTATTTTTCACATTGTTAATAATGCTATTACTCAGTAAGAAACATTCCTTATTGATTCAGCTTGTGCTGTATTCTTCAGGCAAATCATCCACCTACTCCACTTTGCGGAAGCGTGCTTTGTCTACTAGAAAGAGCTCTGGAGTAGCCCAGACTTGGGCTCTAGTCTTAGAACACTTAAATTTGAATTCCTACTATTTATCAGATTCTGTACTACACATTGTGGATATTAAGATGAATAATATGGGCTCTTAACCCCAAAGGATCTTAGAAACAAGTGGGAGAGATTGGCCTTAAATAGATCATTTTAATACGGTGAGTCAAGTATAATAACAGAGGTACTGACTAAAAGTTATTACAGCAAAAAGTGGGGCTATGGACTCCATTTTGGGAGGCACAGAGAAGGTTTTTGAACAAAAAATAATCTTTAAAAAATTTGTATTAGAGTATAATTTATAAACAATAAAATTCACCAATTTTAAATGTAAATTTGTCTATTTTACCTAAGTTTTTTAATTTATTGCCATAACATTGGTCATACTATTCCTATAATCTCCTTTAATGTCTGTAGGGTCTATGGTGATGTCTCCTTTTTCATTCCTGACATTGTTAATATGTATACTTCCTTATTTTCTTGATCAGTCTGGCTAAATTTTTTTCAATTTTATTTATCTTCTCAATACTGGTTTCATTGAATTTATTCTATATTCTCTTTCATTGATTTCTGCTTATTATTCATTATTTTCCTATTGGGCTTCATTTGCTTTTCTTTTTCAGGTTTCCTTGAGTGGAATTTTAGAACACTGATTTAAGATCTTTCTTCTTTTCTAATATATTCATTTAATGCTATAATTCTCCCTGTAATCACTGCTTTAGCTTCATCCCAGGAATTTTGATACATTGTGTCTTAATTTTCAAAATTCTGTTTAAAATGTTTTCTAATATCATTTGTGATTTTTTTCTCCTTCAACATATGGCTTACTCAGAATCGTGTTGTCTAATTTCTACATATATAAGAGATTTTTCCCAGTACCTTTCTCTTGTTGATTTCTAGTTCAGTTTTGTCATAGTTGAAGAACATACTTTTAATCAATTATCTGAAATGTATTGAGACCTGTTTTATGTCCCAGAGTATGGTCTATCTTGGTGAATATTCTATGTATACTTTAAAAGTATGTGTATCTTTTGTTATTGGATGGAGTGTTCTGTAAATGACAATGATATCAAGCTGGTTGGTAATGTTTGTCAGGTCTTTTATATGACTACTGATTTTCAGCTTCCTGTACAGTCAACTTCTGAGAAAGAAATTTTGCAACTTCTAACTGTAATTTTTTATTTGTTCACTTCAAGAAATCTTAATATTAAAGATCTGGACCTTTCCACTCACCGGCCACATGATTGTAAACAAACCCCTTAAGCCGTGGGACTCAGTTTCTTCAGGGTTAAAATGCTGATAGCCGGTCTTCCCACCTCAAAGAGTTACTGTATTCACCAAAATGGATAAATTAGGAAAAGACATTGTAAACCATATACTACTACTATATAAATATATTCTCTCATTAATGCCCATATTGCAGCATTGCACAAACATAAACACAATAGTTTGTCATAAAATAGTAATGGAACACATGACTTTGCATTTGGAATGTGGTATTCCTACCAAATATTAAGCCTTCTTCACAGGTATGCAACATGTTAAGACATAGGATAATGCCTGGTAGGACTTAAGCATTTGTCTTTTGTGATTGAGCACCCCTAGTAGACTTTCAAAGTCACCATTTTTATCTTTTTCCCCCCCAAGAAATATAGTTACTTTTGCTATTACAAAGAAGTGAAAATGTAACCCCCAAGTAAAATTTGCCAATAATTCTTGTATAGGGCCTGTCTATTCTGCTTAAATATTTTAACAGCATATTTTGGGCTCATTGTTGTTAGTCTAGCACAAGGATAAGCAAACATTTTCCATAAAGGGACAGACAGTAACTATGTTAGGCTTCACAGTCTCTACCTCACCTAGTCCATTCTGTGTCGTAGTGCAAAAAAACCATAGACAATATGTGAAGGAATGAACATGGCTGTGTTCCAATAAAACTGTTTACAAAAACAAGTGGTGGGCCTGATTTGGCCTTGTGGGCCATATTTTGCCAACCCATGGTATAGATAGTAACCTCAGTTTTGTTCTCCCCCAATTCAAACTATTTGTTTATCTTATACATGTATTTGGTAACTGAGAAGTGAGAAGATACTCTGTTCAGGGAAGGTGACAGCTAGAAAAGACAGGATGAAAGAGGTTAGGATGATAATTTGGGCTGGTTTTGAACTCCCTACAGTCAAAGCAGGGCAAGGTGAACAGAATCATTCAAGTACTTACGGAGACTTTGACCACAGTTACAGAAGCTTTTTGGGGGTGACTGACAAAGTGTGGTACCGTGCTTTGGCAAAGGATTTCTCTGTCCTTCTGAATGGACTCAAACTTCATTCTGGCATCTTGGAGAGCAGCCACACACCCTGGCATAATTTTAGTGGAGTCTGATAGGTGCTGGCAGAAGGAGGCTTCTCCTGGGGACTGAGTGGACAGGGCATAGAGACCAGGTTAGTAAAAGTGAAAGGGAGGACCGAGTAGACATCTTGGATGGACTGTGGCCGGCAGACATTTTTGTGGACACATGGAAAGTATGCTCTTGAGAACTGAGAAATATCATAATGATAATGGTAGGAGAAAGTGTTGAGACTTCTGTCCATTTGCTTTACAAGTGCGTGCTATTGAGCCAGAGGATAGGCAGGCCACCAGAGGGAATAACCGAGATGAGCCAAAGTGGTGTCACACCCGGATTTGGCCAGAGAATATGGAAGATGAACAGGCAAGATCCATATCCCCTCCCTCAGGGTGCTTTGATGGCAGCACGGAGGTGGTATCCTGGCTCTGTGGTGGGTTTAACCGACTGGCTGGTGATCAGTGCAGAGGGAGGGGAAGGCTTTCCCAGGTTACTTCCACTGCGGAGGCTGACTCCTTCTCCTCAGAAGCCACCAAAGAATAACATGCCCGTTGGTCATCTCTGACAGTTAGGGGAACACGAGTTTCTGTAAACTACTCCCAGCCTCTTTTCTTACTCTTTGCCTCCTAGTCTGACAGTTCTGTATAACCAGCTTGGCCTCACATCTTTAAATGTAGCCTAGCCTTAGAATTGTACCTGTGGAAATGGAAACTCATGCTTAACACAGGACAAATTGTATTCTCTTCTCGGAGATCAAAAAGGAGATCATTTACCAGAAAGATAATTCCCTCCCTGTCTTCTGTTTAAATGATTGACACAATGAACAGACAGTTTAGTTTACTACTGCTCTGGTACGTTAGACGGCAAATGGCTTGTTGAGATAATAATACATAAGAGAACTATAAAGGCTCAGATTCCTCTAAGGACAAAAATGCTACTTGACAGATGAATCCGTTGGCCTGACAAGCTTGTGAACTTATCTTGGCATATGGAGAAAAAGAAAATCTTACATATACATGATGATAACACAAGATTTGGGACTCTGCCTACAGATTTCCTTTTAGTCAAACAGACAATTTTAAAACACTCCATCAATTCTTAGAATATTTTTTGTAACTGGAAGCACTCTGTTGTCCAATCACAATTGTAGGACATGACAACAAATTGCCTATTTTCTAACATTTATAGCAGAGCAAATGAGATTATCAAAAAAAAGAGGCTTCTTCTAGACAATAGCAAAATGGGGAAGGGAATTTATACTTCACCAATTTTGCCCCAGGCATGGGACTGGGTTCTGTGGTTTTATTGCTTTATATTATTTCTTTTATTTCTGAGGTCACACCATTACCCCATTTTAGGGATAAAGACACTAAGGCTGAAGGAGGTTAAGAAACTGACCCTTAAAAGAGGCCCATAGCTTTGAAATAGCCAATTTGAAATTTATACCCATATCTAGCTCCAAAGCCATTGGTCCTTGAAGTTGTCTACTTTTGTCTAGCTTGTGGTTCACAGTCCTCCCTGGGCCTATGTATTTCAGAGAAAACTAGGACTGTGCAGATTCCTGCACCCTGGCCCCAGAGATCCTAATTCTGTTGCTTTTTGTTGGGGGATGGGGGTTGACGGTGATCAGAAATTCACATTTTCCGAGGCATGCCCTCTGAGTGTGATGCTGGATCTGAAGACAATACTAGGAGGAGTACCCCAGATTCTCTGGAGTGGGGCCCAAGCACCAATATGTAAAAGTGGAGTCCTGCCCTTTCTGGGTCAGGGCTATTCTGATGGACAGTGAGGGTTGTGAATCTCTGGTCTACCTGTTTCTACCCTCCATTTCATTACTGAGTAACTGCATGATCACTGGCAGCCCTTGTCCTCCATAAGGTACTGGACTGTGAGGGTTAGTTTTATGTGTCATCTTGGCTAGGCTAAGGGATGCCCAGAGAGCTTATAAAACATTATTCCAGATTATGTCTGTGAGGGTATTTGGAAGGGATCTGCATTTGAATCAGACTGAATAAAGAAGATCTGCCCTCATCAATGTGGGCGGGCATCATCCAATCCATCCAGGGCCTGCGGAGAACAAAAAGGCAAAGGAAGGGTGAAGTCTTGGCTTTCATAAGCACATGAGACAATTCCTATAATAAATATGTAATTTATAATAAATATATTGTAAAATATAAATGTATATATATCTATATATCCTTTTGGTTCTCTTTCTCTGTAGAGCCCTAATACGTGGATTCTAACTTCAAGATCTCTTCCAGATACCTGAGTCTTAAAGGAATACTAGGTAACATTGGGAGCACTGTTCATCGTTCAGTAAAAATTCCAGTTATATATGGTTGCTTTCTGGAATGAGAAACTTAAATATTTTCCCTTTGGCAAAAAAGAAAAATAACATGGCATTTGCAGGTAAAATCTGATTTTGTTTCAGCACGTCCTGTAGAAAATAGATCAAGGATTTTCCCAAACCATGAAATCAATGGGAGAAGAAGGATGAGGTTGAAGGTCATATGTAGAGTCCGTGAATAGAGGTGGGGTGTGACCTCAGGTCAAGTCTGTTTCAGTGGGTCTCAGCAAACTCTGGAAAAAATGGATATGGAGGAAAGAGAATGACAGTACTTTTAGATTTGGTAGTTAGAGTCATTTTGACTACAGTAGATGGTGAGAGCTGCCAATACATCCTGTACTTCAGTTCTGCTAAAACTCTATGACTTGAAGAATCTGTGACTTGAAGAACATGAGTCTATCACTTTCTATCCCATAAATACAACACGATCCCATAAATATTTCCTGGATGAATTAATTCCTCCAGACTTATAGAAGGTTTATAGGTACAAAAAGTGGATTTGTTTCTTTTGTTTAAAGGATTAATACATTTAGCATGCTAAACTGATGGTGTGTTGCATCTGAACAGCACATTGCACAGTATCCTTCAATTTTGATGTCATTTGAACAGTAACTAGGTAAGAATGTGACTTTTCGGAAAACATCTGAGTACCTGTAGTGGAATAACACCTAACCAGGGGTTGCAAACTCACATGGCTACAGGGGCCAAGCAGGTAAACTAGATAGGAGTTCTGAGCAGATGTCAAACAAGAAGGGACAGTAGAAACGATGGAATGTTTGAGCATGCAAGTCTTGTCTGAAACCATTCAGATGTACACTTCTAAAGAAACATTTTGTAGGCAGAATAAAACACATCCGAGGGCCACTACTTTGCCACAACCCCTGATGCAAACAAAACCAATTTGTATCCTGTTGCAGTCTTATATTGTATAACTTTAAAGCCATAATCCCTTGAAGGATTCCAAAATTCTTTACAACTTAAAGAATTAAACAACACTTAAAACACACAAACAACCCTGTCCTTTAAACTGCAGCAGCCAGTGGCATATGGGAAAATTATTTCTATGGATATTATTATTCTCTGTGCAACATGCCGAATGAGGGAGAAAAATAAACTTTTTTCGTGTATACATTAACTAACATGATGTAGGCAAAACATCTGCTGCCTTTGTCACTTAGATATTTTCACATTCGGTTGTGAATAGTATCCAGAAATTTAAATTAATATGACTTCTTGATCCAGATATCTGCCAATGCTTCTCATAGGATAGGTGTATTTTTAGGGATAAAAGGGAAAAAAAGAGCTTTCTAGCAACAAAATAAATAGCTTTCAGGATGTGCTCGTCTTTAACTGCAGTTAACTTGTATTTCCTATTCCATGGCACAATATGCTGACCTTATAAAGGTTATTAGATGTTGACCCGTAAATATGAGTAAGAATTGTCAATAAGTGGAATTGTATTTCTGAACACAGAGGTCATATTTTACTCTAAGCTGCATGAGGTTGTTTTGTGAGCTTGTGGTATCAAAAAGTAATCAAATAGTTTTTTGAGAAGCATTTTCAATTAGAGTGCTTAACCAAATTTTCTAACAAAAAGGATTATTCAGCATATGCTGCAAAATGGAAACTCAGGAAAATAGTCTCCTCTCTCAGTTGTACGGGTAGAAAAGCTGTCCTACATTTTTATAGCAGGAAAGGAAATAGGCCTGACTATTTCAGTCTAACATCAGAGCTGGGTCCTGGGGGCATTTGATAATGAACAAGCTGTTGTCCTGCCCTCATATGGAGAGGACTATGTTACAGAGCTGTGCTGTCCAGTATGGTAGCCACTAGCCACATGTGGTTGTTTAAACTTAATTAAAATGAAATATTTTAAAAATCCGATCCCTTTGTTACAATGGCCACATTTCAAGTTCTCAGTAGCCACATGTGGTTAGTGGCTACCACACTGGATAGCAGAGATGCAGAACATGTCCGTCATCACAGAAAGTCCCACTGGATAGCACTGGTGTAGAAATCGTGAACTCATCTCTGGAGTCAGACCGACTGGGTTTGAAACCAAGGAGAGTTCCTTGAGATCGCTGTGCCTCAGCTTCCTCCATCTGTAGAATGGGGATGATGCTTAAAAGAGGGCTGCTGTGAAGATTAAATGACTTTCTCATATAAAATACTTTTTTAAATTATCTGGTGCATTGGACAGGTACAAAAGAAACCGGGGGGATTCCTCAAAATGTTCAGAACATTCTGAACACGCAGAAGAGGGAGCAAATTATTGTGACACAAAGAGATTGAGGAAGCTCCGTGGAAATGGTGACATTTAAGTTGGACCTAGAGTGATGAATTTTAACAAATAAAGCAGGTAAGTGGATGAGAAGGAAGGATGTTCAGCCTAGACAGAAGCATGGAGTGTGAGCTTCTGGGGCACCTCTGGGTAATAGCAAATTGCCAGCTTGTCTATGGAAAAGGGGAAAGGCAGGAGGTGAGGCTTGAAAGGCAGGTGAGGAAAGACTGCAGTGCCTTGCAGGCCACACTAAGGCGGCCAGATTTTATTTTATAAAAAAACGAGGAATCAGCAAGGGATTTTGACACGAGCTTATCTAAGCTTTAGAAAGATAGCTGTGGTGATAATGCGGAAGATGGATTGACGTGGGGGTCCAGCGATCAGGAAGAGAAAAAGGGGTGATGAGATCTTGAGCTAAAGCTCAGAAAGTAAGGAGGTAGAGGGGAGAAGAGTGTTGATAAGTCTTGGGGGTGAATGATGTGGAGGGAAGTGGAAAAGGGGGATTTGAAGACAATTCCTTGGCTTCTGACTTAGATGGAGATGTTCTTCCTAAAACAGGGATTTCAGGAGAAGAGTCAGTGTCTCCTCTGAAGCCTTCCTTGACCTCCCAGACAGTACGGACTGATCCTGTTCAGTGGCTTCCATTCTAGCTCTAAATGGCAGGAGCCACCAGCTACCAGCACTGCCTTGTGCTCATCTGATTCTCCCCATTGTAGGCTGTGAGTTCTGTGAGGAGAGGAGCAGCCCGTGTCCACACTGTCATGTGCTTCCTCGTGGAACCTCTCACATCCTCTTTCTTGCCAGCAGAACGCCCTCCCACTAAAATGCCAGATACCTCTGTTCCCAGCTGCCTTGCCACTAAGGCAAAGGCAGGGGCTACGGCTCAGTCCTGGCCAGTGTGAACTGAGGGAGCTGTTGGGGCTTGCCTGGCCAGAACTAGCTTCCTTGACAGAGAGTAAGCTGAGATGGGAAACTTAGTGCTTTAAAACATTGTTCTGTGAAAATGTAGCAGCTTTAGCCCTAGACCCCATATTGTCACAATGAAGCAGATGTGAAAAGATCATAGAAACTGACTCTAAGCCCTGATAGTGTTGAGGCCTCCCACCAAACATGAAACTGTCCTTTTCCTCATACCTCCCCCGACTCTTTACATTCTCTTTACTGGGTGTTCTATTACTCATGTACCCTGAGAGGCAAACACCCCCGCTGTTGAAAACCACTGTTCTAGGTAAATGCTTCTGGGTTCTTTGTCAAAATCTAAAGAGCAAGTAATAGAGACTACACAAATATCCCATGACTCGCTGGTGAGTCCATGAGAATCCATCAAACAGCCTAACAGATTGGATGGTGGGGAGGACAGGACCCATGGGGAGCGGGAGGCTGTGCACAGGGGCTGGGGTGGGGGGCCATGTCTTCGGGCTGACTGGAATGTCTGAGGGAACTCCTAGGGAGTAAGAGTCAGTAGCAGACAGGAAGTCGTGCTTGGCATGTTAGCACTGGAGGGGTCCAATGACAGTTGCTGCCTACTTCAGGAGTTGAATTTGGGGATGAGTGTTTGGAGAAAATGCTGCCCAAATCAGGAGTTTCACCATGAAAACTAGTTTATGTTTCCAATTAAAAGCTATTAACTGAAGCTGCCTCATTTTATGTAATTCTCTAGGTTTTAAATCCTGAATAGAGTAGAGCATCTTTTTAAAAAGCCCCCTTCTAAGGGGATTAAAGGGCACTATAATTCACAGTCACAACACAGGTAGGTTATGGGAATGGCAGTACAGCACGGAAAAGACAATTAATGACTCTGTACCATCTTACTATGCTGATAGTGACCACAATTAGAGGGGGTGAGGACTTGATAATATGGTTGAATGTTGAATCTACTTTGTTGTTTATGTGAAACCATCATAAGATTGTATATCAATGATACTTCAATTAAAAAAACGCACAACACACACACACAAATAGATAAAAAAGGCCTCTTCTTTTCAGAGATTGTCAGTTTCTACATGGTACAGGACTCAGCATCTGTGACAGCACAGTATGCTCTCTGCTGGGTGACTATTAAACTGGTCCAGAATTAGTGCTGAATTACTGAAGGACAATACAGCACAGAAGAATAGGAAATGGATATTTATTAGTGAGTAAATCTCTTTTTAGCCCTGTAATTCCTGAATTAAAAACAACACAGCTGGCATTCTTTTATGAAACATTACACAGTCACAACAAATTCTCCTCCTTCCCACCATCTAAATTCCTGATATAATTTCCAAAGCCTCCTCACCCCCACCCGTTTTGTTTCTAATAAAAATAGAGAATTTTTCTTCTGGACCATTGAGACTCTGCATTGCTAAGACCGGGAGAAAATAAGAGACAAAAAACAACCAAGCACATTTGCAGCTTTTGCAGTGACTGTGGACTTTAATTACAATTGATGATTAACACATCTTTATTGAAATGCCAGCATTGTTAATGACAAGTAAACCCCAGGCAGCTGCACAGTGGCCCTATTAAATACAGGCAGTGGACCTTCCTTCTCACCTGCAGGTTAGCTCCAACATCCTTCCTTTCCCATCTCCGCACTTCCCAGTTCCTGAACAATTAATCACAATATCTTCTATATGGTAATTAGTCCTGTAAGGTGAGTTCTCATTTGAAACAATGATTTATGAAACAAAGGAAAATGTCTCTGTTGATAAGACTGATACCTGCAAAGCTTTAACTTCCCTTCAGGATGAATTTCTTCAGTTCTAGGAAGAATATAGGAAGAAAGCAAAATAATATTTGACGAAAACCTACTGGGATTTTTCTCTCAGTTGCTTCTCACAGCAACCCTGGAAAGCAGTTACAAGTATTCTAATTTGACAAACAAAGTAAAACTTAAGAGTTAATGAAATTTGTCCAAGGGTGCAGCACTAGTAAATATTGAAATCAGGTGCCCAGGCATTGGAGAAAATTTAACATCCATTCATGATAAAAACTCTCAACAAAACAGATATAGAGGGCAAGTACCTCAACATAATAAAGGCCATATATGACAAACCCACAGCCAACATCATACTTAACAGTGAGAAGCTGAAAGCTTTTCCTTTAAGATAGGGAACAAGACAAGGATGTCCACTCTCCCCACTTTTATTCAACATAGTACTGGAGGTCCTAGCCATGGCAATCAGACAACACAAAGAAATAAAAGGCATCCAGACTGGTAAAGAAGAAGGTAAACTGTCCCTGTTTTCAGATGACATGATATTGCACATAAAAAATCCTAAAGAATTCACCCTAAAACTACTTGAACTAATAACTGAGTTCAGCAAAGTTGCAGGATACAAAATCAATACACAGAAATCTGTTGCATTCCTATATACTAATGATGAACTAGCAGAAAGAGAAATCAGGAAAACAGTTCCATTCACAATTGCATCAAAAAGAATGAAATACCTTGGAATAAACCTAACCAAGGAAGTGAAAGACCTATACCTGAAAACTATAAGACATTCACAAGAGAAATTGAAGATGATACCAATAAATGGAAATACATCCCATGCTCATGGATAGGAAGAATTAATATAATCAAAATGGCCATTATACCTAAAGCAATCTACAGATTCAATGCAATCCCTATCAAAATACCAACAGCATTCTTCAACAAACTAGAGCAAGTAGTTCTAAAATTCATATGGAACCACAAAAGACACCGAATAGCCAAAGCAATCCTGGGAAGGAAGAATAAAGCTGGGGAATTATGCTCCCCAACTTCAAGCTCTACTTACAAAGCTACAGTAATCAAGACAATTTGGTACTGGCACAAGAACAGACCCATAGAACAATAAAACAGAATAGAAAGCCCAGATATAAACCCAAGCATATATGGTCAATTAATATATGATAATGGAGCCATGGATATACAATGGGGAAATGACAGCCTCTTCAACAAATCGTGTTGGCAAAACTGGACAGCTACATGTAAGAGAATAAAACTGGATTATTGTCTAACTCCATACACAAAAGTAAACTTGAAATGGATCAAAGATCTGAATGTAAGTCATGAAACCATAAAACTCTTAGAAGAAAACATAGGCAAAAATCTCTTGAATAATAAACATGAGCAACTTTTTCCTGAACGCATCTCCTCAAGCAAGGGAAACAAAAGCAAAAATGAACAAATGGGACTACATCAAGCTAAAAAGCTTCTGTATAGCAAAGGACACCATCAGTAGAACAAAAAGGCATCCTACAGTATGGGAGAATATTTGTAGATGACATATCCAACAAGGGGTTAACATCCAAAATATCTAAAGAATTCACATGCCTCCACACCCAAAAAGCAAATAACCCTTTAAAAAATGGGTGGAGGATATGAGCAGACACTTCACCAAAGAAGAAATTCAGGTGGCCAACAGGGACATTAAAAGATGCTCCACATCGTTAATTATCCGGGAAATGTAAATTAAAACCACAATGAGATATCTCACACCAGTTAGGATGGCCAACATCAAAAAGACAAGAAACAACAAACGCTGGCAAGGATGCGGGGAAAGGGGAACACTCCTACACTGCTGGTGGGAATGTAAGCTAGTTCAACGATTGTGGAAAGCAATATGGAGGTTCCTCAAAAAACTAAAAATAGAAATACCATTTGATCCAGGAATTCCACTCCTAGGAATTTACCCAAAGAAGGCAAGATCTCAGATTCAAAAAGACATATGCACCCCTATGTTTATTGCAGCACTATTTACAATAGCCAAGATATGGAAGCAACCTAAGTGTCCATCACTAAATGAATGGATAAAGAAGATGTGGTACATATACGCAATGGAATACTATTCAGGTATAATAAGAAAACAAATCCTACCATTTGCAGCAACATGGATGGAGCTAGAGGGTATTATGCTCAGTGAAATAAGCCAGGCAGAGAAAGACAAGTGCCAAGTGATTTCACTCATTTGTGGAGTATAACGAAGCAAAACTGAAGGAACAAAATAGCAGCAGACTCACAGACTCCAAGAAGGGACTAGTGGTTACCAAAAGGGAGGGGTGGAGGAGGCTGGGTGGCAAGGGAGGGAGAAGGAGATTGAGGGGTATTATGATTGTCACACATGATGTGGGGGGGTCACAGGGAAGACAGGGTAGCACAGAGAAGACAAGTAGTGACCCTGGCATCTTACTGCACTGATAGACAGTGACTTCAGTGGAGTATGGAGGGGACTTGATAATATGGGTAAACGTAGTAACCACAATGTTTTTCATGTGAAACCTTCATAAGATTGTATATGAATGGTACCTTAATAATAAATAAATAAATAAGAAATCAGGTGCCAAGGACAAAGTGCTATGTCTCTTCCACTGGGGCCAGCTGCTCAATTCTATAAAGTCCAGGAACAGGGTGAGTCCTCAACAAATTAGGAAGAAGGAATGTTTTACCTTTGGTGCCTGCAAACTACCTTTCTGCACATGCCTGTTTAGACACTCGTGATGCATCTGGAAAGCCAGTGTGGTACTGGCTAACTGCTTTCATAAACACCCCTCAACTTCAGTGGCATAGTGTGGTAGAAGCTTCAATTGTCCCTGATTGTTTAGTCTCCTACTATGTAAGAAGACTGTCGTCCTCATCCTTTGACATATCACTTGCAATGCCTCTTTGGGGGCATGTAGTAGTCTGCTGTAGCTTCCATAACAAAATCCTACACACTGGATGGATAGCTTAAACAACAAAAATGTATATTCTCAGAGTTCTGGAGGCTGCAAATCCAAGATCAAGGTGCTGGCAGGTTTGGTTTCTTCTGAGGCCTCTCTCCTTGACTTTCAGGTGGCTACCTTCTCATTGTATCCTCACATGGTGTACTCCTGGTATTTCTTCCTCTTCTTATAAGGACCCCAGTCTTATTGGATCAGGGCTCCATCCATTGGGCCTCACTTATCCTTAATTACCTCTTTAGAGGCCCTGTTTCCAGATATTGTCACATTAGTGGTTAGAGCTTCAATCTGTGAATTTGGGGGGAAAGGGAGGACATAAATCAGTGTGTAATAGGGGGTAAGTAGAGATTCCAGCCCACCAACTGAGGCTTGCCATGTGACAGGCTTTAGCCAATGGAATGTGAGCAAACGTGATGGATACCACATCTGAGCAGAAGCTTTCAGAGCCTTGCATAGCAGTTTTGTTGTTGCATCATTCTGTCTTGTGCCCTGAAAACAGCATGTCCCAAAAAGGGGCTGATCCTTCAACCTGAATCCTGGAATAAAGAAAATAGGAGGAACATAGCTGCAACCAAAGAGCAGTTATCATGTAATATGAACTATAAATAAAACCATTGTCATAAGCTATTGAGATTTTTGGAGTTGTCAGCCATTGCATAACCTAACAAAACTGACTGATAACACATAACAACATAAATATTTATTTTTTTCCTCCATTGCAGTCTACTGTAGGTTGGATATCTCTCCTTTTTGTTTCTCTTTCCAAATAGTGACTCAGGAATATGACCTCCTTACATCACGGGGTTCTGTCATCTTGAAGTTTTCATTTTCAGCCACACAGATGGAAACAAAAGGAGGCCAATGATCTCTCAGGAGACTTTAGTAGACAAAACCTAGAAATGGAGGGTATCATTCTGTCTTCATTTCTTTGATGAGAATGTTTAATCTCATGGTCCAAACTTAAATGCAAGGAAGTCTTAGAAACGAAGTTTTCCAGATTGCCCAAGGAAAGGAAATATTGATGAGCATTTTGCCACCTTCTGCTTGAGCACCTATCCTTAATGTTTAATTCCTAAGAGAGGTCCTCTCCTCCAGCTGTTAATAACACCCCAAGAGTATTAGCTGACCATGACATAGAGTGTTGGAAAAACAGCTGCTTTAACAAACAGGGCTTTTAAAGATCAGAATGCCTCATGAGCCCCAAAGGAATCAAATGTTATTTCTCTACCTGATAGATGGGGATAGGACCTATATGCATCAATTCATAAGCCAAGCTGATCCAACTGTTGCAACAAGAATTTATTAAGCATTTAGCTGTGCCCATGTGAGACCCTGGGCAATATGCTATGGGAGGTTGAAAGTAACAAATTTTGCCTGTGATGCATTGAGAAGGTTGTATGGAAGAGGTGTCGTCTGAATTGGCCCCAAAGACTTTGTTCCACCACGCAAGGTAGCAAATGCATTCTAGTCCCAATGGCACTAGTTGGTCGTATGATCACCATCATACAGACACATGAGAGAGCGTAGTGTGTCACAGAAAGATGAGCAGAGAGCACCCAGATCATAGCATGCATTGAGCCAGGGGCAAGGGTGAGAAAGAGATAACGTGAAGAACTGAGGCACAGTGGGTTGAATGGTAGCCCCCCCAGAAGATGTGTCCACCTGGTAATTTATCTGTATCTCAAAGAGCCCTTTTCCAAATAAATTCAGGATTTCCAAATGAGGTTATCTTGTATTAGCCAAGTAGGCCCTAAATTCAGTAACATGTATCTTTATAAGGAGAGGAGAACACACACACGTAGAGAGAAGGCCATGTGAAGACAGAGGCAGAGATTGGAGTGATACAGCCATAAGCTGAGGGATGCCTGGAGTCACTGGAAACTGGGAAAGGGAAGGAAGATCCTCCCCTAGAGCCTTTGAAGGGAGCACAGCTCTGTAGACACCTTGGTTTTAGACTTCTGGCTTTCCAAATAGTGAGAGAATACATTTCTGTTGTTTTAAGCCATGAAGTTTGTAGTAATTTGTTATGTTACCCACAGAAAACTAACACATGAGGATGTGAAGAGTCTGTTGTGTGTCTTGCTGAGGAGTCTGGACATCGTCCTGGAAGCAGGGGATGGACAGAGGAGGCAATATCGATAATCCTTAAGACGGAACTGATATGGTGTGCTCCATACTTCAGAAAGGCAACCCGGGTGGCCCTGAAGGGTATCGGGCAATTACTGTCAGTCTCCTGTGCTTGGGGAGTGGGGCAATGATGAGCTGTGGATGAGCCCTGAGCTACAGTGCAGCCGAAGCTGGGACCTGTCTCTAGAGACGCTTGTTGTACCTTGGCCATGCGGTTCCGTAGCCTCTTCCCAACCAGTGAATGAGCCCAGCACCCTCTCAGGGGTCACGAAATGCAATGCCTTTATCCAGTACCCAGAAAAACCATTTCATAACGAGAGAGACGGGAATGGAAACTTTTCAGTGGTTCCCTTCTGAAAAAGGCAGAAATTTTGTAATCATCTAGCTATATATCGCCTCTGCTGGAATATTGACTTTAGCAATATTCTGAGTTCTGTGCATACGTGGGAGTGTCTCATTGGTGACCCCCCCAAATTCTACTGAGGATAGTTTCATTATTTCTTACTACATAACAAACCATTCCAAAAAGTAGTGGCTTTAAATAACAGTCCTTTCATTCGCTCTCATATTCTATGGGTTGACCAGTCTTGGCTGCGCTGCTCTTCTCTGGGTTGGGCGTCTTAGAGCGCATAGCCCACATGAAACACCCACAGTGTTGGGAAGGAAAGAACTCCCCTCGGTGTCGCAGGGAAGTCAGATATAGTGAGATGAGAGACCCAAGTCAAGGAAGCAAAGTAAGTTTTAGTACATTCTGCGTAGAGTAGCAGAGCGGGCCTGCCTAAGATAAGACAGGCAGGCCTGGATGCTTATTCTGAGGCTTCTTTTATGTGGTTTTGGCAGGGCAGAGAGGTCCTTGATTGACAGCTGTCAGCTCTCTAGGCTTGTTCTGATTGGTGAAATGGGGACAGGGGCTGTGCTGTGCCTGTGCTTCTGATGTTTCTTTTTTCTTCTTCTTCTTATAAATGTTTCTTGTTTCAAGCCACTGGCCTTCGGAATGTTTTTTTATGCAGCAGTATTGTGACAATGGGTAATTGTATTCCCTACATTTTTTAGAAATAGGGGTGATGAAGGCTTATCAGCAGAAACCAAATGGACTGTTTTTATGCTAAATAGAAGTCTCACACAAGGAAATCTGATTGGCCTGGCTCAGTCAGGCATCCACCCTTGAGCCAATCAACCTTGGCCATATTAGTAAAAAATACGGCTGCTGGAGCCCATTCCTCTGGGTGAGGAGAGATCTCAGGGAAGTGACCATGTGGTTCAAGTACAATTTGCCCATAATTACTACAGTGCTATGTTGCATTATTTAAGTAAGTCTTCTCTGTGTGGATTTACCATCAAATGGATATACAGGTTAGATTGATATGTCTTTGTTTTCCATTCATAAAGACTACTTTTCTTTTTTTACTTACTTTTGGCGCCCCCCCCTCTCAATTTCATTGTTTAAAAAAATGTTCAAACATACCAAAAAGTTGAAATGATTGCACAGCAAACACCCCCATAACCACCAGCTCAGTCCAATCCTACGCTAGCCGACATTTGCTGTATTTGTTTTTTCACATAATTTTCTGTCTAATAACCTGTCCTTATTTTTTGACGAATTTAAAAGTAAGGTGCAGCTATCAGTACACTTTACTCTTAAACCCTTTAGCTTGCATAGAATTAACTATAGTTCAATGTTTGTTCTTTTTTTTTAAGGTTTACATACAATGAAATGCACAAACCAGAATTGTGCCATTCCATGAGTTTTGACAAATGCACACAGCTGTGTGATGCAAACCCTTATCAAGATACAGAAAATCTCCATCACCCCAGACTTCCCACAAGCCCTTTCCTAATAAGTTCTCACCCCCATTGGCAAGCACTGTTCTGATTTTTTCCATCACAGATGACTATTGCTTTTCTGGAATTACCTATAAATGGGATCACATAGAAGGCCCTCTTGCATTAAGGGTTCTTCCATTCTGCATGAGGTACTTGAGATTCATTCATGTTGCTGCATGTATTTCTTTCTATTGGTGAGTGGCTTTCCAGTGTATGAAAATATTACTTTGTTTATCCATTCCCTTAGTACACAAGAGTGCTTTCGCATTTGGTGCTCTTATGAATAAATCTGCTATGAACATTCGTGTATGTCTTTTTTGTAGACCTAAGTCTCCCTTTTCTTGAGTAAACACCTAGGAACAAAATACCTGGGTCACAGGGTAGGTTTATTTAGTTTTGTAGGAACTTTTTAACAGTCTCATCAGGTAACATCTGATGAGAGTTTTGGCCACTGTTTCATGTTATCCGTCTTTAATTTTTTAACCCCTCAGGTGTGCAAGTTCAATGAATTTTGAAAAGGGAATACACCTGTATAATCATGATTGAATATGTCCATCATTCTAGAAATTCCGTCGTGCCCTTTGCCATGAACTCTCTACTTCCAGCCAGAAGCAGCCGCTATTCTGATTTCTGTCAGCATAGCTTGTCCCTGTTTGGAACTTCAAACTTCAAATAAATAGAATCTAAGATATGTAGTCTTTTATGCTGGGTTTATTTTGCTCAAAATCATTTTTGAGACATATTCATCTTGCTGACTACACCAATAGTTTGTTCCTTTTATTGCTGAGCAGTATTCCTTGGTATACATGTACATGATTTGGTTATCAGCTCACCTGTTGACAGATATACCTAAATCTTGGCTGTTATGAATAAAGCTATTGCAGATTTTCTCATACAGGCCTTTTTGTGGAGATAATGTTTTTATTGCTCTTGGGTAAAAATCTGGGAGTGGACTCACTGGTCACAGGTGGGCATATGTTTACCTTTTTAGGAAACTGCCAGTTTTCCAAGTGACAGACCATTTTACACTCACACCAGCAGCATTTGAGACTTCTGGTGTTCCAGATCCTTGTCAACACTTGAGCTTGTCTCATTTTTTAAATTTAAGCAATGGGACCTATGATTTTTAGTTTGTATTTCTTAGATGGTTAGTAATGCTGAGCATCTTATCATGTGTATTCCTGCCGTTCCTATATTTTCTTCTGTGAAGTGTCTGTCCGGGCCTTTTGCCTATTTTTAATATTGCATTAAAAAATTATTATTATTGTGTCAAAGGAAGTCATTTAGTCTGGATACCTGTCCTTTGTCACAAATAGGTGCTGCAATATTTCCTTCTAGCCATGGCTTTGCCTTTTAATTTTATCGACAGTGTCTTTTGAAAAGCAGATGCTGTCAGCTTTGATTAAGTTGTTTTTCCAGTTTCTTTTATGGCTAATGCTTTGTGTCCAGTGTACGGCATCTTGATATACAATCACGTTTGCTTATTTTCGGTTGCTTTCTGTTTTTCATTGTTGCTTTTTTCTTTTTATGAACTTCCTTTAAAATTAATAACCGTAATGATATGGCTCCAAAGTCAAGCCTGGAAAATGATCGAGAGGATTAAAATAAGCGGGTGATGTAGGGTTGGGTGGTCGCTAACTCAGCGTGACATCAGGATGACTTTCTAGCTGGCAGCCCCAGACTGGCACTTAATTTCCAACTTAATTCCGCTTTCACCTGGCTGCTGTGTATAGGCTTCTTGGTTTTGGGGTGAGTGCCAGTGGCTGGGCCTCTGTGGGGGAGGGGCCTGCTGGGTTTGGAGGTCTGGTCTGTGGTGTAGAGGGGCCAGGTTTCTGAGCACCGCTTCTGATGTTTCTTATCTGGGGAGACCCTGGACATCTCCTGAGTCACTCTTGGACCCTGTGGCTTCATCTGTTTAACTTTCTGAGTAATTTCTGGCTTTCTGGCTCTATTTGATCAACTCCTTAAGTCATCTTTGGGGGGCCCTTTCTCCTTTTCATCCTGCTCATTTCTGTCTTTCTGCCTAACAAAAAAGCAGGTACTGTTTTCATGTTTGAACAAAGGAAGGTCTTCAAGAGGACTAAAGAATAAAACAAGACACATTCAAAACTGCCTTGTGGGACTATATCAAGCTAAAAAGCTTCTGTACAGCAAAGGACACCATCAGTAGAACAAAAAGGTATCCTACAGTATGGGAGAACATATTCATAAATGACAGATCCGATAAAGGATTGACATCCAAAATATATGAAGAGCTCACAAGCCTCAACAAACAAAAAGCAAATAATCCAATTAAAAATGGGCAGAGGAGCTGAATAGACAGTTCTCTAAAGAAGAAATCCAGATGGCCAACAGACACATGAAAAGATGCTCCACATTGCTAATCATCAGAGAAATGCAAATTAAAACCACAATGAGATATCACCTCACACCAGTAATGATGGCTGCCATCCAAAAGACAAACAACAACAAATGTTGGCGAGGTTGTGGAGAAAGGGGAACCCTCCTACACTGCTGGTGGGAGTGTAAACTAGTTCAACCATTGTTGAAAGCAGTATGGAGGTTCCTAAGAATGCTCAAAATAGAAATACCATTTGACCCAGGAATTCCACTTCTAGGAATTTACCCTAAGAATGCAGCACTCCAGTTTGAAAAAGACAGATGCACCCCTATGTTTATCGCTGCACTGTTTACAATAGCCAAGATATGGAAGCAACCTAAATGTCCATCAGTAGATGAATGGATAAAGAACATGTGGTACATATACACAATGGAATATTATGCAGCCATAAGAAAAAAACAGACCCTACCATTCACAACAACAATATTTCACTGAGGGTATTATGCTCAGTGAAATAAGCCAAGTGGAGAAGGAGAAGTACCAAATGATTTCACTCATATGTGGAGTATAAGAACAAAGGAAAACTGAAGGAACAAAACAGCAGCAGAATCACAGAACCCAAGAATAGACTAACAGTTACCAAAGGGAAAGGGACTGGGGAGGATGGGAGGGAAGGGAGGGATAAGGGTGGGAAAAAAGAAAGAGGGCATTACGATTAGCATGTATAGGGCACGGGGCGCACGGGGAGGGCTGTGCAACACAGAGAAGACAAGTAGTGATTTTTACAGCATCTTACTACGCAGATGGACAGTGACTGTGAAGGGGTATGTGGGGGGTCTTGGTGGAGGGGGGAACATAGTAAACATAATGTTCTTTCTGTAATTGTAGATTAATGATACCAAAATAAAAAAAAATAGAGAACAATAAAATTACAAATGCCAAAAAAGAAAAAAAAACTGCCTTGAAGCATGTTCCTGGGTGCCTTCCCCTAGCTGACTCTTTTTCCATATCCTCCTCTACCCGGAACTCACATCTTTGGCAGGACTTGCCCCTGATTCCATTGGGAGGCCTGCTCAAATTCCATCTCACTCACCAGAGTTCCGTTTCTATGAACCACCCTTGCTAAAATAATATCTCCATCATTCTAAGTTTCTTCATGACACAGACATTGTGTTGTTCGTTTCTTGTTTATAATTCATCTCTCTCCATTGAAAGCAGGGGCATTGCTTTCTCCCTTCACCCTACAGTGCCCAGCACACAGCAGTTAGTTGCTCAATAAATACCTGTGTATAATTCATAAGACCAACTCCTAAAATGGCAGCTGAATGCAGTGCACAGGAGCCAATGGCTCAGATGCTCCAAATTCAGGTACACGTTTCTGCAGAAGGGAAAGATAGACCCTGCTGATGTAAGTCCCAGCCCTAGCTTAGAACCTGGAGACATCTGCCCCAATTCTGGGAAAGGCTGCCAGTTCCAAATTGGCCGCATTTTTTATGGATCATAAAAAAGAATTGTTTCTTGTTCTTGGAAGATGGCTCATCATTAGTATTTCTCATTTCGTACTAACCATATTCTTGCAGTGTTCTTTGTGGAGATGGGTTTCCTCCCTTTCACAGTACCTCCTCTCTCCCCCGACTGGTTGTCCTCCTTTTTTGTATTTAAACTATGAGCTATCGCAACAGCCTCAAATGATTCATTGGAAATGCCTTTCGTTTGGATCACTGAAAGCTTTCCAGATGTGTGGAGTTGCAGTATGCCAGGAAAAAGTAAGCAGAAAATCAAACATATTATTTTATTGCTGCAAAATGACTTTCAATTCTTCCTTTACCCAAATCAGTACCCAGAAATTCTGAAAGATCAAAAACTTCATTGTTTCTCACTGCTGCCACTGTCAGTTCTATTTCAGGAGGCAATTGTACCCACCCACTCTCAACTAAGGAGAATAATTGTATGCATTTGTAAGATTGAAACCGAGTTTCCAAAATATTCCTGACATTACTGAGGTTAGCTTTGTTTCTTTAGGGACAATCAATATTTTGCTGGAATAAATATAGCATCAAATTGCATTATTTCAGAGGCAGGGCTTCTAATTATGATTCAGTTGATAAATCTAGTGCTAAGCATGCAGTAACCTTGCCCCTTCATTTATGTTTGCCTCTGTGCAAATTTTCTTTTTAAATTAAACTCTTCAGAAAAGAGCTTAAGGTGTAGAATTTTTATTTCGGTTGAGTAGTCCTGGCTCATTCATGGTATATGCCCAGCTCTCCTGGGCCATTACTAGTCATACTTAAAGGGTAGATGAGATTATCAAGAAGGTTTTATAATGCCAGGCAATTGGTCTACTACCTGATCATCTCAATTTCAAAGAATTTTAGCAAGTGATGTCTTAGTGAATTGTGCTGGCTAGATGCGAGGATCTCTGTATGCCTACTGGGTCACTACATTGAGTACTAAGACTTGAAGTTGTTGAGATTTTGTCTGTTTGCTTGCCTTACTGGGGTCTTCCTAACTTTAAAGTAGGAAGGTACATTTGAGTCCTCACATAAGCGTGGTTCTGCCAACCTGCATGGCAGTCGGTCTACAGAGAAACAGAGTTTAGGGCTAGAAGGAACATCTTGATTCCCAATTGCTCCAAGCTTAACACCAATACGGAGTTATTGAGAATTGGAGAGCATCTCTCTGGCTTCCTGGAACAGTGGTTTCTAGACTATAGCCACTCCCAGGAAACTCTCTGTGGTAAGGGTGGTTTACTTAACTCATGAGAGAGACTGGCCTTCATTATAAATACAAAGAGGACATTTGGGGAAACATTTTCTGTTCCTACATGAAGAAATAATGTGTTCTTGCCAAACACAATTGGGTAGTATTTAGTATTTTGAGAAGATAAGTCCATGAAGGAAGCCTTTGGCTTTTCTAAAATGAATTCTTGTCTAATTACTTACCGGTTCCTGTGAGATTAGAAACTCTTTGAAGTTATAAACAATGACTATCTCTCCCACTGCTGTATCCCCAACCTAGGACAGGGTCTGATACATAGCAGAGTATCAATAAATATTTATAGACTGAATGATGAAGGGATGGATGATATCCTTGAAACTAATACAGTTTACTACCCAAGATCATTTCTGTTAATTTTTAAATCAAGGTAGAGGAACCTGTACCATATTATATGAATAAAACACAGGCAAGACAAATTAAATGCAATTGTTTTTTTTTTCTTGTGAATGTCAAAGGTCAAGTTCATTCATATATCCCAGTTTATCCATAGACTTATGCCTTTTGTGACACTGGATTTCTGGTAGTACAATGAACCTTAGGTGAATTTTTTACAGTACCTGTTGGGAGGTTTTAAGAGATGATTATTATGTGAAATGCCGTATGTTTACCTGTAGGCCACTGTGGTCTTTGCTCATAACGGCATTCTTCACTGCCCTAGCACGTAGTGAAATACAGAGGCATTCTGCCCTTCCTCCCCCAGTTAGCCATATCCTACTTCATATCTATAGGTAATTCTGACACATCACTCCTTCTTGGGAAGTAAAAACAGCTCCCATACCTGAAGGCTCTCTCCAAAATGAGAAGCATGTACAGTATTTAATTTGTTTAAGAGATACTTCAGCCTCAAGAATTTAAAAGCTTAAATAGAGCAGCCTCTTTGTTAGCCCAGTGTTCAAAGTTTGAAGAAATCCAGTTGGCTTCAAGCAAGCTTTCCTAGATTTATCCCCTAGTTTAAAAGATTTAGGCAAGGGAGATGAAGGCATAGAAGTTATTTTTAGCACTATTGAAATAGTGGAGGGACACCTTTATTGCTCTGCAAATTGAGAAGGCTTTTCTGCTATGCTGAAAACACTGGGTATTCCTCCTTCCTAAGGCAATGCTGGCTTCTAAGCCAGTATATGTGAGACTAAGAGGAGTCTTGTTAATAATCATCCATCTTCAATCATCAGTTGTGACTAGGGGCTTCTGGAAGGACATGTGCAGTGGAGAAGTGAAGAAAACACATTACCCAGATGCATAGGAATGCTAAAGCTTTAAAGATGAACAGAGGTGAAACAGGATTCCAGATTAGGTTCTGGTTCTGATGCATATAAAATAACAAGGTAAAGGCCTCTACCGATGCCTCCCAGTGTAAACCCATCTTTGAAGGAGTTGTACTTCATGAAAATTTATGCTAGATTTTGCAATTTAATAGTAACTTTGCTTCACACTCTTACCCTATGGAGTTGTCTGGGCAGATTATGCTGATTATTATTCTAATTGTAAGATGCATTTTAAAATTCACCATTACTTAAAAGTATTTAATTTAAAAAGTATTAAATAAAAATTAAGACACAGAGGAAGCACAGGTAGAATTCTGGCTATAGTAGAATTAAGGGAGAAGCAGTAACCTTTCAAGCTCATGAAATCACTGGAAATGAGAAAGTGGAAGTTTTCCCAACATAGTGGTATTTACTATCCATTTAGGACCAGATTTTGTGTCTGACAAAGGGGTATTAAGGATCAGGTTGTCTTCCATAATACTGGTCTGTTATTTTTAGAATAAGTAAAAAGAAAGCACATGGAATCAATTTGTTTTTAATTGGGGTAAAATACACATAAAATTCACCATCTGAACCATTTTAAATATACAATTTGGGGGCATTTAGTACCTTCACAATAATCTGCAACCATCAGAACTAGCTAGTTCCAGAACATTTTCATTACACCAAAGGAAATCCCATACCCATTAAATAATCATTTCCTATTCCCCTCCCCTCCCAGCCCCTACAACCAAGAACCAGACTTAGGCAACCAGTAAAATATGCTTCCTCTCTCTTTGGATTTCCCAATTCTGAATATTTCATATAAATGGGATCAATTTTTTAACAGGAAAATCCGAATCAGCAATGGCTATCATTTGATATGGAGGTAAAAAAAAGCAAATGGTTCGATTTTGCAATCTGGGACCCTTCATTCTGCCAGCTGGCTACATCAGAAGTGAAGGACAAGCTGGAGAATTGTGATAATTGGGGAGAAACCAATGCTAAAACATGAAGGTACTGTGGACAAAAAGTCTGGAATTTTGAGTGAATTCCTATGTCCCTCAAATCAGAAATGGTCAGAATTCCATAGTAGAATCTCAAATCATTACAGTGACCTACGTCTGGTACCTGGAATCACCCATAGTAAGCTGTGAGAATTCCACTTTTTCCAACTCTACCCTTCCTTCCTTCCTTTTCTTATTTCAAAAAGCTTTATTGAGCACATAGTATGGTCAATACTGTAGAAACAGTGGTGTGGAAAGCAGGCATTATCTCTGCCCTCAGAGTCTACAGTCATGTGGAAACAGGCAGTAAAATAAGTAGCTACACCGTGCTGTAAGTGGCGAAGAGAACACCATATTATGAGTGAGGATAATTGAAGTGGGAAGCGCCTTTAGGCTGGATGTTCAGGAGTGGCCTGTCCGAGGATGTCATGTGCAAGCTAGGAGCTGAAGGATGCAAAGGAGGCAGCTGTGACAAGAGTGGCCTATGAGATTTCCAGGTAGAAAAAACACCATATGCATGTCACTGTGGCAAGAAGGAGCCTAGTACATTCTACCAAGAAAAGACCAGAAACCTAGTGAGGGAGATGAGAGTGGAGAAGTAGCCAAGGACCCAATCATGCAACACTTGATAGTCTATAGTATGGAATTTATTGTGAAAGCAATAGCCAGTCAACGGGCAGTGCTAGATAGGAGACTGAGTTGATCCAAGTTTTTCTTTTTCTTTTTTACTTGCTGCTGTGAGGAGATAGGATTAAGGGGGCAGGAGTAGATTCAAGGAGGCCAGTTAGAGAAGTAAAGGTCCAGGTGCAAGAAAGTGGTGGTCTGGACAAGACGGAGATAACACTTATGCATACATTGCGTAATCTATGGAATCCTATGACTGTACTAGGCAAAATGGAGTGAGCCTGTGTGTTCATATGATTGGGATATATTTTTCTATGTAACATCCCTCTAGGGGACTTGGAAAGAGAATACAAAGTAGGAGTAGAGTTTATTCATCTGCTTCAGTAGCAGATGAATAAATGTTTATTGAATACGTCTCTGGGCCAAGTAGATAGCACCGTGTCCCTTCAGAGCTTTGAAGGCACTGCTCCCATGCATATCTGCTAGGTCCCAGTGCTGCTGTTGAGAAGACCAGAACTGTTCTGGTTCTTGATGCCTTGCTTTGACCTGTTTTTTTCTCTCCAGAAGCTGGAAGGATCTTCTCTGTTCTGTTCTTTCCGGATGATGGGCTTTAGTTACGGTCTCTGGTCATCCGTTTTGCTGGACACTCACTGGGCCACTTCAGTCTCAACATTCATGTTCTTTAGTACCTGAAATTTTTCACACAATTTTCACCACTGATTTCCTGTCTCCCATTTTCTTTTTACTTTCTGGATATCTTATTACATTCAGGTATTGCACTACCAGACTGGTCCTTTGCCTTCATCTTTTTTTCTTCTACTTTTGGAACATTCACTCAATTTTATCTTCCAACCACTTCAGTGAGCTTTTTATTTTTAATTTCTATGAACCCCCCTTTTAGAGTTAATCTCTGAGTGTTCCTTTTGTACAGGATCTAGAAAACTGGAAATTGAATTGCTTCTCAAACATGCTTTTAACCAACACCCCCTCCCCCCTTTCAATAACTTCACCTTCTCCCCAACTCCCTAAGGTACTCGATGCTGCCAGGGTCAGGATACTGAGCCTTTGGAGTCATCTATGGCAGGGATCAGCAAACTTACGCTCTCAACTGCCAGATAGTACTTTAGGCTTTGTGACTCATACAACTTCTTGACTATCAAATCTCAACTGCTAAACTCTGCTACCAAATCATAAAAGCAACCATTACAATACTTGAATGAATGGGCATGGCTGTGTTCCAGTCAAACTTCATTTTCTGACTCTTGGCTTATGATAGAAATTGGGCTGCATTGTGGCTTTCCCCACTGCTGGTTTTCGGATTCAGCTCCTTTTGGTCTGCTTAGCAACTTCTTATCCATCTGCTTTCCAGCTTCCAAAACTTGGTTGTTGTTGTTGTTTGTCCCCTCTCTAATTCTTGTTATTTTGAGATGATATGTTTTTAATGCTTTTACAGTCGTTTTATTGGTGTTTTGCAAGTGAAAGTAAATAAATATCTTGTTTCTGGACAGTGACTGTGAAGGGGTATGTGGGGGGGACTTGGTGAAGGGGGGAGCCTAGTAAACATAATGTTCTTCATGTAATCGTAGATTAATGATACCAAAAGAAAAATAAATAAATGAATAAATTAATTAATTAATATCTTGTTTCTTCCATCATCTTTACCTGGACCCCACAGTTAAGCATTAAGGGTAGAGTGATGGTTTTCCGCCCGCTCCCCGACCCCTGAGCGCCGCTCTGGCTGCACAGCACCCTCCAAGCTCCAAGATCCTAGTAAGCTAAGGCATATTCAGCCAGTGCTGGCTTCTCCTTGGGAGAGCCATTTTTCTGACCTACTGATTTGCAAGTTAGCCTCACACATTGACTGCATTGTCTAAAATCTATGTTCTATTAATTTTACATGGAATTACAAATGCTGAGATCCCAGCAACAGCTGGAAATAGATTTCTTGATAATGGCTGAAATGAGAGTAAAACTTGTGTCACAAGAAAGGAAAATGATTCACAGACCCTGCAAAAGGGTGAAACAAGTAAAATCATTTAAATGGCCTACAGTGTCTGGGTCAAATTACAGATATAAGTAATGGAAACACCTCACACTACACTTTTTTTTTTTTGCTGCCAACTGTGTTAGTCTCTTTTTATTCTTTTGACAATTTCTTCCAGAATTAACTACTTCCAATTGTAGGTGATGAAATGTACAAGAAATCCACGTCAAGTGCTGGCACTGCTATGAGCATGGTCTTTCCCTTTACTTCACTCAGAATTAAGACTTTTGATTCTTGGTTTTCATCTTCCAGTCCTAGAAGTAGTTTTCACTGTAGAAGTCATCTGAAGGCACTGTTACACTTTCTAGTAGTGGTCTACAGCCAGGCTCCCGCTTCTCCGGGAACACTACACAGGGTGGATTTAAATATGTGTTAAACTAAGACGCATTCTCTCAAATGAGTTTAAATGCATTTTATTTTTAGACAACCTACATGACATATTTTTTCTTTAAAACAATGCCTCTGCTCCAAATCAATCAACATCAAAATAAATGAAGAGCCCAACATGATATCAGTCCCAATTGTCTAAGTCCTGTGTTGTGTGGATGAAAAGCAGCAGCCAGTTACAACAACAGGAAACAGATCCAAATAGTTAAATTTGTAAACATTTTTCCATTTGTAAACCATCCTTAAAGAAAATCCTATATGGGGTCACACCATCCTCACGGTAGTTCAGCAGAGCACCCATGCCATCTGGATTCATGTTTTCTCCCATAAAGAACTGGTAGTTTTTTGAAATTAGCAAGGATGTGCTTGATTTGTTCTGCAGTCCCTGTCATAAAAGGTCCTACTCTTCCTGGTCTCTTCTTCAAGTTTGCCTTTGAGTTCCTATACTCTTTGATGTGCTTCTTGTACGCTTCTTTTGTGAACATGCTTTCCTGCACATGAGCACATGATTGTTCAAGACAGTATCAATTCCAGTGATTTCTGTGCTTTGGGTACCTTCATTCTGGGGGTCTTCAGTGGAGGCATTTCTACCAGTGAGCAAGTCATCGATGTTACCCTCTGCCCTACTGACCATCTTCTCCTACACCTCCAGGCGCAGCCCATCAGTGATATCCCGGATATCTGAATATGTTACTCAGTCCTGCAGGTGATGCAGATGCTCAAGTTTAGAACACTACACCCTATGTAAAAATGCAGGTGTCCCTGGGTGTGTGGGGGGGAGCATTGGATTTGCTTCTCAGCCCCCTTTCCTGAACAATAGTATATCGACACCAGGATGTGACACAGAGCAAAAAGACTCTTTTGACTCAGGAGAGGAAGAGAGGAAACTGTCAAGTATAATTTTGATTTTTAGAATATAAGATTTTTTAAATGTAAGAATATGAGAATTATGTCATATCTAGTTAATAACAGCTTACAGTTAAGGCACTGTTTTAAGCACTTTCCATATACTGTCTTGCTTTATCCTCATAGCAACCCTATGAAGGAAGTATTATCATTTTCATATTTTTACCAAAAAGGAAGGTGAGGCACAAGGCCGTTAAGTTACTTGTTCAATAAGGAAATAAGTAATGGAGCTGGGAGTCCATCTCCAGTGTCCAAGGTCATGGTTACAATGCTTCAGCATTTAATTTTGCAAATGGATGATGTCTTTATGAAAAGAATCAAATTATAATAAAGTAAATAAAATAGCAAAAATAAAAATCTCCAAGCACAACACAACTCTATAATCTTTTATCTTAATTTCAAAATGCCTAAAGCTTGAAAAACAGAGAGTTTGGGGAGTTTGGCCCCAAAACTCATTTGCCTGTAAGGTGTGAACTGAACAAATGTGAGGTCGTGCGTAATCTCTTTATCCTCCATAGTATAAATGTGCGCCTTTTTTGTGGCACAGTTACCGGTTGTTACGTACGACTCCTTGCCATGTCAGACTCTGCCGAGGCTCCTCCATAACATATAGCTGTGGAAATCCAAAGTACCATGTACCAAATATTTCCAGCTCTCTCCTCTCTGGGCACATTGTAGGATTGCAGGTCACTTTCTCTTTGAAGTTACATATGACCATGTGACTTGATTTGGTCAATGTAACGTGAGCGATGTGATATATGTCACTTCCGAGCAGAAGTTTCAGGAGGCAGTTTGCAGTTAGATTCAGCTCTCTTTCCCTTTGGAACTCTGACCAGCAATGCTTCTGACAGGGTTTGCTCTGACAGCCTGGGACCTGGAAGGGACGCAGAGCAGAGCTCTGCCAACTTGTATTTTGGAGATACGTGTTACTGGAGCATAATCTAGTCTACCTGAGAGATATAATGGAATAAGTCCACCTTACCTTTCTAAAATCTGAACGATTCTGAATTTTAAAACAGACCCAGCATCAAGGGTTTCAGGTAAGAGATGATTGTAGACCTTTATCTGAATATTTGAAATCAGGATTTTTCCCTAAGAAAATTTGAACTGTGTCATTGCTCTGAGTACAGCCATTTCCTGAAAAGAGTACTTTAGCACTGGGACGATGCCCTCTGGACTGAGCTCTTGGAAGGGAGGGAGTCTCATTTATCTGGTAGCCGCAATGCCTGATATGGAGTGAATGCCTGGCAAATAGGTACTGAAAAAATTGGTGGCAAAAAGAGTTAGTAACTGGAGCTTGAGGCCCCAGGAAAAAGAACAAAAAGGGAAGATATAAGAGCTGAAAGCAAAAACTCATCTATTCCATCTACTGCACAACTTTGCCTTGTTCAAATAATGCACTGGAGGCAGAGCAAATCCCTTTTGAAAGCACAATATAGTAACCGTAAGTAAATGTTCATGTGTGGATGTCAAGATTACCTGAGGTAGTTCCCAGAATAAGTAAGGCTCTTAGCACAGAACTGGTTTGTAGTTAACCTATAGTAATTTTAGCTGTTATTGTTATTAACTTAAAAAACAAGTAGCAGTCCTCATGAAACTCTGTATAAGAGAGGGGAAACTGGCTAACATGGTACTCACACTGTGCTGCAGTGTGTTCCATGGATTCTGAGGCACCTCTTAGAACCCCCACAGTGGGACATCTCAGAGCCCTGGGGAGGGCAAGGGGCAACTGCATGGATAGGGCCGGAGCCATCAGTGTCCACTCCAGCTCCAACAGTTCTGTTTCACAGCCACCATGAGTTAGCTTCCGCATGGATTTTGTTTGAAGAAAGGGTCCTGTGGAATAAAACAACCTTGAAAGCCATTAGAGTGATATATTTTAGAGAGACCTTTGGCAGCAAGTGTTGAAAGGCAAAACTTTCTGATAAAGTTCACTTTAAAATAAATGAATTAACAAGTTGTTTATAGTGTGCTGGTATCCTGGCTAATTAAGGTCTTAATGTGGCATCTTGACATAACATTTTTTTTTTTGAGAGGGCATCTCTCATATTTATTGATCAAATGGTTGTTAACAACAATAAAATTCTGTATAGGGAGGTCAATGCTCAATGCACAATCATTAATCCATCTCAAGCCTAATTCTCGTCAGTCTCCAATCTTCTGAAGCATAACGAACAAGTTCTTACACGGTGAACGAATTCTTACATAGTGAATAAATTCTTACATGGTGAACAGTGCAAGGGCAGTCATCACAGAAACTTTCGGTTTTGATCACGCATTATGAACTATAAACAATCAGGTCAAATATGAATATTCGTTTGATTTTTATACTTGATTTAGATGTGGATCCCACATTTCTCCCTTTATTATTATTATTATTTTTATTTTTAATAAAATGCTGAAGTGGTAGGTAGATGCAAGATAAAGGTAGAAAACATAGTTTAGTGCTGTAAGAGGGCAAATGTAGATGATCAGGTGTGTGCCTATGGACTAAGTATTAATCCAGGCTAGACAAGGGCAGCAAAACATCCACGGATGCAGAAGATTTCTCTCAAAGCAGGGGGGGTGAGGTTCTGAGCCTCACCTCTGTTGATCCCCAATTTCTCACCTGATGGCCCCCCTGCGACTGTGCCTGTCTTAGGTTGTTCCTCCCTTGAGGAATCTTACCCGTCTCTGGCTAACCAGCCATCTTCCGGGGCCATACAGGGACATGTAAAGTTGGTAAGTGAGAGAGAAGCCATATTGTTTGAAAAGGTTAGCTTTTTACTTCTTTGCAGATTTATGCCCTGTGGCTTCTATGCCCAGCACTTGTCCCGAGGTATCTTTACCACCTGGAGGAATTATGATACTCAGTAAATTTGATATGAGGCACGAATTCTATTTAAGGGTTGTAATTAGGAAGGAAGAAGAAAAGCTATAGATGTAGCATATGGAAGGAAACATGGGAGGATTGATTATTTCTTTGACATATCTTCTTGTAGAGTACCTGAAGCATGTATAGGTTTTAAACTACTAACTAATTTGCACACACATATTAACATAATAGGAATACGGTGACATAAACAAAGCAAATCTATAATTACCATCCATCTCCAGTGAAGCCAAGAAAACCATTTAGGCACCCTAGGCATTTGTGAAAATTTGTCTATGATATGATGGATGTTGTCCTACTGTACATGAACAGTCTGAGAAAAATCAGACAAATTAAAGCAGCCCATTTCTGGGATCTGTTCACATCCCATATGTTCTTTTAACCGTAGGTAGTCTATAGTCATGAGATTTTGGAGTGCTACACCTTGCACCCCTCCCAACTCCTGGTTGAGTTCCAACAGTACAGATACGGTCAAATTCGTTGTCTCACTGTATGCACATGCCAGCCTAGACATCTCGCTCCTCATTCCAGTGGCAAGTCCAGGAAACGGTGGGGTGGACGCAGCCACAACCGCAGCATCGCCCGGATCCCTGTGGAGACTTTTTGATGATCATCCCCCCGCACGAGTCCTCCAGAGAGTGCTGATGCCGGAAGCTCCTCCTCATATCGTATCTTAGTTCATTTTCTGGGTATCCAAGCTAGGCCTTGATCTTCTGCATAGAAACAAACAGACCCTTTGCCCACACTTTGACATGCCCTCTATACCACTGTGCAGAACTCATTGGAGGTCAGCACACAGGGACTGCCTTTTTTTTTTTTTTTTTATTAAGAGAAAGGAATATTATCAGAAAAGAGTACCTCCATAGCTGATCATCTGACACCCTTTAAGTGATCAAAATTAAGGATATTTAAAGCATGGGTTGATCTTTGATTTACCAATAGTTTTATCCTATCAAGGAATAATCCCTCTTTCTTTCTTTCTTTCTTTCTTTTCTTTCTTTCTTTCTTTCTTTCTTTCTTTCTTTCTTTCTTTCTTTCTTTCTTTCTTTCTTTCTTTCTTTCTTTCTTTCTTTCTTTCTCTTTCTTTCTTTCTTTCTTTCTTTCTTTCTTTCTTTCTCTTTCTTTCTTTCTTTCTTTCTCTTTCTTTCTTTCTTTCTTTCTCTTTCTTTCTTTCTTTCTTTCTTTCTTCTTTTTCTTCTTTCTTTCTTTCTTTCTTTCTTTCTTTCTTTCTTTCTTTCTTTCTTTTCTTTCTTTTCTTTCTTTCCTTTCTTTCTTTCCTTTCTTTCTTTCTTTCTTCTTTCTTCCTTTCTTCCTTTCTTTTTTCTTTCTTTCTTTTTTTCTTTCTTTCTTTCTTCGTTTCTTTCTTTCTTTCTTTCTTTCTTTTTTTCTTTCTTTCTTTCTTTCTTTCTTTCTTTCTTTCTTTCTTTCCTCTTTCTTTTCTTTCTTTTCTTTCTTTCTTTCTTTCCCAATAATCCCCCTTTTCTTTCTTTCTTTCTTTCTTTCTTTCTTTCTTTCTTTCTTTCTTTCTTTCTTTCTTTCTTTCTTTCTTTCTTTCTTTCTTTCTTTCTTTCTTTCTTTCTTTCTTTCCTTTCTTTCTTTCTTTCTTTCTTTCTTCTTTCTTTCTTTTTTTTTTTAATCTTTAATCTACACTTACATGAAGAATACTATGTTTACTATGCTCTCCCCTATATCAGGTCCCCCCTAACAACCACATTACGGTTACTGTCCATCAGCTTAGCAAAATGTTGTAGAATCCCTACTTGTCCGCTCTGTGTTGTGCAGCCCAGCCTCCCCTTTCTCCCTCCCCCCCATGCATGCTAATCTTAATACCCCTCTTCTTTTTCCCCCCCTTATCCCTCCCTGCCCACCCATCCTCCCCAGTTCCTTTCCCTTTGGTACCTGTTAGTCCGTTTTTGGGTTCTGTAATTCCGCTGCTGTTTTGTTCCTTCAGTTTTTCCTTTGTTCTTATACTCCCCAGATGAGTGAAATCATTTGGTATTTCTCTTTCTCCGCTTGGCTTATTTCACTGAGCATAATACTCTCCAGCTCCATCCATGTTGCTGCAAATGGTTGGATTTTTCCACTTCTTATGGCTGAGTAGTATTCCATTGTGTATATGTACCACATCTTCTTTATCCATTCATCTACCGATGGACATTTAGGTTGCTTCCAATTCTTGGCTATTGTAAATAGTGCTGTGATAAACATAGGGGTGCATCTGTCTTTCTCAAACTTGATTGCTGCGTTCTTAGGGTAAATTCCTAGGAGTGGAATTCCTGGGTCAAATGGTAGGTCTATTTTGAGCATTTTGATGAACCTCCAAACTGCTTTCCACAATGGTTGAACTAATTTACATTCCCACCAGCAGTGTAGGAGGGTTCCCCTTTCTCCACAGCCTCGCCAACATTTGTTGTTGTTTGTCTTTTGGATGGCAGCTATCCTTACTGGTGTGAGGTGATACCTCATTGTAGTTTTAATTTGCATTTCTCTGATAATTAGCGATGTGGAGCATCTTTTCATGTGTCTGTTGGCCCTCTGTATTTCTTTTTTAGAGAACTGTCTGTTCAGTTCCTCTGCCCATTTTTTAATTGGATTATTTGTTTTTTGTTTGTTGAGGCGTGTGAGCTCTTTATATATTCTGGACGTCAAGCCTTTATCGGATCTGTCATTTTCAAATATATTCTCCCATACTGTAGGGTTCCTTTTTGTTCTATTGATGGTGTCTTTCGCTGTACAGAAGCTTTTCAGCTTAATGTAGTCCCACTTGCTCATTTTTGCTGTTGTTTTCCTTGCCCGGGGAGATATGTTCAAGAAGAGGTCACTCATGTTTATGTCTAAGAGGTTTTTGCCAATGTTTTTTTCCAAGAGTTTAATGGTTTCATGACTTACATTCAGGTCTTTGATCCATTTTGAGTTTACCTTTGTATATGGGGTTAGACAATGGTCCAGTTTCATTCTCCTACACGTAGCTGTCCAGTTTTGCCAACACCATCTGTTGAAGAGACTGTCATTTCCCCATTGTATGTCCATAGCTCCTTTAGCAAATATTAATTGACCATATTTGTTTGAGTTAATTTCTGGAGTTTCTAATCTGTTCCACTGGTCTGTGGCTCTGTTCTTGTGCCAGTACCAAATTGTCTTGATTACTATGGCTTTGTAGTAGAGCTTGAAGTTGGGGAGTGAGATCTCCCCTACTTTATTCTTCTTTCTCAGGATTGCTTTGGCTATTTTGGGTCTTTGGTGTTTCCATATGAATTTTTGAATTATTTGTTCCAATTCATTGAAGAATGTTGCTGGTAATTTGATAGGCATTGCATCAAATCTATATATTGCTTTGGGCAGGATGGCCATTTTGACGATATTAATTCTTCCTAGCCATGAGCATGGGATGAGTTTCCATTTATTAGTGTCCCCTTTAATTTCTCTTAAGAGTGACTTATAGTTTTCAGAGTATAGTTTTCACTTCTTTGGTTAGGTTTATTCCTAGGTATTTTATTCTTTTTGATGCAATGGTGAATGGAATTGTTTTCCTGATTTCTCTTTCTATTGATTCGTTGTTAGTGTATAGGAAAGCTACAGATTTCTGTGTGTTAATTTTGTATCCTGCAACTTTGCTGTATTCCGATATCAGTTCTAGTAGTTTTGGAGTGGAGTCTTTAGGGTTTTTTATGTACAGTATCATATCATCTGCAAATAGTGACAGTTTAAGTTCTTCTTTACCAATCTGGATTCCTTGTATTTCTTTGTTTTGTCTGATTGCCGTGGCTAGGCCCTCCAGTACTATGTTAAATAACAGTTGGGAGAGTGGGCATCCCTGTCTTGTTCCCGATCTCAGAGGAAATGCTTTCAGCTTCTCGCTGTTCAGTATAATGCTGGCTGTGGGTTTATCATATATGGCCTTTATTATGTTGAGGTACTTGTCCTCTATTCCCATTTGCTGAGAGTTTTTATCATGAATGGATGTTGAATTTTGTCAAATGCTTTTTCAGCATCTATGGAGATGATCATGTGGTTTTTGTCTTTCTTTTTGTTGATGTGGTGGATGATGTTGATGGATTTTCGAATGTTGTACCATCCTTGCATCCCTGGGATGAACCCCACTTGGTCATGGTGTATGATCCTTTTGATATACTGTTGAATTCTGTTTGCTAATATTTTATTGAGTATTTTTGCATCTACATTCATCAGGGATATTGGTCTGTAATTTTCTTTTTTGGTGGGGTCTTTGCCTGGTTTTGGTATTAGGGTGATGTTGGCTTCATAGAATGAGTTTGGGAGTATTCCCTCTTCTTCTATTTTTTGGAACACTTTAAGGAGAATGGGTATTATGTCTTCTCTGTGTGTCTGATAAAATTCTGAGGTAAATCCGTCCGGCCCCGGGATTTTGTTCTTGGGTAGTTTTTTGATTACCGTTTCAATTTCTTTGCTCGTAATTGGTTTGTTTAACGTTTGTGTTTCTTCCTTGGTCAGTCTTGGGAGGTTGTATTTTTCTAGGAAGTTGTCCATTTCTTCTAGGTTTTCCAGCTTGTTGGCATATAGGATTTCATAGTAGTCTTTAATAATTCTTTGTATTTCTGTGGTGTCTGTCATGATTTTTCCATTCTCATTTCTGATTATGTTGATTTGTGTTGATTCTCTTTTTCTCTTAATAAATTTGGCTAGAGGCTTATCTATTTTGTTTATTTTCTCAAAGAACCAGCTCTTGGTTTCGTTGATTTTTGCTATTGTTTTATTCTTCTCAATTTTGTTTATTTCTTCTCTGATCTTTATTATGTCCCTCCTTCTGCTGACTTTAGGCCTCATTTGTTCTTCTTTTTCCAGTTTCAATAATTGTGATGTTAGACTATTCATTTGGGATTGTTCTTCCTTCTTCAAGTGTGCCTGGATTGCTATATACTTTCCTCTTAAGACTGCTTTTGCTGCGTCCCACAAAAGTTGGGGCTTAGTGTTGTTGTTGTCATTTGTTTCTATATATTCCTTGATCTCTATTTTGATTTGTTCATTGATCCATTGATTATTTAGTAGCATGTTGTTAAGCCTCCATGTGTTTGTGAGCCTTTTTGTTTTCTTTGTAGAATTTATTTCTACTTTTATACCTTTGTGGTCTGAAAAATTGGTTGGTAGAATTTCAATCTTTTGGAATTTACTGAGGCTCTTTTTGTGAGCTAGTATGTGGTCTATTCTGGAGAATGTTCCATGTGCACTTGAGAAGAATGTATATCCTGTTGCTTTTGGATGTAGAGTTCTATAGATGTCTATTAGGTCCATCTGTTCTAGTGTGTTGTTCAGTGCCTGTGTGTCCTTACTTATTTTCTGCCCGGTGGATCTATCCTTTGGGGTGAGTGGTGTGTTGAAGTCTCCTAGAATGAATGCATTGCAGTCTATTTCCCTCTTTAGTTCTGTTAGTATTTGCTTCACATATGCTGGTGCTCCTGTATTGGGTGCATATATATTTAGAATGGTTATATCCTCTTGTTGGACTGAGCCCTTTATCATTATGTAGTATCCTTCTTTATCTCTTGTTACTTTCTTTGTTTTGAAGTCTATTTTGTCTGATATAAGTACTGCAACCCCTTCTTTCTTCTCACTGTTGTTTGCCTGAAATATGTTTTTCCATCCCTTGACTTTTAGTCTATGCTTGTCTTTGGGTTTAAGGTGAGTTTCTTGTAAGCAGCATATAGATGGGTCTTGCTTTTTTATCCATTCTATTACTCTGTGTCTTTTGATTGGTGCATTCAGTCCATTTACATTTAGGGTGACTATTGAGAGATATGTACTTATTGCCATTGCAGGCTTTAGATTCGTGGTTACCAAAGGTTCAAGGTTAGCTTCTTTAGTATCTTACTGCCTAACTTAGCTCGCTTATTGAGCTGTTATATACACTGTCTGGAGATTCTTTTCTTCTCTCCCTTCTTATTCCTCCTCCTCCATTCTTCATATGTTGTGTGTTTTGTTCTGTGCTCTTTTTAGGAGTGCTCCCATCTAGAGCAGTCCCTGTAGGATGCCCTGTAGAGGTGGTTTGTGGGAAGCAAAATCCCTCAGCTTTTGCTTGTCTGGGAATTTTTTAATCCCGCCATCATATTTAAATGATAGTCGTGCTGGATACAGTATCCTTGGTTCAAGGCCCTTCTGTTTCATTGCATTAAGTATATCATGCCATTCTCTTCTGGCCTGTAGGGTTTCTGTCGAGAAGTCTGATGTTAGCCTGATGGGTTTTCCTTTATAGGTGACCTTTTTCTCTCTAGCTGCCTTTAAAACTCTTTCCTTGTCCTTAATCCTTGCCATTTCAATTATTATGTGTCTTGGTGTTGTCCTCCTTGGATCCTTTCTGTTGGGGGTTCTGTGTAATTCCATGGTCTGTTCAATTATTTCCTCCCCCAGTTTGGGGAAGTTTTCAGCAATTATTTCTTCAAAGAGACTTTCTATCCCTTTTCCTCTTTCTTCTTCTTCTGGTACCACTATAATACGAATATTATTCCTTTTGGATTGGTCACATAGTTCTCTTAGTGTTGTTTCATTCCTGGAGATCCTTTTATCTCTCTCTATGTCAGCTTCTATACGTTCCTGTTCTCTGGCTTCTATTCCTTCAATGGCCTCTTGCATCTTATCCATTCTGCTTATAAATCCTTCCAGGGATTGTTTCACTTCTGTGATCTCCTTCCTGACATCTGTGATCTCCCTCCGGACTTCATCCCATTGCTCTTGCATTTTTCTCTGCATCTCATCCCATTGCTCTTACATTTTTCTCTGCATCTCTGTCAGCATGTTCATGATTTTTATTTTGAATTCTTTTTCAGGAGGACTGGTTAGGTCTGTCTCCTTCTCAGGTATTGTCTCTGTGATCTTTGTCTGCCTGTAGTTTTGCCTTTTCATGGTGATAGAGATAGTTTGCAGAGCTGGTACGAGTGACCGCTGGAAGAGCTTCCCTTCTTGTTGGTTTGTGGCCTTCCTCTCCTGGGAGAATAGCGAGCTGTAGTGGCTTATGCTTGTCAGCTGTGCGCAGACAGGGCTTCTGCTTCCTGCCCGTTTGCTATGGAGTTTATCTCCGCTGTTGCTGTGGGCTTGGCCTGGCTGGGGCTGCTCCTCCAAAGTGGTGGAGCCCCGTTGGAGGGGGAGCGGCCCGGAGGCTATTTATCTCCGTAAGGGGCCTCTGTGCTCCCTGTTGCCCAGGGGGTTAGAGTGCCCAGAGATCCCCAGATTCCCTGCCTCTGGTCTAAGTGTCCTGTCCTGCCCCTTTAAGACTTCCAAAAAGCACTCTCCAAACCAAAACAACAACAGCAACAATGAGAGAGGGAACAGAAAAAAAAAAAAAAGGAAAAAACACGCGATTTTTTTTTTTCCTCAGGTGCCGGTCCCAGGCACCCACTCACTGGTCCTGCTGCTCTGCCTCCCTAGCACCGGGGTCCCTGTCCCTTCAAGGCTTCCAAAAAGCACCTGCCCACCGGTCCCGCAGGGAAAAACGCGCGATATTCTTTGTCTTCAGGCGCCGGTCCCAGGCACCCGCTCACCGGTCCTGCTGCTCTGCCTCCCTAGCACCGGGGTCCCTGTCCCTTTAAGGCTTCCAAAAAGCACTCGCCAAAAAGAGAAAAAAAAAGGGGAAGATCGCGCGATTTCCTCCATCCTCAGGCGCCGGTCTCAGTCACCCACCCACAGGTCACGTAGGGAAAAACGCGTGATAATCTTTGTCCTCAGGTGCTGGTCCCAGGCACCCGCTCACCGGTCCCACCGCCCTGTCTCCCTAGCAATGGGGTCCCTGTCCCTTTAAGGCTTCCAAAAAGCACTCGCCAAAAAAAAAAAAAACCGCTCCGGTTTCTTTCCACCTACCGGGAACCAGGGGGAGGGGCGCTCGGGTCCCGCCAGGCCGGGGCTTGAATCTTACCCCCTTTCGCGAGGCGCTGGGTTCTTGCAGGTGTGGATGTGGTCTGGATGTTGTCCTGTGTCCTCTGGTCTCTATTTTAGGAAGAGTTTTCTTAGTTATATTTTCATAGCTCTATGTGTTTTTGGGAGGAGATTTCCACTGCTCTACTCACGCTGCCATCCTGGCTCCGCCCCCTGTGCACTCAATGATTGCTTGACATAACATTTTAAAAAATATTTCATGCTCTAGTAATCAGGAGCATATGGACCCTTACAACATTTTCCCTGACTCCTCAAAAACCAAATACTAGATTTGGAAATTTGTAGGTTAATCACATGAGAGCTCTGCTAAGTTAGGATTTAATGAGATGTTACTTAAAGCTTCTAGAATCTCTTCCTTGGTTCATGAATTAGTGGCTCTGAAGGGCACATTATTAGTGTTCTGATTTAAGGTAAAATTAGAGACGTCAAGAAAAGGCCTTTGTGTAGATTCCATTTTTGAGGTCTCATTAATGTGATGAATGTGATGTCACTGAATAATATTAGCACAATCTGGCTTTTGAATTGTGTGGAGTGGTGTGTGGGGGGTGGTGTACAAGATGGCGGTCACCTCATGACCTGACTGACCTATGAGGCCTCACAAAATGCTTTTCCTACTTGCCCTTCCTCACCATTGGTGTCTCTAGGATTCCTGTTCTGGGAGCCCTTGTGGGGAAAACAAAAGAGACTTGGAACTTTCAGAGCATTTGTCTATTCACAAGTGGAAGATGAAGGGTATCTGCTTAGAACACCTAATCCAAGTAAGAGATTTTCAGGAGGTGGCAAGTTTCTTTCCAAAGACAAATCTGATTTTTTAAAAATTTTGTTTAGTACAAACCCTGCAAAAATGTATATGTATGTGTTGGTGAGTGGTTGCTGGAAGAGAATGGAATTTTCCTCTTTTCCTCTCTTCTCCCATCCAAAATTTCTCTGGTTGCCAAGATTCCCACGTGAGGCCAATATTATTAGAAGTCTGCTTGAGGTCAAGTACAGGCTCAGTGAGGGATGCGGTTGGCCTAGGACCATGATCACCCTCAACAACATTATCACAGGATGGGGAAAAGTGCAACCTGGGCCCGAACTGGCTTAGAATGGACTTGTGGAACTAACACTTAGTTCTATGCAGGAGGAAATCACTGGCAGGAATGTTTATATCTCCCCTATCTCATCTAGGTCTCTTTGGTGATAATTATTAACATTGCCATTTAATAGTTGAAGAAACAGACTTTCAGAGCCTAAATGACAAAGCTTGAATTTAAACTCAAAATGTCTGATGCCAAGTTGTGTTGTTTTCTTTCTCTAACCCATGGAAAGACCGTTCCTATGTCTAGAACACAACTGAGAAGTTTCCCTGGGCAGTTGTATTAGTTCTGTTGGTGATGTGTGCAGTCCCTGATAACACTGAAATCATTAATCCTCAGAGAGAAGATCTAATAAAATCAAGCAGAGTTTTCCTAGGCTCAGCTGGTTTGGGCCCATCATTTTTGGCTCCTGTTTCTGGTGTGAGTTTTATTCACTATCCCACTCCAGGATTGACTGTTAACAGAAGAGGGTTTTTAAGAGCCTTCCATCTGGTGCTCCCTGGAGAAGGGATATGCAGTAACCTTTAAGACATAGGTATAGCTGCCAGTTAGTCTCTTCCTAAATGTCTGGAGGTCTGTAGCTTAAAGAGATAGTCACATTCACACTAATGCAGAGGTCCGAGTGGGGCAGGTGGGCTGTGGCTGGGCAGAATCTGGGGATTCTCCACTTGCCTATGAGTGACCTGATGGCTGAGACTATGTCAGATTCAACTTCTGACTTCCAGAAGGTGCTTAGTTGTTTCAGGTGTGTAACTATTAAAAGCAATTTTGTTTCTTTTTAACATTGAGATATCATTCACATACCATAAAATTCACCACTTTAACACATACAGTTCTGTGGTGCTTAGTATGTTTCATAAGATTGGGCCCTAGGCACTGCACCCATGTGTCTAGAGGGTAAGTCAGCCCTGCTTCATGAATACTCTAGCCATTGGTCAGTGATATGCATGGACCCAGGGCCCATGGGAACCTTTTACCCAAGGGGAGCTTTAAGGGAATAACAGATGCAGGTACCTTCCAGTCAGACTAAGCTTGGTGCTTTTATTTCTTGAAGCTGCAAAATTGACACTTCTTGGGACATCAGGATAGGGGCATTAAATCACAGCTTGGAGCTATAGAAGGGAAGTCGTGCTTATCAGGGTAACCTCCTTAAGTTTATCTCAGATGCTGCAGTTTGCATCCCAGGGGAGCAAAACCTAATCTGCCTTCTCCAGAGCCCAACTGTAATCTTTGAAAGGCATGGGAACTGGCAGCTGTCCAGCCAAAGCCTCTCTTCTCCTCCCATCACAGGAGGTGGATTCTTGAGATTGAAGCAGTTACTCAAAGCTCAAAAGAGTGTATTTGAAAGGCCCTGGTATTTTTCATTTCCTCCTGTCCTAGAGACTCCAGGTGAGGAAAAGCTAGCCCTCCAGACATACTTGCAGCCGTCACCCTGCCCACGTCCTATAGCATCCTTCCTGGAGACCAGTTCCTCCCTTGGGGATGGCTGCCCTAGCGAGGGGGCTTGGGCCTCCGTGGCTGGAGATGGCAGAATAATGAGTAGACTAGTGCCACTGAAGGTGGGTCCACCGGCAGCAGCAGCATTGCCCTGAAGCTTGTTAGAAATGCCAAGTTTCAGGCTCCATCAGACTCAGAAACTGAAGATGATGTCCATAAAGCTGTTTTTTAACAATACTCTAGGATATTCCTTTGTACCTTAAAATTTGAAGCACACAGAGAAGATCCCTAATCAAGCAGGGGCTCAGAGTGCTGGGCATAGGAGATGGCTCTTAAAGCTCGTGCAAGCCCAACAGAAAAAGATCAGGTGGCCAGCTCCAAACCTTGGACGCTTCTCTGTGCATGGCCACAAATACCCACACATTGTACCATTTTCATATAGGCTAAAAATGAATGAGACTTCCCCTCCCCTACCTGCCTCTGTCGTTTTATCATTTGGTAATACCCTTCCTCTTTCAAGAAGCTCTGTGTTGTTAACTTCCTTGCAAATTGATTAAAGAAAGAAAGAAAATAATAATGGGGAAGGAGTGAAAAGAAAGGAGTTTCTTTTTTTGATCATGGGATTTAGGAGTCTAAGATTCCTAACCATGGCACTATTGAAAACTTTCACCAGGTTTCCATAGTCAGATAAAACCCAAATCTGGATTTAGGTAAGAAGAGACCTTACTGAATAGGCTTCTTGCAATGAGGGGATGGGACTATTACAATAGGGAGAGAACTTTGTAACAGGAATAACAGCCCAACTGGAAGATTTGCAAGCATCTCTCTCAAAGGCCAGACAGAAAATAATTTTTTTTATAAGGAGGGGTAATCAAGGCTAGAGAAAACCAGATACAAGGTAGAGGGCTGAGCAGGGGGTATGAAAAAACAGCTGAGCCCGGAATGGCTTTCCTCGTGGTCAGCTGATGCTCATGAATGGTCAGTAAAGAGGGTTTGGCTGTTGGGCATTCTGGTGCTGTGAGCAGGTAGTCTCCCTTTATCCAAGGGTTTGCTTTCCAAGGTTCCAGTTACCTGCTGCCAACTGCCCTGGAAGCAGATAATTCTCCTTCTGATGTATCACATTGTCAGAAGGTCATAGACGCCTACTGCTGCATCTCAATGCCTCCATCACTCAGCCCACCTCATTTCATCAGAGAAGCATTTTATCCTCTCGCATCAGCACAAGAAGGGTAAGTGCAGTGCGATAAGACATTTTGAGAGAGACCACATTCCACACGCCTTTTATTACAGTGTATTGTTATAATTGTTCTATTTTATTAGATATTGTTGTTAATCTCTTCCAGTGCCTAATTTAGAAATTAAGCCTTATCACAGGTGTGTACAAATAAGAAAAAACAAGAGTATATATATATATATATATATATACAGGGCTCAGTGCTATCTGGGGTTTCAGGCATCCACTGGGGATCTTAGAATGTGCCCTGCATTTGTAAGGGGGAACTGCTGTATTTTGTCCAGACTGGTCCGTGGGTATAACCAGTCCAGCTAATCATTTATGGCAATGAATGGGAATGTGGAGGGTCCATGTCTGGAGTTGTCCTAGGTAAATTCACAAGTCCTATCAAAGTCCTATGGGGAAGGCCCTTTCCCCAGAACACAAAAGGATGGAGGAATTTCTTAACCTTTGCTGTTTTCCAGGCCCCCAGAGATCAGGTAAAGTTTTTGTCACTGTATATCACTGAAACATTGTTAAAAACCTCTGAGACCTCTTAGGATTTATCTAACAAAGCAATTCTCTTTAATACAAAGCACATTTGTTGACTTCTGTTTGGTTAACCTATGCGTTTTGTAAATAAAGAGAATTTGCTTTAGGGTGAACACTAACCTTGTCTTTTAGAAGAGGAACCAGTAGCCAAACTTCGCATTAAATGCATGCAAGTACAAAGCATAGATGTTTAAAAACTACTTGAGGGCAGAATGGAGTGAACTATTTAAAGCTGGATGCAAGAGTCGCAACTGAAAAAGATACTACACATTTCTTTCCCATGTCAGTAAATCTGGCTGGTATACACAACATGTGACTTTGGTGAACAGAGAAATGCTGGGAAGTCAATTATAGTAATGAGTGAACAATGTGGCCAAGAAGGTGTTCACAGGTTGTCCCATTAGCATCCCCTAAAAATAACCGTCAGGGCTGAAGTGTTTTCATATGGTAAGCTTAATAATTAAAACCAAAAGCAGGAGAATCTTTAAGTAGAGGTGAGGAAGGAAAAAAGTTAATTTTCTTCACACCACATTTTTCTGTGCTGTGGTTCACTATGACCATCAGCTGACTATAACTTCTATAAAATAATGCAAATCCTTTCTAATATCATCCTTGCCATGGTATTTTACAGTTTGCATTATTGTTCTCTATCATTCTATCTTTCATTAATAAGACCATAAATTGATTGTGGGAACTGCTAATTTCTCACTGAGGATTTGTTCTTGACCTCGTTTTGGTGTCCTTGGGGCTTTTTTAGCAGAGTAGGAAAGTCTTATTACCAGGCACAAGTCTAAACCTCCTCCAGACCAATCACAGTGACAGCACTAACAAGAATGCTATTTATTGAGTCTGCCTGACACTGTCTCAGGCAGTGATAAAGTTAATTCTCATATTGGGACCCACAAAATGGAGGCCACCTTAGTGGCCTGGTTGGTGTCACAAATCTAAACCTCAGTCACCCTGCCCTTACAGGAGGCACATCATTGCCAAGGAAACCTAATGCTAGCACAGTCTGCCAGCTCAGGTTTAGCTAGCTCACCTTACCTTAGAAAAGAACAGTTGATAAATTTTGTCTCTTTTAAACCTCACAACCTATTAAGCGGGTATTATTTCACTCTACAGGTGGCAACACTGAATTTCCAAAATGTTAGTTGCAGTATTTTCACTCACTACAGGAAACTTCTAAGCTGGGTGGCTTTCTTGCCAATGGGTTTCAGCCCCAGACAAGTTCACTATGGATTCAATGTGACCAAATAAATGATAGTAGAACATTGTTGGGGTGAAAGGGTTGTACCCAACTTTATTTCCACGGCGGCAGGTCAGTCACTAAAATCCCATTCACTCAGAGCGAGTCTGCCTGCAGGCAGCAAGCCGGTCTCTGCCTCTGGGCCTCTCTGCCCCTGCAGCCGTCTCAGTCTCTGTCCTCAGCGCTGCCACCACTCCAGCCTCTGCTCTGCTCTCCTGCAGCCTTGCAGCCATGCCACCGTGTCGCCCCAGAGCCCTGGGCGGAGCTCTTTATATAGAGTCAACAGCCATGCATTGCCCACAGGTGTGCAGTGAGCTAGTCAACCAGGGCCAGGGAGAATCCTGAAACCTTCACTTTAGCCACAGTGGCAAAGAAGGGTGTCCACTCTTGAGTCCAGAGTTCTGAATGATGTGTAAGAGCCCATGAAGGGGGTGGACGTAGGGCTGGTCTTTCCAGCTTCTCTCAGCTGTGGGCCCAGTGACTTCACATTTTAGGCTCATTTTGTCAAGTTGCAAAATCAGTTCTGATACATGTAGGCAGTGTGTTCACCATTATGGGGTTCAGGATATGCTACCCCTAAATCTGGTACCTTGGATCATTGCTTATTTTAAGCTGAAGGAATTTGAGAACTGGAAGGTGCAGGAAGGACTGTCTGACTTCCTTGACAGCAGGTCAGAAAACCCACATGTGAGAGGTGCCCTCCCTGTACCCGGAGGAAAGGCGCATCCTGACCTCTGAAGGTGGAGGGACACCCACCAGAATGTGACCTCACAGGCCTTGCTAGGCTTCCCTCAGTTTCCTACACTCACCTCAGATCCTCTTGTCCCATCACGTTTTATATGACTTTCCATTCTTAAAGCTAGTATAAAAACACCCCAGTGTAGCTGTTTCTTCTTGCCTTCATTTCCTTGTGAAGGCTTCTGTGTCCCATGAAACCAAATAAAGGTGGATGCTTTCCTCTGGCTCATCTGTCTTTTGTTCTAGGGGCCCCAGCTGAGGAAAGGGCACTTTTCCTCCCCTACAAAGGGTCACGCCCTCTGGAAGGCGAGCTCTGTAGCTCTCACTGCCTGCCACATGCTGGATCACTGGTGGGTCCACCAAGCCAGGGCCTTCCCCAACCCCACCCAGCTCTCCGCAGACCTGGAACCCCATGTCCAGTTCTCCTCAGTCTCTGTATTAGCATGCCATTTTCCCTGCTGGGCCTGGAGGCTGCCCTGATTCTCTACTCGATTTCTTGCTTTCCAAAAGGTAGTGTTATGATAAATTCAATTAAAGATGTATGTGCGGTTTGGAGAAAGGAGAACTGCTTTAGAGAACATTAGCTACTCAAATCATTAGAAGACGGTGAACACAGTAACGAAAGTAGCTCACGTCACTGTTAGTACCGAGATTAACTCTTAGTGGGATGATACATGTATGTGCTTTGTAGACTGCCGTCTAGTGTGTAACCGTGCTCTTCCTTGCTTGTGGACGATTCCTCTCATATCAGTATGCTTTCTTTAGCAGAGACAACTTTTTGAAACATTCTTCTATACAAGTTTTAAGTAGCATCTTTGTTCTTTCTCTTTTTCATCCTTGGCCTTTCAGAAAATAAACTTAGAATGTTTCAAGAGCATTAGAATATTTTTTTTCCATGTTAAAGTTAGAGAACTGAGACAGAATTGTCACTGAAGGAGGCAAGCTGGCTACTAACATATGTTCCAGGATCTGGCATTGAGGTTTGGAGTTTCAGAAATGGGAACTGTGTGGCACTCAGTCAGCTAGCCTTAAACGCAGCCTAACTATACTCATAAGAGGCTGGGTTATATTAGAGTCATAATTTATTTGCTTACACTGAGAAGCCAGTTTGCAAGAAGACTAAAATATCTGTTGTACCTGGTATTGTGTTTTCTCCCTTATAGAAAAACTGTGGTTTTTGGTAAGCCAGAAAATAGAACAAGAAAAAGCTAGATGAATTCACTGGCTGGACTCATTTCAGTCCAGATCCCTCAAATATTAACAACTTCGTGGATAGGACAATTTTTTTTTTGAGAAAAAGCAGATTTAAATAAACTAGGATCTTTATTTCACTGTCAGGTTGTCAAAATGTCAGAAGTATTAAAGAAATTATTATCTGTTATTACATTATCCATTGCTGGAGAAGATGTAGGAAATAGGGAATTGTTATACACTGTAGGTGGCAATGCAAATTTGTCTGCATTTTCTTGGTTCGTTTAGCAAAGTGTGCCAAAATTTGAAGTCACATATCCTTCAAGCAAGCAAGTCCCCTTCTTGCAAACTACAGTGGACATCTCTCATGTGAGCCTAACCACATCTTTGATCCAACTTCCCAACATTTTGATACATTTCCACACTGTCCAGCCTGCTGGATAGGACGATTTTTTTTTTTTGAGAGGGCATCTCTCATATTTATTGATCAAATGGTTGTTAACAACAATAAAATTCTGTATAGGGGGGTCAATGCTCAATGCACAATAATTAATCCATCTCAAGCCTAATTCTTGTCAGTCTCCAATCTTCTGAAGCATAACGAACAAGTTCTTACATGGTGAACGAATTCTTACATAGTGAATAAATTCTTACATGGTGAACAGTACAAGGGCATTCATCACAGAAACTTTCGGTTTTGATCACGCATTATGAACTATAAACAATCAGGTCAAATATGAATATTCGTTTGATTTTTATACTTGATTTATATGTGGATCCCACATTTCTCCCTTTATTATTATTATTTTTTTTATTTTTAATAAAGTGCTGAAGTGGTAGGTAGATGCAAGATAAAGGTAGAAAACATAGTTTAGTGTTGTAAGAGAGCAACTGTAGATGATCAGGTGTGTGCCTGTAGACTATGTGTTAATCCAAGCTAGACAAGGGCATTAAAACATCCACGGATGCAGAAGATTTCTCTCAAAGCAGGGGGGGTGAGGTTCTAAGCCTCACCACTGTTGATCCCCAATTTCTCACCTGATGGCCCCCCTGCGACTGTGCCTGTCTTAGGTTGTTCCTCCCTTGAGGAATCTTACCCGTCTCTGGCTAACCAGTCATCTTCTGGGGCCATACAGGGAGATGTAAAGTTGGTGAGAGAGAAGCCATATTGTTTGAAAAAGTTAGCTTTTTACTTCTTTGCAGATTTATGCCCTGTGGCTTCTATGCCCAGCACTTGTCTCGAGGTATCTTTACCACCTGGAGGAATTATGATGCTCGGTAAATTCGATATGAGGCACGAATTCTATTTAAGGGTTGTAATTAGGAAGGAAGAAGAAAAGCTATAGAGGTAGCATATGAAGGAAACATGGGAGGATTGATTATTTCTTTGACATATCTTCTTGTAGAGTACCTTAAGCATGTATAGGTTTTAAACTACTAATGGATAGGACGATTTTTAACAAAAGGTAAAATCATGTGTCTCATACAAATATAAAATGAACACATAAAATATATTTCATGTAACTCATTAAGTAAATGAGGGCCCCAGGAAGGTCTTACAACCAGCTCAAAGTAGAATTAATGAACCAGTAATTTGTATGGAGTAAAAAAATGTTGAAATGAATTTACAAATGGACACAAAACTGGCTTTTTCCCAAGGGATGTAGTTGAGGGAGCCTATTGAACTGCCACCAGACAATTTATTTGCCTGTCTATAGACAAGAATTATTTTACATTGCCATTATCTACAATTTATAGAGTTGTAAAATATCTCGAAGGAAATGAAAGGCTAGAATCAGACAACACAGGAGATTGTGCTCTGCACAATACATAGTTTTCCCATTGGAGAGACCGAGTCATCTTTGATGCTTATTCCAGATTTTCTCATAAAACTTCTCTGACCTCTTCTGACTTACAGTCCTTATCTTGAAGGTCAAGTGTAGAATTGATCTCCTCTGGCTCTGGGAAGCAGGCAACTTCTTCCCTTCCTCCTCCTTCACTAGCTGTCTAATATACCTTAGGAAGTAGCTTTTCCTGATCCAGTTTCTTGAGGACTAGAGCCTTGGGACATACATGTCTTTACAAAAATTCACGTTAGGAGTCTGTGGATATACTGCTGTTAGAGAGAAAAGGGCTTGATGGGAGGAAATGTCCCCCATGACGAAGAGGAGGGTTGGGTTAGGGGAATATTTGAGGTGAAAGTGGGGGTACCTGGTGACAAATTGAATATTGTAGTGGATGGTGGGTGAGGGAGGAGGAATGCTCTCAAGTTGAAGATGACTTCCAGTCAGTGCAACCTGTTGGATGTTGGAGGTAAGACCCGTCATCACGTTTACAATATTTAAGTCAAGACAGTCACATTGGTATAGCTTTCTCCTCCACCACCAATCTGGAATTAATTCCAATATTTGTCATCACTTCAGAAGGATGGTATTTTGTGATAGAATGCAATTCTTTATATTGCCCATATACTATTTTATACCAAAAAGCAATATGCAAATATACGATATGTTTGGTAGTTTTAGACTCAAGTTTAATTAAATGGGCATCAGAAAATCGGAATGTAGTTTGTGTCCTGCAAAGAAACCTTAAATGAAAAGCCCAAACTAGTTGTTCTTGCAGGTTGTATTTGTGCATATTGTGATGTTGGGGAGTAAAAAGTTTTCCTCAGCCCTCTTAAGGGTCCCTGGCTGGGTTTGAGAAGTAAACTGACAAAGGGATTAACAGGAGAAAGGCATAACCAAATTTATTTATAAGGTTTACCTGATTAGGGGGTCCACATAAGGAAACGAAGAACCAAAGAGGCTGTTAGACCTGAGTATTAAACAGGGGAGCTGTTAGTTCATGTTCCTCTCCCTTGTCACTGAGGTAAGGATACTCATTTCCCCAGGTACAGGGAAGGACCCCTCCATGGAGGGGTTTTAGGGCCTGTTTCAGGGAGAACGGTAGGGGGTGTGGGGTCAGAGTGACCTTCCTGCTCCGATGTTTTCTCAAACTCCTTCAGCTTCAGTATGCCAAGATGCCACATCTTGGGGTAGTGTATCCTGATCCCTATCAATGATTTATAATAAATACTGGACATATTTGGGCTTCATCACTGTTTCTGGCAGAGCTACTAAAATGCTAGTGATTTCCTGAGTGATGAGAGTGAGAAAGGTGTCTTTGCTTATTTATAACAAGCCCCTTTCAAGCACCCCCAAGTTTATGTTAATAAGGTGACTTTTGGAAAGACCCCTCCCTACTAAAATTGGGGGCTGGTTGCCCAGGGGACCTGTTAGATTAGAGGGTTGGACTTTCAGCCCCACCCCCTGACCTCCGGGAGGGGAAGAGGGGCTACAGATTGAGGCCAGTCATCAACAGCCCGTGATTTAATCAGACACACCTGTGTGACAAAGCCTTCATAACAACCCGCAAGGATGGGGTTCAGAGTGCTTCTGGGGTGGTGAGCAGGAAGCATCCATGCGCCAGAAGGGTGCCACGCCTGCAACTCCACGAGGACTGAAGCTCCTGTGCTTGGGACCCTTCAGGACCTCACCTTAAGTATCTCTTCATCTGGCTGGCTGTTATTCATGTCCTTGAATATCCTTGGTAATAAGCCAGTCATCTGGTAAAACTGGTTTCCTGTTCTAGCAGCCACTCTAGCAAATCAGTCCCACCCCAGATGGGAGTTGTGGCAGCCCTGAACTGTGAGAGCTGATGCTACCTCCAGGTCCGTAGGGGCAGAACTGAGTTAAACTGTAGGATGCCTGCTGGTGTTCAGAATTGCTTGGTGTGTGGAAACACACACATCTGGTGTCAGAAGTGAAGCAGTGTTGCACGATAGTGAGAGTAAAGGAGACACAGGAGACTGTTTTGGGTTTTTTTTCCCCAGTATTTCTTTAAGCAGTCTCCATCAGGGTAGCAGACATGCCTTGTTCCCAACACAAGTACTTTCTATAAAAGATATAAAAGACTTCAATTGACATATGCTCTATCTCATAGGGGAAAAATTGCTTTAGTAAACAGTAATCAATGAAGCCAAAGACAGCTTGGAGGTTCAAGTGTCTCAGTGATGGGGCATCACTAAGCACTTTCCAGAAGCCTTACGCCATCAGTGTGGAAAAGGAACAGCATGTGCAGAAATCAGCAGGTGTGTTGGTGTGTTTGCCTTTCTGGCAGGTGGGGTGCGCGTCCCAGAACCCACCCAGCATATCACAGAGCTCATTATTGCGGCTCTGGGGAATAACATGTCAATGCTGAGCCGCTTCCTTGTGGAGCGTGTAGGATTCCCTGTGCTTCCCCACCCCTCTCCTCCCTCCACTTTTCTTTCCAGCTCATGTGTGAGTTGCCAGGGACTGTCTGGATTTTAAAGGCCAAAAATGAGTCCAGTTCTTTATCACCTGGGGTGGACCAATTATCAACTGCTTCCTTCTGGCTGTCATTGCATTCAGTCTGTCATTGGTAAGGCCACATATTGCCACCAAAGAGGACCTGAGAAGCAGTCTGACACTCAGATGCACTGAACCATACCAAGGAATTTTTAAAACAGTTGCCAGTTACCTGTTTTCTGGCACAATATTCTAAGGATTCTTTTTGTTTTGAACGTGGTTAAGAATTTTGATGTTCACCTAGGTATTTGAAGATTTAGCTCTCCCATAATATACTGATGGATGTACCATATCACCTTTCAGATTTACTTTGCCTTTATTCTCTAGTCCAGTCCTGCAATTTACTTTTCATAAAACTCTGCCTTGTGTGAGTCATCTGCTCGGTGCTGGGTGCACACCCTGATCACAGCATTCATCACAGAGGATTGAAGCACACCGCATTCCTCTACAGATGTGTCTGGGACCTCTGTGGAAGACACCTGATTCTGTTCATTTTTGTTCTCACTATCTAGCACAATGCTCAATACTTATTTGAGTTTAATTATTCCCTGTTGCCTTAAGGGATGAAGTCTAAACTCCTTAACCTGGTAGTCAAAACCTTATTTAACTGCTTGCCTTATTGTCCTTTCATTACCTACTTATAACCAGTATATGTAACAAGAAGGGTTCAGGGTATGATTGCTAACTGTGCTTTCTGATTTCTCCAGAGTGGAAAGGGAGAGAGAAGAGGTATAGGCAAGAAAATATTTTTCTGTGTGGAAGTATAATGCTATCTACTCATGTAAAACTTAAAAGATCAAAATGGGATTAATGTACAGTTAATACTGAAGATGATTTAAATACTTAGGCAGAATTTCCCTCTTAACCCTTTCACAAGTATAAAAAATAGTCAAAATTGGTGAGTCGAATAAATTCAGAAGAAAGATTTTTTTTTTTTGGCTGAAAGGAGGGCATCCACTTTGCACAAATAATGGTTTGACCTACAACAAGGTGTTTCTGGTCTTATTCTAGACCCAGGACTGATATATCATTAATTTCCCCAAGTGACAATCAAGTTGCCCTTTCTAGGCTTTTTAACACATCTTTGTTTCCCCAGTAAATCCTATAATTGTTCGATGTTTCAACTAACACTAATCTCTGGGTAGGATTGGGAACCTGTTCTCATCATTTAGGGTGACCAAATATGCAGGCCTATGTATCTTATTAATTTGATTTTCTGTCTGATTTTTGGTCTTTATCTGATATTCTAAACACCAAGAAACATCAGTTACACGTGGGGGAGATAATGCTGTATCTTTTTCTGCCTATGCTGAAAGATACAACAGTGTTGTACATAAGACCTACAGAAAAACTTTGTGAGTGTTTCAAGAAAATTCTTACTTGACTGGTACTGGCAGAGAGGTCTAGCCTTGGTGTTCTCCCTTGGGATATAAAGTGGATTTTTTAATATCTTGGGCATTTTCATCTATTCTTGTTTTTTATTCATTTCTCAGGCCTGACAAGCCTTGAAATAGCTCCAGCTTCTCGGCTAAGTCCATTTGCCTCTCCCAAGTGGCCCTGTTAAAGAATTAAAACAATGCTGTGCCAGCTCGTCCTCATACAATAGTTGACATCTGGTCCCTGGGAAGCCCTTGGGCATTGTCCTTCCTGACAGACCCTAAGAGGTCGGGTCCGCCCCAGTGATCCCCTCCACCATGCAGCGCCTTCAGAGAAGTTAGCCGGCTCCCCTTTCACCCTTCCATTTTTCAAGTGGGAGTCAGACACTGACACTCTGGGCACCCCTGTTCATCCCCGAGGGCTCCTTTTGCTGATCTTGCCAAGGCATCCCTCCACATTCCCCAGGTGATTAGCCTGGTCCAGTCGGGAGAAAAAAAACACACAAGCAACTTGAACTGTGTATCAGTTGAAGCATGTACATTGTTAGCTAGATGAAAAGTTGTTAACTAACAAAGAGATAAAAGAAGGACTGTAGGAGGTAGCTACCACCATCTCTATGGCTGAGGGGTCAGAGGGAAGAGGTGGTAAGGATCAGAACTTAGAAACCAAGCAAAAGAGCCTCATAAAGCTAGTGTCTCTGGGAGCCATTCTTCTGGGGAGGGGCACTGTTCAGCCTTAGGGACAGACTCCTGCCACTGCAGTGGCAGAGCCTTACTGAGGTACCCCGGGGAACTGCACGCCCTGGCCTGTCTTCAGGAGGGCAAACCGGTCTTCCTCCCCCCTGCTTCCAGTCTCCCGCTAGTGTCCCCTACTGAAAGAGCCCACCAGGGAAAGGCCGGCAAAGCAGAAGTGTACGCTGAGATCCAGCACCACAGAGCCAAGTGGGGAAGGCTGAGTTTTCAGATAAATGACAATAACTTCTGTGGCACGGCAACTCTTGCAGTGGGGCTGGACTCACAGCAGGTCAACAGCACTGTCTCTTCAACAGTCACTGAAGCCCCTCTCATGAGGCCTGTGGTGCCCCCACCGTTCCCCCCATGAGGGGCTGGCACGCTCAGAGTCATTGCCACCCTCCACTCCCTCAAATAGTCGTTGTGGGTGGGGGGTTTAAGAGTCAGGTAACTGGTTTTTGGACACCAAAATTTCTCTTATGGTCAAACACTCCCTTTTTAAACAAGACCTTTGCTGTTCCTTGTTGCCCTGTTACATACCTTAACTACCTCCAGCTGCCTCAGTTTCTTCAGTCTCTCCTTCCTACTAGCCCTTCCTGCCACCAACACTATTAAGTAACGTTTGTGCCATTGCTCTTGCAGTATCTTCCTTATTTTTCATTTATCTAATTTAATTGATAACACAAAGGATAGAATTATCAAATCAGACATAAAATCAGAGATCTTAATTTCCAAGATACAATCGCGCTGAGACACAAGTGACACATGGAGAGGGTGGAGCCACTCACTCAGTTAAGGGTGCTTTCTGTTAGAGACTTGTGGGGCCCCAAATCGTATATGCTGCTACAGTGATTACACAGCACAGAGTTGTTTTGGGCACAAAACATTTCCATTTTATGCTTAGTTACATGGCTTAGATGACATTTCCATGCCCTATAAATCAGTAGATTCTATGGCTATTTACCCTAAGCATCCCTAAACAGATCAGGTATAACCTGCTATAAGAATTTTATAGGTAAGGAATCTCTCACCAGCCACTAATTTGTCAGGTCTGTCGTTAGCATGTTTTCAAAGGGATTTATACAAGTAACCTTTCTTTTAAGAAAGACAATGGATTACAGACCTGTAGGCTAACCATTTTCTTTCCAAAAAGTGAGATAGAACTGACAAGAATTAGTGCCAAATATGTTGATTAAAGACAGGTGGAGCAGAGAGCAGAAATGCATGGCCAAGCTAATTTGTGCTGAATCTGACAGGTGGTTTTGTTAAGGTATGAAAAGTCTAGGCCAAAATTGGTAAACCTCAGACAAGGAGCTGTCGCAAGTCTAGTGGCTCTTAACAGGAGTAAACAGATAGATTGTGAGGGAGATTTGGAGGTGGGAGATGATAGAAGGCAGACTGAAGAGATGGAAAAAATCGCAAGGGACCATGTAGTCCCACCATTTTTTAAGGAGGAATAAACTACATTGATTTGCCCCCAGGTTGCTCCAACTTGGTTAGATGTACCAGAAAAGGTCTCCTAGACGTTTCTTAAACTCAGCTGGTCAAAAGACTCACCTAGGAGATGGGGGAGCTTTTATAAATGCAAAATACTGGCTCCCACCTCAGCCCTACTTGGATAAGAATCTGGGGATGGGGCTGGAATCAGTATTTCTAAGATGCTCCCAGAGAATGGTCTAATACTTTTGTGGCTTTGGCACCATTTCCCTGAACTACAGATCAAATGCAGTAGGACTTCTCTCTTCCTGTCTGGGAACTGCAGTACCCTGCCTTTAAGGTTCCATGCCATTTGGGAGAGTGATGCTTCCCCCAGAGTGCTAACACCCTGTGAAATGTGTGCTCCTACCATTTGGCACTAGTCAGTCACTACTGAAAATAGTTATTTTTCTGTGTATGATTCTATCTGTGTGTGTTTTTCCATAGTTGCTGTGAGAAATTACCACAAACTTAGTGGTACAAACAGTACAAATTTATCACCTTACAGCTCTGGAGGTCAGAGGTCTAAAATGGTTCGCACTAGACTAAAGTCAAGGTGTTGGCAGGGCTTCAGTTTGGGAGGTTCTAGGAGGGAATCCATTTCCTTGTCCTTTCCAGCTTCTAATGGGCACCCCATATTCCTCAGCTTGGGGCTGCGTTCCTTCATCTTCACAGCCAGTGACAGCAGGCTGAGTCCTCACATGACCATTTCTTTGGTTCTTCTCTGCCTCCCTTTTCCATTTTTAAGGACTACCTATCTCCATGGTTTCAGTAACCTGCCACCAGCCGCAGCCTGGAAGCACATGATACTCCCCGTGACCCCCCATCAGAAGGTCAATAGCAGCCAAAGGGTTTATCACAACACCTATGTCATTCATGTCACTTCATCTCATCATGTTGGCATTATCATCTCACATCATCACAAGAAAGGTGATTACAGTACAATAAGACATTTTGAGAAAGACCACATTCACATAACTTTTATTACAGTATATTGTTATAATTCTGTTTTATTGTTATTGTTAATCTCTTACTGTGCCTAATTTATAAAGTATACTCTATCATTACATATGTTTAGGAAAAAACAGCATATACAGATCTTCCTCAGCTTACAGTGGGGTTACATCCTGATAAACCCACTGTACGTTGGAAATATCCTAAGTTGAATATGCGCTTAATACACCTAACCTACTGAACACCACAGCTCAGCCTAGCCCACCTTAAACGTGCTCAGAACAGATGTTTGCCTATAGTTGGGCAAAATCACCTAACACAGAGCCTATTTTATAATAAAATGTTGAATAGCTCATGTAATGTACTGAATACTGTACTGAGAGTGGAAGACAGACTGATTGGGGACAGAAAGGTTGTCAGTGTATCAGCTGCTGACCCTCGTGACCACGTGGCTGACTGGGGGCTGCGGCTCACTGCCCTGCCCTGCATCGGGAGAGGATGGGACCTCACAGCGCTAGCCTGGGGAAGGAGCCACATGCAAAATTCAAGTGTGGTTTCTACTGAATGCTTATCAGTAGCCTTTGCACCACTGTAAAGCTGTTTAAGTTGAACCAGGGTTCGGTACTATCTGAGGTTTGAGGCATCCACTGGGGGTTTTGGAACATATCCCCCATGGATAAGAGGTGGACTACTGTAGTGTGATCATATTGGGCCCACCTGGACAACGCAGGCACTCTCCTTATTGTAAGGTAAACTGATAAGCAAATTTAATCCACCTGCAATCTTAATCACTTTTGTCATGTTATGTTAACATAATTCACAGGTTCTGAGGATTAGGGCGTGGACGTCTGTGGGGGCATTATCCTGCCTACCACATGTCCTATTTTCCAAATTAAATTCCCAAGAGGAAAGGACCACATGTTGTTCTTTTAACTCGAGGGTGTTTTGTCAAAGTACTCACTCAAAAATTGTTGAATGGTGCTGTGAGTTTGAGCTAAATGCTGAATTAAAGTGCCTTCATTTCCAAGTTTCATTCCTCTGAAGTGGATGCCTTTATATTACTTAGTACATACTCAGAAAAATTTTATTAAGTGCATTTTAATCAGGAATAAGACTCATCGATTCACTGTAACTCATCCCAGTGTTCAAAAAGATAATATTTATGAGTTTTAGATCGATACACATGCTACAAAGCTGTTGTCATTTCTCGAGGACCACACACTCTTCTCATTGTTTAATAAATGTTTCACTCCTTCAAGAGCCCCTGGAATATGTGGCAGGATAAGAGTCCAGCAAAATTATCTTCCTGTGTGGTCATTGTTGTTGGGAATAGAAATCAGCATTCTTTTGCCAGTAGTAATTATTTCGTCTGTTGCTTTCTACTCTCTGAGCATCTTAAATTAAAACAAAATTTATATAATACATGAATGCAAAAGAAAATGGTGTTAGCTGTTTTCACCCCAGTGTGGAACTTAAATAGTGTCTCGATTTGACTGTTACTTGGAAGCAACCTCCTTATGTTCTATAGTCTTTCAAGGCAAGAAGTTCTTTCCTCTCTCATAAGGGGGAAATGGCAGCTTGCTTACATTTCTCACTATATTGTCACACTTCCTGAACTCCGTATTTGAATATTTAGTGAATCAATCAGGGAGTACTTTTTAAGCACTGTGCTTGTTAAAAAGTCTAAGACACAAACCCCTCCTAAGAGAGGCTTAAAATCTAGTGCCTTATATTACAAAGCCTGTATATACAGAGCTGGAGGGAAGGAAGCTTCTATATAAAGAGTAGAACTAATTGAACTTTTTCTATGACATGGAAACCTATTTGCATCTAATAATCATAATAATGTTATTTTAGCCTTAATTTGCCATGGCAATGTGTTGAAAAGATAGCATGGATATGTAGAAATCATCTATGATTTCAAAATCTTTTACCCCACACGTTTTTTTTCCCACCAATCTAGTATTTCTTAAAGGAAATTCAGTAAGTAAAACCAACTGAGTTGAATTTTACTTGCTTTGTTCCATTTAACCTTTCCAGTAATGCCAAGTGGAAATTCCTTCCATTCACACAGACTCTGCAACCCCAAAAGCTCCTGAATGCTTCATCCCTTAAATCTTGAGTTCTATTTATTTTTAGGATTGTCTTGCTAATGGTTTCAGCCCCTAGCAAGTTCACTGTGGATTCAATGAGAACAAGGAATGACAATGAAATGTTCTTGGGGTGAAAGGGTTTATACCCAGCTGTATTCTCACGGTGGCAGGTCAGTCAGTCACTAGAATCCCGTCCACTCAGAGCAAGTCTGCAGGCAGCAAGCCGCTCTCTGCCTCTGGGCCTCTCTGCCCCTGCAGCCGTCTCAGTCTCTGTCCTCGGTGCTGCCACCACTCCAGCCTCTGCTCTCCTGCAGCTGTGCGGCAGTGCCACGTGTCGCCCAGGGCACTGGGCGGAGCTCTTATAGAGTCAATAGCAACGTATTGCCCACACGTGTGTAATGAGCTAGCTGACCAGGGCCAGTTGAGAATCCTGGCCATAGGAATCTTCACTTTATCCACAAGGATAGTCACTTTTATGAATGCAGCTGATTTTTTTTTTAAGTAGAATAGATTAAACATTCTGGGTGGCCACATTTATTTGGATTATACTGAAGGGTTCTTTTCTAATTGTGCTCATTTCAGCCCCTGCTTCCCCAGCCATCAGTAAGTAAATGGTTGGAGTGTGAGTTTTAATTGCTTCTCTCATTTTCTTTTATGCTTTTCGTTGCAAGAGGTAACAGCAATTAAAAAATAATAATAATGAAATAAAAAATTATATTGCCGTCCTGGAATTTGAACTGTGCAAAGACTTCAGATGTAGATATTCCCTGTGTTAGGGCTTTCCCCATTTTGTTGTCTTCAGAAACTAGAGACACTGCCTCTCCCACCCATTATTACTATCAACTGAAATCAACACAACTGTTATATTTTAAGAAAGATGGAGTTAATTCATAGTCTTATTGAGGACCATGGCCCTCAAGCAGCCTAGCAGTGTGCTCTGATAAATTGCTATAAAGCCTCTATATCTTAAATAGTTTCTCTACAGACGGAGATAACTTGCAGGAAAGTGGTTACATTTATCGATACGTCAAGCAGCACGGTGTGGACGCATCTAGTCTGTGTCCTAAAATCCTCAAGGATCATGCTGTAGACATGCCGACACTACCCATGTGTGTGGGATGAGGCAAGGGTAAGTGTCTTATTAGGTGGATGACCTCCTCTTCCTTTGGGGGAGAGGGCACATGTGACACTATCTTATGGATGATGGCCAAAAAATTCCCCACTGACTACATTTCTGGGAGAGGTTGAAACTACAGTTAGGCATTAAGCCCCGATTTGGTGACTTGGCCCAGCAGAAGTGACACCATGTTGGGCCTGTGTCTTTCTTTTTAACACCACTGAAAATGTACAAAGTAATGAACTGTTTTTGCACAGACAGTGCTGTTGGTATATGTTGGTGTGTTGTGAGACCCTGACTGATGCATTTTTAAGCTTAGCTTTGGAATCACAATTTACTGACACAAGTAGAACTGTGCCTTTTGGGGTGATATCCATTTACTGAGACCAGCCAAGTTGCTGAACTTCCTCATCAGTATTGATGAATTGAGCGGTGGCAGCTTGCACCCCCAGAACATTACTGATGGGGCGGTGCCACTCCAGGGGTGACACCACCAGTGGGTTTCCATGGGGTTCGGCTGTACATTTAAAAATAGGGAGCCTTTCCTCAATGACTTGAATAATGGAATAAAAGAGTCATGAGTATTAAGATTCCAAATGGCCTGAAAGCTATTATAGAGGGTTATCCTGCAGCTTGAAAATTGGGTGCAAGTTTAAAGTTGCCTTGATAAATGGCAGTGATCGTCAGGATCAAATAGTTAGGAGCCCAAGGCCATCTTGATATAAACCCACTGATGAATTTAAGTGTGAATGCTGTGGTCTGTGAAAGGTTGGCTAAATTTGGGATTAGGGTGATGAAGAAAGCCTGGATCTGTATGATTTAATAAAACATCATTGTCTTTGTTATTTAAAATATGTAACAAACATGCCAGTTCATTCTTATGTCTCTCAAGGTAATTAGCTTAATAAACTGAAAGGATTGCTTTAACCACTTCCCACCCCCATTCCTGCCTCTCTTCATTCCCAGCAACCCTCACTGGAATATCCAAAGTACAGGTAGTCTCATTGAGTTACAGTGAGAAACTGTTACAAGTACATTCCTCCTCTACCTTCAGATCCAGTAGCTGTGGTGTTTGGGGCTGTTTCTAGGATACTGTAGCAAAACCAGAGACAGGTATAATTTGCTATATTTTGGGAATCTGTACTAATTTGGTGATGTCTGTTGGCACCAAAAGAGTGGCAATCTGGTGCCCAAGTCAAAGACAGATACTTTTCCAAAGGTGTATATTATCAATGCTTTTCTACTTTTTCCTTTCAACTCAGTAATCATCACCCCTCCTGTCACATAACAGCCTTCATCCCATATTAAGCAGTGATTATCGAAAGTGGCTAAGGAGGAAAGCTTTTTGCGGTGTCTTCTGCTTCTCCCTGGGGCCCACCTGGTGATCTGATCTTGTAGGCCCGTTGCACCTTTTAACAGATGATCGTGGCCATTAGCCATGTGTTTTCAGATGGAGTCTGATGCTGCCACATTGTGTGCAAGGTTCTTGATTGCTCTTTTGTCTTTCCATTGCCTAGTGTCCACACACCATGGTCAGGGTAAGTGCCTAACCACACTGAGTACCTAGAAAACAGGAGAGAATGGCTTGGTCCCAGCATGAACTGCGTCCTAATTACAGAAGTTAACCGCTGATGCTCCAAGCAAATGAGCTGGAGCATGTAACCACTCTTCATAGGTATGAGCTAGACAGGAACCAGCAGGAGAACAGAAAGAGTAGATGTTTAAGTCAACTCAGGAGTAGAATTTCTGCCGACTGCAAATGTCTGCCACTTTGGCTGGTGGAATGATTTTCCCAGGAAGGTGTTGGTGATTGCCTAAAGCACTTGCTACTTTTGCTAATGTGGTTTGACCTCACTGGAGCTCTCATCACAAACGCTTGTCGCTTATCTCATACTACACACAGCTGAGGCAGAGAATTTATACCCGGCATCAAGAATCTAGAAATTGGATAATCACCTTTGGTTCAATCCAATTCCATTTGATTCTCCCCTGTTTTAAGCCTCCCCTACAAATAAATATAGTATTGATCTGGTGGTCAGTACGTGTAATTGGCAATTGTTCTTCCCCTCTTCTAGGTAATTTGTATGTCTCACATGGTTTACGATGGCCAAATTTGTCAGAGGTTTTTCTGCTAGGCTTCCTAGATTTCTGCAGGTTGTGATCTGATCCCCAGTGTTTATTTCTTGCCTTCTGGAATCTGTGAGTCTCTGAATGTGTCTTAGCCATGGGCTAGCCTACCATGCTTATTCCAAAGTCATAATCTGAGTTGATGCCAGACGTGCACCAGATTTTGTTATGGCCAGGGAAACATGTTTCTTTTCACTTGCAGCAAAGGTTTTTGAGTATAACATTCCACATAACCCATTATCTATGGCTTGGCCATTTCCTGTATTTGATTATTACTTGGTTATTTGTAGAGTATGACTCAGGAATTGCTGTAATATCACAATTTTATTACTTACGTAGACATATATGTGTATATAGATATGTAATTTAACAAGGTACATATCAGTATAGAGTGTGAGCTGTCCAATGGCAGGGTCTGTGTCTCATTCATCATTTATATCCTAGCATCCTGAAGAATACAAGCTCAAAGTTGAAATTCAGTACATACATTCATTTTAATGAATAAATAAGTAAAAGAATAAAAGAATGAATGACTTTGCACTATTAGATTTTTACCTACTATTATGTGCCTAGTAACTTAACATTCCAATCACTTTCCCAATATTTGTTCCACGTTCCCCCATGAGAAATAGCAATACTGCATTTGGTCCAGGGATTAGTATCGCCCTAGCTCTAAGGATAATTCCTGACTGGTCTAGGCCTATTGTCCCAGTGTTAAATACCAAAAAGGGCACACTGTTTTAAACACTATTAAGAAAAATGAGGAAAGAACCTGACATAACTGTATACCAATGGTAAGATGTATTTTACTTCAGAGATGTTACAATATGAAAAATATTCATCTTACAATGGATGCAGTATGGTGAGTTGGCTCAGAGTGAAGCTCAAGACTTCTATTTGCTGGTTTGGGGATGAGATGCTCCTCTTCACAAGTGCAGATTGAGGAAGCAAGTAGCCCTGAGAGTCCCTGGCCATCAGCACCCTAGGACTCTGCGGAGGGCTAGCCCCAGATATCGCCAACCATGTCAATGGCAAGGTGGAATGCTGAAAAGAAACTGGGCTCCCTCTTGACACAGTCCAGTCTCAGGAGTTCTTCAGTTATGTGGATTAATCATTTCCTTTATCATTTAAGACAGATCCAGTTTTATTTTTTAAATTTGAAACCTAAAGCATCCTCCTGAGTCAAGTGCGACTTTTAACAAAGGATACGGGGCCAAGAGAGGACAGATCATACAGTGAGGGGCAAAAATGACTGTAGGGAAAGAAATCCCAGCTGAAACATAGTACAGAATGTAGAGGAAAGAATGATATGGAGGTGGAGTAAAGTGTCCCTTCTGTGTTCTCACTTCAGCTAGATTCTCAGACCATGACTAGTTCTTGCTTTCTCCTCTTGGAGGACTTTTCCAGAGGAATCTTCCAGGGAAAGTTTAGAAGAAAATAAACTAGAACTGTCCAGCTTGAGGGGAAAAAAAGAAGAAAGAGAGAGTCAGGATAGTGTAGTGTTTGAAAGCTTAGGGCTGGAGTCAGATGCCTGAGTTCAAATCCTGGCTCTGTTGCTCCCTCGTAAGACCTCAGTCACATCACTTACTTCTCCATCTCTGCTTTTCTCATCTGCCAGATGGGTCTAACCCTTTGCATCGTTAGGAGAATCAAATGAGATTGATGCATCTAAAGCACATAATGCCTTACAAATGCTAGTCAGTAATACTGGAAAGATTTTGAAATAATTTGCAATTATATGTTGTCTCCAGAAGAGATAGTAATCAGGTGGCCTTAGCCTCACAAGTATGTAAGAATAATTTAAGTTATATTAAAGTTCAAAGATTTAGGTTGATAATAAAAGGAAAACTTCTCAGTTCGTAAAAGCTGCTAGACCTCAAGATAGGCAGTAGACAAGATTCTTACTTGTCTAGATTCAGTAAAGGCTTCTCTGGAGTTGTCCCAGTTCAGCTTTCTGAAATAGAACTCTTGACCTTGCCTCCCTCTCCCACGGGTACATGTGTTTGGGCGTCTTCTATTCTTTTGAAAGCAGAATTCAGCAACTTTATTTTTGTCTGGTTGACCAGTACCCTCCACTTCAGTGCCTCTTTCTAATTCATACTTCCCCTGTCCTTTCTCCCTGCTTTGTTGAAAGAAACAAATTCTGTTGTCTATTTAGACTTCTACCCATAATATGAATAAAGAAATAATTGTTATGTTTGAAGATCTTTGGTTTTGCTTAAATGTGTTGCAGAATGTGTTGTTATAAAAGAAAAGGTCTGTAGTCTGAATTGGAAACCAGGGCTAATCTTGTGTGGATTGTTTAATAAGGAGGCAGGTATAAACCATCTCAAGGTATCAGTAGATCTAGGGCTGAGATATCACCTCATACCAGTTAGGATGGCCAACATCCAACAGACAAGAAACAACAAATGCTGGCAAGGGTGTGGAGAAAGGGGAGCCCTCCTACACTGCTGGTGGGAATGTAAACTAGTTCAACCATTGTGGAAAGCAGTATGAAGGTTCCTCAAAAAACTAAACATAGAAATACCATTTGACCCAGGAATTCCACTCCTAGGAATTTACCTGAAGAAAACAAGACCCGTGATTCAAAAAGAGATATGCACCCCTATGTTTATCGCAGCACTATTTACAATAGCCAAGATATGGAAGCAACCTAAGTGTCCATCAACAGATGAATGGATAAAGAATATGTGGGACATATACACAATGGAATATTATTCAGCCATAAAAAGAAAACAAATCCTACCATTTGCAACAACATGGATGGACCTACAGGGTATTATGCTCAGGGAAATAAGCCAGACAGAGAAAGACAATTGCCAAATGATTTCACTCATATGTGGAGTATAAGAACAAAGAAAAAACTGAAGGAACAAAACAGCAGCAGAATCAAAGAATCCAAGAATGGACTAACATGGTTGGAGCCAGAGGGTATTATGCTCAGTGAAATAAGCCAGGTGGAGAAAGACAAGTACCCAATGATTTCACTCATTTGTGGAGTATAACAACAAAGCAATACTGAAGGAGCAAAACAGCAGCAGATTCACAGCCTCCAAGAGGGGACTAGGAGTTAGTTACCAAAGGGAAGGAGTTGGGGAGGGTGGATGTGGAAGGAGGGAGAAGGGGATTAAGAGGCACTATAATTAGCAATCACAATAAAGGTAGCTCACGGGGAAGGCAGTATAGCACAGAGAAGACAAGTAGTGACTCTATAGCATCTTACTACACTGATGGACAGTGACTGTAATGGGGGGTGGTGAGGACTTGATAATATAGGTGAATGTTGAAACCACAATGTTGTTCATAAAATTGTATGTCAATGATATTTTATATATATATATATATATAATCGATAGAGGGAAAGTTGAACTCAACCTAGAAGCAGCACACAGTACAGCGCTAGGAACAATTCCTGTTTACTACCTGCTTCTGGGCTGGTGGGCAGACAGCCTCCAGGAAAATAGTGGTCTATACAGTCAGTGCTAGCCCTGAAAATCGACATCTATACAGAGATGGCAACATCTTAGCTTAACTCACCCAATGAGCTGCTATTTATTTGGTGAATTATATGTAGGGTGAACTGCTACTGAAGTTAGTGGGTGGCTATAGCTTAGGACCCTACCCTTTCCAGACAAGAGTTTTGCATTTTAACAGGGGTGTCCAGAGAAAAATGCCTCCATTCAAAGCAGTGACTCTTATACTGGGAATTTTTGATGCTGTAGCAGATCCATGGAAGAGAGGTTTGGGGATGGAGGGATTTTATGACATTCCTGTTTTTGTCACTCCTGAACATTCCCTCTCTGGGTGAGCCTGTCTTTTGCCAACTTAATCCTAAACTTCCCTGGAGTTAAGGTGGGGAGTGGATTGTTCTCAAGTTGGGTTCTGGCTTGAGAGATTAGGTTCTGCAACAGAGGTAACTGAATAAAGTGTAATTTATCATACACAAAAAAATTTGAAGACAAGTTCTCTATGAAAAAGTCAGGAACAGAAAAAGAAGGGCCTACTGGCCTTTTCATAGTGAATACTATAGGAGATAAAAAGTATTTTCTCTAAAAGCTATTGTTTCTTTAAAGAAAAATCATGCAGCTTTGATGTTCTGGTGGTGTCTTCTCTCTCCAAAAAAGCCTTTCAAACACAACACTCTTGACTGCACATCCATTATCAGGTAAGCTGCAGCCTTGATCAATAAATTGATTTTTATTTAAATGGGAAGGAAAATTTTTTCTGGCAAGGGCATCAATCTGGTTGACCCTTTGAATGGGTTCATTACAACTGTCAAAGGAATTGAAGGCATAACTTTAAATATTAGATCAGTTGATCAATCATGTGATTCCTGGGCTTACACATTTTCGTTTTATATCAAGCCCGTTGCTATTCAAGTTGCTGTATGAGAGTTCATGCCAAACAAATTACCAGTCACTAGCCAATTTAAGAGATTAACCTTGCTCAAAAAGAGCCCCCAAATGGCTGTGATTCAGCAGTCTTCATTAGATCCAGTTCTTTCTTCCTTATTTGCCATGACTCACCACATTGATGGGACCAATTCTATGATCATTTTCACTTTATTTTGTCCTTTCTTTTAAATTGCATCAGGTTTTCATTTTAACTTTCCATCACACAGGATTGCATTTATTTCAGAAGAGCTTTTTCTTGTAAAACAAACAAAAGTATAAATTCTTGTTCATGGAAACAGTGGCAGACTGTTCTCAACCATACTAAGCAAATAGTGTTTTTCCTGTGTATAATGAGTAAAAAAATGTTAAGGCGGTATTTTGGTCTATACATTTTGCTGCTGCTTCTTATTAAAAAGTAATTGGAACAGTGGAAAACAAACTGAGCAAATGGCTGCATTTGTATAAATTTGCTCTTCAGAATTATTCTAATGTGGTATTAGGTCTCAGAAATGGAATCTGTGTACAGAGTGGATCAAGGACATCTGTCATCCTATGCGTTTTTATTCACTGGTGCTCTGATGAGGACTCAAAACATTATCTGCTGTCATTGGGGCTGCCTCCTGGAAAACCTCTCCAAGGCATACGTCCTTCCTGGTGATTCGAAAGAGGTTGGCTTCCTTTTTCAGAGGGGTAGACCATGTTAAATGGTGTTAACTGGAGATGTGAGATAAGAACTGTTTCAAAGAATAGTGCAGCAATCTACTTGAGCAAAATTGAGATATCTAGGACATTTTGCCCATTTAGAAAAATAAAAATAAAACAAAATACATTTGGAATTGAAAACCAATTCAAAGAATATGTGTTACCCATCTTTGAGTGGAAGAAATATCCTGGTAAATACTGCAGGAGAAATCTAAACTGAATCACTGTAGTAATGAAATGGTTATTATGAGCTCTGTAAGTCAGGGCTGGTAGGAAAAATGGAATCCTAATGAGTAAAGGGTGTTTGTAGAAAATAAAGCATGCCCCACAAATACAAAAATATATTTTGAAGCAATAAGAACATTTAGGGACAAAAGAACATCTTTAAGAGTTAAGAATTTTTTCCCCAGCTTTATTGAGATGTCATTGACAAATAAAAATTGTATATATTTAAGGTGTACAGCATTTTTTGATATACATTGTGAAATTATTACCACAATGAAGCTAACTAATATATCCATCACCTCACATAACTACCTTTTATTTGTGCATGTGATGAGAACACTGAAGATCTACTCTCTAAGCAAATTTCAACTACACGACACAGTATTGGTAACCCCAGCCAGCATGCTGTACATTACATCTCCAGAATGCGCTCATCCTGCGTCACTGAAAGTTTATGTCTTTTGACCACCATCTCCTCACCCCCACCCAGCCCCTGGTAATTTACATTCTACTCTCTGCCTTTATGAGTTCAACCTTTTTAGATCTACATACAAGTGAGATCAGGCAGTATTTGTCTTTCTGTGCCTGGCTTATTTCATTTAAGATAAAGTCCTCCAGGTCATCTATATTGTCACAAATGGCAGGGTATCCTCCTTTTTTAAGGCTGAATGATATTCCATTATATATATTTCATATTTTCTTTATCGATTGATCCATTAACAATCACTTACGTTGTTTCCATATCTTGGTATCTTAAAGATCTTAATTCACATTTGGGTCAGGGCTTTTCCTTAAAACTCAGTGTCTGTAGAACTACAGTGCTTCCCATCTTCTCCCCTTTCTATATCACTGACCCCCAACAGCTCATCCTAGTAAAGGTACTTGTTTGTTCCTATAGTACCTTATTTTTTGTAGCACTGTCTTGCCAATGGGTTTCAGCCCTGGGCAAGTTCACTATGGATTCATTGTGACCAAAGAAATAACAGTAGAATATTGTTGGGGTGAAAGGTTATACCCAACTTTATTTCCATGGTGGCAGGTCAATCACTAAAATCCCATTCACTTAGAGCGAGTCTGCATGCAGCAAGCTGGTCTCTGCCTCTGGGCCTCTGTCCTCGGTGTTGCCACCACTCCAGCCTCTGCTCTGCTCTCCTGCAGCCTTGCAGCCCTGCCACCGTGTCACCCAGAGCACTGGGTGGAGCTCTTTATATAGAGTCAGTAACAATGTATTGCTCACACCTGTGTAGTGAGCTAGCCACCCAGTGCCAGGTGAGAATCCTGGCCACAGGAACCTTCACTTTATCCACAGGTGGTCACCTTGGTGTCTGTTACAAGGTGTAATTCTTAACAGCATTTCAAAATCTGTTACAAGGTGTAATCCTTAACAGCATTTCAAAATAAGGTGTAGTGTTTGGGGCATAAACACTTACAAGTTGTGATTCCATAAACTAAATTTAATATAGAACAAGGAGCCAGCCTTTTATTGTTGCCTATAAAGATCCTGTGCCTTTGAATTTATTTTACCTTTTTCTGGAAACAGAAATAAATAAGATTCCTCAATAAAAGACCATGTAGGTGCACACTGCAGCAGCATTTCTTTGTACATGTATCCCAACAACTGACAGGGATTTAAATTTAGACACTAATTGTAGTTGTATAGACTTTCAAATCAAGCTTAAGGATAGTGATTGCTTCTGAAAGTCCCATCCTTCTTACATCCTCTTGAATCTGAAATACTTCTGTGTGCTTTGAGCAATAGGAAAAATGGTTCCCTTCACATTTTCATTTGGCTTATAGTCACCTGAAAACATTTAGAACTTTGCTCCTCTAAACAGAATAGGAGACAGCTTTAACACTGATAAAGCATGTATTCCAGTTGAGATGTATTATAAGAACTCAGAAGAGTTGAGTTGAGTTTAGGTTTGCTTGCCCTAATTGCAAAGAGTGGCAGTTAAAATCATACTGAAGTTACATTGCAAGTGCACTCACATCCAGATCACAGGGAACTGTTGTATTTTTATATCTAGACTACTATCCAATGATTTAGAAGATAGATTTGCTCTAATTTTATTCAGTGTGTTCTTTCTGAATGCTATAATAGGCTTTTGTTTGCACGCAGGCACCTAATTAAGAGAAAAAAAAAAATCCCTTGTTAGAATCAGCTGGGAATAATCAGAATGATCATTCTGTGGCTCATAAATATTACATGAGCAATATGGGTGCAGCAGTAATATTTAACTCTTTTCCAGTTCCATTTAAAACTTTTTATTCTAGAAGTCTCCCAGCCCAGAAGATTGGTGCTTTAAATTCTTAATCATAAGAAGAGCTCTCAGAGATTTCTATTTGCAGCAATTTGGTTTATTTATACACTTTCAAGGATTATTACAAAAACCAACATGCTGTTGCTGTGGCCACATATTCAGTCTCTCAGAAATACAAATCTAGTATGGCTTACCCCGAGTCCCAAGGGCGAGGTGCCTACATTTCCTGGCCTAGTTCATCACCGCATGTGTTTCATACCTTAACATTTTGATGCCCTTTGTTGTTTGAATTCTTCTGCCTTCAGAGATCTTGTAGCAATGGGATATGATTACATAAAACTTCAAAATAAGTCAGATCAGAGTTGTCATTCAAAAATTTTAGCTGGAATTCCAATAAAGAATGTAAAAAAGAAAAAAGAGAGATTTACATAAAGGGGGAGAATGAGTCCAGCCCCACTGGAATTCTCTTTTGTGCTCACTATTTCCCCCCACCCTGTAGCATGGTGGTCTCCCGGTGCCCTTTGTTGAAGACCCTGCAGCAGCATCAGCCCCCAGGGAGCTGCCTCTTTCTTGGTGGAGAACCAGCCTGCAGGGAGGGCTATCCAGGGTGCGGAGAAGAGCCTTGAGCCCCACCGGAAGGTTCAAATGCACAACCAGCAGCAGATCCCAACTTCCAACATCATCAGTGACCTACGACTTTCGTGGTCCTTTTTAGCAAATGTTACAATTCATCCACTTAAAAATAGGATTTTATTCCAACCATGCTTTCATTTTTTGTTTTACTAAGGATGTTTTAACCAAAAAGAATAAAGTTATTTCTTTGTCTGTTCCTTAAAAAAAAAATCATATTTTTCAGGTAACAGTCACATAGGGTACCCAAAGTGGATATAGCCCTGTGCTAAGCATCACGGTCATTAAACAAAAAGAGATGATGTGGGTACGATCCCTTTCCTGTAGGTTGTAACCAAAGCAAGGGCTGTGAGTGGGCGTCCCAATTGTGTGTCTAGATGGAGATTTCTCAGCCTTAGCACTGCTGCCACTTGGGGCCCCGTTGTTGTGGGGCTGTCCTGTGTGCTGAGATGGTTAGCAGCACTGGGGTCTCCACTCACGGAGCGGTGGTCAGGCCCATTCGCCCTCCCTGTCAGCCACAGTTGTGACAACCAAAATGCCTCCAGACACTGACAAATGCCTCCTGGGGAGGCAAAATTGTCCCCTGTTGAGAATCACTGGTGTTAAGAAACCATAGGGAATGGGGGTGCGGAGTACAAAAAGAAATAAGCAAAAATAAACATTCATTTAAAAATCAGTATGTTCTATAGATTACTATGTCTAACTTGAGCTAGAGACATGTATTGTACAAGTCAGGGATCTAATACCAATACCTTTTTTTGTAAAAACAAGGTTCTTCCTATGTTTGGAAAGGTTGTTTTCCAACTGTTTTTTGTGATGCAGTAATTTCAAGGCTCCAGTGAGTCTAAAAGAATATAGTCAATTATTGTTTACCCTTTAATACATTTTCAAGTAGATATTCATAAATAAGTCTGAGGACAAAGAATGGGACAACGTGCTGAGTCCTTGCTTGAGGATATCATTCATGTGTAAATTTTTCTTCAGTGGAGCAAGAACAAAGGCTCTTGACTGGAGTCCAATTCTGCTAATTATTTTGTGATGAACATGTTTCCTGTTTTAGTTTGGTTTGTTTTTTTCCCCCAAAGAGTGATTATGTGCTAATAGCAACTGTACAGTACAAAAAACAAAATCTGAGGCAATGAATTTGAGATTGTTGGTGTTTGCAAGGAAGACCTGTCTTCACATAGACCAAAATCATCCACTGGGCGATGTTGCTCTCCAGGAGACATTTGGCCAAGTCTGGGGACTTTGGATTTTCACAGCCGAGCAAAGGGATGCTATTGGTATCTTGTGAGTAATGCTGGGAATGCTGCTGAACGTCTTGCAAAGCACAGGACAGTCCTCTGTGACAAAGAATTCTCCAGCCTCCGACGTCAGTAGCCCTAAGCATGAGAAACTTGGCGGTATACATACAGAAAAGGGGACTTTATCACATGAGATGACTTGAGGGTCAGAGGAAGATTATTTTTCCCCCAGGTTCCTTGCCTATTGTCCTATGGGAGTTCATTCCTTTGAGACTAGCATAAATGTCTCATTCTTTTCTTTTAAAAGACAGAACTTAGTTTTGGGAGAGGTAAGACACTTAGTTACTAAAATACATTCAGAACCCTCCAGATAGGTTTGCTTTCATGGGAAGAAGATTACAGGATAGAACAAGTAAAACGACTTTGTTTGCAGGTGTATTTGGGAGTGGGGGAAGTCTTGTAAAAAGATGGAGAAGCTGCTGAAAGGGGCTGGGGAGTCTGTAAGGCTCAACTGTTGTTATTGCTTCATTTCCTTATGGCTTGTTTTCAGTGCATTCTTAGATTGACAAACACACAAAATGGCAAATTGTGTGTTCAAGAACGTGTGTGTGTGTGTGTGTGTTTGTGTGTAGGAATTGTATTTTAGATTAAATCTAAAAGATGATTCCTATGTCATGAGATTTCTATGCTTTCTAATTCTCCAGATGATGCATGACAATGGAGTCTCTTCAGCCCAATAACTCAAGCACACCAAAGCTTACATTTAGCTTACAGGATTCTAGAAGACATCGTTTCTGTTGGAAGCTCTTAATCCTTCATTCCAGCTCTGCTTCTATGTTCTTTCTGTTCATTGTTGCATATTTAATGCCATATGTCTGCTCTGAAGTAGGCCCAGAATAATTTGAAATACTGGCTTCACTTTTAAAAAAAATCTTTTTCCCCAGCAATGTTTCCATTTAAGGCCCCCGAATACTTGCAACAGCTCTCCTTTTTCTCTAAGAACAGCTTGAACATGCGATCTTCAGACTCCCCCCCACCGCCCAAATTATGTATTTTGTTGGTGTACTGAAATGTTTCTCATTGTTAAATTGTTTTCTTTACAATGAAAGTTGGGTTTAATTAAGAGTTTAGCAGAAACTTTCAAAACTTATCTGAAGATTAAAGATGATCATCAAGAATGTCACACTGCAGTATGATACTTTGAGGCACAGCTTCCCCCAAAATTTGGGTTTCCTGACATCTGTTTCTTCACAGTGGCATACTGTAGCACTTTATTATTTTTTTAGTTGCGGATCAGTCTGGAAGAGGTCCCAGAGAAGTTTAATTTTGTTATTCCAATCTTCCCTACTCTTGCTTGGGTCCTGCTATCTTTATTTTCTGAGGTTTCTCATTTAGTTACCAGTGAGCTGTAAATAGAGTTGAATCTTCAACACTTCAGACTTCTTTCCCCCACCAACAGGCGCAAGGGAAGACTCTACTTTCATTTAAAACACTCCTTAAAATTGAAAGATTGAGAATTGAAGACAATAAATGTTATGATGCTCTTTCACCACTTAGATTTTTAAACATGCAGTTATTTATAGTATGAAGAGAAACTTATTTAAATAGTTAACATCACTATGTCTGTCACTGTAGTTATTAGTTATCCTTCTTTGTCATTTGAAGGCTTTTACCAAACAGAGATATCAACATCTCTTCTCATTTGGCATCTGTCATATCCAGGGACCACTGGGGACCTGGACTGAAAGTGGGCAAAATCTCTCACTTATGTGGCGACACATCCACTCCCATAATTAGTATTAAATTATATTTGAAATACCCAGCACTCCAACTCTTAACATTCATTAAGATGTGGATGAAATATTAGAGGCAGGAAGTGGTCTTCAATTAAATTTCACTTTTCATAAATGCATCAAGGCTAATTTTCAGAATCTTTGGCAATATTACTTTAAAATTGTCTGGTGGAGTTCTATTTCATAACCAAAATAAGACTTTAAATTTTCCCCCAAATGTGCCAGATATAAGGATTAGTCCTTTAGATAGGCTCTCCATTTATAAATAGAAAAAAAAAAAACCAGACAATGTAGCTGGAAAATGCAGTTCCATTAGTGCATTGATTTTGTAATGTAGTACACTGCCTGTTTGATAAATTATGGAAGTTGCTACATTTCTGTCAGATGACAAGGGAACAATTAAGAAAACACATTTAAATATTTGTTTCTGGTAAACCGGAAAACTATAAATAGTGTGCTTTAGCAGAAGATTCCCTCCCCAGATGCCCTTTTGGCCCTTCCTCACTCCTTTTGCAAAGAAAATAAATAAGGATTGACAATCATGTTCCCAGAGTGGTAGCAACTAGGTTAAGAAAATTCTCTGGGTAAGACATGATTGCGACTCCAGGAAATGCATCTATTGTGCTCCCCTTCCATCTTTTAGTCTGGTAACAGACATAAACATTTAAAATATATGCAGCAAATCAGTGTAATTTCACAACCCTCAATTTGGAAAAAATAACAGAGAACGCTGTGTGTGGTTTTCATGATAATAAATACAATTTTAAAATGTAAATATATATATATATATATATATGCAGCAAATGGAATGAAATTCCTTCAGAGGAAAATAGTAATCCTTCTTTTTGTGTATTTATTTGTTGTTGCTATAAACTATGAAGCTCTCAAGGCCATAGGCAATGGTTTATTCATCTTTTTTCAGCTATGACATATTACAGTGCCTGGCACATAGTAGGTGCTTAGTCAATATCTATTGAACAAATTAAAGCTTATTTTAGGGTATCAAACCAATATCCATTGCCTATCATGTCCAGCCATTCTGCAAAGTACTTTGGAGGAAGGGGCAAGAGAATGTAGTAAAATTTGATGTAGTTCTGGCTTTCAAGGAGATTTGAAGGTAGTTGGGAAGATAAGATATACATATACACAAAGTCAGTGCTTAACTAGATGTTCCTGGGATATTGCCTTAAAGTGTCATAGGAATGTACAGTCCTTGCAGCTCTAAGAATTCTGGGAAGGGTGATTACTACGTGACTTAGAATGAAGCTTTGTAGATGGGATGAAAAGAAGTGAATATTTTCTCTATTTTAGATCATAAAATATCCTTTATTGGATAAACATAAGTCCTGTCTCCACTAAGGGCTGAGGGAAACATTATGAACTAAGTTTACACACAAATTGAAACACAAATGAAGAGGACCTAGAAGTATTTAAAAAACAAAGAGCTTCTAAGTCCTACATTCCTGGATATGAACTGTTCAGGAATTCTTCAGATAGTTCACATGAACCCATCCCCACTGCTGACTGAAGACCCTGTCTTTCTTTGTTTTCCATTATGAATATATGAAGTTGTAGCTTAAGATTAGTTCCTTCAAAGTATTTTCTCTTTATTCTGAATCAAAACTGAGGTCTGTGTCCACTGACCCAGGTTGTATATGATGAAGGGCCTCTTTATGTCTTCTCACCAGCTGAAGAATCAAGGAAGTACTGGATTCACCAGCTCAAAAATGGTGAGAATTATCTGGAAAATAAACTAGTTTCAAAGAAAGAAGGACAGGAAGAAAGGAAGGAAAGTGGGAAGAGGGAGAGAAAGAGAGAACAGAAGAAGAAAGAGAAAAAGGGAAAGAAGAAAAGGAGAGAGGAAAGGAAGAATGGGTGGAAGGAGGGAGGTGAAAGAAAGAAGAAAGAGGGGAAAGGAAAGGAAGGAGAGGAGTGGGGAGGGAAGAAGGGAGGAAGAAGTGAATATTTTAAATGGGATTTGGGGGAAGAGATTCTTCTGCCTGAACAAAGATATGGCATAAAGAATTAGTCTGGGACACAAACAGTGAAGAGATCAAGTTATTTGGTAGTTTGGAAACAAGGCAGAATTTGAATCTGTAATGCTATGCAATGGAAAGCCCTGCAGGTACTGAGATGAGATATGACATGAACGTGGTGTTAAAGAGAAGTCTAGACATGGACGTTAGGATGGGTGGGAACTGAATAAAACTAGACTCAGGAATATTGGTTAGGAGGCTGGTCTAGTAATCTAAATTCTAAGGAAGGATTGAAAGAATATCTCCTTGGTATTTTCACTTGGAAGAAGAAGAGGTTAAATGGGAGGCAAAAATTATTGCCTTACTTCTTAACATGTATGTATTAGTCAGCTATTGCTGCAGTAATGCTGTGTAACAAATCATTCCAAAACTTAGTGGTTTATAACAGTAAACATTTACTTTTCTTGCTCATACATCTTCAGCTTGGCGAAAATGGCTCCTCTTCAGGCTGCAACTTGGTGGGGCATGGTTCCAGGTTTTGGAATCCATGGACCAGGCTTTACATCTCATGGGGCCCAGGCAGAAGGGACAGATGCTACCTAAAATATGTGCTTTTCATGGTCATTATAAGAGAGCAAAGTGTACTTACAGCCTCTGTAAGTTATATTGCTTTGGTCAAAGTAAGTCATATGACAAAGACAAATCAATGGAGCAGGGGTGTATATTCCCCAAGACAAGTGGAAGGGAGGGTAAGTGAATATTTTCTAAGCAATAATCCAAACCTTTAAACCTGGTATAATTTTTTTGAAATACCTCTGGACAAGCCATTCAAGTGCCTTCCTCCTTAACATAAAGGTCAAACTTCTTATTAAATAGAGTTCTTCCTGATTTGTTCATATTCCCATCTTTGTTCTGCTATGTTCCTGCATCTATCTTTTACTCTGATTACACTGACCTATGTGCAGTTCATGAGCTCTCATGTCTTCTTTTCACACATCATTGTTTCTGCCTGGAATGCTCATCCTCTCCTTTTAGTCCCACGAGTCTCAACCTAAGTGCTGTCTTCTCTCAAAGAATTTTCTGACTGCCAGCAAAAGCTGTGATTGATGCCACTTCTCTTTATTTCTTATACTTTATGTATAACTCTGTCACAAAACCTACCAGATTTTAATGCTGTGCTCTGGTGCTTGGCCATGTGCGTTGCCCATCTATATCTCCTTTGCATGTGTTGATTGAATGAGGCTAGGATAATGGTGGTAACTTGAGAGGGAATTGGAAACTTGGGAAGCAGAACCAATAGTTTTCTTCATTATGTTTTTGTTTTTTGCCTTCCTAATAATTTTTTTTAATTGGAATATAGTTGAATATTGGTTGCAGATGTACAACATAGTAATTCGATAATATATCCATTACTAAATGCTCACCATGTTACCATACCAAGATGATATTACAATATTATTGGTTATATTCTCTATGATATACTTCCATTCCTATGATTAATTTATTTTATAATTTGACATTTCTACTTCTTTATTCCCTTCACCTATTTCACCCATCCCTCCAATAGAAACACCACAGCACTCAGAGATTACACTTGTGAGAATTTACCAGAAGAAAACAAAATCACTAATTTGAAAAGATATATGCACAACAGTGTTTATTGCAGTACTATTTACAATAGCAAACATATGTTTTGTTGTCTTTTTTCTGTGATGGATGAAAGATAAGAAAATGAAGAGTTTTCCCTTTGGGTCTTTCTCGGTTTGAGGTGAGGGCAAGGCATCCAGGTGTCTCTTCGTAGCTCAAAGTCGGGGCCTTGACCATTTCCTAAACCATTGTCCATTTCCTAAAGTTTCTTTCAATATTTAATGTCAGGAAATTCTGGGTTTCCCTAGAAAACTGATATGTTCTCATGTTCTGCACATGGGCTGTGATCATGTTTCCCACTGTTTGGGCCACTAGGTTTCTCAGAATTTAATTTTCCAGCCCCTTTACCATTTTGCAAAGCTTTAAGACAGTCATGTATTAAATAATTTGACTCTTTCTTTTAGTCAAACCTCATTTCACTTTACTCTCATTTATTTATTTTATTAGGAAAATCACATCGAAAAGAGCCACCATTTGTTTAGTTTGTGTTATGTAACCAGAGGCAACTTCCCATGTGTTATGTACGTGAAACAATTACACAATAAAACACTATTCTCTACTGTTAAAAAAAAAATGGTCGGGGCCTTGAGCAAAGGTGAGAGGTCTGCGATGGAAAATCCCATCTGGCAACCATTTGTATTAACCTTGTACTAAAATTTTCAGTATAGTGACACAATCTTTTCTTCCTAATTATCATGTAAAATCCTGTTTTTGAAATTTCTGCCATAAAAGGGGATTTTAAGTCCTTTTTGTAGTCAATCTATAAATCATAGGAAATGTGTGATTGTTCGGACTCAGAGGAGAAATGACTGTTTCATCAACTTGACATATCCTTCCTCTAAAACTTTTACTTATTAGTGCTGATGAAAAGTTAGGCAAACTTTGAATGCTTCTTTAGAAAACAACTTGTCTTTATGAACAGCTTGCATCAGGAACAGCTGCACAGTCACTTAAAAGAACTAGTTGACTAAGTGCTTTTCATTTTCTATGGGAAGATGTTTTTCCTTTGCTTAGTAAAAAAAAAAAAAAAAAAGAAATCTGCATTGGTTTCTTAAAGCAGGGATAGCTCAGGATCCTTATCTAAATGGGCTATTACTCTTTGCATAATTTTGTATGTTTATAGGATACACAGTAAATAATAGTCAATCATCTGACTGCTGGTGTATAAGCATCTCATCTTGAAAGCCCTTCCTGGAGAAGGCTTAGAAGATGGTCACCTGGGGAACTGTCTCACCTCCCACATCACTTTATCCTGGGCCACCATATCCTGTGTCTACTCATGTTCACAGGGCTCCCTTGAGAGTTGCCATATTTGTCTATGACCTACCACTCAATCCAAAAGCAAGAAAACTGTTGTTAGCTATACCAGATCAAAACTGAATAGTTCAGCTTGCAACTTCTCTATGGTAAGTGTTCTAAAGAAAGTCAAGGAAGAAAGAGATCCCCAAAGGACCCAACCCCATAAATTAACATAGAGTTTTAATAATGGAACACTAACAGTGACAATTTAGTCAGAAAACTTTCATGTTGAATAAATGTTTTCTTAGCAACTCAGATAAAATAATGTACATTAAGACAAACAACATTGGGTATATTGCAGCTATTCCCTCCAGATGTCATTAAAGCATGTTTGAAAACTTAATGGGGGAAGTTACAGAAGTTATTGACAAATTGAACATCCCAAGATGAGTTAGCACATGCAAAGCAATGGTGCACCTGTAACAATCACACAGGAGCTGGGTCTGCATCTCCCACTGCTGAACGGTCTGAGATTCTCAAGAGGCAGAGAGGAAGTCTGAATAAGAGATTAGTGAGAAATAGGCAGAGGAAGCAATTAGCAAGTGGAGCACACCAGCTCCCCCAACTAAAAACCTCTTCTTAAAATGATTAGGAGCATCTGTGCATGCCACTGATGGCTGTTTCTGTCTTTGGAGCCCATCAGTGATATTCAAAAAGTGGTAAAGATAAGCCTTTCTTCATCAACACACTGAGCACATCCTGAAAAGATGTTCTCTGCTTTAAATTCTCTTCTACTCTTTGAGGAAAATATCTCAACCTACTGACATTTAAAAGGCCCATGTTTGAGAATTAAGCTTGAAGTGAGAAAATGACATGCCTTCTCTGATCTATTATTTTTGAATTACACCAAATCACATGTTCCAGTGATAGTTTACCCACTTTGCTGTATCTTACCTACTTGAATTATTTTACCATCTCTGCTCTGCCCTCTCTCTGCTCCTATCACATGAAATCTTTTCTGCAGGTTTTGATTCAGGTTTGGATTATTTTTCCCAATAGTTTGGCATAGAGTAGAGCTGTGAAAATATCTGTGAAGATTTAGAGTTACGTGGAGTAAGGTGGTAGTCCAAAGAAGCATGTATGGATTTCACTCTTATTTTAAAATATCGCCAGAGCAATGATTGTAATTATGCAGGAGAAACAAAGATATGGTCCGGTAAGAATCTAATAAAAGGCAGTAGTGACATAAATATGCAGCAGTATTTAACAGGAGAAAAGTTCAGTATCATAATAGACTGAAAATCGATGGTTTGCTTGTGCAGCAGTTATCACTCATGTTGCCAAGTTCAGCTTTTTCTGAGCATCTCCTGCTCGTTCCTTCCAGATCACAGTAGCTTCCTTGGAATATATTTTCCTTGCCCAGAACACTCTTCCCTTTCTCCTCCCTTCTTCAGATTATGTTCCTACTTCTCAAGACTGAGCTCAGACATCATTCTCGCCTGGGAAGTCTTCCCAACCCCCAAACTAGACTTGGTGTCTTTTCTATCTGCGACCTTAGCACCTCTGGCTAGCTCCTGTATCACACTGAATTACCATACTTTGTAGATTTGTGAGCTCCTTTCCTATAAAATAGTGTCTTTCACTTCTCCAACCCCTAGTGCCATAAAAGGTTGTTGAATGAACGGTTGGTTCTTTTTTTTTTTTTGTAGATAATTATTTTTTATTGAAGGGTAGTTGACACACAGTATTACATTAGTTTCAGGTGTACAACACGGTGTGATTCAACATTTATATACATGATAATTCTAGCTACCAGCTATCACCATACAAAGTTGTTACAATATTTTGACTATATTCCTTATGGTATACATTACATCCCGGTTACTTATTTATTTTACAATTGGAAGTGTGTACTTTTTTTTTTTTTGAGAGGGCATCTCTCATATTTATTGATCAAATGGTTGTTAACAACAATAAAATTCTGTATAGGGGAGTCAATACTCAATGCACAATCATTAATCCATCTCAAGCCTAATTCTCGTCAGTCTCCAGTCTTCTGAAGCATAACGAACAAGTTCTTACATGGAGAACAAATTCTTACATAGTGAATAAGTTCTTACATGGTGAACAGTACAAGGGCAGTCATCACAGAAACTTTCGGTTTTGATCACGCATTATGAACTATAAACAATCGGTTCAAATATGAATATTCGTTTGATTTTTATACTTGATTTATATGTGGATACCACATTTCTCTCTTTATTATTATTATTTTTAATAAAATGCTGAAGTGGTAGGTAGATGCAAGATAAAGGTAGAAAACATAGTTTAGTGCTGTAAGAGAGCAAATGTAGATGATCAGGTGTGTGCCTGTAGACATGTGTTAATCCAAGCTAGACAAGGGCAATAAAACCTCCATGAATGCAGAAGATTTCTCTCAGAACAGGGGGGGTGAGGTTCTAAGCCTCACCTCTGTTGATCCCCAATTTCTCACCTGATGGCCCCCCTGCGACTGTGCCTGTCTTAGGTTGTTCCTCCCTTGAGGAATCTTGAATGGTTGGTTCTTTTACTGTAAATCTTACTTTTCTACTTGATACAATTTGTAACTCATTGGATACATTTTAAAAACTGATGGTAATCTATTTATAGTCTTTATCTTATAAAATGTGAATATTCATGCATTTAGCTGTAAACCTAAAAATGTGCCCAATTATTTGGTGCTGTTCTGGACTCTACTGAGGGATTATGTAATAAATGGTAGATGCATTGCTCATCTTTCTAAAACCAAAAGATAAAGGATGACTTCAGGTATGCATATGGCCCCAGAGTTTCAGATAGAGGCCAGTGGATCTCTCTGCATACACACTGCTGCCCGGCACAGTACCTACACTTCATGAGTGGGCATTTGCATTAGTTAAGAGTGGCTGTGCCAGCTGCCGCAATAAAGACTGAGAGACAAGCACAGCCATTGTACGATTCCTGACACTCCTTTAAGGCAGACCACATGAAATCGCACTGCGTTGGAAGTGCAGGAGTTTGTTAGTTGCCTTTTCTGATGATTTACTTGACAATAACACAGAAGCGTAATTGAAAATATAGGACGGTGAGAGGTGATAGATAGTTTACATTAAGAAGGCAACCTCAAGAAAGAAGGGACTATATAAATGACCATCTACTTCTGAGATGTTTTATGAGTGTGGACAAATATTGATTAAGGAGAACAATGATGCTTTACCATCTCCTCCAGCCCAGAATGCCTAAAACGCAAAGAAAGCGATGTTACTAAATAAGAGAGAGAGAGAAACAAAACAATCAAGCTATTAAAGAGGACGGGGAAAAGTTACCCTATGTGGTACACTTAGAACACCTATTTTATTTTGAATTCTTCTTCTGAGTTAGAGGCTTGCTGGAACGAGTTTGACCTGCAAAAATGACATATTCCTGTCTTTGAAGTTAAATGAGACTTTTGGAAGTCTTCCCTGTAAATGAATTCTTCAGAATGGCCATTGAATTAATCATTTGCCCATCATCTTTTTGGGAAGATTATTGCTTTTGCATAAAGATTGACTTCCTATCATTAACAGACTAGAGCCAATGACTGGGCTTTCAGAAAATACGATAATAATAACTGTAGCTCTCACTCCTCCCTGGGGCCAGCAGAGCATTCATCAACATACAGAGCTCTGTAAACACAGGGTTACGTGGCTTCTCACATTCTCATAATGCCGGAAGGGAAGATGCAAAATGGGACCACTGAGCATTGGACTTCCTTCTCAGTGCATTCTGGAGAACATTTATTACTTAAATTCTAGACAATGAAGGATGTGTTTTAATGAACTTTCTGTCTCTACAGTGCGTTCTTGGACCCCTCACTCCCTTTTATATGGCCCAAATAATATACAGGAGGAAAAGCCTGCCTGCTTCTGCTCGTGAATCTGTTACTTTCTTGGTTTGTTCATAGGCAGGTGTCTTTGTGTGTCAAGTCAGCAATTCCAAGAAACTCGATAGCATTACCCCTAGAATTGTATTTCTAATCACAAGACAGTTCCATGGACTGAGTTAAGCAAGTACGTAACAGAAAAGCCAAGTAAAATTAATGTTAGAAGTCAGAAGTCATCAGACTTCATTGTTATTCCTCCCTACTTTATGCTCAATTTTTTAGCCCTTAAATTGAGTGCAATTGTACTCACAACCGAGAGCCTTTGTGTTCATCACAATAGCCCTACTTCCTGGAATTGTGTGTGGTACATATTAGGTGCTCAATAAATGCTTGTTGAATGAATGAAAATAACCCATGGAGACTGGAGAAGGAAACCCCTGAGGTGTGAGCTCTGCATTCATTCATTTATTCATTCAACAGGTCATTACTAAGAAGTTACTATGTATCTCATAATATCAGGCATTGGGGTTGCAAGGCGGAATAATGCATACTTGAGTTTCTGAAGCCAAGGGAGGTTGCCGCATTGATATAATATACTTAACAACGTTGCTATGCTAGACATACATTCCAGTAGACCCACTAACAAAGGAGGGGATGGGAGTATCTTTCCTGAAGACTCAGGTTGGAGACACTATTGGGTGGAGTCTTAGTAAAATAAGCAGGGACTAAGTAAGTGTCTACCACTTCTAGAAGCTGCTCTGGCATTAAGCTACTCTTACCAAGCCCCCACCCATTCCAGGAACTCAAACTCAAAAATACAGACTCCAACGACCCGTGAGCAGCAGTTGGATTGAGTGGGGTCACCCTGTGGCACTCTGTACTAGCCCAAGATAGGAGATGAGGGTCTGAGATATGAGGGGATTGAGTTGGAATGCTAGCTCTGCAAATGGCTTTATCTTGTGTAAGCCTTGATTTCCTTGTCTGTAAAATAGGGATCTAATAGAATTAATAGGGACAGTCGTAGGACTGAGGAGAGTGATTTACTGTACCTTTCTAGAGCCTGGGACATATACACCTGTGAATTTCATTCATTTCCACTGAGGAACTGTCAGTTCCCTTCCCCTTTTGTCACCTGGTTCCTTTCACTGGCTCTTCTCAGTGTGCCTTTTTTATCTACCCATCATCACCCAAACATATATCATTAACATTATAAAATGCACAGTTCTTTTCATCACACCTTTTCTTAGGTTACAGGCAACTGATTAAGTGTGGGTGTTTCAGACACATGGGCTTCTAACGTAATTAGCTCAACTGAGTTCCAGTCACAAATCTGTCCCATCCATCCCTCCCTCCTTCCACCTTTCCAAAGTCAGGCTGGGTGACAACTGGCTTTCCCCCTGCCTTCCCTCCCATATCCTTGGTTCTCAGTGCTGGCTGCATAATAGAATGTTTTGGTGAGCTTTTGAAAATTACTCCTGGGTCCCACCTTCAGCCTAACAATTGCTCTGAGCTGGGCATCATTATGTATTAAAAGTTAGAGAGGTTGAGAACCACTGCTGTGAAGCAGAGCTCCATTTTGGTCTTGGTAGGATGGAAGACGTCTACCTGGGCCAAGGTCTGCCAGTCTGATTCAGGTGGATACTACTTCCAACTTAAAAGCAGTAGCATTCTGATCCAGCTGCTGCTTGCTCGGTCATTGTAATGGAACACCAGAATGGCAGTTTCCTTGCTTTGGACATACCAGCAGTATACTTAATTTTGGACATGGCCTCTGATTTGCATCACCATATTTAATTGCCACATAGCCTACATAGTACTTGTCTGGTTACATTCGCCATCAAGCCTGGCCTGGCCCACACCACACTATGAACCAGAACCTAATGAAGTAGCCCCCAAATCCTTATGTTGTTTAGTGCCTTGGTGTTGAGCCACTTTAAAAATGGGAGCAAATTGTAGTAGGTTAGATTTTTAGCTTTTGATTTTGTGTTTCTGCTTGCTGTCCATGTTGTCCCCTTCTATGTGGACTGTCTGGCTCTCTGTCTCTCACCGCCAGGGGAACATATTCTGTCCTGCCCAGCCCAGTGTCTTGGCCTCTGTACTGGGGCCAGGTGCTTCTCTATCCTAGGAGCAGAAGTCATGGTCTGCTGGCCTAGCACTCTGCCTGACTTGTTCCTCACACTATTTAGATCCTTAACCACCCACATATAACCTTCATTACCATTTTTTGAAATGTGGAGTACACCAGCAGTAATGTGGGGACAAATGGTTTTAGTAATCAATCTGTGAACTTGTCAAGTTTAATAAATGAACCTTATTCAGATCCTGTCAAACTTTAGACAATTTCCTAAATACCTAAATGACACATGAATTATGCCTCCTTATTTATTTATTTATTTATTTTAAATTTTTTTTGAGAGGGCATCTCTCATATTTATTGATCATATGGTTGTTAACAACAATAAAATTCTTTATAGGGGACTCAATGCACAATCATTAATCAACCCCAAGCCTAATTCTCAACAGTCTCCAATCTTCTGAAGCATAACGAACAAGTTCTTACATGGTGAACAAATTCTTACATAGTGAATAAGTTCTTACATGGTGAACAGTACAAGGGCAGTCATCACACAAACTTTCAGTTTTGATCATGCATCATGAACTATGAACAATCAGGTCAATTATGATTATTCGTTTGATTTTTATACTTGATTTATATGTGAATCCCACATTTCTCCCTTATTATTATTATTATTATTATTTTTTAAATAAAATGCTGAAGTGGTAGGTAGATGCAAGATAAAGGTAGAAAACATAGTTTAGTGCTATAAGAGGGCAAATGTAGATGATCAGGTGTGTGCCTATGGACTAAGTATTAATCCGAGCTAGACAAGGGCAACAAAACATCCATGGATGCAGAAGATTTCTCTCAAAACAGGGGGGGGGGGGTGAGGTTCTAAGCCTCACCTCTGTTGATCCCCAATTTCTCACCTGATGGCCCCCCTGCGACTGTGCCTGTCTTAGGTTGTTCCTCCCTTGAGGAATCTTACCCGTCTCTGGCTAAGAATTATGCCTCCTTTTATTATGCATTCTTTAGAGTTAAGCCTGAGTAATCAACTATCTATTTCATTTTTGTTTTTTATTATTTTCCCCATCTGCAGTTTGCATTGGGGCTTCTCACCCTCCAGCATGCCTAAGAATCACCTGGCGGGCTGGTAAAACAGATTAGTGGACATCACGTCTAAAGATTCTGATTCAGTAGGTCTGGGATGGCAACCAAGAATTTGCATTTCTAACATGCCAGGTGATGTTGCTGCGGCTGGTTCCATGGACTGTGCTTTGAGTAGCGCTGGCCTAAACATCAGACATCCCATCTTAGATTGACAATTTATATCTGAACTTCAGCTTGACCATTACTGAGACTTCTCAGCATGAAGAACTTGTAACAAGATAGTCATTTACTTTGTTCTCTTTTTTTTACCATTGTATATTTTTTCCAGTCTAAAGTTCATTTTATTTCCAGTGTTTCTTTAATCTCTGAGTACCTGGAGATGCAGAACCATTCTTTAGAATTTTACTGTCCTAGTTTTTACCCTGATGAATCATCTTTTAACAGACACGTGAGCCTTCACCAAATGCATTATGTCATCCTTCTAAGCTCTGCAGACAGAAGAATTGATATGCTTTTGGGTCCAATGTAAAATCATGGCTTAGTGTGCCCATCATGCAGCAACTCTGAGTTGGGAGGGGTCCCAGAAGTTTGATAGAAAACCCCGTGCCTGGCGTCAAGTGCAAAAGGGGTGGCTTGTGACCCTGTTCCTCAAGCCTCCTACCTCCATGCTTGTGTGAGCAGGTCTCCTCCCAGGCTGGCACATTCAAAAGTGGGATTTATTTTTAGAGAAGAAATCATTAGTCATTAGACTCTCTTCTGATTCTTTTTCCCCTTTGGGTAAATTTTGAGAACCTGATTTTTGTAAGAAAATTTTCGGGCTATTAGAAGAAATAGTAAAATGATTATAGCCTTGGTACAATGCACCTACTTGCCTCTCTTCCAGACAAAGGCAGGCTCCCACAGGCGTCACTGCTCTTGGTCCCTACGTCTAAATCAGCTTTATCCTGTAGCTTTATTTGAAAATCCCCTGACTTCTTTGATTTCCTGGCCCCCTCAAACCTATGATTTAAAACCTAATTTTATCATTCACTGAACATTTGCTTTTTAAGCTCATTATAAAATATCATAATGGCAGTTGATTCTTAACAAAATAGCCCTCTGGCTTTGGGTATGTAGAAATTTTCAGTTAAGAACAGAAGGATTTGATAGATATAATCTATATTGTAGCAGCAATAACTGAAAACAAGATTTTTCTGATATCTTTAAATTCAGGGTTATATTACAAGAAGTTTTAACATGTTTCCATTGCCTTGGGCTTAAAAAAATGTCATGTTAATGATTTTACTACCGGAAAAGCCACCAAAACAGCCAATTTTTGTTTTTAATTAACTTGTATCTATAAATATGTAGTTGCAGATGTCATCATTATGAAGCGTATCAAAAATTCATAATCACCTGGTGGCTGATAAGGTCAAGATCCCCTGAGGGGGACACAGTACATTTCATTACATTCTCTCCCCACCCCCATAGCTGTAACATTTTGTTTTTACAATTGAATCTTACTGAGGCAGAGACCATCACTTTTAGGAAAGCAGGAAGTAGATTTTGCAAATGGAAACCCGGAAACACAGGGAAGGAATTCTAAAATATGGCGACCCAAAGTCCAGGGGGATTCTATGGTGTCAAGGCTGGAGGAAGGGCCACATCATTATGAGGTAGCCAGTTGCAGCTCCTCTGCTTTGCTGAATGGAGAAGGAGGGGAGAGGGGTTATTGGGGTCTCATTCAGTTTTCCTCTTTTACTTAAGACAATTGGACGTGGCAAGTTAAGATGGCCACAAATTCTTTTACATGCCTCTCATTGGAGGAAGATTCTACATTCCCTCCACTTGAATCTGAGTGAGCTTTGTGATGGCTTGAGCAATAGAATACAGTGGAATATTGCTGTGCTGCTTTCTGGACCCAAACCTTTAAAGACATGAAGCTTTTATTTCCTGTCTCTTGGAACACTCTTTCTTGGAACCCAGCCTCCATGATGTGGGGAAGCCTAAGCAGCTCTGTGGAAAGGCCCACACAGAGAGAAACTGAGGCCAGGTTACAGCCCACACCACCCTGCCAGCTGCATGAATGAACAAGCTATGTTGGAATTGTATCGTCCCGCTTCAGTGGAGCTGCCCCAGCTGTCACTGTGTGATAGGGAGATAAGCCTTCCTGCTAAGCCCTGCCCTCTGTGCAGATTCAGGAGCAACATCAATGCTTGTTGTTATTTTAAACTTCTGAGTTTTCAAGTTATTCTCTGTGCAGCAATAGACTTCCAGGACAATTAGCATCTTCTTTTTCTACCCCTTCCCATAGCTCCCCTGACAGGCAGTTCCAAGACTAGGCAATGGCTCACATGCCAGAGCCTTTCAGACGGGGTCCTGCTGGAATTCCCAAAACCCAGGTGCCCTTGGATGTGTCCTCCCAGTTCTTTTCCCTGGCAAATGCTATAGGCCAAAATGTTCTCTGCACCTTTCCCCAGCTTCCTCACCTACACACTACCGCCTTCTCTCATTCAAAGGCCATTCTTTCATGTCATTCTCAGAAGACAGAGTGAAAACAAACAGATACACAAAGGGAGGTTACAAAAGCAAATGTGAAAGAAGAGAATAGCTTCATGTAAATAAAAATTAAGTTTTAGGGGTCCAGCCCATTGCCCAGCTAGCCCACTGGCCTTTACTGTGATGAAACAGGAAACTGGGTCACATCTGCATTAAGCATGTGTTCCTGGGTTTACAGACATTCTAATAACCCTTATTGCAGTGGCTTTAAAAATATTAATTGTTTTTTTAAAATAGATATAGGGGTTTTTTTAGCCTACAAAACATTTATTGCTTGCACACAGAGACTTGAATGCCTACTTTATGATATCTATTTTGCCAGTAGGGTAGCCTCTAGCTCAGAAAACCACCTGCTTACTTTGAAACCTTTCATTTGTATTAAATTGCATGCATAATTTAAGCTGACTGTAACACCTCAAAGAGGCTCAAAAACGAATCCATTCTTTCTCACTGGACAGAAATAAGTAGACTCTCCATAACTGTAAAGAGTGTGACCCATTTCAGAAAAGGGGATTTTTTTTAAACACTATTTGTGTATCAAAAACAATGTAGTTATCTAATATAAATGCAAAGACATTAAAATGTTTAAAAATTCATGAGTCTAGTGTTTAATGTATTTGGAATATAGTCAGAAGATATTTACAGGAAGACATAAAACAAATGCCCTATATTCTTGCCACTCTGCTTTTTTCTAATGTTTCATATCAGCTGTGTAAACAGTCAATACTGAATAGTAAAGAGGTGTTGCTGAGCAGATAATGGATCTGAATTAGATAAACTTGGCCTGGGCAGACTAAACATGCTGCTGGGCATATTATTCTTACTTACGGTTAAATCTGATAGCTACTAACTTGAAGCAAATGGCTTTAATATGTTGAATGAAAAAGACAGAGCAACTAACTGCCTTTGTAGGGAAGACTAACAAGAGCAGCAAGAATCAGTGTGACCAGCGTGGGAAAGGTACATTTTCTGTATCTTTCTGAAGTTTTTTTAAAAAAAGCTCTTTTCATTTTGGGGGGACAGCTATTTTTTGTGAAGTTTTTTACATCTGAATTAGGTTTTCAAATGTAATTTTTGAATTATTTTTGAATTTGGAAACACAAAAATAAATGACTGGTTCTTATAAAAATAGTTGCATTTCTATTAAAAATAAATGTGGCTTTCTTCTGCACTGTTGGTGGGAATGTCAATTCGTGCAGCCACTGTGGAAAGCAGTATGAAGTTTCCTCAAAAAACTCAAAGTAGAAATACTATTCAACCCAGCAATTCCACTTCTAGGAATTTACCTGAAGAACAAATTACTGTTTCAAAAAGATATATGCACCCCTATGTTGATCGCTGCATTATTTACAATAGCCAAGATATGGAAGCAACCTAAGTGTCCATTGGTAAATGAATGGCTAAAGAAGATGTGGTACATATACACAATGGAATATTATTCAGCCATAAAAAGGAAAGAAATCCTCCCATTTGCAACAGCATGGATGGATCTAGAGGGTATTATGCTCAGTGAAATAAGTTGGGCAGAGAAAGACAAATACCATATGATTTCATTTATTTGTGGAATATAAATACAAAGCAAAGCAGAAAGAAAACAGCAGGAGACTCATAGACACTAAGAAGGGACTGGTGGTTACCATGGGGGAGGGGTTGGGCTGGGTGGGCTGGGAGGATGAGGGGGATAGAGGGACACAAAAATTCTCAATCATAATGTAGGTTGGTCATGGGGACAGTAGTACAGCAGGGAGAATATAGCCAGTGACCCTCTAACATCTTATGTTAACAGATAGTAGCTGTACTTGTTGGGGTGAGGATTTAATAATATGGGTAACTGTTGAACTACTCTTGTATACTTGAAACTAAAATACGACTCTTTATCAATAAAAATAAATAAAAAACAAATGTGGCTTAGCTGGCCATAATTATTAATTTACTAGATATATATATATATATACACTTTTTATTTGGGGTTCCATCAGCATCTTAGTTTCATTTCAGGGACAGCTGGTAAGGGCAGTGAGGCAAAGTAGGGAGCCAGCAATCAGAATATCTGGACTTAAGACCCAGTTTTGTGACTCAGTACTGGCTATTATGACCATAGGCAAGACTCTCTTTGTGCCTCAATTTCTCCAATTTCTCATGGTGTGAAATGTAAATAATGAGACCTCCTTCCTCTGTGTTAGGAAGTCATCCTGACTGGGAAAGGACAACGGGGTGGGATAATGTTTGCAAATAGAAAATTGATCTACATAAGCAGACACTACTATAAATTCTTTATAAACAAAAAATTCATTTAAAATACTTACGATGTTACTGCTATGCGTAGGGAAATACCAAGTTTTGTGAAGATTAAATAAAATAAATTAGATAGTTCCTATCCAGAAGCTTATAGCAATAGAGGATCCCAGCAAACTTTCTGTGAAGAGCCAAATAGGAAATTAGACTTTGCAAGCCAGATTGTCTTTGTTGCACCTATGCAACTGTCCTCTTGTAGGGCAAAAGCAGCCATAGGCAATATGTAAAATAATAAGCATGACTGTGTTCCAGTAAAACTTTATTTACAAAAATGTGCAGTGGACCAGATTTAGTCCATGAGCTGTAGTTTACTGACCCTGGGTTTAATCAGAGAGAGGATATGCATGTAAACCAGTAACATGGGTCAGTGTTCTAAATGTTACAAATGAAACATGAAGAGTAAAGGACATTTGGCTGAGGTAAGGAAGTCTACCAGGAGATTATCAATTTGAGTTAAGCCTCCAAGGATATGGTCATGTTTGGATTTATAAGCCCAAAAAAAGGTATAAAGTTGGAAACATGAAGGAGGTACTTAAAGAGCAAGCAATTTATATGGCCAGACTGTTGTTGAATTAGAAGCAAGACTTCACTGGAATAGATTTAAGAGAAGAAAAACATACACAGTCACTTAAATAAAAGCTATATTATTTCTGACCTCACCTCACCTCCTTAACAAATACTAAGTTATAGTCATTGGAAAGAATTTCTTATATTTTTGGATGGTTAGAACATTTTATACATTTCCATGTTACAGAATCATTTAAGATATTTCTAAGGATGTACTGCAACTTGTTATTATTCCCAAGGGTGTTTGTCTGTCTTCATATTGCTATACACATTCTTTGTCAATCAATGAAGAATTGCTTCTCTTTGTTTAGGAAAAGTAAACAGGTTTTATTGTGGCCTTCTTCCACTGTATTCCCAGCCTCCCCTTTTTTTCTGCATGGTGATCTGAGGAGTCATTAAGCCCTTTATATTGATGGTCAAGGAAAAGTGTGATAGTCTCCCAAAGATCTCACCGTTGTGGTGGAATACATGGTACGCATCATCTCCATGGCCCTTATGTATTATTTTATTCCTCTTTCTCCAGCTAAGGTCAAACTTACTTGTTTTAGTTGCAGTGCCTGTTTGCTGACTTATGTTTATTACTTGACCCCAGATTATTTTCTCAAGATCTGGTAATGTCAGTCCTATTCTCCTAACTCCTGTATCACTGGAAGCCTAGGATCAATTTCTTCATTATCTATCTCCCCTTTCTGAGATATTTACCATTTTTACATCTCCTTCTACCTTCTCGGTATCAGCCTTCACCTGGCTTCCCCTTGGTTCCAAAAAACCTGATAAATGTATACTTACACTAAAGTACGAGGAGCTTCATATGTTATCTCTTCCCTGAGTACAAACACTTAAAACAGGACAGCAAGGAATGGTGTTGTAAGCGCTTCTACATGGCCCCCAATGAACTCTGTGTCCTGGTATTCACTCACTTGTATGGTTCCCTCCCTTGGGTGTGGGATTGGCTTAGTGACTTGATTCTAATGACTAGAATTTGGCAAAAGTGATGGGATATCCCTTCTCTGATAGGTTACAAACAGTTGTAACTTCTATCTTGTTGGAGACAATTGCCTTCTTGGCTTGAATGCTTTGGTGAAGGAGCTGCTGTGTTGGGGAGAACCACGTGGCAAGGAGCTGAGGGCAGCCTCTGACCAAGAGCCAGTGAGTAACAGAGACTCTCAACAGCATGCAAGGAGCTGGATTCTGCCAACAACATGTGAACTTGGAAGTAGCTTCCTTCCCAGCTGAACCCTTAGATGAATCCCCAGACCCTGGGCTGACTTGATTTCAGCTTCATTAGAGACTAGGAAGCAGAGGTCTCCACTGGGACACATCCTGATACCTGATTTACAGAAATTGTGAGATTAAAAAGTATGTATCATTTTAAGTCACTAAATTTGGGAGTCATTGGGAATAATTTGTAATTATCTATGTAGCAATAGGTAAGTAATACAAGTGGGCAATACCTAATTCAAAGTAATGACTTCCAAATGCTGAACTTGCAGACACCTAGAAGCAGGAAGGGCACTGTTTTAGAGCAGGGACTGTCCCTGGCTCTGGCCCATGGAAAGTACTTCTTAAACATAAGGTCATCTTTACTGGTAGCAGCTAAGAACCTTACAATGCTCACTAATCTACTCTTCAGGATTTGCTTTGCTCAATTTGCAATTACCATTCACATGTGAACCCTAAATAGACCAATGTCTGAGATTATTCATTTTTCTTCCTTTATCATTTGACCCAGATATGTTTTTTCATTGACCTGTACAAGGTTTGTACTCATACAATTCTCCAAGTTGTCAGAGTTATTTCAACACAAGTCCCCTCACCTAGTTAATTCCTATTTATTTATCAGGTTTCACTTGATAAGTTTTCCGTGATCACATTGCCTCCATCATTGCTTCCCTTTAGCTGTCAGCCACATTCTCCAACTTGCGTTATTAGGAAAATACTGCGGAGCACACTCTTTAAGCCCATTACCTAAATCGCAAAGAAAGCTTCATGATGTGCTGAGAACTAAACCTTATGGAACTGACTTAGTATAAACCATGTATTAGTAGTTCTTTGAAAATGATCCTCAAATCAGGTATATTTTTTAAGCTGCATTTCCCTAGTGTTTTTGAGAAGCATGGAATGTGCTTCTCAAAAACCTTAGTAGACCTAGGTCTCATTTTTCCCCTTGCATGTCCCCCAAGCCAAGAATGGGAAAGTGTGTGCTCCGGTTTCCTCCACCCTTCATCCAGAGGATGCTCGACTCAGACTTGGCAGTGTAAGCAATGCCTCAATACGTCCTGATAGGAAGCAGCAACAAGAAATGCAGACAGGAGCTTCTTGGGGTGTATCACCCTCTGTGCTTAAACAAGAGAGAGGACAGCTGCTGCCCTCGAAGGACCACACTGCTGTCCCTCTATCTCACGGCATTCATCATTCTCTTCTGTTTCTATACCATTAAGATTTCAGAATGCCTGACTGAATACTTACAAGTTATTTATTTTATTTTATTTTTTATACTGGCATCATTAATATACAATTATATGAGCAACATTGTGATTACTAGATTCCCCACATTGTCAAGTCCCCACCCCATACCCCATTACAGTCACTGTCCATCACCGTAGTAAGATGCTATAGAGTCACTACTTGCCTTCTCTGTGCTATACTGCCTTCCCTGTGTGCCCCCCCGCTACATTATGTGTGCTAATCGTAATGCCCCTTACTCCCCTTCTCCCTCCCTTCGCACCCACCACCCTAGTTCCTGATCTTAAAGGAAAAGCTTTCAGCTTCTCGCTGTTAAGTATAATATTGGCTGTGGGTTTGTCATATATGGCCCTTATTATGTTGAGCTACTTGCCCTCTATACCCATTTTGTTGAGAGTTTTTATCATGAATGGATGTTAAATTTTGTCAAATGCTTTTTCAGGATCTGTGGAGCTGATCATGTGTTTTTTGTCCTTCTTTTTGTTGATGTGGTGGATGATGTTGATGGATTTTCGAATGTTGTACCATCCTTGCATCCCTGAGATGAATCCCACTTGATCATGATGGATGATCTTTTCGATGTATTTTTGAATTCAGTTTGCTAATATTTTGTTGAGTGTTTTTGAATCTGTGTTCATCAGGGATATTGGTCTGCAATTTTCTTTTTTTGTGGTGTCTTTGCCTGGTTTTGGTATTAGAGTGATGCTGGCCTCATAGAATGAGTTTGGGAGTATTCCCTCCTCTTCTACTTTTTGGAAAACTTTAAGGAGGATGGGTATTAGGTCTTCACTACAAGTTATTATTTTTAATGCTACATTCCAGTTTTTGGTGAGTCTGGAAGCTCGCTTCTGCAGGCTCAAATATTTGGGTAGGTCTGACCTGTATGATAGAATATAGGCATCTCTGTCTGCTTAGTTGCCTGTTCAGCCAGGTATTGTGGGAAGTAAGAAAGAAAGCAAAAGGTAGTATTTTTTTATTAGAGCTTCCAGTGCTTTGAAGAGAAAAGGACAGTAAAAATCTTTGGACACAAAAAATAGAAATATATATATACTTCATGGTGTGTGTGTTCATTGTGAGTGTGTGTAAGGAATTGTTGAGAAATAGCTGCTGAAAATGCACAGCATCAAGGGCTCTGTGAGTTTATTAAGTGAAGGTTCCGTGGAAACAATAACCATACAAGTACTGCAGGCTCTGGTGGAAAAATCGGGTAGAAAGTTCTAAAGGTACAGTTGTGATGATCAAATTGCAAATCTCCCTCCATTTCCAAACAGGTAACAGTGTAACATAACAGTCTAGATGGTAAAGAAGCAATCAGTTAGCTTTATGAGGGCTGTGTTTGGACCCACAATTGTATTAAGAGTGAGAGCAGGTGAGGTTTCTTTGATGCCTTTCTGAAACTAGCAGCATTATGCTGGATTTTAAAAGAAGAAAACAGAATTTGACTTCTTTTTTTAAATTTTATTTCAAGAGTGTGTTCAAAGGAATTGATTGATCTGTATGTAGACTAGCTTTGGCAAAATCGTCATCTTCAAGTTCAGAAATTGTAAAAATACCCCCCCCCCATGTGATAGTCCATTTCATAGTACATTTTAAAAACTTAAATTTCCAGTTTTGGCTGTTTGGTCATCTCCCCAGTTTGAAGGTAGCAAGGAGAGAACACAATGCCCCTCACATACTTAATTCCTATTTATTTCTCAGGTTTCACTTAGTAAGTTTTTCTTGATCAGCTCATCTTTCCCACACTAGATCACATTGCTTCATTATATGCCTTCATAGCAACCTATACTTTTTCCTTTTACCATTTATTAAAGTTTGTCATTGTATATTTTTGTAATTACTTTTTATGTCTATCACCAGATAGCTGATATCTATTGCCCTCCCCCTTTTATTATTGAGTTGTACTTGATGTATATTACTGTATATGTTTTAGGTGTACAATGTGTTGATTTAATACACTTATATATTGCAATATGGTTACTATTCTAGCCCTAGGTAACATCTCCATCATGTCACATAATTATCATTTCCTTTTTATGGTGAGAACATTTAAGATCTAGTCTCATAGCAACTTTGATGTATATAATACAGTATTATTAATTATAATCACCATGTTGTACATTAGATCCCCAGAACTTACCCATCTTCTAACTGCACATTTATATCCTTTGACCAACATCTACCTGATTCCCCCACCTCCCAGCCCCTGATAACCACCATTTGAGTTTCTGTTTCTACAAGTTCAGCCTTTTTAGATTCCACATATAAGTGAGATCATATAGCATTAGTCTTTGTCTAACTTATCTCACTTAGCGTAATTGCCCTCAAGGTCCATCCATGTTGTTGCCAGTGGCAGGATTTCCTTCTTTCTCATCGCTGAATAACAGTCCATTGTATATACAGCACATTTTCTTTATCCATTCATCCACTGACAAACACTTACATTGTTTCCTTATCTTGCTACTGTGAATAATGCTGCTATTACATGGAAGGGCAGATATCTCTTCAATACCCTGTATTCATTTCCTCTGGATAAATACCCAGAAGTGGAATTCATAGATCATATGGAAGATCTGTTTTAAAATTTTTGAAGAACCTATATACTGTTTTCCATAGTGGCTGCATCAATTTACATGCCCACTGACAGTAGACAAGGGTTCCCTTTTCTCCATATCCTTGCCACACTTGTTATCTTTCATCTTTTTGACGATAGCCATTTGAACAGATGTGAGGTGATAATCTCACTGTGGTTTTGATTTGCTTTTCTCTGATGATTAGTGATGTTGAGCACCTTTTCATATACCTGTTGGCCATTTGCATGTCTTCTTTGGAAAAATGTTCATTGAGTTCTTTAATTGGATTGTTTGTTGTTTTGCTATTAGTTGTATGAGTTCTTTATATATTTTGGATATTAACCCCTCATCAGATCTATGCTATGCAGGTATTTCTCCCACTCTGTAGGTTGCCCTTTCATTTTGTTGATTGTTCAGCTGTGCAACAGCTTTTTAGTTTGATGTCCCACCTGTTGATTTTGCTTTTGTTGTTTGTGTTATTGCTCTTTTATTCTATCTTAAGTAACTCTCTTTTGTTTGGGGTAGAAACTTTCTTATCCAAAACCTCCATTGCCTAGTCTCCTATGCAGTTTCAGCTGGCTGTGTGACATAATTTGGACCATTAAGATACAGCTAAAATCATACAGGGAGGCTTCAGGGAATGCTCTTTAGAAGGGCAACAGACACAGCTGACTTGGGTGGCTTTGTTTGTCACACTCCCTTTTTTCCTGCTTAGGGCACATTCAACAATATTGGAAGAGAAGCAGCCACCTTGTAACCTAGAGGCAACAACCATTAGATGAAAGTCACACATTCTGCTGAGTCTGAGTAAAAAGATGGATGCAGCATAGATTCCTCAGTGGTGTCACAGAGCCACTACACTCCTTGGGACTTTATTTTAACCCAAGAAAAATAACCACTTTGCTGATTTTCATTGCTTTTTTTGCAGTTTCTCTTGCAGTGGTGCACAGCAATAAGCAATAAAGGAATGATACTGACTGTCTTACCTAGAGAAGAGAGCTGAATTTCCTTAGACTGGAGAGTGACCTGTGGTAAAGTTATACCCCTTCCTGGGAATTCATGATGGAAGAAGAAAAGTGAAGAAAGTTGAGGGTGGGGCAGCCCCACCACTAGAGAGAAATGGGTGAAGTGCTCATTGACTGAGTTAAGGTCAAAGGAAATGGAAGGGGAATTATGAGAGTCTGTGGGATATCTAATGTTCCTGTTATTAAGTGTGGTTGAGTTGGAGGAGAGACTCAATGTGGTTAGTATACTTATTATGTGCATTAAGCAGACCAGAGTGCATTAAATGTGGGATGAATTGATTTTATACAACTATCCTCTGCCATCTTTTTAGAAAAATGACTAATGCAACCCTGCAAATGTGTTTCTCCAGAAAAGCTTTTGGGGAAAGCAGATTTATTCTACCTAATACCTTTCATCTATATTACAGATTACTTAGTATGCTTATTTGACCTTGAGAACTATTTCTGGCCATTAGGCAAAGGAAGGCAAGCCTAAAAAAGAAAATTTTATTGAGCATTATCCTTACAAAATCATTTATTTACGTCAATTTTTTTCCATACTTAAATACATAGACTGTACTGCCAATAAATGGAGAACTCGGCTTTTGGAAGGTGAGGTCTACAGGGCAAAGTAGGGAACTCAAAACATGGCTTTCTCTCTACTTCTCCCCACTTCCCATTCCTGCTTCCCAAGCGGATTTTACCAAATGACTCCAATCATGGGCCTCAGACTGTCCACACTAGAGAAAGGCCCTGCCTTCCCACGAAGCAGGCCAAAGCCTCTCATGGGAGGCCGACTGGCCTCTCTGCTTCAGAGCTTGCAGCTGACCTCCTGAGTTTTACATTGTTCCTCTAGTTTCTCCGTTCAGTGGGCTATTGTTCACCTTAGAATAGTGCTTGCCCCATATACCAGCACTATTTATATCCGCCTGCACCTTGCCGATTGACCTAGCGTGGGAATCCTGACTTGCCCTCATCTTGGAGAGTTGTATACGCTTCTTCACTGCCTTGTCTTGGGGCTTCTGATCCATTTTCTGCTCTGACTTCCAGGGCTTGCTCAGTCAATACCTAACACCCGGTCCTTGCTTCCCTGTGGGCTGGGCCCTTGCAACTTGTTGAGTTCTTTTGCAGGGGTAAATGCAGAGAGGCAGAAAGAGATGGACCGTTTGGCAGGAAACTTATATAAGCACATAACCTGCACATATCCCAGCCATACAGTGGGAACACCACACTTCCTGGCTGTGACTGTGTTTATAGCATGTCTTTCTCAGCCAGTGAGGAAGTGGTTAATTCCTAGAATCTGATTTTATGAGCAGGCTTAATTTCAGATGTCTGCATTTCAACCTTTTAGCTGTCAATTCCTTTTCTTCCCTTTCTTTTTTCTAAAAACATTTTTATCTCAAAGGAACATCAAACAGCTCTTTATAGAAGAGCTTGTTCAGGCCAAATAAATGGTCAATGAAGGGCCAAGGGTCTATTGTTCAAAAATAAGGGAGAGGTTTATGGTACATAATTATTATTTTCTCCTATATACATTTTTTTATAATTAAGACTTATTTTATTAGAGGAGTTTTAGGTCCACAGCAAAATCGAGGGGAAGGTACAGAGATTTCTCATAAGTCCCCTGCCCCCATACATGCATAGTGTCCCCCACTATCAGCATCCTCACCAGATGGGACATTTGTTAACTGATGAACCTACGTTGACATGTCATCATCACCCAGAGTCCATAATTTACATTAGGGTTCACTCTTGCTGTTGTACAAATCCTATGGGTTTGGACAAATGTATAATGACAAGTATCCACCATTACTGTATCATGTGAGTATTTTCACTGATCTAAAAATCCTTGTGCTCTGTCTATTCATCCCTCCCTCCCCTACCCTGGCAACAACTGATCTTTGTACTCCCTCCATTATTTTGCCTTTTCTAGAATGTCATAGAGTTGGAATCATACAGCATGTAGTCTTTTCAGACTGGCGTCTTTCATTCAGTAATATGCATTTAAGCTTCCTCCATGTCCTTTCATGGCTCTATAGCTCTTTTGTTTTTAGCTAAATACTGTTCTTCCATCTAGATGTATCAGGTTTATCCACTCACCTACTTAAGGGCATCTTGGTTGCTTCCAAGTTTTGGGCAATTATGAACTGAGCTGCAATAAACATTAATGTTCAGTTTTTATGTGGATGGGAGTTTTTAACACCTTTGGATAAATACCACGGAGCGTGATTATTAGGTCGTATGGTAAGAATGTATTTAATTTTGTAGGAAACTGCCAAACCATCTTCCAAAGTGGCTGTCCTCTTTTGCATTATCACCAGCAAAAGGAGAGTTCCTGTTGCTCCACATCCTTGTCAGGACTTGGTACTGTCGTTCTGAATTTTGGCCATTCTGATAGGTGTTTAGTGTCCTGGAATTTTTTTGTTCTGTTTTGCAATTTATTTTATATTGACAGTGCTTTTATTGTTTCTAGCAAATAGAAACTGAGTGTTGCTAGCTCAAATTCAAATCTGTGAGTCCTAATCCTCTCTGAAATGTTTAAATGAAAAGAAATCAATGAATCACTACATATAAAGCACGTTGGAAAGCATCTGGTGTAATGTAAGTACTGTGCAATTATTTGCTATTATTTTTACTAAAGCCCATCTATATTCATGACAATGATTGGCAGCAAGCACACCATGAGCCCATTTGCTAGCACAGGATAGTTGCTGAGTCGAACTTTTGTTGGTAATAGGCTCACTCATTCCTTGCTAAAAGACACACATCAGACATTGTCAATACTGGGATTTCTCTCAGAAGAGGACCTGAAAATGAAACACTTATGGATTCACTCAGCACCTTCTCTTCTCCTTCATCAGGAGCAGATTGCTCCTGAAACATTCTGTGTTGTTAAATCAATATGGAGCTGGGCTGGGACATGGCGCACCAGGCCTTCTCACTCATGCTCAAGACATCATCAGCATCATTATGTCTCTGTAAGCCCAGATCTTTATGTCTCCTTGGTCATCTCCCTTAGGACTCAGGCTCTCTCCTGGGCTGATGCCTTTAATCACAGCATCCTTTATAGTTTCTCCCAAATCAAGCAAGCGTTGGGCACCAACACCACATTTCTTCTTCTATCAGTTCTGTCATTCAGTAGGTTATTTACCTCAAACTCCTTGTAAGAGCAAATCAGAGTAAAGAAGGAGCCCTTGGCTCTGTGGGCGGCTGGCTGGATAACTCTGCTTCCCTCCTCCCAGGATCCCTCCCGCCCACACTTAGCCTTGATGCCACTGTGATGTGTCTTGAAACCATCAGGTCAAATCGCATCTTGTCCTTTATCCCTGTTTGAACTGGGAGTCACAGGAAGTTGTTCAGATGCCCCAAGTCATCCCTCATCTCCTGGACTCTCAGCCCCACACATGTCACGTGTCACTTTATCAGTGAGTGTGTCCCTGCTCACTGGATTTTTAATTTTCAACCCCACTAGTGCTCCTCTGCATTGTTTTTCTAAATTACCATGCTGGTAACTTCTTTCATTGTGTATTATCTGTCTCCTCCCACTAGAGTAAAACCTTCATAAAGGCACGGGCTTTGTCTTGTTCCCTGTGTCTCCTTAGTGCCAAGAATAGTGCTTGGCACATGGTAGGAACTTGGAAAACAAGTATCAAATGGCTCTCTACTGGTAATGGCCACATGGCACTTGCAACAAGATTCTCAGTACTTTGTGCTCCCTGATCCACTCCTAGAATTCTGCTCTATTCCTGCTTTTCAGCGTCAGCTCCCTTTAAATTTCGGTTCGGGTTCTCTGAGCTTAGATTGCCTCTCCCATCCTAGTCATAACTACAGTGACATTCCCTTTAGGCTCCTGCGTCAGCCTGTCGTTTCTTGGTTAAACAGTTAATGAAGAGATGGCCACTCTCTCATTCCATTTATGCTTTTTTGGGAAGGACAGTGGTGGAAAGGGTACGGCTGGCAGACTGCTTTCTTTTGAAAGTCATGTAACTCCAGTCAGGCCACAAAGGTTGGCCAGCTTCTGAAGCTCTTCTGCCTTCCAGTTTCTTTGTACTAATACAGACAGATCTGAACACTATTTGGCAGTATTCCCTGCCATTTTCCGTCCCCTTCCATTTCTTTTATCTGCAATCTGTGTTCTAGCTAAGCTCTGAAAGATGATCTCTTTTCAGCCCTCACTGTGGAGGTTAAATTATAGCTACTATTTATGTATTGCCTGCAATGCAGTCATCTGTGTCTGTGTATGTGTGTGTGTGTACACACACACATTCATACATGTATATACACACACACACATTCACATATATATACCATTTTACAGATGAGAAAACTGAGGTTCAGAGAGGCTAAATAATTGCTCCACAATTACTCAGACGGTGAAGTCAGACTTCTTAAAAGAAGAGTCTCCCTTCCTCACCTCCCCTCTCTTTAGTCCATTGTAACTTACTCCATTTAAAACCACTCTTTAAAGGTTGCCAAATCTTGTCAATCTTTGTTAATTAAAAATGTTCATTATGAGATATTTCAAACATATAGACAAAAAGAGAAAACAATTGTAGGAATACTCATGTATTCTGCTATATTCATTTCAAACTTTTAAAAGAAATCACAGGTGATGTGCTGTCTACTGTGTACTTTCCCCTGACCACATTGTCCCCACTCCCTCCCCAGGTGTAACTGCATTCATGGAGTTTTAAAAAATAATTTCCATGCTTGCTTTTACATCATTCCTATATAGAAATGGATCTATAAAAATAAATACTTGTTTTTCATATTTTTAACTTTTCAATAGTACCTGTCTTTGTAACAGTTGCTTTTATTTAGCTCAACATTAGGTTTTGGTACTTTTTCATGTTGATGGGAGTGTCTCTCTTTTATTCATTTTGATCACTCACAGTTTTCCATTGCATGGACATAGCACAAATTATTTAACTGGCATCTTGTTAATGTATAATTAGATTGTTTCCATATTTTGATTTTAAAAACAATAACGTCGCTTTCCAATCTTCATCTTGTTCCACTTCCCAGCAACATTTTCCATAGTTTAACCATCTTTATTCTTCGGCACTTTTCTCTCTTTGTTCTGCAACACCAAGAGTCTTTGTTTTTGTCATCCTCTGGTCACTTCTCAGTTTTCCTTCCCTTCCTGCTCTCTTCTCCTTAACTTAAAACATTTGGTATTGCCCCAAACTTGGTTGGATGCTTTTCTTTTCTGTTCCCCTCCCACTTTGCTCCCAGATGGTCTCATCTATTCGTAGGCCTTAAACAGAGGCTGACAATACTCAAAGGGCTATCTCCTGTCCATATCTCCCCTCTGAGTTCCAGACTTGAATCATGACAATTGCCAATTTGACACCTCTTCTTGGATATCTCAAAGGGCTGTAAAACATCTTAAAAAAAAAAAGAAAAAGAGCTCTTCATTTTTCTGTCTACACTTGTGGTAGTTTAACAGTATGGTCCCTAAAGAACCCACCTCCTGGTGTCACATCATATTAGGCTGGATCTAGTGTTTTCTAATGAGTAGAGTAGAGCAAAAGTGAAGAGATGTCACTTCAAAAGTTAGGTTATAAAAGACTGACTTCTATCTTGCTTGCATTTTCTCTGGCTGTCCTTACTTCTCACTCTGATGAAGCCATAAGTTGTGTTAAGAGATGCCCAATGAAGAGGTCTACATGACAAGAAACTGAGAGCTCTCTCTGGCCAACACTGATGAAGAACCACATTCTACTAACAACTGCATGAGTGTGAATTTGAAAGTCGTTCCTGCTACAGTTGAACCTTATGATAGCCACTGTTGACACTTTGATTGCACTCTTGTGAGGGACTCAGACAGAAGATCCAGCTAGGCTGCACTGGGATGCTTGACTCACAGAAACTATAAGATAAAACACATTTGTTGTTTTAAGCTGCTAACTTTCGGAGTAATTTGTTACACAGTGTTAGGTAACTAGTACAAATCCTGTTCACTTTCCAGTGGTCCCTGTATCAACAAACCACCCACTTAGTAACGCAGGTTATAAAGTAGAGTCTTCTTTGACTCATTCTTCTTTCTCATCCTCTATAGGAACCCATTTGTTAGTCCTGTGTAACACAAATACAATGAAATATAACGTAATATCTCTACTTCTACCTTCACTGATATGCACTCAGCCAAGCCATCATCATCTCTTACCTTGAGGGAGAAAAGGTCTTTGAATAGGCCCCTTAGAGGATGATAGTCATTTTACCCTCCTGCCTTTTCTTTCCTATTATTTATTCACCTAATTAGCGTGATTTTATTTATTATTGAGTTCTTTTTTAAGTACTGGGGATGGTGATCAAAACTAACAGGGTCCCTAAGTCATGGAGTTTGCATTAAAATAAAGGAGAAGACACATATTAATCAAATTAATAGACAGTTCTCTGAAGCAGGGATAACTGGTTCTATGAGAATAAGATCATGCTGCTGCCCAGTGTACTTGTGATTTCTCAAGAAATTGATACTGAGGATCACTGTTGATTGGGGGGCTTTCCATCTTGTTTGTTTGAGGCAGAATTTGCCAACATGGTGCAGAAGGTGATGGATGATACAGCTATGCATGTGTCATTATGTTCCATCATCTGACTAGTTATTTTTTTTCCTTCCTTAATGGCACTCCCCATAGATGAATCTCTAGGGATGGGGCCTTAAATACCAGAAATTGTGACTGGGTGTTCTTCCCCACTTCACCATCAAAGAGTTTGGGCAAATTGTCAAGATTGCATTATACCTGAAGAGAAAAGGCATTAATTTATTTCTGTAATATGTAATGAGTATTGTATGTATTATGTCATAAATTGTGTCCCTGTATAAGCATGTAATGGTGTAGGATATCTCTTTACATTATTACATCCTTTTTTCTTTAGAATCATAAAAATTCTTAGAATTGAAGTAGGGACTTTCATTGGTCATTGGGTTCACTCTCCCACGTAGGGTGGGAATTTTCCCTGTAGCCTTCATAACCAGTGATCTTCCAACCTCTGCATAATCATTTCTAGTAATCGGCAACTCATTGTCGCACAAGGCAGCTCCTGTAATTGTTAAAAGATGAAATTGTTATAACCTCTGACATTGATTACAATTCACAATTCTATTTCCTTTTGATTAACGTCTGTTAGGCCTGCTTACTTTTAGCAAAACTGAGTGATCCTATCGTAGGCTCCATTGCTACTCTGTAAATTCATATCAAAAAGGATTTAGACCTTTTAGATGGCTTATTACTTTTAGTTTTCTCAAAGTTAACTCAGTGTGTAGTCACATCAGTCGACTGGGTTATAGCAAGAGATAATCTTAGATCTTGAATTGTATGAAACTATAATTTCCTCAATCTCATAGGCATTTGATGCAATCATCTGATGTGAGGACAACTAGAATCACCCTGAAACAATTCCTGCTTGTTACGTGGAGTGTGACTGAATGATCAGCGAAGACTGTTCATGAAAGTCGACACTCATCCCTCAGTCTTTGCTTTCTAAAGACAAATTTGCTGGGGTGTATATAAGATAAGCAGTAAAGAAAAATAGTTCCAGTTAAAAAAAAAAGTCAAATAGAAACATTTCAGCCCTTGCTTCTTGTAAATTGGACTTTGTGATGCGTTTATATGTATCTAATGCAATATTTTGAACAAAACTGACTTTTTCTAGCCAAAAGAGATATTAGCAAAGCTAATATCTGGGGTATGTTATCTGTGCAAATAAAAGTATTCCTGATAAATGGTCAGTGTAGTCTTAAATCATAGGAATCATTTGCTTATAAACTATATAGTCTTTTACTATTGTTGGTGTTCGAATGTTGCCCATGTCTTTGAGGTTCCTATAAGATGAAAGAAACAAGTTTATTAAATAGGTCACTGGTCTCCTGTTGCCAAGCACTGAATTTTATATCTCAGCATTAAGGATGCATTAGTTTTCAATTACTGCACAACAAATTGCCACAAACTTAGTGGCTTAAAAAACATACAGTTTATGTGAGTCAAGAGTCCAAGCACAGCTTAGCTAGTTCTGTGCTCAGTATTTCACAAGGTTGAAAGCAAGCTGTCGACTGGCTGCATTCCATTCTAGAGCTCAGGGTTCACTCCCAAGCTCATGTGGTTGTTGACAGAATTCAGTTCCTTGGAGTTGCATGATTGACATTCCCACTTCCTTCTTGGCTGTCAGCCGAGGGCTACGCTCAGCCTCTATAGACCTTTGCAGCTCCTTGCTGCTTGACTTTCTCACAACAGGTCAGGTTACATTTTCAAAGCCAGCAGGAGACTCTCTCTGATCTCTAGACCCTCTTCTAAAGGGCTCACCTCTTTAGGTTAGAACCACCCAGGACAATCTCCCTTTTGATTAATTTAGCACCCCATGATTAGGGACTTTAATTATATCAGAAAAATCCCTTTACCCTTGACATGTGACATAACCTAATCATAGGAGTCATTTGTCCTATCATAGTCACAGGTCATGTCCCCATCTAAGGGGAGAGGATTACATAGAGCATGTACACCAGGGCAGTGGGAATCTTGGGGACCATCTTAGAATTCACCCACCTGCATTCCATTTGCTTATTTCTGGTTCTAACATTTCTGAGCCTCACTTTGATCATCAGTCAGATGAGAGTTGTTACAGATATTAGGATCCCATTCACAGCAGCACCTCTGTGTTTCTCTTTATGCTATTGTGGTAAAGAAAGAAACCAGTCTGGCTTATAGAATCATAAGTAATTTTCAAGATTTCACGAGGTGCACTGGCATATTTCACAGGAACAACCTTTCCACAAAAGTTAGTGTCTGTCCGTTTCAGGCAAGGCAGCCCCTTCTGCGGCCTCCCTCCCACCACAGCCCTCTTGAGGAGTGAGAACCAGGAGGAGCAGACGATCTCACCTGAGCTGCCTGCAGTCCAGCTCAGGTGTGTCCAAGACCTCTCTCACAGCACAGCAATGAGAAGTGGTGTGACTCAAGCCCTCTCTCCATCCACACAATGCTGGGAAAGAAAAACCAAGTTCCATTTACCAAAATATCTGTATTATCTATAAAAATTGAACTCCAGCAAGTCACCGCTACTGGAGGCAGCAACACCGGCTGTGCTGGCTGCCGAAGCTGACAGCTGCATCCTACCAGCCCACAGCGGATACTGTACTGAAGGCATGTGAGCAGGCTCATCTGTAAGGCCTCAAAAACCTGGACATTTTGGACCGTAGCAATTGGATGAAGGATCTAGGAAACATCTCCCAGGACTCCTGGGCCATGTACTTGAAATAGTTCTGAGGATGGGCCAGGACATCAAACAGAGCATTGATCAGTTTCTTATCTGAAAAAGAACATAATTTTTGTTACTGGGCTGAAATATTTAAACATTCCGACATTTTGCCAATGGAACTATAATGATCCAGTGTTATGCAGTAGGTTGATGAGCTGAAAAACATTATGTGAAAGTTGTTTCTGCTGATTTTTATCTTTTTTCCAGTTTTCATGTTTCCTAATTATCTACAGAAAGCATGTATTACTTTTATGAAAGAAAGTTTAAATGTCTACAAAACGGTTTCAATTTTCTAAACCAGATGAAATGCAACACTGGAATTCTGGGAATATTTATAGGGTTCGTAATATGGCAAGTGTTTATTGATAATTACTCATAAGTAATTTGGCAAACTTTAGACTTGAAGGATAAACAAGAAGCCAAGGATCTTGAACTTTTTGGAGAATGAACATGAAAACACTATTTGCCACTGGCCTGGATTTACAATAAATTTCCCACTGCTCCTCTGTACATTTCCAAATAAAAAAATACAACTTCACTTGACAACACAAAGACAGCTGCCTGAATTTTTGGAAAAATGAAGTGTGGTGAAGATCTACAACTGACCTCAGCCCATGGCAGGCTTGGTGTCTGAAGGTGGCAATATGGTACAGGAGGAGAGCCTCCTCTGATGGTGCTTGGGGTGCTCTGTGGATGCCTGCCTGTCTGCCTTAGGTATGAACTCACCTTAAGGATCTCCTGATGGTTCTCAGATGCGTAGAGCCTGCCGTCTTGGACTATGTCTTCGATGAGCTCCTGCTGGTCCTCTGTTGGAATAAAGGATATATTTCGCAGAAAAAACAAAAAGTTAGTGTCTATCTTGTAGCATCCTCCACAGTCAAGTGCCACTGCCATTAGCACAATACCCCACAATAAATAGAAAGGATCCCACAAACAGGATGATGGAGTAAACCTCCATGAGACCTTCTCCCCCCGATAGGTCTGTTGGTGTCTGGGTTCCTTTCTAATTGTCTTGGGGCCTCTTGACCATGGCCATCAACAGAGAAAGCCTCATCTTGAGCAACTCAGTGAGGCCTTATTTCCTGGCAGTTGGAATCTCTGCAAATCCAGCATCAGTTGGGAAGACAGTCAAGAAAATGGCCTCTGTTCTCTGTGGTAAATTGAAGAATGGCCTCTAACCTTTCCTTGGTTGCAAAGGAATCTTGACCGTGCTAACACAAATGGGCGTGAAAGTTGTTAGAGAAGGCACTGTTAGCGCTCATAAGGAGAAAAAAAGAGAGTGAACCCAAAAATCCAGCTGGAGCTAGTCGCTGACTTACTGGAGAAAAGGAAAGACAGATTGTTAGGTGAAGCGAAGCAAAAGGGCGAGGAAGGAAGGCTGTGTTTTGACAGCAGACCTTTCCTCTTAAGCTTCGTGCCTTATATTACTCACTCGAAATGGAAGTGTCTCCTTTTCTAAGGTACTCTAACAGATCCCAATAGTGCTTCTACAAATGAGTTTGGGTGAGGAACATTGATAAGGTTTGCAAAATACCTACCATAATGCCTGACAGACAATGAATACACTTAGCAAATGCGAACCTGGAGTAGTTGTAGAAGAAATAATATGAAGAGTCTATAGTGCAATCTCCCTAGAGTGAAAAACTATAAAGTAACAGCACCGTTGTTCACAGCAATTTACGGGAGGACTAGGGAGAGGAGGAGTGAAAACAGAAAACTGTTTCAGCATGCTTGGTCAGTTTTCAGTAACAGGAGTAGTTGTGCTTTCCCCTAGGAGGTCAGTCTTCCAGTAGAAACGGCAGTGAAAGGAAGCCTGTATTATCTGTGTCTGTGTGATGAATGCTGTTCAGAGCTAAGACTTACTTATAAAAATCTCCTGAAATTAAATCGGCAAAGGATATTTGGCAGGTTAAGAAGAAATATGGAGGGATAGAGGAATCAAGAACAAAAGCTCAAAATGTTGAAGGAGATGATGCCCAGGGTGGTGAATTTCCCGTGAGGCAAGGTGGAAATGATCAGTGTGGACAATGAATAAGGAAGGTGAATGCTGAGGAGTCATTGGCTGTAGATGACTCTACGTTACTGGTTCTCAGTGAGGGGTGAATTTGCCCCTCTGGCAACATTTAGCAATGTTCAGAGTCATTTTTGGTTGTCACAGCTTGGGGGAGGAAAGGCAATGCTGCTGGTGTCTAGTGGGTGGAGCTCAGGGATGCTGCTGAACACCCCACAGCACACAGGACAGCCCACAACAACGATCAGTAACCCTAAAGGTCAATAGTGCCAACATGTGAATCCCTGCTCAAGGTATTTTTAGTTCTATTACTTGATCAAGTTGAACCAGCAAATGCTACGTCTGTGGACTGTTAATTTAGCTCCTGATAGAATCAGAATTTCAGTTTGATGTTTTGCCTTTTACCTTTGTCAAAGCCACTATTGCAAATAAACATAGAAAATGTAACATGGTGTTTGTGATTTAAAAAAAAAAGAGTATTGTTCATGCCCCACATTAGACATTTAATGTTAATTTCATTGCTGGTTAAAAAGAATACCCTTTGCTGAGGAATGTTTGTCCATTTCATAATATCCATGTAATAGATCTTTTCCATTTTGCCTCAGTGATCAGGAAATTCAAGACAAAGCTTGAAGCTCAGTCATGATTTTTGAGCTTTTGAACACCATAGCCGGACTATTTTATAGCTTTCTTTTCTTCAGTTATGATTTTCATCTTACAGTTTCCACTGAATTACTATTCATATGTGTGATTTTCTCATAATCAGACAGAAAGAACCTCCCTTGCTTTAAAGAGTTTGTCATCATTCTTAACACAAACTACCTGGATTCTTTATATATGTAAGTTATTACTGTGAGTCCCTTCTAAGCAGTGTACATTCATGCAGTTTTATGCATTACATACATTATTGGAAGGTCAGACATAGCACTTGCATCTGGCAATTACTGCTGTGGGAGTTGGAAGAGAAGTGCGACCAGAGAAACATAAGGATTTCTGACTAGTCTAAGGAATTCTGAGGCCCAGCTAAGGCTGGATGCTTTCAACGTGGTGCCACAAATCCATCCTGTTTGGGGTTCTCTACAGCAGTTGTCTGCATCTTGGTGAAGGCAGTGTCAGTGTAGAGTTGGGTTTATTAGGGCTAAGGTTTGGCCAAGTGGATTTGAGAGGAGAGTGAAGGAAGGGCAATGTAGAATAAATGTCTGTAAAACTAAATTAAATGGAGAAGGAAGTGAAGACAGGATGGGGGCTGACAGATTAGGAGAAAATAGGAGAATTAGCTAGGAAATAGGGGATCCCTTTAGGTCAAAGAATAGCTAATTGAAAGCACTGGAGGCAGAGGCAGTGTGGTGTAAGGGGAGCTCTTTGAATTTCAGATTTCAGACTCAGAGGAGTTCTAGGTGAAGACAAGAAAAATGTCGTAGGAGATGGCAGAAGGAAAGCAAGGGCAAAGGTGCTTGCAGGTGAGGAAGTCAAGAACTTGATAGACAAGGATTTTGAATGCAATATCCAAATTAACGTGGAGTAGAGAGGTAGTGATTGTAGACTACTGAAAAACAAATGACTTCATGGAATAAGGAGAGCTTTAAAGGTAATGGCAAGGAGGACAGGAGAGGAAGGTGCTGCTGGGTATCATTCACACAGGAAGTATTTCAAACCCAGGGTGCAGATTGATATCTACAGAAGTGACCGTGCAGGGTGAGGAATAATAGATCTGTTTCTCAACCACTCTATTTATGAGGTGTGGACACTACACAAATTTTTCTTGAGAGACTTCAAGGGAATACATGGAACACATGGGTGACAAGAAGAAAATAATCATCCATTCCACCATCCTCAGCAATCACTGTTAACATGTTAAAGAAGATTGCACTAGAGATAGTATACAAATTGGTCAGTGAGGAGATACAACTCAGACAAGAAGGAAATGAAGTCTTTGATCCAGGACTATGGTGGTTGGGATGGAGACAAAGATGGATACAAGCAAGATCAGCATCCAGATGGTCAGTTAATTTTCGTCCCCTCTGATGCCAGTTTCTCAACATTATCTGTGTTCACAAGGCCTACCTGTTTTGTCAGTAGTCCTCTTCTTATCCTGCCTTCTGAGACCCAGTCCATCTAGCTCTTGCCTCTTGCTGTTTCCTTCCACTGGGAGTTGCTTTAGTTGAAAACATTTTCATCTGGTACATAATCCTGTTTTACAGGAAGCTCAGGTCAAGTCATTAGGTTAACCAATGCTTGTTTTAGCACTTGTGAATAGAGCACCGATTAGAATACAGCTGGACTGTTTGCCCCCGTCTTTTCTGTTTCTTTCACTGGGAAAATATTCTCAGCCACCATCCCTGTAGTTTAACTATTCAAGAATTGGATTAGACGAACTCATAAAACAGCAGGTAGGCATTACTTACAGGGAATTACACTTTGGTTAACTGATTTTTTTGCCAGGACCAGTGTGTGTCTGCTACACTTGCATATGTGTGTGTATGTACACACAACTGATAAAAGCAGCGAGTGTTTGAGTGTTTCCTACAGCCCTGTGTGTAGGCAGCTCTAGCATCACTGTAAAAGGTAGGCAGTGGGCTGGCAACTCAAGTTGGCATCTGTTCCTCCTAAAACTGTACTTCGCTCCATGAAGTCAGCATGGAAAGCAGTCAGGCTCTTGAGCAGTTTATGCTTGGTTCTTGGCATCATTTAAATTCTGTTCTATTCAGTGTTGTTTCATTTGTATAATCAGAATGCTCCATTTTCAGACATTCAAAGCATTGAACATTTTTTAATAAATAGATTTTTATTTGGCATCAAATCCAAGTTGAATGATTTTTCACATAGGAAATAATGATATAATTGTATTTGGGAGGGCATTTTCTCCTTTAGCTAACATTTGTAAGTGCTTTTTGGCTTCCAAAGCTCTTTAATGCTTGATATGTTTTATTTCTTATATAACCCCACAGATTTAGTACCGTGAGCCCCAATTTTCAGAAAAGAAAAGCATATTCCCAAAGGCTAGGTTTGAGGGATGGTGTTAAGATAAAAACACTGGCTGTCTTCAACTCTAAGGATCTTTCTATTGTAGTCTGCTAACTATAAGCAAGTAGGGTTTCTAGTGTGTAACCAGTGTGTATTATAATAAAGTTTGTTCAGCTTGATCTCAAACTATATTTCAAGCTTAACACTTCATAAGTGGAACTAACTCATTGGAGCTTAGGCCAGGGGCTACAAGCTTATTTATTGATCCAGTCTGGCCTCTTGGGTTTCTTGATATCTCGTGAGATGGTGCATTTGTTAGTACATTGGAAAAGCATTTTGTTTCCTCCAGAATGAAGAGCACTGCTCTTGTATTTTAAACAGAAGAAATGACTGTCCAACAGGACTCATGGGCACAAAGCATTAACAGTAAGCCTCACGCTGGCACAGGAAGAAAATAGGCAATTTCTGTAGAAACTGTCTATCAACATCTACTTACATTTATTGCTTTTAAAATAATAGGAATATATGATAGCCTCTGAAAATCTGCATAGAAAGTAAACATATCTCTCTATCCCCAAACTTTATCTAATAAGGTTATTCATTGTTAAATGTGTTTATTTGCAAAGATGCACTTTACAATACCATAATATTTTAATGTTAAAATATATGTAATGGAACTAAATTATGAACGATCAAAGTAGTTCTACATGGATTACATATTAATTATAAAGGGTAGAAGATCCCTTTACCATAGAGAAATCTGACAAATGCCACCTACACCAAATGTTCCAAGTTACCACCCCCAGTGCTGGGACAAATGAGCATCATGTGTGTTCTGATGTGATATAGCATGAAGGACACAATATCACTACTGTGGGGTAGTATCTGAACTGCTTAACCACGATCCAATCGTGAGGAACATCTGACAAACCCAGGCTCAGGGCCATTTTACAACACAACTGACCCATACTGTTCAAAATGGAAACATCACACAAGACAAAGGCAAAGAACTGTTCGAGACTGAAGGAGTCAGAAGAGACATGACAACTTGATGCAGTGAGTTACATCTGGACCAGAAAAGCAAAATTGCTATAAAGGATATTATTAGGAAAATTTGCAAAATATAAAGTTGAGCAAGAAAAAAATAGCAATGTCTTTGCAAATAATTAAGAATGTTTTGACATTTCTTTAGAAATTATATGAATTGATTTGAATGTTATTTTGAAAGCAATCTACAGCTAAGAAATGAACAGCTTGCAGAGAAGCCTATGAGTTTGCTTCATTATTTCAAAATGCAATAAAAATAAGAAATTCTGCCTATTTCAAGTGAAACAAATTTATTCCAGAACCTTATTTCAGCTCAGGCATTATCTAACTTTCACAGATCAGTTTTGTTTGCATGGAGTTACAAGATTTGGGTACAGTTTCTTTTGATTTGTTCATCTGTCTTGATCTTTAAGTGAGTCACTTGAAAGACATTTTGTTTTTCTGTATGATCCCTTTTTTAAAGTGTTTATGTGTTTCCTGATTTGGCAGTACGATTACATATAAAGATTCTAAAACAGCTGTCCAGGCACCATTGACACAGTAGTGTGGGGATTTAGATTAAAGAGTCCTAAATTATTTTCATATTTCATCATTTCATACTCTACCTCCACACCTGGGAGAGTCTCTGAGCTTGGCTAAGTATCTTTGTTAAAAACCACTTATCTGTCCATTTCTTATACAGGTATGTATTAAGCAGCTATGAGAGTATGGCCCTTTGCTGAGTACTGGGACTATACAGATAAGTCACACCATGTCTTTTTTCTCGCACACGCACTGCACTGACTTATGGAACTTAGAGGTAGTTCTCCAGTGTTCTCAGCTGCATTACATAGGTCAGTGTCTTTCGTAGAACAGAAATCTGATGAAGTCCAGTTTGCCAATTTGTGTTACAGTATGTGCTTTTTATGTCTGCGCCTAATAAATCATTGCCTAACTTCACAAAGATGTTCTCTTGTTTCCTCGTAGATTATTTAGTTTCAGCTCTTACATTTAGGTGTATCATCAAAATGTATTCTTAAGATTTGTCTGTTTCAACTAATTTGCATAATATGTTGGTATAAATTTGTTTATAATATTTTTGTACCCATTTAACTTCCGTAGAGCTGGTAGTGATATCTAGTCTTTCATTCCTGAGTTTGGTAATTTGTTTCTTCTTTTTTGGTCAGGCTGACTAGGAATTGATCAGTTTTAATGATTAATTTCCTGTTTTCTATTTGATTGATTTCCCTTATGATCTTGATGATTTCTTTCCTGCTGGCTTTGGATCTAATTTCTCTTTTCCTTAATTTCTTAAGGTAAAAAGAGATTATGAGTTTGAGACCTTTCTTTTGTTCTAATATAGGTCTTTGGAACTATAAATTATCCCTTAGTACTATTTTAGCTACATCTAATAAATTTTAATATGTGATTTTTGTCTTAGTTCAAATACTTTCTAATTTTCCTTTGTGATCTCTTCATTACCTGTACAGTACTTAGAAAAGAATTGTTTAATTTCCAAATATTTAGTGATTTCCTAAATTCCTTTCTTTTCTTGTTTTCCATTGTGGTTGGAAAACATACTTTAAATCACTCAATCCTTTTTTTAATTGAAGTATAGTTGACATATAATAAACTTTTAAATTTATTGAGGCTTTTTTGGGGGGCCAGGATAAGGTCTAATTCTGAGGAAGGTTTCATGTATACTTGAAGAAAAATGTGTATTATGCTGCTGTTGAGTGAAGTGCTGTGTAAATGTTAATTTAGGGGCACACGGTTGCTGCTCTCGCTGCTCATTTTTCCCCCTAATTTTAATTTTTATCCTGGATGTATAGATACCTCTGCTCTGTCTGCATAACTTAACACTCAGACAGTGATTGGGCAGAAGTTGCGCTCAAGCATTTCAAGCTGTTTGGCTGCCACCGTCTGCCGAGTTCACGTGCAGGTCGGGAGCGCATTCCAAGTTCCGGCGATTTTAAAGTCGGCCTTGGCTTTTCCTTTCCATTGGGCCTTTCGGCTCTCCTGGCTGTACACAAGAGTTTTCCGTTGGAGTCCTGTGGAGAGCTTCTCTTGGACTTCTAACGTGATCTCATTTCCAGGACTTCCCTACTGTGAGCTTGCTGCCCGGCTCCCCATTTGTCCAGGGACCTGAGCGCTGTGGCTTTTCCCGCCGGTTTCCTGCCGAGTTTGCCCCTTTTACAGACAGCACTGCCGGGATTGGGCTTCCAGCTCGGCTCCGAATCCACTCCCCCTTCTCTGGCTGTGCGGCTCCTGGGTTTCTAAGCCCCTGACGGTACAACTGTCGTTCTTGTCTGCCGAAACCAGGCAGCGGAGATGGGGGTGGGAGCAGCCCCAGGCAAGCAGGCTGCAGGTTCCCACAGTTTTTGCCTGATGTTCGGGGACATTTTCATGAATCAGGGCTTCTCTATTTGTTGTTTGCCTTTGGTCAACTTTTGGAGCTCTGACGTGGTTGGTTGTGACCATTTAGACCGCTCGGCCACGCTACCCAGTTTGTTGTGACCATTTAATACAGCTTTATATGTGTTTGTTGGGGGTTCTGCCAATTATAAGGGTTTTAAAAGAAAAATGCCTGACTTTTTTTGTGGTGAAAGAAAAGATATATGGCTAATTTAGTGAGCAAATGATGAAAGCCTGTAAATCAAACAAGGAGATAATTGAAATTTATAAAGATGTAAATCAGAAAGTAAATTCAATACCAAATACAAAGTTTAAGAAAAAGAAAAGTTGAAACTTCTGAGAGAACTGCCTTGGGTGATCTGCTGTGACCCTTGCTATAAAGGGGAGAATCACTTAATACATAATGATGCAGAAAAATAATTTAATTATGTTAAAAAAATCACAGTTAGAAGAGACTTTGGATATTGTCTACTCCAGCAGTCCACAAACACTGGGCCTTTGGAACCTGTGAAATTTTTTTCTCTAATCTTAGCACAATTGAAAATATACTAACAATTGAGCCTGCTTTTCATAAAGCTAAATCTGTTTTACTTAAAGGACTGCATTTTCACCAACCTAACATTATCTGTCTACCTTTTGGTATTAAAATATCCTTTCTCTTCTATGAAATAGTGGTAATAGGGGAATATACATATCAAGTTCTTATTTAGCAAAATTAAAAATTTCCTACTGCATGTTACTCTCTAACATTTTGAAAATTCACTGCAAGTCCTAAGAAGTTAAATGTGTTTCTCAATTTCACCCAGTTTTTTTTAAGAGGATAAGATATTATCTTATGATACTAGAATATAATCTGTTTGTCATAAGAAAAGGCTTTTTGTATAACTGACAGGAAAAAAGAATTACTGCTCTCCCTTCTGTGTATTTAGTTGTTTGAGTTAATTTTTTAACCAATTTTCTAAGTGTTAAAATCTTATTTGAGCTCGGAAAAAAAATTCACCCATAGTTCTTATTTTTTTCTTTTTAAATCAATTTAGCAATGATTAGATGACTTTATAGTCAGCAATCCAGAGCCATACTCATGTAATTTTGTAATGCTTTCACCACAACACTTGTATTCTAGAGATTCTGAATGTTGTATGGGTATGCAAGGGATTTATACATGGTCTCAATCTTCGTGTATTGTATTATAAGCGTCTAGCTCATTCTTACTTCATCACTTGGTCCTGTCCACTGGAAATGGATGAGCTTTGCTCTGTGGAGACCACATTCATTCATTTAAAATCTTTTAAATGCGCCATTTCCAGGTGTTGGCTTCATTAATCTAGATATGAGAGATAGGGAGGTGAATAAGGAACGCCAAGCAAGAGAGAAAAACAAAAGTTTTCAGTGCACTGTTAGGGGCTACAAGGAATATGTGCAAAGGGTAATGTGAGTTCAGATGGCAGAAGTATTAGCGTTGGCCAGTTCAGGGGAGGGGTTGTGAAGAGGTGACCAATGGCAGCTGGATTTGGAATGATGAGTAGGGTTTTCTATGTCAGTCTCCTAGTACCACACATTAATCAACTCATTTAAGCATTGCAGCTCTCAATTACCTAAGTCCTAGTTTAAAGTTCTGCTTTTCTAGACCTATGCAGCCCCAACCATCTTATTAGAAGGATAAGTGGGAGGCTGTGGTCCCACGTTCCATGAGCTCTCTGACTTTGCCTAAGTGATATAATAAGACACTTTTCTTGGCCGGTTTGTCTGATAGGAAAATGTCTGTGGAAACAAAAGTATCCTTTTTAAATTAGTGATTATTAATGCTTCTTGGTTTAATAATAATAACAAATATAGGCATCACTTTCTATGTATTAGAAAATGTTCTAAACCAGGGGTTGGGAAACTTTTGCCTGTGGGCCAAATATGACTGGCTGCCCATTTCCAGCAGCCAGAGAGCTAAGAATATTGTTTACATTCTTAAATGTTGTGAAAGAAATACAAATATTCATTGACATTTGGAAATCATACAAAATTCAGATGTCAGTGTCCATTACCAAACTTTTATTGGAACACAACCATGCTCATATATTTATGAATATGAATCCACACTGCTTTAGTCCATGCTAAAACAGCAGAACTGAATGTTTGCAACAGAAACTATATGTCCTGCAAAGCCTAAATATTTAACACTTGGTTCTTTATAGAAAAATTTTACCAGCCTCTATTCTAAACACATAACAAGGAACCATTCTGAGGCCTAGGTTGAAGCTATTTCTCTCCTAATATGTTGTGTTTGCTCCCAGGATTACTACCATTCAGAAACGACCTTTTACTATTTCTCTCTGGGGTTTGGTTTCCAAGTATATTCTTTCCTTACTTCTAGTGGCATTATAAATAGGGAACCATTTTTAATTATTCATTCTTTCCCTGGCTCAGAGGGTCCTAGATCGCATCAACATTGAACATATGAGCCCCAAACCCATGTGAAGACTGGTCTGTGATTTCAAATTCCAGAATAAGACTTCTTTTTTCCCTGCAAGAGCCCATGTTGAGGTAGACACATCTCCCTGTTTCTCTTGGCTAATGTGTGGACTTTTTGTAGTCTATCCTTTTGCTCAGGGAAGGGTCTTGGCAAGAAAGAAATTAAACTCAGAATTGAGATTTAAGAAGGAAAAATGAGGGGAAAGTATCACTAAACAGGCAGGTAAATCTGAATATTATGGTTGTACGCGGCAATGTCAATGTTCAAATTTTAGGGGCACAAAAGCAAGGGGAGAGTAAAGTAATGGGTTACTGTGACTCATAAAATGGACAGGGGGATTTTCAGAGTCAAATTGCTCCAGGTTCCTTTATTCTTGGGAAGGGGTAGACATGTTGATTAATTTATGACCAAAGATACTCCAAGTCAGAAATCACTGTTAGGGATAAAGAGGGTCATGACACGAAGATAAAAAACTACACGTTAAACTAAAGATATACACAGTCTAAACTTTTATCATAAAGAAAGAACATAATCTTAAATATATAAAAAGCAACTATTTACAGAATTATAGGGAGAAACCAACAAATACATAATGGGAGGCATTAATACATCCTTCTCAGCAAATTCACAAAAATTGACCAAAAAACAAGTCTCAGCAAATTTCCAAATATAGTTGGACCTTGACCAACACAGATTTGAACTATGTGGATCCACTTATACATCGGATTTTTTCAGTAAATATATTGGAAAATTTTTTGGAGTTTTGCAACAATTTGGTAAAACACACTCTTTTCTCTAACTTACTTTATTGTAAGAATAGAGTATGTAATACATATAATATACAAAACATGTTAATCAACTTTATGTCAACAGTAAGGCTTCTTGTCAATAGTAGGCTATTATTAGTTAAGATTTTGAAGAGTCAGAAGTTATGCACAGAGTTTCAACTTTGCAGGGGCGGGGGTCCACACCCGTAATAGCCCCTATGTTGTTCAAGGGTCACCTGCATTAGTATCATACATACAGCCTCAGTTCTTCAACTATGATGTAATAAAGTTAAAAATCAATAACAAGAATATAACCAAAAAAATCCCTGTGTGCTTGGAAATTTAAAAGCACATTTTTAGTTAACTCCTAGATCAAAGAAATTGTAATGGGATTAGAAAACATTTGGAATTAAACAATGATCAAGTAACATATTTCAAAAGTTGTGGGATGTAGCTAAAGTGGTTCTTAGAAAGTTAATAATCCTAAATTCTTAGATTAATAAAAAGAACAAGCCTGAAAATTAAAGCATTTTAACTGAAGAGCTAAGTGTTTCAGTTAATATACTAGCATAAACCCAAAGAAATTAGAAAGAACTAATATAGAGCAGACATGAAAGAGAAAACAAAGATCAAGTTTTTAAAAATCGACAAACCAAAATTGTTCTTTGAAAAGACATATATGTGTATGTATGTATACATTATATATATGCAACTCATGCAAGCTCGGTCAAGTGCAAACAAACATTATTTAGAATTAAACTATTTTTGCAATATGAAAAGCAAAACGTTAAAATTTAAAGCTTCTTTATTAAAAAAAACAGGAGCATAATTTAAGACTTTAGTGTAGGGAAAGATTTCTTAAATAAGACAGAAAGCATAAACCATAAAGGAAATATATAGATACATTAGCTACATTAAATGTTAAAAGGTTCTATGCAGCAAACTACATGGTAAAAGATAAAAGATAAGCCACAAACTTGGAGATGTTTGTTATACATAAAAATGACAGTAAATTATTTACATTATGTTAATATTGATAGAAAAAACACAAATAACCCAATTCAATATAACCAAAGAGTATAAACAGGTAATTCACAAAAGAGGAAGCCTAGATAAGCAGTTGATATGCTTATCCTTATTGGTAATCAAATTACTGCAAATTTAAAAGATACCAATATATATCATTGAGATTAGCAAAAGTTAAAAGTTGATGATACTAAGTCTTGGTGAAGATATGGAACTATCAGAATTGCTGGTGAGCATATAAATTGGTACAGTCATTTTGGAGAGCAGTGTGGCAAATCTAGGAATGTCAAATACATTAATATCCTATGAATCAGTAATTCCAGTCCTACCTAAAAAGATTCATATTTGTCCATGAGGACAAGAAGACTTGTACAAATGTTCATATTAACATTGTTAGAACCAAATATTGTAAACAACATAAATATATATCAAGAGAATGGATAGATTGTGGCATATTATGACATTAGAATACTATATAGCAGGAAATATGAATGAGCTAGAACTATGTGTATTAACAGGATAAATTTCAGGTAAAAAGAAAGCACATTACATAAAGATAGATGTAGTACAATACCATTTATATGAGGTTTAAAATCATGTAAAACAGTGCTATCTGTGGTTTCAGGATATATGCCTGTGTAGTAGGAAGTCTGAAGGTGGGCATGGAAATGATGAACAACAAATTCAGAGTAATACAAACTTTAAAAGCTGTACAGAGAAGTGTACACATACAACTTGAAATATATTTATAATATTTTATTCAGAGGGTGATGGATGCACAAGTACTTTTTATAACAGATGTCATACTTTTTTGGGTAGACTGGACAGCAAAGGCAACTTACTATGAAAAATGTCTGCTAATTTAGAAGGAAAACTGTTGGAAAAAGCTTTACATGGTGGTAGTGGTTAGGAAATGTTATAGATATCACAACCGTACAACTAGCCAGCCATCTACCATCCATCTATTGTCCAGGAACCAAATGAATGCCCAATATTGTACCAATCACCAAGATGGTTAAAATGAGGAAAAAGAAATAAACCATGTTCCTTTCCGTCCAAGTCTAGCAGAAAGGAATATAGGAAAATAAATGGTTACATCACCATGTATATCCTAAGTGCTCCAGAAGCACAGAAGAGGGAAGTAATAACTTGGCTAATGGAGGCAATTTTCAGCTGTGTTGAGTGTAGGGAATCTAAAACAATTCTTTTCATTAAATAGAGCCAGTGATTTTGTTCATTAATCATTTAGACATTTTTATAGTATAACTCCAGATATTTTTAATTTTTTGAACCATATAAGATTTGTTGAATAAACATGGCAATAAGGTCCAATGGCATTCTGCCATTGCAATGTTTTGTGCTAAATAAGGATATCAGGATTTTACAGGCTCCATATTCTTGAGGAGGTTATTTCTGCTACTTGGAGGTAGATTCAAATGAGTACTTTATAAATCACTGTGTCAGATTTATAGAGAAGGGAGGCTTATAAAAGTGTTCCTTGTGGTCATTGAATGCCCTTTGCCTTCTGCCTAGGTTGCTATATTGATGGTCTAACCAACACATCAAAGAAATTAATGGGGTTTTAGCTTTGATCTCATGCCTTGAGAGAATCAGAAGGGAGCGAGGTGGAGAGGGGAACTGAGTATTCAAATATCATCAGTGCAATGCTTTGTGTTTGTTAGGGTAGGCAAAGAAATGTATACTTTGATTCCCATACCATAATGGGTATAGTAGAAAAGTCCTGAATTGAAAACCAAGAAACTTGAGTTTTGTCATCTTGTTAGTTCTGTCAATGTGACATTGGGCAAATCAGCCATTCCAAAGCAGTCACTGAGTATCTAGGTCTCTTTATCGGCTTTTTCCCACAGCCACTCTGTTAACACATAGGCAGGATTTCCCTCAGTATTTGGAGTCCTTTCCAAGTCTCTCCCTTAGACATTCTCTCAATTACTTTATTTTATTATCAGCCAACATCAAAAAATCACCTCTAATAACTTAATAATTGATATTAATAAAATGCTAATATTGCATTATTAGGGCCAAGAACCAAGGCATCAAGGAAGGTAGAAGAGTGTTTAAGGGAAATGAAAAGCTTAGTCTAAGAGGGTAATCAATATAAAGGTATTCTAAACTTGGACCGTGTTTTCTCTGGGAAAATCCATGATATTTTGCAAGACTCAGGATTCTTGTAAAACATTCTCTTAAGAATTGGACTTAAGCTACAGATTGAGGTGGGGAAATAGTTTCAAGCTCGATCAAAGCCTACACATCACATGTGAAAAAAGGAGAAGAAAGCATTTAGGTGAACAACCAGTGTTTTGGGATTGAACTGGAGAGTAGACAGAGGAAGATGAACCTTGGGGCCTGAAGGGACAGGATGAAGTCAGCTACGTCTATCTTAACCTGGTTGCCTCTGCTGAGGCTGCAGAGCCGGAAGGGGGATAGCCGACTAGGGGAAGATGGGAGGGGAGCGTAAGTGAGGTTTCTGGGATTTGGGCTTGACTCGGATTTGATGTTTGCAAGATGTATAATTAGATAGTCTAGAAATTAGATGGATTACAAATGACACATTTTACACCAATATTACTGTGTTTGTGTGGATTCTGTGGGTTCAGGATTCGTAGGGGTCATGGTGAGTAAAAGAGAAATCTACCAAGCCCCTCCTTCTCATTCTTTCTCCCCAAATGTTATCTTCTCTTAGTAGTTTAGTTTAAGTCTTTGTTGTTTTGTTTTTACAAACCTTGTCTTTTAAACCTTTTTCTATGCACAAAATACAAATAAGTCCATATTTTTAAAATAATGTCATCAAACTATGTTTATTTTATTACAACTTTTTTTATTCAGTGAAAGATCATAGATTATCACAATCCATGTCATTATATTCTGACAAGCTTATTTTTTTAATGGCTGCATAACAGTCCATGATATGAATATACCAAAATTCATTTAATAGTCCCCATATTGATGAGCATGTGGGGTGTTTCTAGGTTTTATTATAACAAATAATGTTGTAATGATCTTCCTTATATATTTTAGCAATTATACAATTGTCTATTCAAATGATTCCTACAAAGTATAGTATAAAATAATAAAAATCTTAGAGTAAATTATGTTTTCTTTTTTCCTCTTTTCTTTGCCACTGTGTAAGTTTAATTTCTAGAACTTATTTTTAGAAAAAAATTTGATGCTTTAAAATTCTTTGAAACAAAGAATACAAACACCATACAGTAATTGTCTGATAAACTTAATGTGTTCATAATGAAGACAGGCATTTATTTTAATTGCCCAAATTTTGGCAGCTGTCCCTTCTGCTTTCATTTGTCAATTAGTTACATTACTGATGATGGTGCTTTTGAACAGAGCATAATTTAGTCTCATCAGCATCACTGAAAAGAGTCAAAATCAGAATTACTATTTTTAGTTATTTGTTGTGTCATTTCTTATCTTTGTCATAAATGGAATATATTTAAGTATTTAGATCATGAATTGTGATTGGGTATGCTGTCTTGTGTTATGTATTAATGATATATTTTAAGAGGTGGTGAAATATAGAAAACTGACCCCATCCCACCAAAACTTGTTGGAGCCTGAGATATTTTAAGAGAATGAAGTTCCAGATATAATAAATGAGGTTTACTTCTTCAAGGGCTCAAATAGCTTAACCATTTTGAGGGAAGCCATCCTAAATCAATATTAGTCACCTCCTACAGTATTAGTTTTCTATTCTGAGTAACCACAAACCATGGCTTAAAACAACACATATCTATTGTCTCACAGCTTCTCTGGGTCAGGAGTTCAGGCACAGGTTTGCTGGGCCCTCTGCTCAGGGCCTCTCCAGGCTGCATTGAGAGGGTGAAGATCGGGGGGCTGCCGTAGAATTTTGCCTTCTCAAACAGACCATGTTATTTCAGCTAATATTTCTGAAAATGTGCAAATAATATTATGAATATCTGTTCCTCTACTTTGCTATTATACCAGTATTAGAATTGTGCTATAGCACATAACCAACCTGATATTAGCTTTTGAGTTGTGGTGACAGCCACTTTTGCTGCCCCTGCCTTTTTTCTCTTTGCTTCAGGGTTGGTTTCTAGAGGGCTAGCTTTACTAAACTGTTTACCACTAAGCAAGTAAGAATTCTCACTTTGGGGCTGGTAGGAAAGAATGCCTACTTCCTCTCACAGTATTTACATGGTTTTCCTTTCAGCACTTCAAATCTTTCCAAGCAGTGGGTTCTGGAATGGTTAATTAAAATTACACAGGGAACACAGAGGGTGTCATCTGTCACTCACAAGTAGAAATTACTTAAAGAAATATTGTTGTAAAACAGAAGGTTTATATTTCATATAAGACTCAATCGTCAAATAAAATGACTGAGTTCATTGAAGGATATAAGTAGGTAAATAAATGCTTATATATAAAAATGGTACACCATGATGTGATACATAATTTTTCATGAACTAATTTCATAAACATTTTTTATCAAGTGTAATTCACAGTATTGCTTAGTATTGATGGTGTAAAAACACATTTGCCCTACAAGTGAGTTTGTCTTTTGGTTCAACATTTCTGTAGATGGGACACAGATTCATTTTTAAAATGTTCATATGCTTTGATTGAAGAATTCAACCTAAGAGTTGATCCTAAGGAAATCATCAGTTATCCAACCAAATAATTTTGTACAAGTTTCTTATTCATCATGGAACAGATTAAAAGGTGATGAAATTGAAATTCCTAATTATATATAATGATAAAATCAAATTATTAGATGTTGTAGTTTTATAATCATTAAATGATGCATTTAGAGAATATTTCACGATGAAAGAGAATGTTCATCATTTCACTGAGTTAGTGATTTTTTAACCTGGGGGCAGTTTTGCGTCCACCCCCCACCAGGAGGCATTTGGCAATGCCTGGAGGCATTTTTGGTTGTGTAACTAGGAGGGGACAGGGCTGCTACTTGCACGTAGAGGGTAGAAGCCAGGGAACACAGCTCAATACCCTGCAGTGAAGAGGGCAGCTCCCCCACAACAAAGGGTTATCTGGTCTAACAGTCGACAGTGCTAGTGTTGACAAACTTTGCACCAAGTTGGAAGCAGTCCACAAACCTATATTAAATATAATTCCAATACAGTGAAAATAGTCCTAACTATATATTTTCCAGGTTATCTCTATAATATATCTTTAAAAAATGAAACTGTTTCCCTGATCTTTAACTTGAAGCAAAGAACATTATTTTACATAAAAGTTGGTGCTGAATGGAATCATTGGTCTGAAATGAAAGAGTAATTCCAGGAAGCCTCTGGCTTCTCTCTCCTCATCTCTTTTCACCTGCTGTGTGTATTCCCTCCACCCCTCTCCCTGTTCATCTACAATCTATTTTTAAAAACCGTATTTTGTAGTCATGACTCTCCTACGAAGTTATGATGTAGTTTATATTTACCTGTAATGAGTAAAGATTATATATGTAAGTTAATGTGCTGTATATCTAAATTGGCTGCTGCACATTTTTCTCTGACTCCCTGCTCTTTGGGAATAATAGCAATTCATATATTATAGTGCATAATATTTGCTATATGCCTCACTAAATCTTCCCATGTGGTGGGATCTCTTCCCACTGTAGAGTTGAGGAAAGTAAGAATATGGAGATGAAGTTTTCCAATTAGGAAGTAATGAAAACCGGAATGGCCAAGTGGAGGCCTACAGTTAGGAGAGCAGACACAAAGAAGCAAACAAATAAGAACAGGAGAAAAATGAAATCATGATGAATTTATTATTACCGAAATCAGGTGGTATTTTCTTTTAAGCTTGAAAATGAAGATTTCGTAGAAATTTTTATAAAAATAGTAAATGTGAAGATAGGGATGTTTGCTTTTAAAAAATCTATTAACAAATATTTTACTGGTTTTCATGCACTTCTCTGTTCCACTACATTGAGGACTATTTTTGTTCCCCTAAAAGCTCTAAGTCTAGCATATATTTATTATAAATCAAGATGTGTTGAGCTGACACCTTAGAGAGATTTCCGTAAAATCTATTTTGGCCTAATTTGAGGACACTGTTATTATACGCAGAAAGATGAGAAACACACAGTTTGTATCTGAAAGCATTTAGCTGTTAAGTCTTTAATATCCTTAAACTGTTTGATTAGAAAAATAGAGCTTGAAAGAACCCAAAGTATACGGTCTATAGGATGAAATAGAGTTCTACCTCCCTGTCCTCCTGCCTCTTCTGCTCCCCATATTATTGTTACAACCTCTGGGTCGATGCGTAAACACGCACACACCAAACTTGCTTTTCTTGGCATCCATGGAATCATTCTGGGAATCATTTATTTCACTAGACAATGTATCATGGTTGTTGGTCTTTGTCAGTACATCTAAATATAGTTCACTTTTTTTTAGCTTTATAGTATTCTAAAATATGTAAAAAGTTAACAGTTGATGTAGATTATTTTGGTGAGAAATAATTATTCTTTACAATATTTAGTCTTCTTTTCCAGGAATATGGTCAGTCTCTCCTTTAATTACAATCTTTTTAAAACCACTTAAACAATATTTTATTATTTTGTTCATATAGGTCTTCCACATTTCTTGTTAAGTTTATTCTTAGTTTTCTAGTATTTGTTTCTGTAAGATAAATTCCAATAAATTCCAACTGAAGTAAGCAGGCAACGAGAGGCAACAAAGGGCCAGGCAGTTTATTTGAACGCAATCCCCGGGTGATGTTCCGCGGTCTGAAACACAGGCGGGGGAAGTCACACCCAGCAGGGCAGGCAGCAAGTCTTTAAAGAAGGCAGGGGGAGGGAGAGCACAGCTGTACAGTGGCACGAGGATTGGCTCGTCTAGGGTACATGGGGGTCTCTCATTGGCCTTTAGCCAGGTACTGGAAAGTTACCACTAATCCTTTAGCTTGGGGGAAGGGCTCTAGTTGGGAGGGTTATCCGATCAGGCTCTGGAATGTTGTCAGACCGGAACCTGTTGGTCTCTTCGCCTCATTTGGTGAGGCCTGAGCTTGTCCATCAGGCTCACCCCCTTCCCCTGATGCCTCCAGCCTTACAGTTTCCTCTTTTTCTTCACGTGGGTGGGTTGGGTGAGTGGATGAACAGATGTGTAGAGAAGAGGTTCTTTGTGCTATTGTGTTAAAGCCCTGACTTTTCTTGTTTGTTTCACTGGTTTTTCTTTTGAACCACTAGAATTTTCTAGGTAAAAAATTGTTTCAGAAAGTTAGGTCAAAAATATTCATGATAGCTTCTTTCTCTCATTTCCCAATATTTATGTTTCTTATATTCTTTATACGTATTGCATTAGATAGGACTTCAGTACAGTGTTGATTAGTCAAGGTGAGAAAGTTGAGATTATTGCCTTATCCATGGCTTTATGGGTATCTTCTAATATTTTACAACTGAGAATGAAATTTACTGTAGTTTTCTGGTAGATATCTTTATTCAGATTAAAGTTTCTCACCATTCCTATATTACTCAGTTTTTTTTTTTTTAAAAAACAGATGTTGAAACTTACAAATGCTTTTTATCATCTCTTGGGAAGATAATATGCTTATTTTCTTTAATAGAGAAATGTAGTGAAGTTCATTCATGTATTTCCTAATATTGATTGCATGGTTATTAGAAAAACTAAATCTAAAAATGAAATTTGCTAATATATTACTTCATAATTTTGTGTGTGTAGTAATAAGTGAGAAGGATGTATAATATTCCTTATTTTATGCTGTCCCTTTTCAGAGATGTTTGAGCTACTAAAAAGAGAAAATAAACTTTCATTTTTGCCTATGTTCTGGACTTTGCATAATAGAGATAGAAGAACCATCTATGCCTTTATGAGGATTGATTTTTGACTACCTTTTCAAATTCTTCTGTGGTTAATAGGCAATTCCCATTATCTGTATCTCCTTGACTTAATTTTTAAAATTTATATTTTCATAGGAAACTATTCAGTTCATCTATATTTTCAAATTTATCAGTACCATGTATAGTAAAGAACTAGATAGATTTACTTTGTTTTAAAAAAGATATCTGAATTCGACTTGGACTGTTATGTATGGCATTTTTGTTATTGATGATGATGACTGTATTATATTGCTATTTTAGTAAGCACAATGTTGCCAGGCAGCTGAGTCTGGGAAGGTCCCTCCCTGTACACTAGGTAAAACCTCAGCCCAGATCGGGGAGGGTTCTTGACTCTGATCTAGAAAGAATCCATGAACAGGTATGACAAAGGATCACCTGGCATGCAGTGTCTGCTTGAATCAGCCTGACATGGAAACTAAGTCCCTACCACCCCAGGATTTGGGGGAGCCACAGAGCACTGAATGGAGTGAGGTTATATTCTGAGAACTTCCCCAAATCAAAGAAAGGAGATTTTCAGACAGGCTACTCAAGAGCATCATCATACAGCTGCAGTCCTGTCCTGGCCACCCAGGTGACAGGAACTTGCAAATCAGAGATCTCAGTAGTCTTTCTCTACTTGTCTGAAGTAGGACAGAGAGAGTGAAGACTTGTGCTTAAGTCTAGAAAACTGAATGAAATAGTGAAGTAACAAAGACGCTTAACCACTGGAAAAAGGGGTCTCATATTAATCTCCCAAAGAGGCTTGGAAGAGTGCAGAGACAAAATACAGTAAGTTGAGCAGCAAGAAGGCTTTGCTTAAGGCAAAGCACATACTGGAAGAAAGGGGAGTGAGGGCAGCCTCAGAGAGAAGCCATGCTTAAAGGCTTAGGATTTGTGTCTTAAGAATTTCAAGAATGGGATAAAGGGCCAGGGGAGCATAGGCTGACATGTGGTCTCATGATATCTGTCCCTGGTGAGACATCATGTCACCATCCATAGTCAGTCCTCTAGCTATTCTGTAAAATAACCCTAACACAGGAACTTATTGATCCTCTTCTCTGAGATAGTGGTCACGCTCAAGCAGTGGAAACATACCATGTAGGACTACTTGCCCTGCCTTCAGATAGGATTGGTGGTTGGCCAATTACCATAAAATAGGTTAGGAATCTTACCTCCTAACTCCCGGGTTTTTAAAATGGAATCTTAGCTTTCAGATGGAGTGCCTCCTGTTCTTACTATTTATATCTTGGCATTTTCATCATAAAAAGAAAAAATTAATATGATACTTGTCTTAGGTCCCTGCTCTATCTCAGCAAGAAGGTATTGAGTCTCATATCGTTCAGTAGGGACTGACTGAGGATCAGGATGAAGGATTAGCTCGCCTTCCCCGTTTTGTACCATATTATTATTTGATCATTCACATATTCCAGGCATTATTTACTCTAGATAATCTCATTTAAGCCTCTAAACAACCTAGAAAGTAAGTATTAACATTGACATTGTACAGATGATTAAATGCAGACTTAAGACAGTGTTTTCTTTGTTCAACATTCCCGAACAAGTTTGTGGCAGAGTTGGGTTTTAACCAAAGGCTGTGGCAGGAGAGGAAAATTCAGGCTCTAGTACTGGGCCAGAGAAAAAAATCTCTTCCTCTACCTGATTTAGGTTCCCACCTGGGACCCCATAAAGGAGATTGGCCAAAGACAGAGTAACAAGACAAAAACAAACAGAAGTTTATTGACCTGTACACTGTGTGTACACCTGGGGGCACTCAGTGATGAACAACCCAAAGGAGTGGTTAGAATTTGGGTTTAAAATACGAACAAAGAAAAGGCATTTGGGGTTTCTGTGTGGGAGAGTCAAGTTAAGAGATGACCAGAAGAAGTATGGTAAACAAGGGTGTTTCATAAGGTTTGTTGTGCAGATTTAAGTCAAGTCTTCTCCCTTGTTTGGAGTTGTTGAGAGTCCTCTTTCCCGTAAGGGAGAGGAAGGCATCTCTACAAATGAAAATTCCCTTTATAAATGGAAATTGCCTTTATAAAAAGAAAACTTGGGCCCTTTATAAATAGAAATTGCCTTTACAAAAAGAAAACTTGGGCTGTTCTCAGTGTCCTTTCACTCAAAATAAACCATATGTTAAAGAGGCATATTTTGGGGTGACAGAGTCTGGTACCCTTCACTATCATGTCCCTAGCACAGATCTGAATCGCGATGGAACTTTTCAGGGATCTAGATAAATCAACATATTCCCAGAATATGCCTCCCTGAGCCTATTTCAAGCCTGAAAGACACCTGGCCAAGAAATGTGTCTGATGTATGCATTATTGGTCAGGTGTCTTTTTCTAGAGTCGAATCAAACCATGTTTTAAGTCTATCACTGAAAATGCTTGAATGTGGGGGTTTGGAATTATCAGTCATCAAAGTGAGGTGCAGAAGGATGGAAGTGAGGAACACTGAGGTCAATCTACACGGGAGTAAGAAATCCATCATCCATTTTACTAGGTGGTTTCTCAAATGCCTTAAAAAAATAGAAACAGATTCTAGGAATCTCTGACAGTATATCCTGGGAGAAAATTCATTGTAGGACTTGATATTAGTTGAGGCCTAAAAAAAAATTGAAAAGAAAAATGTTTCTTTCACTGTGTTAATGTGACTTTTTAATAAAGATTACTAAAAATTTCTGTCCTGATTTAACAAAATGAGCTAATTTGTAGAAATTTTATGGTTTGAATCCTTCAAATTAGTAATAAGTACACAGAATTCATATGGTTTTAAATGTCAGTGTGCATAATTAATAATCTCCATTTACTAAATGAAGAGGAGGCAGTTAATATGAAAATAGAATAACTAGGCTTCTGTAGTTTGTAAAAGGGCATGAAGATTCCTATTTGCAAATACTATGGAATTTTAAATCATTCTCAATTGGCAAATTGAATGGGTATTGTGACTTTTAAGAAGTTGCTGAATACTAAAAGGAAATAAATCACTAAACCTTTAAACATTTCTGTATGAGCTCCAGGTGTACTGGTTTATCCCTTTCGAACAGAGCTGTCCCTGGAGCTCAGGTGCTGAGCCACTGTGAGAAGCAGGTAGCTGGAAATGCACAGTGACTCATGGTAGCAGAAGAGGAGAGTGTATCTTCAGCCAGTGCCATATAGTGGCTGGTGACAGTTTCATCTGGTCATCAGGGGAACTGAGGTTTATTCAAATGTTTCTTTCAGAACCTAGGACAGCTCCATTCAAAAAGAGCAGCCAGGCAGGCTGGATGTTAAGATGCATCAGGCCTGGCTGCCTGAAGGCTATATTCCTCCTTCCTCCCTCTCCACTTTCATACTAACCCTTGAGGCTGTGTGTTGAACTTGAGTATCTCTTCTTGCTTTGTACATGTATTGCTGCAGCAATCTACCTACTGTGGCTGCTCTTGTTTCTGCTTTTGGTTTTGTGATTCAAGGCTACCTGTGATGATGATTATTTTAAATAAAATATTACCCCAGTACTAGTATTACAGCAAGAGATGGGGACATAAACCCATCTTATGGTTTGCCCTTGATTCTTATACCTTGAGGTATGGCTCTCTTGTAGTGAAGTAATTCTAATGTTTATATGTTTAGTAATCCAAATTTGTACGTTGGGACTATGTGGGAGATTCTTCATTTTTTTTCAGTCTATATAAATCCCATATATGCTGTATTTCTAGTCTTAACCCATTGTTAAGATTCAGAAATCAGCCACAATTGTTCAAACATATAAATCTAACTCTATTCTTACCCTGGGAGCTATATTGTGTCACAGCCACTGGGTTAAACCATGAGATATTCCTTCATGTGTTTCAGAAACTTAAATCATTTGGTTGAGGCCCAAGATTAACCTGCTAGATAACAGTATCCTGTGGTGAATTAAGTTTTATCAAGTTTCCAATTTTGTTTCTTTCCTGGGCTATTTTTATTAACTTAAATAAATATTTCCTTCCAAAGAATAAAATCCACCCCAGAGCCTTCTTTTAGGAGGTCTGCTCAAGTCATGTTCTGTCCCTGGAATTTACACTATGTAGTTTAAGGATATTTATCCCTGTGTGGGAACCAAATGATGAGGCACGGATACCAGATTTGAAGGGGTGTTACCTAGGAGACAAATTAAATTCTGTTTTCTATAATCGTCTATGATTGGTGATAAACCCTTGAAATTTTACTTCCAGAAATGCATCTTTTTGTGAGTATGGTGTGCACAGAAACCATTGAAAGGATCAATTAAGCAAATATATTTGATGAGATATTCAGCAGTTCTTTTCTGCTTTTTGCTCTTTAAACAACTTGAGTTCCATTTGCCCTTTAACAAATGTAAGTAACTACTCTAGGCTTGTTCATGGGAAAGGAGAATTTAATTACGGAACATTTGGATTTTTGAATATTTGGGATGCCTGAAGAACAATAAAAGGCATGGAATTCATATATTATAGATCACCTAAGTTCCTGAAATAATGTTTTATTATAAATTTTATTTTTAATTCTGGATAATTTTTTCTCCAGAAACAGTATAAAGTATGCATTTTTTTTTGCAGGTGGTAGGGGGGCAGGGGACATGATTATAAAATTCCACCTCCAGTGGCTTAGGTTGTAACTCCAGATACCTTAAAAACAGAGCACAACAAGATAGAGCACAAATATAGCAGCAGCCCCAGGATTTGAAAGAAGCACTTAACTCCATGACAGTGAACTTCTTTCACATGAGAAGATGGCCCCCACTCCCTTGATCTCCCCACCTCCACTTGCTTGTAGACAGTGTCGGGTCCCAGAAATGCTCATGGTTTGCTAGCACTGCCAGTGCTCATCCCTTCTGGCCTTGGTCACTCAAAGCCAAGCACCAAATGGAGTATGTTTTAAGTAAGTAGTTTATAGATTCTTGAGTTCTGTTGCAGTTTTGGCATGCCCAAGTTACTGATCTGATGACTCAAAGTAGTACATCTTTTCTTCTCATACTCATAGTGAATAACTTCTGTAGGCAAAATAATAATACTCTCCCCACAAAGATGTCCATGCCCTTATCCTGAATATGTTATCTCTCATCCCAAAGGGACTCTGCAGATGTGATTAAGTTAAGGATCTTGAGGCAGGAAGATTACCCTGGATGATCTGGATGGGCTCAGGGTAATCACAGGTTCTTCTGAGAGTGCGGGAGGAGGGTTAGAGTCAGAAATGGAAGTGCGTTGACAGAAGCAGGAGAGAGACAGAAATTGAGACTGAGACCGATATCGGAAGATGCCACACTGCTAGCTTTGAAGATGGATTAAGGGGTCATGAGCCAAAGAATGTAGGCAGCCACTAGAAGCTGAAAGAGGCCCAGAAACAAAATCTCCCCTAGAGGCTCCAGAAGAAATACAGTGCTGCTGACCTTTGATTTTTAGCCCAGTGACACCCATTTTGGACTTCTGGTTTCCAGAAATATAAGATAATAAATTTGTGCTGTGTTCAGCCACTAAGTTTGTGGTTATTTGTTACAGCAGCAAAAGGAAACTAATTCAATGACAACTTTTGTATTTTTCAAAATAGATCATTTTTTTTCTAATACAAGCTCAGATTTTCAAAAGTATTTACTCTTCAGAAAAGTATCAAGGGAGGAAGGAAACCATCACTTGAAAAACACAGCAAACCTGTTCAAGACTGACTAGTGTTGGGACCTTCTGATCCTCAGGCCCCCAATACCACTTTCTTATGTCAAAGTCTAAACACATTATGCCATAATGCATTTTAGTTAAACTGTGGATCTAGACTGCTTATTTTTCTAACTTTGCCCTTAACTATGAGTTCTTGGAGCTCAGTTGCATTTTGTTTCATTCCTCATTTTTAGCAAAATTCTTAATATGTGGTAGGTCCACAATTAACAATTGCTAAAATTCATTGATTAGTTGATTAATTGATGGGATACTATTAAAACACAGTAATCTGTGATATTCATTAATTTTCAAATGAAAGAATTAATATATCTTGAGTATCTATGGTTTGTGAGACTCGCTTCTAGTTTCTATATAAAAAGAAGTCCCTGACCATGAGGGCTTACGTCTGAAGGGGATGCACAGATGACAAGAAATAAGCAAAACAAATAAACATGCAGTATTTCCAGTGATCAGTGCTTTGGCAAAAAATAAATGGCATGTGGGATTGAGAGAGTTGGGTTGGTGTTGTCTATATAGGGAAGCAGGGAAGACCACTCCTATAAAGTGACATCTGAATAGAACGTGAAATAAATGCAGAGGTGAACAATGTCACTACCACATCTAAGAGCAAGGGCCCTGAGCAAGGAGTATGTTTGGCATATTCAGTGAGATGCAAGGAGCTGCCTACAGAGAGAGAGCCCAGCAGACAAATGGAAGTTGGCTGGCAGTGAGATCCGAAAGGTACATTGGGCCAGTCCTGAGGGCCCTGGTTGGGACTTTGACTTCCACCCTGAGTGTGATGGGAAGTTTCAGGATGCATCATGATCTGACGGTCTAAACACTGGGGCTGCCATAAGGAGATTAGACTGTAGACAGCAAGGGTGGGAGCATAGAGAATAGGATCCAGGCAAGAGATAACGGCAGGTTAGACACCAGTTGCTGGGGCAAAGGTGGTGAGAAGTCACCATGTTATGGATATTTTCTAAGGAAGTGCCAATAGGTTTTTTCCTGGGATTGGATGAGAGAAATAGGATGTGAATCAGGAGTTGTGAGAAGAGGTCAGGGCTGGAAAGTTGGGTGGATAGATGGTGTTTCGATCTGGGAGGCTTGATAAGCGCCCCTAACAAGTGAGCATGCAGCCTGAAGAGGTCTGTGCCCAGAGCACCCCAGTGATTCAAGGCAGAGGAAATGAGGAGAATGAAAGGGCTTTACCAGTCAGGGTGGGGGGTGGGTGCAAAGAGAGCCAAGAGTGGAGTCCCCACAGTCTGTGGAGAAAGCTCGCCAAAAAAGTGTTTTGAGGAGTGGAAAGGGGTCCTCACGTCAAGTGTGCTGTGAAGATTACAAAGATGGGAGGGGAGTGTTGATCATGGTAACTGACCTCAGGGAAGTCCCTGGTGTCCTTGAGTGAGCAGTTGAGGCAGGATGTTGGAGACAAAGCCCTGACTGCAATAGGGCTGGGGAGACAAGAGGTAGAGAAAGTGAGTAGGGCCAGTCTCTCCAGGAATTTAGCTGCAAATGCAAACAAAGAATTTAGGCAGGAGCTGGAACATGATGTGAGACCGTGGGAAAGCTTTTTCCTTTGTAATATTGGAGCTGTTAGAGGCTGTTTGACTGCAGATAGCAGTGATCCAGTAGAGGAGGGAGTGAAGATGCAAGAGAGATGGGGGACGACTGCTGAAGCAGTGCGCTTGAGGGATGGGAAAGAGGGCTGGGCATCACAGGTCCTGTGAAAAGCTTGGCCCCAAAAGTGGCAATGGAGAGGTCACATATTTTCTGAACAATTGATAGGGGCATATATTTTGATAAAGGATTTTTATACCACATTTTAGTGTGAGAAGCATTTCAAAATATGTGGTTTGATGCAAAAAAAGAGAAAAATAGAAATTTCTAGAAATGTTCATGGTTTAGAGGGGACAACTGAACAGAACATTTTTAAAAAATGTGGGTGTGCTCAGAAAACCCAAATATACAGACAGCTATCTAATTGGTAGTTATCATATCTGTTTTGTTTAACTCAGTTTGTTAGAATGTTAAGTTAAGGCCATGGATCCAGGCTCCAACCCAATGTACTTCAGGAGGCTCTAAACAGATAAGTAATTGTTCTGTAGCTGTGCACTGTACCACTAAAGTGAGCCACATAAATAAAGGTTGGGTGAGTATGAGCACATGGGGCTGATTTATTGCAGGATCCTCTTCACTACTGGAAGAAAACCAGCTCCAGTGACAGTGCGTCAGCATCATTATCTCATATGAAAGATGGCCCTTTGGACCAAAAAATAGATATATTGTGGAACTGATATTGTCAATGTAATGAAACAGCCTTTTCAAAGATGAGGATACAGTTGAACTAAATCATTTAAAGTGCGAGCCTTAGAGTGTCTTGGACATTTGCATTGCAAACCACTCTTGCTTCTTGCTTTGGTCATTAAGATCTTTCAGGGGAGTGTGTGCTCTGGATTTATTTTAGGGAGTCAATTTTTTGTCTTAGAAAATTATTTTGCAGTATTTTTCAGAGACAGGTTAAATTATCTACACATTGCAGGTGACAATAATAAGATGGTTGAGTTACCTGCCCAGAGGCCACAAATCAAAGCATCTGGTAGAACAGCTAATATCTTTACAGAACTTTACCCTTCATAAAGCATTTTTTTGCAGAAAGTTTTTGTTAAATGTTCCACAATCCTGTGAGGTGTATATTCACACTTATGAGCTAACAATTTCATTCACTTGGCCTTGGCAAGGACCAGATGCTTACCCAGGGCGGCAGAGACAGCAAGTGGCAATGCTGATAACTTGGCTCCAAGACTCTGGCCCTAATGCTGCATAATCTCTACTTCTCCTTGCCTCCTCCTTGGTGAAGGCCAACAGGCACAATCTGGAGGCTGATAATAGCCGGACAAAACACCCATGTCCACTACTCCCCCTTTCTGCATAATTTCTTCCTTACACGGTGGTGAAAACTTTTCCAGTGCTCCACCTCCACCTTACCAGCAAAAGGAAGCACCCATGAGGCAGACATTTGACTCAATAATGAGTGATGATACAAGAAAATGAGTTTCCATGAACATTCCCTGGCCCCAGCAAACCTCAAACATCAAGATAGATGGTGTAAGTTTCCCATCACATCTGACGACATTCTCATTTGTGTTTAATCATGCTTCATAGCAATATCCCTCTCGATTTATAGTCAAGAACAGTGCATTTCTATTTCTTTTCCTGATACTACTGTTGGAAGTGAAGCTGTTTTTCATTTAGTGTGTATGGGAAATACATGCTCTTCATGAGCAAAGGGGCATTTGGGAGGTGGCTCACTCATGAGGTATATTGCTACTGAGTTCCATCTCCATCTCTGTTGCAATACCCGTAAAGCATTTGTCTGGGGTTACAGCAATTATTTTGTCACACATACCCCATCGTGTCACAGTAATTAGGTGGATAGTCAAAGAACACGGCTATATGGACTAAGTAATTAATGTCCACTGGTGTGCATTTACTAGCATCCAGCAATATAGGGCTGACACTAACCAAATCTCCCGCCCCACTTCCTTCCCCAAGTGTTATGTAATCCAGAGGGCATTTACAGAAAAACTGTGGTTAGCTGAAAATGTGGACGATAGAAATAATAGCTGTTAGAATAGTTTAATAATTCTGAAATGTTTTAAACTATGAAAGTATTTCATACAGTTCAAAAATATAGAGCACACTGCAGTAAGCACACATACACCCATAGTAAAAACATTGTTTCTTTTTTATGTGCTTCTCTTGAAACCAATACAGCATTACAGATGCAGATAAAGGTCTTCTTCCCGTCCCCTTCTCCTCCTTTGCAGAAATAACTGGCACCCTGAGGGTGTATACTTTTCCTATCCATATTTTTATATGTTCATTCTCTGTCTTTCTTTATGTGTATACCCATATGCCATATATCATATCATTTAGGGTATTTTTCAGAATGGGTATAAGTGATTTTATACTTTTTGCAACATTCTTTGTTCATTCAACACTGAGTATTTGAGGTTTATCCAAGCTGATAAATGTTGGTCAATTTTTTAAAGACTATCAGAGTTCATCATATAAATATACTAAGATTTATTTATGCAGTCACTTCTTAAATGGACATTCACATTGCTTCCAGTTTCTAATACAAACAGTATTGCAGTGAATACTCTTGCACACCCCACATCCTCCTTGCACACATGTGTGAGAGTTTCTCTAGGGCCCGAGTCTGCAAATTTTTTTCTGTAAAGGGCCAGATAGTAAATATTTTCAGGTCTGCAGGCCATATGGCCTATGTCACAACTACTGAACTCTGCTGTGTTAGTATAAAAGGAGCCGTAGACAATAGGTAAACAACTGGGTGTGGCTATGTGCCAATGAACCTGTATTTACAGCTGCTGACCTGTGAATTTCACATCCTTTTCACATACCATTGTTATTCTTCTGATTTTTTTTTCCTTAGCAATTTATAAATGTTAAAAAATATTTCCAGTTCATGGGCCATACAAAAACAGGCACTAGGCCTGATTTGGCCCAAATTATGATTTGTGACTCCTGTTCAAGGGACTGTATGTAGAAGTGGCATTACTATACCAAATGCTGCCTGCAATTTCATCTTTAGTAGATGGGCCAAATTACTCTCCAAAATGGGTGTATTAATTATCTTTATATTCCTACTCACATTTTCCAATAGCGTCACCTATACTTGGTATTACCGGATTTTTTATATGTTGCCAATCTGATGAGTGGAAAATGGTGTCTCATTTTTGTTTTAAGTAGAATTTTTGTATAAACTAGCATTTTCATCTTTTCATTCATTCAGAATTGCTAGATAACGTTTCATATGTTCATTAGCTGCTTTTCTTTTTTCTATTGATTTGCCTGTTTCCTTTTCAAGTTTTCTATTGGGTTGCCAGGATTCTTCACATATTTTGCATACTAATTCTTTGACAGCTATAAGTACTATATTGCAAATGTCTTAGGTTTGTGGCTTGTCTTTGTTGTCCTGGAATAGTTACTGTGAATTCATCAATATTTTAATGATATGCTACACTTTTTGTAAAAGCAACTTCCAGATTAATTTACTTTAAGATCATTAAAAGAACACCACCACTATCACAGCTCTCACTCCAAAATAAAGAAGACGGTAACACTTATCTTAGGCAAGCCTGTCCTCCTGACTGGCCGTCTTCCCTCCAGCCCCCATCTCCCAGAATGGCCCCTTCCTTGCATTCTTCTGTGCCCCTTCTCTTGTGTGTCCTATTAAATCCTGCTCCCCACTTAGATGCAAATCCCTGATTCCTGTTTAGAGATTTTCCTAAAGGGATCAGTGTCTTAATCTAAAGAGATAATTGACTGATGTAAAATTTTAAGCATGAATCACTTAATCAGATTTTCTTGACTCCCTGAAATCAGGCCACTGAGGCTACAGTAGACCTGCCTTCCCACTGCAAGATAAATGAGATTGTTCCTTCAACACAGCATATTATTGATTCAACATATTATTCCTATATTCTATTAATGAGATTTGGGATGATAAGGATGTGTGAGTGTTCCATAAATATATTACATGTTTTGCTAGTTTTTCTCCAGTGACAAGAGATTGAAGCCACATTTGCTCTGCATGGGTCTGCACCATGTCGAGTGACATAATTAAGATAATCTCTTTTATCCTGTAATTCTTATAACAGTGTGCAGAGATACTCTCTCCCAAATGTTTTAAATTACGGCTTTCTAAAGAGAAGTGCAGTGTTTGTTAAGGGAAGAAGGATCTTGCATCCAGTGTGGGAAGAGGATTGGAAGCAATGATAAAGAGGCTGAAGAGTAATAGGCTTGCAGGTGGCAGAAGACAGTTTACTTGGCCAGATCCTGTCAGAAACTGAGGAGTGAGTGGATCTGATGTCTCTGCAGGCTAGGATTCAAATCTACTCCTGAGTCCAGTGACCAAGAATGGCTATGACCTGGAGGCAGTCCATGACTGTGCCTGGGCATAGGATGAAGCAGTGGATGCTTCACTTTGCTCTTTCTTCTTTCAGATCAAAAATTATTATTTTCATATGCCTGTGTTCTTTGAGAATGTGAGACGTGGCCAGAGATCAAATATAGGGAATTCTAGAGAGTAGGAACAGTGAGCCAACTCTACCACCAATACTATTCAAGCTTGGGAGGGCACGGGCTGCCATGGGACAGCTCAGAGGCTGCTACCTGGAGGTTTCTAGAAAGAGAATGGGAATGGAGATGGGGACATATGGAAAGAAACCAAAAGCACCTTTCAGAGAACTCTGGACATAATTTTCTTCCTACCTACAAGGAAGGAATAATGGTGCAACTCAGCACCACAGAGCAGAGAGAAGACCAAAACAGGTCTGTACAGATCTCTCCTTCCCTTGGGTCGAGGATGCTCTGGATGCCACCTAACAAGCTCGTAGAATGAGCGCACCCAGACTCGCCAGCCTCAGCCCTAGAAGGAAAGGAGAGGAGCACAGTCAGCTCAGCAGCCTGGATTGAGGGATCTGAAGATGCAGAAGTTCATGGTAGAAAGTCTGCATGGGGACCCAGGCAGAAAGGATGTTGCAAGTCAGAGAGATGGATACGGAAGCTTTTTCGCCTTCTGTAGATTTAATGTCTATCACTTTCATAGTGGTGGTGGTGGTGGTAATGATGATGATAAACAATGCCTCCCAAGGGAGGATGGGCAAGACCTTACTGCTGCACAGAAAATACAGTACTGGCAATACTGGGAGTTGAATAAAGAGCACCCATGCCTTGAAAGATAAGACCTACAATAGTGACCTGGGGATTCCACAACCCCTGGGGATGATCAACACAAGTGTGACTTTGTGACTTCGAAATGGAGACTTGACATTCTTTCACTAAAATTATGTCTGCTTCCCATTCAGTCCATCTAACCAGACATTGAGAAACCAGGGGTGGAGGACATGTGCCCTCCATGAGCACATGGTCTAGAAGACAAAATAGATGAAGAAACACTATGACAGTCCAGTGGGACAGGTACTATGATAGGAGCTTGCTGTTGGGCTTTACTCCTAAATTTCACCTGCCATTCTCTTCCAAACCACTCCCTACACCACATGCCCACCCAAATATAAAGTGGTTCTTTCCTTATAGACGCCACCATTGGCCAAAAGAGCCAGGTTAGGTAGATAGATTGGAAAGCTCTGGTGGTCTTCTTGTTAAAAACTCAATGTCGTTATTAACATAAGCAAATAAATCTGTAAAGAAATAACGAGCTTTAGGAATGTAATGGAGTACTCATCGTCTGCCAAATGCTGTGGTAAGTGCTATACTTAAGTATGTTCTCTACTCCTCACGATGTTTTAAAGCAGGGGCACTAGTGCCTGTTCACTTTCTCCTTCGTTCATTTTACCCTCTGTTTTTGAAAGGTGAGGGAAAGGAGGCTTAGTCAGGATAAGGGACTTGCTGAAGGCAACACAGAGAGTGCCGCACAAAGCCTTGCACTGGTCCAGACCTGTCTCTGAGAGCTGACCTCTTACCTAACTGCACTGAAATACTACAATGCCTGTCATGCAGTTTTGGAGTCTTAAAAATAATTCTTGGGGCCTCAGGACCTCACAAGCTGCTCTGCAGGACTGCAGTCCATCTGCATGATGGTGCTGCGGCAGATGGTGTGGGTCTCCCCACTGCCCACCAAGCAGCACTGTGGGAAAGGTAGCTTTCTTGGCCAGAACTAAATGGTAATTGCAGAGAAGCAACTCACTTCCCAGGCTCCATTTAAGATAGCAAATTAGCAGCAAGAAAGCCAATGACCACAGTGGTTGCTGAATTAATTTTTCTGGACTGAACTGAGCTTTCCATGGGTCTTGATTGCAAAGAGCACTTGGGAGAGTGAATCTGGAATTGCAAAAGGAAACATTTCTCACTTGGCAAGTCCTTTCCTTTCCCTACCCTTTTGTTAGTAGTTCTTTAACCCAAACTTCTGGCCTCTGCTTCATAATAAACATTTCAGAAAGTCATTCTATGAATTCTTGCAACTGTTGCTTACCTTTTGTTTCCTTTTTTTGAAACTTAGCCATAAGGAATTATTTTCATTGCTTTCTTCCCTGCACTGTATTAGGAATGGACACTTGGGGTAGAGAATTAAGAACATTTCTCAGTTCTGTCAGCAGTTGCCTAAAACGTATTAAATGCAAGAAAAAATCATTTGGTCCCGAAGACAGAGTTGTATCTTTACTGACTCTTTTACCCTGTACAGAATGAAAGCAACGAGTGTTTTCCATTGCCGTGTTAGTAGCCCTTAGATGGGATAATATTGGGGAAAGCATCAACTGCAGCTTCAACCCTTCTTTGAAATAGAGAGAAGAGAGGGGTGGAGTGTCCTGCCCTATGGCCAGATTCATAAGACAGCTTACTGTCTTGAGACAGAAATCTTATTTGAAAGACTAAAAATTACCTTCAAGACAAAGTCCATTTGTTAGAAGCAAGGGCAGTTGGGAAAGAACTCCTCTTAGCCGCGTAAGAGCCCTAGTTGAAGACCATAGATTATCCGACAGATACCTGCTATTCCCTCTTTGATCTGTCAAGTTCAGACTGCCCCTTGGCAGCCCATAGAGATCAAGGACTCTTAAGGTACGACAATTGAAGGCCCTCCAATTTTCCCCCCTCTGTAGAGAGAAGGTTTTCCCCCATTTGTCTACTCTTTGATGACCTTTCCTTAGCACTTGATGCTGACTGTCCTTGCTTCTAGAAATTCCTTGCTTGAATTCCACAAAGTGGCTCTATATTTATCTGTTCCCTGCTTCTCGGAATAGACCTTTTTTTCTGCATCCTCTCTCTCTCTCCTCTAAATCTGGGCTCCTCCTTTTCCAGCTCTACTGCCTCCAGCCTTAGATCTAAGTTCATATCCCTTTAAGTTTATTTCCATAATCTTTCCAAACACTATCCCTAACTCAGTTCTCTCTTTTAGTCAAAGTATTGTTCTTTTATTTCCTCAGCTCTGCCAGCACCCTTTTCTTCTCACTGTTTTTTAAATTAAGTCATTTTTTTCTTATAATTTTATAGAGCCTATGCTTTCTTTCATTTCAGTCAGAGTTTGAGTTACCTAAAATGTTCTTTTTTTTACCTAAATAATCTCCCCCTGATTATTCACACCATGGCCTTCTTCACCTACAATCTCTTCTTTCCATTACAAACACTTTTGTTTAGAACCCACATTTGCTTTTTGTTTGTTTTTGTGCTTTGAATTGGGACAGTTCTCCTTGCACCCATCCCCTTTTTTCCCGGTAAGTAACCCTGACAGAGTTTCCTTGATGCACGTCTGTTTTTACATGAACTCTATTTGAATCTTCCCCTTGGAACCCGAGAGAGGGAGGCTGGGCACTGCTGTATGCTAACAGATGTTCAGTCCCCAGCACCCTAAGGTCATGAGGACAGGGGTTGGGGGAGCTTTGCAGCTGCAATTGCAGAATTCCATTCCCTTGAAATTTCCCTCCTCACCTAGTGACACTACTCCACCAGGGGATCCCTATGCCAGAAATTCTCTGTTTATTTCTCTAGGAAAAAGCATCTCATGTTTCTACTCACTTAGTTGAGCTAGTCACTTTGGAGAGAAAATGAGTGAGGGTGAAATTTGGAGGCTTTCCTTAATTTTGTTTAGAGAAACAGTGTGGAATTTTCTAAATGTCGTTCCCTGTGATCCACTGCTGCCAACTGGCCTCCAGATGCCATTTTATAGTGTTCTTAGCCACAAGCATCACCCCCAGGCCCTCTCTCTCACAGTCAGGAAGTCAGATCAATAAAGAAGTGTACCACTCGGCTCCACACTTTTTCTTTTGCATTACAGACACTGCCCTTCCATGGTGAGTTCCTCTGTTGCTGCATAACAAATTACCGTAATTTTAGCAGCTTAAAATAGCACCCATTATTATCTTATGGTTACCGTGGGTCATGTTTGAGCACAGCCTAACTAGGTCCTCTGCTTGAGGCCTTACAGACTTGCAGTTCTGGAGTCCACTGGGGCTGCAGTGTCATCTGAAGCTCAACTGGGAAAAGATCCTCTCCCCAGCTCCCTCAGGTTGTTGGCAGGCCATCTCCTTGAGACTGTAGGACTGAGGATCCTGGCTTCTTACTGGCTGTCAGTTGGAGGCTGCCCTCAGGTCCTAGAAGACTCGCCATTCCTAGATACGTGGCTCACTTCATAAGCAGTTCACAGATGGCGGCTTACTTCTTCAAAGCCAGTGGCGAATTTCTCACTCCAGAGTTCTAAGACAGAGTCTTTTAAAATGGAATTTAATCATGAGAGTAACATCCCATCAACTTTTCCATATTTTATCAATTGGAAGCCAGTCACAGGTCCCAGCCATACTCAAGAGGATGGAATTCTACAAGGGTATAACTCATTGGAGGTCACTTGGGGTACGAAGAATGACAGGCTGGCCATTTCTTCTTAGCAGAGCTCCTGAGAATTTCCTCCCTCCCTTTCTGTGCCAGAAACACTTTCTAAAGATCTGGCAAACTTTGAATAGGGAAACATCAAGCTCCAGATGCAGTACATTCCCACAATCAAGAAACTAACTGTAAAGGTATCTGATTTCACAGTCCATAGGTGTCAACATAAATTAAGTTGGATGAGTTATCAAATGGTGGGTTCCATCCTAAGAAATCACTTGGAAATACAGTGCTAATGTCTAGGACAGGATTTCTCAACTGCAACACTATTGACATTTAAGGCTGGATAATTCTTTGTTTTTGGAGACTGTTCTGTGCATTGTAGGATGTTATGCTTCCCCTCACTAGATGCAGTAGTATCCCCCTCTCTGCCCTCCCAGGATTGTATCAACTAAAAATGTCTCCAGACCTTGCCAAATGTCCCTTGTTAGGGGAAGCATAATCAACCCCAGTTGAGATCCACTAAGCTCGGGTCTTTCCCCAGGTTTCCATTAAGGAGACAGTGGATGTCTCCTGATTGCAATAAAATCCATGCAGTGTAATTTCATGGAACCATAATTAGGATGAAATTGCTATGAATACAGCTGTGAGTCTATCCAACTGCATTACAACTGATGATATAAGGCAATGAGAAATTTAGAGCCATGCTTCAGGCAGCCTTGTGGAGTCTGGAGGGTTCCATTCCTAGTTTGGTCTGTAACCTCTGTATGCTCAGGTAATTTCTTCTGTAAAATAAGGTATATTTTACACATACTTCTGAAACTGAGGATATTGTAATCACAGAAATGGTACTGTGGTTTAAAAAGTGCTGTTGCAGCTATTGAACATCCCCTGCCCTACCCCACCCCCAACATAACAATGTGCCTGGTAGTAGAAAAATCTGTATTTACCATTTACAGTCTTTATAGGACATTTCTTTCAACTGAAGACAGAATGAAATTTTACACCTTATATAATTAAACTATAATAAAACCTCTCTGAATGATACATCTGCTTATTGAATCTCTACACGTGATCCATTTTCCAAGCATTTCTTTATGTCCCCATTTTTGTACTTAAAGACTCCAGTTTTCTAGCCCTCCCAATAATAGCACAATGTATACAACAGGAAGTGAGACTCCTCAGACACATATTTGGCAATCCATTAGAAACTGCAGTTTGTATAGATGATCCCATAAATCTAAATTATTGGCACTCATGACAGATTATTTCCATTTACTTTGTTTTATTATGTAATATTTTTCATTCAAGCTTAAGTAGTAGTAAGTCCTGCCAGTTCTATAGTCATAACCTGATAATTTCATTTATTTTGTAAATATCTGTAGTCTTGGACCCACCTCTTCAGGTCATTCTGCTATTGGCAGTGTTAACTGAAATATATTCTGCAACCAAGGTCTTCAAGTGGAGAAGCCTGTTAATACTCTACAATATAAATTGGCTGGAAACATGAATATCTCTTCATATTCCAGAGTTTAAATAAAAATTAAAATCAAAGATATAGCTTAATGTGACATTTGGATCATTAACACATTTGTGTAGAAATGAAGTTCTTACATTTTGAAAATTATTGCTGAACTGATTACTTTTGGAACCTCTTGAAGATCAGACACCATATCCTTTTTTTTTTAATTTTTAGGTTCCGTATCATTAAACTCAGTAGTGTGCTTTTATCTCTGAGTGCAGATAGAATGAGGACATCCCCCCAATGAGAAGGGGATGGATGATAGTATTATTTACCAACCCTATGACTTTCTCTGCCCTCCCTTCCACAAGTTAGCAAATTCAATTTCTTGCTTCACTTCAGTTACCCAGAGAAAAATTTCACTATTTCTAACTCTAATACCTAGAATGGCCGCACATTCCTGTTTGCCCAGAACAGTCCTGGTTTACACCTGTATTCCAGTGTCATTATTTTCAAAACCTTCACTTACTCTCCAAAGCATTGTGATTTGGATGATAACATGAGGTCTTGCTTCTCCTAGCCATTGCTTCCTGACGGAGTCCGGAGGAAAAGGGGTCAGTTTCTCCTTACATGGTATTGCCATAGATGTCCACCAGGGAGTGCTCGTGTTTCTGGCATTTATCCTTCAGCTAGATAAAGTTTTTAATCCTGGCAGATTTGAGAAAAAGGAGAAGCTAATCCATGGATATATGGGAAAGATACTAGTTGGACACAAAGCTCTCAGTAGAACTTCTAAAACTTGGATACAAAACATAAAAGCACAGACCACACTGAAAACACCAGAAAACAACAGATCCTGAAGAAGGAATAGAAGACAGTTGTTGCCAAGAAAAAAAAAGGAAGAGAAAGTGTCTAGAATTCCAGAAATTATTAAATGGTATGATTATTTGGGAATTATAAATCAAAGAGAATTTATGAACATGTCCCTTCCAGTAATGATTATGCTGCTTTTCTAGGTAACTGTAGAAGGTCCATGCAACAGCAATCATAGATTTCTTGAGCAACCCAGCCACATAGTGCAAAACTGAATTATCTCTTTACAAGACATCAATATTAAGTTTTATTGCCTTCTGAAAATGTGTCAGACTCGGCTTCTGTGAATATTTACCTGTTTGCTTGCCTTTCCTCCCATTTACATGGCTTTCCACAGGAAACTTTATTATGACAAACCTTTCCTGGCTTTCTCACATTGGCTCTTTCCACGAGCTAACTCACCTTAGAGCAGACTTGCACATGACCAAAAGATTAAGTTGTGATGCTCCACCTCAGCCTGCTGCCCAGCATGAAACACCGGTGCCCTCACATGCTAAGACCACAGACAATGGGAATAAGCGTTCCTTTGTTAGGTTTATTTTTATCTATGTTGTAAGTCGGTTGAGGTTAACGCTCGACAACATTTTCTTCCCCCTTGGATAACGGTATGTTTCTTTTTTCAACTGAGATTTTCCCAGAAATTACACCGTAGAAGGACTGCAAATATATTTGCTTGCAATTTAATGTAAGCAGAGGAGACTTTGTCAGGCAGTATTCGCTGCATGGTTTTGAGTGGCGAACCTGTCATTACTTGTGATTTCTCTTTTCCGGGACCTCTTCCTCAGCTGTGAATCTGACCATTGTCTTATATACTCTTAAGTACTTAATCGAGAGGAAGGCAGCTGGAATATCTAGTGGCAAGATGAGAAGAAACAACAAAGCTGCCCCAAACCTTTCCTGCACCTGAAGACACTCGGATTGCTTGTTTTAGAATACCATTTTCTTCTACTTAATTTAATCAGCATAATTTTAGATTCTAAGAGGTGGGGGAGAAGTAAATAACCGTGGACTCTGCTAGGAGTTGTGCTTTAATTTTTTTTATTACATTTGAAATCCCCTAATGTCACCAGAGTTGACAGCTCCTATCTTCAAAAGTTTCATCAGTATTCTCTGCTGTGTATGAAACAAATTTCCTCATTCCTATGAAATTTATGATGCAAGGTAGGAGCTGCCATAACATTCTTCCTCTCACTGTGATGTTTTTCAGACAGTTGGTGAGTTACACTTTTGAAATTATATGATAAAACCTGACTCGTGATATTTTTAGTTTGTTTCTTCCAGGAATTAAATGCAAGTCATTTTCTATGGGAGACTAATTAATTGTTAAAGCAAAATGAGATTTTAACCAAATGGAGTGATAATATAAGATGCAGTTAATTCCTTATTTATTATTTACTCTTTGAGAACATCTAATTATGTATGGTTTTGTGTGTGTATGCACATTCTCAAGCACGCTTTTTGCAAAAGGCTTATGTTTCACACTTAGTAAATACCTTAAAATTTCAGATAATTGCCATACTCTGAAGAAATAATGGGGAATTTCTGATGTTAATACTGAGTCTTACTTTTGTTCATCAAAAGAGAGCAAGTTTATTATCTAAAATAATAAACTATTTCCAATGTATCAGATAAAAAGAAATGGATTAAAAAAATTTTTGCCTCTCCCCTGTGAAATAAAGCAGAATGGTATAATAGGTACTTAAAAGAATCTTCTGACAAAGGAAGATGCCAGAAGAGAGAAGCCACACGGGGTGGAAGCTTTGGAAAGACCAGTGACTTCAGCGTGAGATCCCTTTGTGTGTAGTGAACTCAATGGAACATGTATTTGGACAGGAGAATAGCAGAATGAGCAACGTAAAAGCCTTAAAACAAACTCACATGTGATGTCTTGAATTTTGGTAGAGCCAGAAAAGAGTTGGGGAAAAGTGTTGATGTTTGGATAGCATCAGGGGATCACAAATAATGGAAGGATATAAAATTAAAAACAGCATGGATAAAATACTAATAGTCTCAACCCAGTATATTTAAAATGCAGTGCTGGGGATAAAAGAAATCATGAGATACTGATCTCAGTGAAACAATTAACTCTGATAATGGTACTTACTAAAGCCCCATAATAGCGATATACCACCAGATGGTGAATTTTACCCAGTAAATGTGGCTTCAAAAAGTTCAATTAAATGAAGTCTTCTTGCAGGATCTAGCATACGGCAATTATGGCACTAAACATGTATTTCAGTTTTTAAAAACTGAATGATAATTTAAGTGTATGAGGAGGTTCTTCTTTTATAGAAACCTATGGGCATCTTTTGAATACTAAAAAAAAGAACTGATCTGACTGTATTATGAATAATCACCCATTAATTAAAAAACATTTTTCTGGGTTGAGATATATACATGGTACCTATTCTCCTTAATTTTATCTCTTAAAAATTATTTGTAAACAATCAAAAATCACAGAGGAGGAAAAACACCCTTAAGCCCATTATTATATAATAACTACTGATAAAACTACTATCATTTGTAGACATTCTGTTTCAGTATCTCTAGTCATTTTCATGTGTGTGTGTGTGTGTGTGTGTGTGTCTGCTCTCTGGGTTGGTATCCTGTGAGATATGTACACAAAAGTACCACATACACTGAAAGGTGCAGGGGTGGGGGTTGGCTCTGTAGTTAAATAAATTGTACAAATGCTGTGTGCCCATCTTCCTTTTGTGGAAGCACAGACTTCTTTAGGGTGTTAAAAGCTCTAAAACTCCTTTCGTTACAAAGTTGCTTAACGTTGCTTTGCTCAGCATTTCCAAAATATATTTGGCCAGAGAACCTAACTGGTCTTTTATTTTGTTTTATAACAGTTAATAACTCAGGGAACACATCTGGAAAAATACTGAGATTTTCTATTAAAAAGTTTCTATCCTTGAAATGGATAGATGACAGGGTCATTAATTTATAGTTATTAATCAATAACCAGAGATTAGCAAGCAGTTCTCTTTAAGGCACTGGAGAAATAAGAGAGTTCGGATGTTCCAAGAAAGAGGCTAATATGAAAGCCTCTTTGACAGATGGGCCAAAGATAGGAAGGTCTAGGTGAGATGGGACATTGGGACCCTGAAAAATCAGGGTAATCCTGAGAGCACTGTATTCATTTTCTTTTTTTTCCCTAGCTTTATTGAGATATAATCAACTTAAAACATTGTGTAAATTTAAGCTGTGCGCTGTGTTGATTTCATACACGTACACACTGCAAAATTTTACCACTGTAACATTAGCTAATATCTCCATTCCATCATATAAGTACTTCTTTTTATTTTGTAGCGAGTACATTTAAGTTTTACTCTCGTTGCAACTTTCAAATATATAATACAGTATTATCAGCTGTGATCACCATGCTGTATAGTAGATCCTCAGAATTTGTTAATCTTACAATTGAAAGTTTTTACCTTTTGGCCAATCTCTCTGCACATTTTTCACCCCAACACCCTGATAACCACTATTCCCCATTTCTCTGAGTTTGGCTTTTTTAGATTTTACATGATAAATGCAACCATATAGTATCTGTCTTTCTCTGTCTGACTTATTTCACTTAGCACAATGCCCTCAAGTTTCATCCACGTTGTTGCAAATGTGAGAAATCCTCTTCTGCGGCTGAATAATATTCTAATATTCCACACCACATCTTTTTATTCATTCATCTGTTGATGGACAGTTAGGTTGTTTCCATATTGGCTATTGTGAATAATGCTACAGTGAACATGAGCATGTAAGCATCTCTTCAAGATCCTATTTTCAATTACTTTGGATATATATCCAGAAGTAGAATTGCTAGGTAATATGATAGTTATATTTTTAATTTTTTGAGGAACCTCAATACTGTTTCTCATAGAGGCTGAACCATTTTTCATTCCCACTAACAGTACACAAGGGTTCCCTTTTGTCCACATCCTTACCAACATCTCTTGTCTTTTTGAGTATAGCCGTTTTAACAGGAATGCAATGATATTTCATTATAGTTTTGATTTGCACTTTCCTGATGATTAATGATGTCAAACACCTTTTCATGTACCTGGTGACCATTTGTGTGTCTTCTTTGGAAAATGTATATTCAGGTACATTGTCTAGTTTTTAATTGGATTCCTTCCTGTTGCTGTTGTTTTTGACATTGAATTGTATGAGTTGTTTTTATATTTTGGATATTAACCCCTTATCAGATATATGATTTTCAAATATTTCTCCCATTCTGTAGGTTGCCTTTTCATTTTGTTGATTGTTTCTTTTGCTATACAGAAGTTTTTTAGTTTGATGAAATCCCACTTGTTTTGCTTTAGTTGCTTGTCCTTTTGGTGTCACGTCCAGGAAATTCCTGCCAAGACCAATGTCAAGGAGCTTTTTCCCTGTTTTCTTCTAGGAATTTGAAGTTTCAGGTCTTATGTTTAAGTGTTTAATCCATCTTGAGTTAATTTTTGTGAGTGGCATAAGATATGTGTCCAATTTCATTCTTCTGCATGTGGTTATCCCATTTTCCCAATACCATTTATTGAAGAGACTATCATTTCCCACTGAGTATTCCTGGCTCCCATGTTGAACATTATGTAAGTGTATATATGAGAGTTTATTACGGAGCTCTTGATTTGTTTCCATTGATCTATGTGTCTATTTTTGGGCCACTACCATACTGTTCTGATTACTATAGCTTTGTGGTATAGTTTGAAATCAGGAACTGTGATGCCTCCAACTTCGTTCTTTCTCTGTATTGCTTTGACTATTTGGGGTCTTTTGTGGAACCATAAAATTTAGGAGTTTTTACTATTTCTGTGAAAAATGTCATTAAAATTTTTGTAAGGATTGCATTGACTGGTTTTGGGTAGTACAGGTATTTTAACAATATTATTTCTTCCAGTTTGTGAACATGGGATATCTTCCTTTTTGTTTGTGTCATCTTCAGTTCTTTCATCGAAGTCTTGTAGTTTTCAGTGTGCAGATATTTTACCTACTTGGTTAAGTTTATTCCTGTGTATTTTACTGTTTTTGATGCTATCGTCAATCAGATTGTGTTCTTTATTTCTTTTTCAGATGTTCTATTATTAGGGTATAGAAATGCTACTTTTTCTGTATGTTGATTTTGTATCCTGCACCTTTACTCAATTTGGAGATTAATTCTAGCAGTTTTTTGGTGGAGTCTTTTAGATTTTCTATATGTAAGGTCATATCATTTGAAAACAAAGACAGTTTTACTTATGTCTTCCTTTCCTGTTTAGATGCCTTTTACTTCTTTTTCTCACCTGATTACTCTAGCTAGGAATTTCATCAGTATTATGTTGAGTGGTGAGAGTGGGCACCCTTGTCTTGTTCCCGATCTTAGTTTAGAGGGGAAGCGTTCAACCTTCCACCATTGAGTATGATGTTAACTGGGGGCTTGTCATATATGGCCTTTATTATCTGAGGTATGTGCCTTCTATACTGAATCCGTTGAGAGTTTTTTATCATGAAAAATGTTGAATTTTATCAAATTATTTTGCTACTTCTATTGAGAGGATCGTATGATTTTTATCCTTCATCCTATTAATGTGGTATATCATGTTTATTATTCTGTATATGTTGAACCATTATTGCCTACCAGGGATAAATCCCATTGATCATCATGTGATCTTTTAATATGCTGTTGAATTCACTTTGCTAATATTTTGTTGAGAATTTTTGCATCTGCATTCATCAGGGATATTAGTCCGTGATTTCTTTCTTATAGTGTCCTTATCTTACTTTAGTATCAGGGTAAGTGTTGGCCTTGGAAAGTGAATTTGAGAGTGGTCCTGCCTCTTCAATTCCTTGAAAGAGTTTGAGATGGACTAGCCTTAATTATTCTTTGAATGTTTGATATAATTCACCAGCAAAAGCATCTGGCCCAGAGCTTTACTGTGTTTGGAGGTTTTTGATTACTGATTCAATTTCCTTACTCAGTATTGGTCTGTTCAGATTATTTATTTATTTATTTATTTATTTATTCAGATTTTTTTATTTCTTTATAATTCAGTCTTCGTGGTTTGTATGTTTCTAGGAATTTATCCAGTTAATCTAGGTTGTCCAGTTTGTTGACATATCATTATTCATGATCCTTTGGTTCTTTTTGTGGCATCAGTTATGTCTCCTTTTTAATTTGTATTATTATTTATTTGAGTCCTCTCTCTTTTTTTCTGAGTTAGTCTAACTAACAGTTTGTCAATTTTGTTTCTTTTCCAAAACATTACCTCTTAGTTTCATTGATGTTTTCTGTTGTTTTCCTGGCTTATTTATTTCTGCTCTGATCTTTGTTATTTCATTTCTTTGGCTACCATTGGGTTTAGCTCCTTCTTCTTTTAGTTCCTTGAGGTGTAAAGTTAATGTGAGATTGTTTTTCTTAATGTAGACATTTACCACTGTAAAATTCCCTCTTAGAACTGCTTTTGCAGCATCCAGTAGGTTTAATATTTTGAACTTCCATTTTCATTTGTTTTAAGATATTTCTTGATTTACATTTTGATTTCTACTCTGACCTATTCGTTGTTCAGGAGTATAATGTTTAATCTCCACATATTTGTGACTTTCCCATTTTTCTTCCTTTTACTGTGTATTTGCTTTCTGTTTCTGTGTAATAAGTTACCACAAACTTAGCAGCTTAAAAGTTTCTTTACAGTTGTTTAGTATCTTATAATTTCTGTGGGTCAGGAGTCCAGGCATTGCTGAGCTGGGTCCTCTGCTCGTTATCTCATGAGGCTGCAATCAAGGTGTCAGCTGGGCTGCCTTAATTCCCTGGGATCCTCTTCCAAACTCATACTGTTGTTGGCAGAATTATTTCCAACTACTGTAAAACTAAGGTCCCAGGATTTCTTTCTGGCTCTCAGCTGGGGCCACTCTCATTCCTAGAGACTGCCTGTATTCCATGATCTGAGACCCTCTCGCAATATGTCAGCTTACTTCTTCAAAGTCAGCCAAGGAAAGTCTCTCACTCCAACCCACTAAGATGGAGTCTTATATAACATCCCATCACCTTTGCTATGTAATGTAACTTAATCAAGGGAGGGACATCTCACCTTCTTTGCTAGCATATCATAAGTCTTACTTGCACCCAAGAAGAGGGGATCATACAAGACTCTTTGGGTGTCACCTTAGGGTATGTGCACCAAAAGCACCAAGAGCCTAAGGATGGGAGGTGGGGGGCGGGAGGAGTGGGGGATAAGAGGCTAGGGGAAAATCAAAAAGAGGAGAGAAGTTCAGCACGTGGCAGCAACAGGCTTTCCTAGCTAACTTCCCCTCTTTCATAATTGGGTTCAGTCCCAGCCTGCTCTGATGTACAAGTTTATGCACCCAGTGCTCCCCTCTTAGAATTCCTTGTTCATTGTTGATATCACCCAGGGTCAGCATCGAGATTCAAGAAGCCTCCCAGGTAGATGGATTTGTTTACCCAGGCGGGGTTATGTAATACTTTGGCCTCTTTTGTAGCTTCACCTCCTTCTGGCATCAATATGCACTGAGCAGAGAAAAGATACAAAAGCCTTGTTCAAGGAGAAACAAAAAGCACCCACACCATTAATTTCAACATGTTTTCCTTGAATACAAAATATAGATTTTTTTTTGCCTTCAAAATGACAAGGCAAAAAATTACTACTTGTAAGATTTTTCCTTTCTTTCCTCTCACCAATGCATGTAACAACCCTACAACACAATGTAACATATAATTATTAACCAAGTACTAGGTTATGATTCTGTTGTTCAGCTACTGAAATTAGTACATACATATAGTCTGCAAGAAACAGTTGGCCCCAGAGGAAATTAATAAATGTGTCCTCTCCTATTAGATTCCTATTAAGTTTTCATAGAAAAGTGTGTTGACAGAAAACTCTTAGTGACTTGCTGCAGGCAGACATCTTTTTTGTGCTCCAAGGATAGTCAGATGCCTTGGAGGGTGTAAACTCTGGGCCTTTCCCATGGAGCTTTGCTAATTCCTAACAAACAGAGGAGACAAGAGTGCAGCAGGGAGGCAGCATTTCTGGGATCATGCTCCCACCTCTCAGAATAACTTGACTCTTGGAGTCTGTTTTCTTGCCTATAAAATGAAATTCTTTCCAGTTCTCAAGTGCTGAGCTTTGTGTAAAGAATGACATGTTCCAGAGTGTTTAGCAAAAGACTAGAGGTGGTGAGCTGGAGGATGGAAGGGTTTTTGTGACAGTGTGAGCAGAACAACTGTTGTTTCATTTTAAGTTGCTCTCTCCAGGGAATGGAGACTTTTGTTACCTGCATACTTTGTACAAAACAGAAAGAAGTACTGGAAATAAAGGAGAATATTGCTAATTTACTCCTATTTAAATGTACCAAAATAACTTTAACTTTATATTGAAGAGTAGTCTACATACAGAAAAGGGTACACATTTAATTGCACAGCTCAATGAATTTTCAGAAGCTGACCACACCCATATAACCAAAATTCAGATAAAAAAACAGAACATCAGCAGTGTTCTCTGAACACACCCTTCATACTCCTTTCTGCAAGAATAGCCATTTCCTAACTTCTAACAGCATAGGTTTGTTTCACTAGGTTTTGTATTGTATATAAATTGTGTCATATACTACATATCCTTTTCTGCCTGGCTTCTTTCACTCAACATTCTGTTTGTGAAATTCATCCATATTGATTAAACTATTGTATTGTATTTTGATTTACTTTTATTTGTTTTTTGCTGTGTCATATAATATTTCTTTATTCTAATCAGCACTTACGTGGTTTCCAACTTTTAGACTCTATGAATGCTGTTACTATGAATGTGTTAGTATTTACATTTTAATGAACATATATGTACGCATTTCTGTGGAGAATAAACCATGGAGTGGAACCTTTGAGTCATAGGATTTGCTTTTGTTGAGATTTTGTAGATCTGCTAAGCAGTTTTCCAAAACAGATGTATCACTCTTTGGTCCCATCATTTGTGTGTAAGAGCTCAGTTGCTATACATCTTTTACAGTTTAGACATTTTGGTATGTAATGTTTGTGTAATGGTGGTGTAGCTCTAGGCCAGTGGAGTTTCCCAGCTCCAGGCAAGTTTACTCTGGACTCGGCGAGACCAAAATACAACAATGGAATGTTGTAGGGTGGGGGTAAAAGGGTTTATACCAAGCTTTATTCTCATGGTGACAGGTTGAGTGCTAGAGTCACATCTGCATCTGACAAGTCCATCTCCATCTCTGTCTTTGCCTCTGCCTCTACTCCAGCCTCTGTCACTGCTCTAGGTGCTGCATTCACCTCCAGCCTCTGCTCTTCTCCTGCTCTGCCCTGAGCACTGGGCAGAATTCTTTATATAACAACACAGGAAGTGATCGCTTATTGCCAGCAGGTGTGTACACATTAGCCTACATAGTAGGCCGATTGCATCATCAAGTAGAATATGGTCAGGAGAGCATCCTGGCCATAAGAACTTCCATTTTCCCTACACTCCATCCCTCCAGGATTCTCACCTCACAATCTACATGCCCTCAATCTTCTGCGATGGTCCCTGTGCAAGAAAGCTGGAGCATTGTAACTAGATTCCACAACAGCAACAGAGGATATAACAATATACAGATAACAACAAAAATTATGATAATCCTCAAGCCTGAGGAGATCTATTGCCACCAAGTGGTCATTCCAGCTGTATTCAAACCAGTTCTACTCACATGAGTTCATGACTCGCACTTCTCACAGGAGGCCAGTAAGGGAACTGGTAGGGAGCTCTGTGCACACCCAGCTAGCAGTAGTTTTTGCTGGGGTGTGTGCCCAGTCCTCAAAAGACATTAGAGGAGATTAACCTTATGGGTGATAAAATACATGTTTTAATGATATTAAAATACCCAAAAACTATGCCCTATTCCCAATGGGATTTGGGCTTGTTTCACTCTGATAGCCTTACCCCTGTATCCATCTATAACAGCAGGGGTCCCAGGAAACCTCTCAGGGTGGCCATAAATTAGTGAGCATTTGTCTCCTGTGCCTACCAGAGCCAAAAACATGTACATTCACTGTGGAATCAACATGTGGCCTCTGGTTCCCACCCAGTCCCCCAAGATGGGTACCTCAGCCCTCCATTCAGTCAAACTGTATTGCCCAATTGTCTTCCTGTGAAGGTCCAGCCAAGTTCAGCTCACTCTCCAGCAAGAAGTCTTGTAGACATGCAGGCTAGACTTGTGGCTTTGTCTCTGGCCTCTGCTGCTTGGTCCTCAGTGACTGAAACCACTGCTCTATCATAAATTGTTGCCACAGCTCCAGTAAAATTCTATTTGACTTCTCTTCCAATTTCTGTTTGCTCCTGCTTTTAACAAATCAACTCACATCTGGGTCCTTGTGACCTTCACAGGGCCTTTTAAACTCTTCCTCTGAGTAGCAAACCACACTCCCTTCCATGCCCACATTGCTTCAGCCTCCCCTAAATCTGCCGGTGTAGGTAACCTTATTTATGGATTGCCCTAAGTGAGGAGCAAGAATGGTTACTAGGGGCCCAAAGAGGGATGGGGGAGCTATTTGCAGCACCATATCCCTCATCCCCATGGTAAACAGCTCCTCATCCAGGTCATGATTTCCTAGGTTATAAATGTCAGTTTTCACGCCCAACTCCCATAATACCTGTTGGAATTCAGCATATGTCTGCCATCTAGTGGGGGAAGATGGTAAATCACCGTAAATGGGCCATACAGTGTGAAGTGTGGCCATAAGCGGCTCGAGAAGGAAGTGGTTGCCTGGGGTCTGGTATGAATTTTGTAATTGCTGTTGCAAAGCAGGATGAGTTGTCAGGAAAGTCATATTACCATTTCTAACCCAGACAGAGTAGTCTCATCCATCCCTACATCCCAAAGGCACAGGAGCCAGTCTGATATGGGGTCTGAGGGTTTCTGCCAAAACTGAGAGCCCAGATCCACTAGTTCTACCTGTGTATAGGGCTGGAACATGGAGTGCTCTATGACCTGTGGGTGGGAGCAGGGCTGGGGGGCTGCACCTCTCCCAAAGGAACCTGTGGTTGCTGCTCTTTATTTTCTTAACTACTGCTGGGTGGAATTTTAATAGAGGAGGGGTTGGTGCCTCCAGCACCACCTCTACCTCCTCCTTCTCCCCTGGCATATCCCCACCACTTCTGGAGCCGACAGCAAATCTCTCAGCACCCCACAGAGCGCCTCCATCTCAGTCACCACTGCATCCTTTACCTTCTTCACAGTGCTTCACAGCAATGCTATCTCAATCTTTAACAAATCTTTTACTTCCTCCATAGCACCTTGCAACTTGCATTCTTGTGCTGCCTCTCCTTGTGCTTCTCACAGGAATATGTCCTCCTTTATCACCTTTTTTTTTAAACTATGAGAAATAGCCAACCCATGGCTCCTGTCACTACATGGACATTCTGTTTCTCCAAGGATTTCCCTGTTTTGTTCAGAGCCTCCACCACCACCTCAGGTGTCACCTAACCCTCCCCACAGTCCTGGGGAGGGGCCCACTCCTCTAGGAGGAAAGCCACCTAGGTCCACATGCCCACTGGGGGATACCCAAATAGCTCCTCATCCATAGCAACATACTGAAGTATTCTCCATCCTTAGGGGCAGCCTCCTGAAGCACCCCTCCAATGGGGGCAGCTTGTTCTGTTTTCAGTCTGCAGCAAATCCTGCTTGACTATGCCAAAATGTAGCTCCAGGATGGAGAGGTTTTCCAGCTCCAGGCGAGTTCACTCTGCATTCGGTGAGATGGAAATACAACAACAGAACATTGGTGGGGTTAAAGGTTTATACCAAGCTTTATTCTCATGGTGACAGGTTTTGAGTGCTAGAGTCATGTCTGCATCTGGCATGTCCATCTCCATCTCTGTCTCTGCCTCCATTCCAGCCTGTGCCTCTACTCCAGGCTCTGCCTTTGCCTCCAGCCTCTGCTCTAAGCTCTGCTCTGCTCCAGCTCTGCCCTAGGCACTGGGCAGAGCAACACAGGCAATGATGGCTCATTGCCAATGGGTGTGTAAGCATTAGCCTATGTAGTAGGCCATTACATCATTAAGTAGATTAGGGTCAGGTGAGGATCCTGGCCAAAAGGACTTCCATTTTCCCTACAGATGGCAACACAAGGTTTTAATTTTCACTTCCCTGATAACTAATGTAGTTGAGAATCTTTTCATGTTTGTCAGCCATTTGGACAAACTCTTTTGTGGAGTGTCTTCAAATCTTTCACCTATTTAAGTGTGACATTGTTTTCTTTTCCACTGATTTGTAGATACATATGTATCTTTTTTTATATGTATACATATGCATGTGCCAATGTCAACCAATATAATTTTTAATCAATTAATATGTGTGGTGCCTACTAAGAGCTCCCCATCTAAGCATAGCACACCAGGAGATACACATGGCAAACACAAGGTAAGGTCTTTGCACAAGGCATTCAAAAGGAACAGGGGTTGGGGTTGGGTGGGAGGACGAAACTACCACATGAGCAACAGTTGAGTAACAGCTGCTGTGCATGTGGGTAAAGTGGCCTGTTAGAGGTGAAGTCCTCTGAGTACTTGGGGAATTTGAAGAAGTAGTCTGGAGAGCATGTAAAGGGCCACAGGAGAAAAAAGAAGTAGCTATGCTGAGACCTGGAGAATAGTCAGGAATCGAAGAAGCACAAACAGCCCAAGCAAATGCTAGGGACAGGCAGGAGTTTAATTCGCTTCTTATACAGTGAAGCTCTAGGTCACGTCAGGGTGGGAGATTTGTGGTGCGGATATATACACAACCAGGCCTACATAAATGAATGTTATTACCTGAAAGCCCTTCATTTATAGGAGTTTTAAATGAGACAGTGAAATGAGAAAGCACAACCTTTCTTAATCTGAAATGGCCGGAAAGTACATAAAGCCCATATTAGTTTCATTACAAATTTGTGTTTTTCCTCTTGAGTTTTCCATCACACACTTTAAACTCATATTTTTCAAAGACATTTGATTCTCCCCTTCTTTCTTTCAAAATTAGCACATCAAATACTAGTGAGACATGATTGAAGGAGAGACACTAATTAGTTCGTTGAACATGAAAGATTTTATTCTTTTCTTGCAGATTTTATAGGTATATAAATCAGGCCCTTAAAAAGTATCACCATGTTTTCTTTGTTTCCCTTTAAAGAGTATTATAATAGCAAACATATAGCAAGTGCCTACAACATTTCAGGGACTGTTCTGAGCATGTCATATCTGCTTAATCTTCACAACAACCTTGTGAGTTTGGCACATTTTCATCAGTCCCATACACAGATTAGGAAGCTGAAACACCTGCAGGTTGAAGGCATTTGCTGAAAAATGTATTGGTGTTAAGAAGGTGAACTAGTATTTAAAAACAAGCAGCCTGCATGTTTCTATCTGTGCTATAAAAAAAAAGGACTGCAAACTTTGTCTGAAAAGGGCCAGATAATAAATATTTAAGGGTTGGTGGGCCATATTATCTCTGTCTCAACTACTCAACTCTGTCTTTGCAGTATGAAAGCAGCCAGAGACAAATACGTAAATGATGAGCATGTCTGTTTTGATAAACATTTATTTACAAAAACAAGTGATGGGATGGATTTGACCCATGGACCATGATTTGCTGACTTCTGCTGTAAACCTGAAAGATATACTGTCCCTTATGTATGCAAAAGATTTAAGTCAGATCTGTTTTTCGCTGCCTTCTTTTTCCTGTTTCCTTGTTAGACATCAGTGGTTCTCAGCCTGGGGTGATTGTGTCCCAGGGGACATTTGGCACCATCTAAAAACATTTTTGTTGATCACAGCTGATGGGTTGCTACTGCCTCTAGTGTGTTAAGGCCAAGGATAATGTTAATCATCCTATAATATGCAGGGTGGGTCCCCACAGCAAAGAATGGTATGGCCCCAAATGTCAACCGTGCCAAATTTGACAAACCCTCAACTATTTGGGGGACCAGATTCATCTTTCAGACAGTTGATGTCCCTTCTTCCGTATTTCAGCATGATGGGACTTTTCTCGCTTACTGCCTCCTAATGTATATCAACCTTCCAAATGACAGTGATGGTGATGTGGTGGTGGCAGCGGTGGCTGACATCTGTTGAGCACCATTGCGAACTGAATAATTGTACATGCAATATCCCACTCTTAAAATATCCCATTTCATTCTAAAATAAATTCATAGTATGGGTATTATGATTTTGTTTCTTCTTACGAAGAAACAGGAGTGCCTATATCCAAAGCCTGGATTTTTCCATTCTACCCTGTTGCCTTTCTTTTCTTATAATAAATTATAATAAGGACTTCAAGGCTTGGGCAACCTCCTTGGCTACCAGCTATGCTTAGGAAACAGCACTAGATTTGTATATTCAAATTTCATTTGTAAAGTTGCTTTTCTAACCATTATTAGCTCAAAAATAGCTTTTGTGAGAGTCTGGGATTGAAAAATCAATATCTGTCTTCTTTTCCCACATCCAGAAATAAGGCCAGTGGTCAGCCCCATGCCTTCCCTGTTGATAACAGCTTTTGCTTTCTGTTAGTACATGTAGGCATTTTCCCTTTCTGTCACTTTACCTCCTGCTTAATTTGCCTTGGGTGGAGCTCCCACAGTCCTGAAAGGGAGTAACCTGTGGACAGAGGTTGAAAAGGGAAAGAGCACTGGAAGAATAGAGCAAATGTGGGCTCTGGAGAACGCCATGAAATGACATTAGAACAGCACTCAGAGGCCACCAGGAAAAGCACTGGGGCTTGAGGCTCATGAGCCAAGCGTCACTCCCATCCGATTGGGTTGCTTTCACTGTGTTCATTCATCCAGCAAACATTCGTTGAACCCCATGCTGCATGCCTGGCAGTCTTCTAGGTGCTGGGACACAGCAGTGATCAAGACCAGACAAAAGTGCTGACACAAAGACTCTATAATGTAAAAGTCACTTTTATAGTATAATGAAAGGTAACGAGCACCATGGAGAAAAAAAAGTCAGCAAAGAGGTGGGACAGTGCTGGCAAGGAGGCTGCAAATTGTCAGTAAGGTGGTTAGAGTAGCTCTGCCTGGGAAGGCAACTTGTGGCAGATCTGAAGCAGGTGAGAAGGCAAGCCATCAGGATATTAGGGGGACAGGGACAAGTTCCAGGAGGAGGGAACCATGAGGGTATACATACTGAGGATGGAAGGCATGTGGAAAATTGGAGCAGTGGTAAGGAGACTTGTGTGTCTCTCCTTTCCCCACTCTCCTCCCTAACCTACCAATAGGGAAAAGGCCATCAGTACAGGGTCTGGGGGCCATGGGGGGGCACCATGGTTTGACTCTGGGGAAGATGGGGAATCATCTAGGGTGTTAGGAGCAGGGGCGTGATAAGAACTTCACTGTTGTAAATGGATCCCCGTGGATGCCACATTGAGGGAGAATGTCATTCTGTAGGAAGAAAGGGATCTAGTCATATAAATTTCTTTCTCCTTTGAGACTCTCTCCCCTTTTTTTTCCCCCAAGCCAGAGAATAACTGCCTATATGAGAATCTGCTTGGGAGTTAGAAGAGTGGTCTCTATCTGACTCTCAAGGCTGGAAGAGACATTAAGGACCATCTCACCCTGTTCTCCAAGGGCATTTTGCTCATGGTATTGCCTTTTGATGGGGAGCCTACAGTCTGCCCAACTTTGCAGTAGTGGCAGATAAGACCATGACGAAAAAGTCTAATCGTTGAGAAATGTGCAGGTAACCAAATGAGCAAATTATCAATTTCAGAAGGGCACATGTAGCATGATAGAGGCATGCTTGGTACAATAGAGGTATAGAAGAAAGACATCAAAGTCAGCCTGGAAATCACGGAAGGCCTCCTAGATGAGGTGACCAAAAAGCAGTGTTCTACATAAATTCTGGGCTGCGGCCTTGCCAAGTGGGCTCTCCTGCCGCATCTAACCAGTCCTTTCCTTTCTATAGCCTGGTGCCTTCTAGGAGGCAGAAGACTACCTTCGTGTGTAAAGAACTCCTAAGTGCAGGCAGTCCATGCTCCAATTACTTAGGAAAAAGGCAACATAGAGGCTAAAATTGGTCCTGTTACTCCTGTGACAGAGTTATAGGTTGACAGAAATAGGGAAGAGATTTCCAAGGCTGTAATTCTTTGGTTTTCCAAAGCTTCTCAGTCACAGTGGCCCTTGTCTCCTGGCATTCAGACATGATTTTCTCAGGGTGACATGAATAGTTCTGAGAAAAATGAATACACTGTTGTCTACTCAGAAGCCATCTAATGGCCAGGAGAGACAATTTAATAAAGGCAAAAATAAACATATCACCTGCCCTGCTGTTCTTGGGTTTTTGGTTCCCATCTAAAGACCTCAACACCCTTGGGAAGATGTGAAATATTAATATTACTGTTCATTTTATTGAAGAGAAGTTGAAGCAGGGCTCTCCCCTTGCCAAACTTTGGGACAGGCAGAGTTGAGTTTCCTTGCTTTTCTAGAGCCCCATTTATTTCATCTTCCTGCCTCTCCACAGTTACCTGGTATCACTAGTTCCGGAGGCTCCGTGCTGTGCCCATGGCCTGCCAGTCAGTGAGCCATTGATCTTCTCCTTGAGTGTGGCCCTGCCAGATGTCTGTTATGCTAACCTCACAGGCAGTTGGGGTTGCGGAGGTTAAGTGTATGGCCTCTGGGTGAGACTGAGTTGTGCCCCCAGCTCTTAGCCTCTTGTGAGTGTGGGTAAGTTCCTTAACAACAACATGCCTCAGTTTTCTCCCAGAATAGACGTGACCAGAGTGCCCACTTTCTGAGTTTGTTGCATAGGTTAAGTGAAAGAACATACAGAAAAATGATTCTGGAGCCTGGCCACCTGTGTTCAAATCCCAGTTCACCACTTTATTGCTGTGAAACATTCTTTATGCCTCTGTTCTCAATCAATGGTACCCATAGTTATAATGATTGGCAAAAGGGTGATGAGCTTAAAAAGATGTGCCGTCTCTCTCAGGTTTCACCCACACTCAGAGTCGCAGAACTAGAAGCAAACTCCAACCTCCTCTAGGCCAGGGGTCGGCAGACCACAGCCCATGGGCTGAGCCTGCCCCGCTGCCTGCATGTTCACGATCCACTAGTTAAGAATTATTGGGAAGAAAACAAAAGAAGAATATTTCATGACAAGTGACAATTCTGTGAAATTCAAATTTCAGGGCTCATGCATGCACTTTAATTGGAACACGGCCATTTCATTTATTTCCCTTTTATGCTTGGCACTTTCTATACTGGCAGAGTTGAATAGTGACAACAGACACTATAGACCCAAAAGCCTAAAATGTTTACTCTTGGGCCCTTTACAGAAATGCTTGCCAACCCCTAATCTAGTCCGGCAAAAGGTCATCAGCTTGAGTCTTTACTGTATCGGCAGGCTCACTATTTTATGAAGCCACCTCCTCTGTTGTCCAAGGAAGTTCTCCCAAATACCCCCGCAGAAAGCCTGCCTCCTTGTAATTTCTCCCTGTTGGTCCTAATTCTTTTCTCTGGAAAAACAAATATAACGTTGATTCTTCAAACATATTTACCCTTCAGCCACGCCCCATCAGTTCTCTCTTGTTGAGATTATCCATCCTTATCTCTCTCAACTATGTCTTCCTGCTCCAGACCCCTCACCATCCAGGTTACCTTCCTGAGAAAGAACATCTGGGTCAGGTCCACCCTTACCTGCTTTCCTGAGCTCTGCCCTCTCCCTTTGTAAGGACTGACTCAGGACCTGCCTCCCCTGATAGCTTGTAAGCTTCACAAGGACAAGGACCTTGTTTTCTTGTGTTTTCCTATTTTCCAAGTACCAAGCAGAGTGTCTGACACTGGCAGCTCAATTATCTGAAACCTACTCTGTAATATACATCTTAAATTTTTAGATTCAGAAATGAGCATAGTACTCCAAATGACATCTGAATTCTATACCTCTGTTACTGCTGCCATGACCCTAATCCTCATAAATAAATGACATATACACTTCATACAGAAATTGTTGACATGTAAACCCCCAGGTGTCTTTAAATGCGTGACTGTGAAGTCTCCTTCATTCTGTTTGTGTAGAATGGATTCTTTGAACTTTTATATTTATCCCTATTTAATTTCATTTTCTTTGTTTCAGCACTTTGTTCCACCTTATTGACATCCTTTTTTATCTCAACTCTGTTATCTAATCTATGCTCCGCCCTTCCTATCTCTGAGTTACTAGGACTCTGTGTCTTCAGCAATGGTGATGGGAGAAACGGCAGGCCACTGAACCTCCCTCTAGCTTGATCAAAATCCATTAGTCAAAGCCCTTTGTTTAGTGTACATTTGACGGGAACTGTTAGAATCAGTGCCTACGTCAAAAGAAGGGAAGGGACGTGGGGACAGAACAGTAAGGGGAACCCTTTAGGGTGTGAGAATATACCATGTTTTTTTATTCATTCACCATGGTGTTCCTTTTTGATTATTATGAATAATGCTGTTATTGGGTACAAGTCTGTGTGTAGATGTGTGTTTTCATTCTTTCCAGGTAGACAGTAAAGAGTAGAATTGTTGGGTCTTAGGATAAATTATGTTTAACTTTTTAAGAAATTGCCAGCCTGTTTCCCACAGGTGCTGCACCATTTTACCATCCCCCCAGTAATATATGACAGTTCCAATCTCTCTACAGCTTGGCCAATACTTGTTATTGTCTAGACCTAAGAATATTTCAGTTGACACTGGAATGACTTTTATTTAAGGACTGATTACTTTTTATTACATAATTTGGGTAATTGAATTTTAGCTAGAGAAGGCTAGAGGTGATACAAGTTTTGAAAGATTGTTATTACAAATTCCAAGATCATAAAAAACAATGTGAAAGAAAAATCAGGGAAAAAATGTTGATCCCTAGAGCATTAATTGACATAAAACCTATTAGCATGAATGACAAGTGATATTTAGTACTATAAAAAAAATATCAAGAAAGCAACTTGGTGCATACCTAAGATTTGCAGTGAGTTCAAAGCTGCAAAATAATGGCTTTAGTTCAATAAAAGGTGTGGCTATGCATGGGCTCGTGCTCCTTAAAGCAGAGGAAAAGTGCTCTTCGTAGATCTCTCATTGACTTTTCTTCTCTGTTTTTTTTGGATTGAATGTTAAAGTAAAGCCAGTATCAGATGGGTTACGTTGTAACCCAGTGCTTGTTAATGTGGGCAACTATGCTCCCCAAGTGAACAATAGACAATGCATGGAGACATTTTTTATCATCACCGTTGGGGGTGGAATTTTACTGACAAATAGTGGGTAGAGGCCATGGCACTGCTATACATCATGTAATATGCAGGACAATTGCCACAGCAGATTTACGCCGCTCAAAGGGTGGGTAGCACTACAGCACTGAATCGCTGCTGTAACCAGTGCTTCTGAAGGTGGACTCATTAGAATCACTTGAAGTGTTTGTTCCTTCTTATTTTGCTTACTAAGTGCAGACGCCAAGTCATTCCTTGACAGCACCAAGGGGGTTTGAATTGTGGGGCGGTGGGGGTGAAGTCTGGACCTTGTATTTGTGATAAATATCTCCAGTTAATTCTGTTACTCTTTTTTTGTCCATTTTTTTCTCTTTGCAACCCCACTGACAACTACAACCCTAAGTATTTTGCAAATGCCTGTGGCCCATCTGTAAAGAAATGAACGTTTAGCATAAATAATTGGAAGAGTGGATCCTTTCTTACTCCTGTAAAGTTTTTGTTCTGTAAAGAGCCAGTCACTTGGCTCTTTTCTCTAAGACATGCATTGGATGTTTGAAGCAAATCTCTGGGTTATCAAAGCCCAAATAAGAGAATGTTTGCTAGTGTTTTCCAAGAAATTCAGGTTAAAATAATTTTTGGACATTTGTGTAATAATTCTTTGCTTGAATTTGGTAAGACCAGCTTCTCATGAAATAATACCAGCAAACCCTTTTGAGACTATAAATTTTACAATGCTCACGGGCCCTGGTGCAATCTTGGTTTGTTCTACTTGAGTTATTTAGGCGCCGTTTGTGTTATGGACCAATTGTGTATTTAGTTGAGCGAAGTTACTCCTCTGAATTATAAATCCTGCTTTTAAATGACTACACAAGGCATTTTTCCAATTAACACAATTCAGCATGGAGGAAAGAACAGGTGATCTGGGATGTATGGTCCTAGGCTCAAATCCCAGGCCTGCTGCTTAGGAGCTGACTGACCCAAGGCACATTACTTGAGCACTTTGAGCATTAATGCTGCTTATAATGCTCTGTCATAATTTGGAATGTCTGTCTAGCTCAGAGGTCAGCAAACTACTTGCCCACAAGCCAAGTCGGGCCTGCCTTTGTAAATAAAGTTTTACTGGGACACAGCCATGCCTATTACATATTGTCTGCAGTTGCTTCTGTGATATGAGAGTTAAGTAGTTTGTATAGAGACTGTACGTATTTACCATTAGGCGCTTTGCAGAAAAAGTTTGTGCACAACTGCATCTCTGACTCAAACATTTGATGGGCTTAAACAGAATTAGTATATGAAATCTCATCTCAAATAGGATCTCAGAAAAATTAGTACCTATATCTTTCTAGACACAAATTATTTTTAACAAAGTAATACTAAAGCTAGGATTCATTCAACATATATGAGTATGTACGTACATATGAGAAGATATTTGATTCTGACAATACTCTAGGTAGGTGTAATTCTTGTTTTGTATTTAAAAGAGTTTCAGAGAGATTAAGTAACTTCCTCCAGGTCATACAGCTCAATTGAGAGAATTATAAAATACAGATAAAATAAAAATATAAATAAGCCAGATGTTTTGGGTTTTCTTTTTCCTCCTATGTAAGCAACCCATTTATACCATGTGAAACCTCTTGCAGGACAGTTTTTGAAGCACCTAAAAAAAGTAGCTGACTTTTTACGCAGGTGAATAAGCCTCAAAAGCCAGTGTGTAAGATTATTTTGAATGTTTGCTGTCAGTTGTTTTCCCTGTCTTCCTGGACCTCCACACCTTATCATCCCTCCTTGCTCCTCGGTCCTCAATCTTGGGTTTCCTTTCTGACTCTTGGAAGCTCTTTATTGGGAGCATTTTGTAAGGGAGGGTAATGAGTCCCTCCGAGTCTGTGAAGCCGTAAAGCGGGTGGTTGAAAGTCGCAGCTGAGCATTACCACGCAAGGCTTCTGAATCTAATTGTCAGCAGAGCTGCTCGAGGGGTTCATGTTCAGGAATTGCTGCTGTCCCTAAAGAGAGTTACTGGCTTTGTGACTTGTCATTTCAGGACATATCTCACAGCTGTGAGGAATATCTTTGAGGATGGAAAGCCAACTTCATGGTCACTTCTTACAGGTTGTGGGTGGAAAGACATTCAGCATCCAGGTGTGCCTATTAATACTGCCATTGGCATCTGGATGCAGGTGTGGTCATCCAGCATCCGGGTATGCTCATCCACACATGGTCATCCAGTGTCTGGGGGTGTTTCTTTCTTTTTTTTATTTAAAGGGTTCAGCGAAAGAGGTTTAGTCAAAAATACCAAAGCCCTTGTCATCATCAGACTCCGCAGATGCTTCTTTCTTTGCTTCCATTTTCGGCTCCTCAGCTGGGCAGCAGCGGTGGAGGGGCCAGGACCTCCTGCCGGTAGCACCACCAGCCCCTCTATTGCTGATGAGGCTGCCCATGTTGGCACTGGCCAGGGCCTTGGCAGACAAGCCTGGCCAGAAAGGTTCAGCATTTACACAGGCTGCTGTAATAAGGGCATTGATCTTATTCTCTGTGACCATCGCCTCATCGTAGTGCAGGATGGGGGCCAAGTAGATGGAGGTGAGCTCAGAGACTGAGACCATGGGGTGGGTGGGTGCTCCTGGGCAGGGTGCTTGTCGCAGGATGAAGTGAGGGCCTCACTGGGGTGTGTTTCTATAGACGGTTGTCTGGACCGCCGAGAGGGAGCCCTCACCGGAAAGCATTTCCTCCTCTACTGAGCTTCAGTGAGCCTCCATTGACTTTTCAATTTGTCCTAGTTCTGCTCCCTGAAGCTCCCCCAAGTAAATGCTCATCCCTCCTCTACACTTGGTGAATCCATCTCATCCTCCCCAGCCTTCATTTTTCCCGTCCTCCCACTGTTTCCCATAAGACAAGATGTTAAACCTTTATTACCCGGGGCATGCTTGTGCTGATCCATTCTAGTGCAACATTTTTCTGATTTCAAAGGTAGTGAATATTCATTATAAAAACTTGGACAATATAGAACTCCAAAAGAAAGAAAAGGAACGAAAGGAGAAAGGAAGAAAGTCACCCATTATCCTACTACCCAGATAGATACTTTAAAAATATTAGTCCTTATTTTCCAGTTGTCGTGTGTGTAAGTGAATAGTGTCTACCATAGTGTTCACAAATGTTGTTCTTAGGGACTATAGTTCATGCTTCTGTATGGGTACATGAGAACTAATCTATGTCCTTTTTGAAGTGTGACTGACAGAGGCCACCACGGTATTCCCAGCTGAAGTGATCACGGCAGAGCTGCAGTGGGGCTGGCCTCTGCCTTGTCCCATGTCTCTATTTCTACCCTTATATGTGTAAAAATGGGTCTTGAAATTAACTTGATTTTCTTAGTTCTCAAGTCAAGCTTATCTATAGCATCTGAGCACATCTAACCTATCAATCTATAGGGGAGAGAGGCCCAACTGCAAGTGTGATGGTGTGTGTGTGTGTAAGAAAACATACCAGAGGTAGAATAAAATCTTGAAAACCAAAGCTATTACTAAGTTTGATTCAAGGTGTCCCATGATGTGTATATATGTGTCTTTGTACAAGTGATAAGAAGTAATTCCAGCAGGACTTACCCCCCCATTTTCAATCATAAAAGGTTGAAAATGACTCTGTCCCTCCTGAGTCTCCATTGTGTTCAGGGCGATAGACTGTACATTTAGACACTGGCTTTTCCTGTTTGGTGCACATAAATGTGAGCTCTTTGGAAAATTTAATAGCACAGTTTCTCTGCTGCATTACAACATGTTTCACCTTCCCAGTCATTCTGTGAGCTCAAAACAAGGAGGGAATACAGTTTGTTTTTTTGTGTGTGTTGATGTTCTCAAGCAAGAGTTCTGAACCTAGGGCTTGTGGATTGCTCAGAATCAATGGGTGTTTTGGAGGGCAGCGGTTTCTGAGACCCTGGAAACTGAATGACAGTTTTTGCTGGAGCATCTTTCCCCAGAAATAGGGCCCTACCAGATTTTCTTATGGTCACGACGATTGCTCTGAAGAGTGACTTGGTAAAACCTCTGGACAGGCTTGGTTGGTGTGCACAGTGATGCTGTCCCTGGAGAAGGGGAGGGGGTACTTTGAGAGTGCATTCCACTTGCAAGGTCATGGCCTTTTCCTTATTTGTCCTGTCTTGTGGTGCATCACTTATCAATTTATACATGAGAATGTTTTCAGCATGCAGCACAGCCCCCTCTCCCACTGAGCTCTGGGGCTGCCCCAGGAGGTGTCCGGGAAGTGCTGAGATACCCCCTGTGCTGCGGCCCCCTGGTGCCACTCTCGTTTTCCTCTCCCTTCTGTCGCCCCCTTTTCTCCCTCAAGGAGCCTCTGAGCTGGCCCAGAAGGAGCAAACTTTCAGACAGACATTTGCTCTTCTCCCACTCTCAGTCCCCCACTCCCCTCTTCACGTTCAGAGAATCGTCTCAGCGTGACTCAAGGCAGGACCGCCATCATGCCATACAGCTCAGGTACTCATCAGCCAGCCGGCCTTTACCGGTCTTAGGGCAGTGTCACATGCCTTCCTGGGCCAAGGGGAGAGGTAAAGGTGAGTGGCAGCTGCCTGTGACATGTCAGGGAGGAGCCATCTGCAGTAGGGTGGGGAGGACATATCCAATCACAGGAATTTGAATTCTAGTTTTTCTCAAGCCCTATGTGGTCAAAAACATAGCCATGGAAGACATGACAGGTGGGCCAGGAGTTGGTGACCTCTGTCTTAAGGAAAACCACGGCTTGACATATTTTTCAAGATAAAAAACTACAACATAAAAATCTAAATTTTAGAAGACTAAGGTGTCTTAGAGATGCAGTGGGGAAACTCTTGTTTGTCATTAAGTTCCGTGGTTGCGGGCACAGGTCTGGAGCTCAGATTTCCTGGGTTCTGTTCCTGTCAAATCCTATGAGTGATGTTGAATGCGTCACAGTGCCTCGATATCCTTATTGGTAACATGGCAATGGTAATAGAATCTGTATTTCAGGGCTGTCATGAAAACTAAATTAGTTTATATACGTAAGGCACTTAGAAGAGTGCCTGCTGCAGAGTAAAAACTCAATAAAGATGAACCAATGTATCTTCCTTCCTTCCTCAGTTCCTCTCTTCCTTTCTTTCTTTCTTCAAATGACTCATTCCAGCCATCACAGGCAGGGAGTGGCCCCCTGTGATAATAAGTGCTTGAAAATGGCAGGCCTTGCTTGAGAATTTCCTTCGACTAACTTGGGTCAGCAAAGTGTGAAGGGCCAAATAGCATTTTAGGCTCTGTGGGCCTTGAGGTCTCTGTAGCTGCTACTCAGCCCTGCCTTTGTGATGCCACAACAGCCATGGACAATGCTTAAGCAAAGGGGGACAAGGTACCTGTGTTACAATAAAACTTTATATACAGAAACGGGGCCCATTGTAGTTTGCAGGCCCATGCCTCTTCCTCCCCCTTAGGTAAAATAAGGATGTACTACTTAAGCATCTTCTGTTTCTTAATGCAGAAGTCACACATATACATATATATATGTGAAAATTCATAAATTATCTCTAAACCTAAAAAAAAGGTTGAAAATCAAAAATCACCTATATTCTACCAGCCAGACATAGAGTTTACATTTTGGTGAGTGTTCTTCCAATAGATAGATGTTGTTTTTAATCTCTTCCCTCCGTAGGTCTCTGGGAGCTTGATTAGTGATCTGCCTCCTCACACTGAGGTTTAATTATGGTAATTAGTGGGCGGGGCTGCTTCTGGGTCTAGTACCTATGGCGCTAAAGGCCAGGGGAAGGTGGTGAGACAATAGATCATAGATTTAGTCTTCTTAGAGTTGTCTTCTCCATTGAATAGCAAACTTCCTTATGTGATTGTCAAGCTATTCAATGTCTATGGGGCCTGCACTTGTGTCATGTAGTGTATCTGCTGAAACCTCTTAATCCATATCCTGTAGGGTTTATACATGCACACATACATAGTTAAGTTTCCTAGTGATTTTAAACATGAATGTGGGGGCACACACATGCACTTATCTTCGCTTTTGTAATATTTTATTTCTGAGAATCATGTGTTAACTGTGTATCGAGCACTGCTATATACTAGACACCATTCACTGAATCCTTCCCCGAACTTGGTGATAAACATGTATTGTTTTCATTTGACAGACAGGTAAACTAAAGCTTTTAGAAGTTGAACTACTTTACTTGTCCAGGACACACAGAGAGTAAGTGGCAGACCCAGGGTTTGAATTTGAGTGTGTGGACTCCTCTTTAGTCTCCACACTTGATATAGCTTTGTCTGGTGCCAGCTAGCCTTCATTTTTGTTCAGATGGTGGCCTTCTTTAGTGTAGGGGAAGTTAAATTCCAGCCACACCTCACCGTCATCACTTAACAAGCAAACACACGTTAAGACAGAGTTCGGTTACCTGCATAGTTATCAGTATGCCGGTGGAGTCCCCTCCTCACATTTGTGATTCCTTCTACCGCATTTGCCATTCTGTGCTTGCACATGAAAAAAGCTGTCTCTCCTTTCCCAAGGATGCTGCGTTTTTGTCTCTGCTTTTGTTGATTGAGACATCGCAGCCCTGCTTTCCTTGGTATTTGCTCCTCCACTTACGGTGTTGGCACGAACTGTACCTGCAGCATCATGTTACTTTTCTGGACTAAAAATAACTGAGATCCTGGATGAGACTTCATATATAATTCATGAATTTGATTTATTAATCTCTCCATTAAGCCAGAAAATGACATTTTTGCTGGCTGTATTCCAATCTGCATTATCTTAGACATTTAGAATTTGTACTAACTTGAATACCCTCCGTGTGTGCGTGTGTGTGTACGTGCCTGTGTATGTTTACTTGTAGCTTTAGTAACATCAGCATCACTGGTTGTGTGTAGCTCCTTCAATCTTTCACTTAACCCCTGTCTTTGGACTCATAACATGAATGTAATATCTGAAAGAAACAAACATCACAGGACTGTTGATGATAATAAAAATACAGAACCAGAATGAAAAATAAGAGTTTTGCCTTTTGTTTAGCCTTCAAGCTAAGTTTAATTCAGCAAGTGAGAAAGGGTGACACTGTGAAGCCCAGTTCATTCATTCAGTGTAGGTTTTTTTGAGCGCCTCCTAAGTGCCAGGACCTGTGGGAGGCTGATCGAGATGCTGAGGGTTCTGTAGTAATACATCAACTTTTATGCTATCCCCGAAGTGCGTAAAGTAAAAAAATCTTTTCCCATCCTACATTCACACCACAGTTGTTTCCATTCACCTGAGATTTGAAGACACCTTGAAAAGAGTGAGCACATTTTAATTGCTTTATAAGACGCTTCTCTGGGGGCTATACCCTGAGGGGCACTTTGTTGTTTTGGGCTCCCCTGCCTTCCATGAAACCATCACCCCCCCCCACCCCATTTTCCTTGGACATCACCAGACCTTTCAAAGCAGGAAGGGAAAACATAGTGATAACAGATCAATAAATTCAGGAGGAGACACACTCCTCAGATTCTACCAACCATCAGCTCTTTGGAATTCTGACACCCTCGTGTCCCAAGCCCCCTTTGAACAGTAACCATTACCAAGGTAGGGGCAACCCCACCTTGGATGGAAAACAGTGCCACTGAGACATTGTATTCTGCAATTTTTTTACCCATTATTTATGTAATAACTGTCCTTACTGCTGAGTTACCAAACTCATTTATTAATACAGAATAGGTCGAATTTTAGGTGCCATATACAAATGGGGAGGGGGTGGGTCAGGGGCATTAATGAAGCAAGACATGTGGTTAAAATCTGGAGTATTGTTTTCAGCTTATAATGTCTTAAATTGTATATTTCAAAGGAAGCTGCCACATCAGTTCTTGTTTTTTTGATCAAATATCAAATATGTGTTTTTTAAACAGTATGCTTGTACCCAGTGATAGCTCTGTCTTTCTTGTGGGGACCCAAGTCCATGTGGCTTCTCTGGGCCTGACACTTCCCCATCCCCGTCTCTCCAAACACAAGGGTGAGAGGACCAAGACCTGGCCAAAATACTGTATACCTCTGTCTAAATAACTGGTTCAAGGAAAGGTGGGACCCATGCCAAGGCAGTCAGATTCCTCCTTGGGTTTTTCTGGAGTTTAGTGGGGAAAAAAAACTTGCTTTTCTTCTAAGGTTGCTTGCCTTAAGCAGGGCCACCACGTAGGGTAGCTCAAGCGAGCCCCGTTCATTAAAGACAAGGAAAGCTTTGAACTACCTGTGCTTATCTTTCCTACCATGTGGGGAGGAAATGCCTGAAAATGAGACTAGTACAGAGGAAAGCATTGCTTAGAGATTATTGTACTAGACAGGTTCACAACATCAGGTGAACCTTTGGATTAAAATGGGCTGGAAGTTAGTTATAATCCTTGAATTTCCTAGTTACATGAGTGTATTAGTTTCCTATTGCTGCTGTTACGAATCATAACAAAGTGGCTTCAAGCCACACATATTCATTATCTGGTAGTTTGGAGGTCAGAAGTATAATATGGCTCTGCAGGGTTATGCTCCTTCTGGGGACTTTAGGGGGAGCAGCCATTTTCTTGCCTTTTCCACCTTCTAGGGGCTGCCTGTGTTCTTTGGCTCCTCACCGCTCCGACCTTGGCTTGTGCCATCACACCTCTTTTTCTGACTCTACTGCCTGCTTCCCATATAAGGCCCCTTGTGATTCCATTGGGCCTACCCAGATAATCCACAATGATCACTCCATCTCAAAACTCTAAACTTCATCACATCAGTAAAAGTCCCTTTTGCCATATAATGAAACATATTTTCAGATTCTGGTGATTAGAACGTGGACCCCTGTGGGGACTTACACAATGAACAGATTCATTCCTTTCTGAATTTAGGCTGGTCTGAGTTGGAACACTGTCATTTGCAACCAGGAATCTTGAAAAATACTATATTGCAGTAAATGAGATACCAGGGCAATTTAAGGACATTTATGTAGATATTTGGACTTATGAAGCAGTTTTTTTCTTTTGGAAAGATAAAATAATTGCCCAGAGAACACTAAATTATACATATAACTTTAAATGGCTCCAGTGTTTTCCTGTCCTTTAATCTCTGCATCTTTTTAAAACATTTTTTCACTTCTGCTATGCCACCAGCTGGGAATTTTCTTTCACAAGCTCTTGTTCTCAAGCTTACCTTTAAAATATCTTGCTTCCTGTAGCCTGGTATATGCTACAGAGCCTTTTTGTAATATTTTTTCCTCCTGTTAACCATTTTTCTTCTTTGCTTTGAACTGTCACTCTTCTCATTTTTCTAAATAGTCAGTCATCTCTTCCTTTCTTAAATTTGAACTGTTTTCCCTTGTTTACTGTTTTTGTGAACAGGTTCTTCTATGTCTTTGAGGGCGGGAAACAGGCACAAAGTTTTTTTAAAAATTCTGTGCTTCTGTTCTTCTAGAGAATGTTTTGTGATAATTCTCATGGTTAGTATCAGATAAACATGAATTCCCATTTCACAATAAATGAATAAATCTCTCTATTCCTGAGTTGTTCTAATTATTTGCTAATTTGTATAATATAGCTCAATATTACTTGGCAGAAAAGTTCGTAATAAAATCATATTTTTAGTCTTTAACTGTTCATCTAAATTTCAACCTCATCTTTTTTTCATTGAATTATTATTTTACCAGGCTCTCTTGACTTTTTGCTCATAAGAATATGTAGGGAAGGAAAAGGTTTTCCTTGATTCTCTTAGGGTCCCTGGCCGGGTCCGAAAAGTAAACTGACGAAGGCAGAGTAACCACAGGAAAGTATAATCGAGTTTATTAATACAGGGTTTACATGCTATGGGAGCGTTTATAAGGAAAAGACCACCCAAGGAAACAGATCTGTGTACTTCTGTGCTGGTTTTGATGGGGCATGAACAGTGGCGGAGGAAGAGTACAAGGAAATTGTAGTAACCTGGGGGAAACCGAGCAAGGCCTGTTTGTGGGGATTCCTCTGTGTCCCTTTGTCTTTGGAGATCAGGCTGCTCATTCCTCTGGACAAGGCACAGGGCACCGCTCATGTGAGGGCCACCTCCCCTCTTCTGCCGTCTACTCAAACTCCTTCAGTTTAAAACTTTCAGTGTGCCGAAGTCCCATCTTTTGGGGTAGTATGTTGTGAACCTTATCAAGTAAAAAGCCGCTTATTTACTCAGTGGCATTTAACTATACTGTCTATGGCAGTTTAATCCAATGAATGAAATTTCTTTTCTCATTGTACCAACACGCCAGAAATAACTCATTTACATTTTTATTTGCGTTCACCACTTAGCCATCTTTAAAGCAAACATAGAAATAGCTATGTAATGGAGAATAAAAATATAAAATAACATTTTGTTTTGTTTTATTGTAGTAAAATATACTTTTAAAATACCTTTTGAAATTGAATCTTATGTATATCTAAGATTCTATGACCCCTTTCCAGTTCTTATTCTGGTCCACTCATGGTTTTCATTTTGTTTTTTTCCTTTTTCCTTAATTCATGTAAATATTTCTGTGTGTCTACTTGATCCACAGTGCAGTGTTTTGTGGTACATAGTACATGTAACCATATCCCAGCTTGGCTCACTTGTCAGGTGTATTTTCTGCTTTATTTGTTTATTGTATGGGCAACATAGCTATAACCAGTCTGGAATACATTTTTAAGTTATTCCTTGGGGTAGATTCCTGAAGGTAGTAGACAAGGCCAAACAATAGGGTTATAACTAATTACCTCTAGTATACTTTTATTGCTGTCAGAATACATATCCTAGAGAGTAAATAAAACATCTTAACACAAAGAAGCAATGAGATGAGGTTATTCTATGTCATATGAACAACATGAAAAGTGTTGTTTCTTTTTTTTACATGAGACTGGGATCTGAGGGATTTGGGGGAAAAGAAATGAGATGTGTCTCCTTGGGATGGATGCCTCTGGCCTCAGTGATTACTTTTTCTTTCTTAAGTGTCCCTTTTCAGTGTTGTATGTCACCCCCATGGTGTTGCACCAAGATATCCCCTTCCCGCTCCTCTGCTGACTCTTTTCCGCACTCTGCCCTCTGTGCTGAGTGTCTCCCTGTCCTGGCCTCTTCCTTCTCTTCCTCCTGTCCTTCAGTCATGGGGGTTTTGTGACACATGTATCGGGCTCCTTCTGCTCTTTCTGCATTTCATGGGGGTTTTGTGTCACACATAGCAGGTAAGGGTAACTCACCACCCTTCTCTGAGCCTTGTTATCATTCCTACATTGTCTCCCCCTCACTGCTGCCACCACTCCTTTCTCATTTATCACCTGGATGCTTGAAGTTCATTCCCGGATGGTATTCTTGCTTCCTGGTGGTTTCAGTCTCCACTCGCCCCTGGCAAGCTGTGCATGTCTACACTAATCACTTAACCATTTTGAGTCTTGATGTATATACATAGGTTTATGGCTGAATAACTCACTGCCACTGACATATCATATATATAGTGGTTTCCTTCTTCTTCCAATCTTTCCTTCTTATAACTCATCTTCCATCATATTCCTGTTGTGACCCAGTCTGATCATGTCATTATCAGGCTTTACTACCTTCAGTCACTTTCTGGGACCTAGAGGGTAAGGGCTAAACTTCTGACAGCATATCAGGCTCCTCCCGGCCTGTTCACATTGCCCATCTCATCTTCTGGCCTCAGTCCCCAGGCTCACTATCCCCAACGCATTGTCCTTCTCACCATTTCCCAAATGTGCCAAGCCCTTTCAGCCTCTGTCTTTGTACATGATGATCTCTTTTTTTGCTAGACGTGCCAAAATTCTTGATTTTCTTCAAGATGCCCTTTAGCATCTCTTTTTAAAGCCTTCCCTGATACCTGAAGTCTCCCCATACTCCTGAGACTTTAAATCTTGAGCAAGTGAAACAGTAATTTGGTAACAAAGGCAGTGGTACAAGACCATCTGCAGTGTCTTCGCCCAGGCTCCACACAGCCTTTCTCAATTGCAGTACCTCATTTGAACCACAGAAACTGAAAATGATTTGAATGACGATTTTCACAATTCTGCCAAACATGGCACATGACCAGTACCATTCTGGATGCATAGGAGAGGACTTCAGTCCTTATATGTAATGTGCACTATAAGGCAGTGGAGCCTAAGGGTCTCGTGAAACTCCGGTTGGAAAGACTGCTACAGGGCGCTTTGGGGTCTGTCATTTATCTAAGCCTGACCCTCCACTGCTCACTGATGGTGTGAGCACCTCGAATGATGAGGAATCCTCTTTGTGTGTTAAGGTAACTAGATTCAGTTGTGGTTGCTAACAGATAAGACTCTCCTGTGATATAACAGACTCAGAGAATATATATTTGTTGCTATGTATTTGTTGAATAATTAGTCAGATGAATAAACTTCGGAATTTCTCCATTTCCTTTTTTCCCTATACCAAAGCAATCACCAAACACATTAGTCTTGATTTACAGTGTTGCTCAGAGTCTCCCCTTTCTTTTCATTCCCACCCCCCTCATCCTGGTATAGGTTTTCATCATATCAGCCCATTTTCCACAGGCATCTCCTAATGTTGCTATTTACTGCTTTTTTTAAATTTAACTTTTTAAAATTAAAACACATCATTGATATACACTCTTATGAAGGTTTCACATGAAAAACATTGTGGTTACTACATTCACCCATATTATCAAGTCTCCCACACACCCCACTGAAGTCACTGTCCATCAGTGTAGTAAGATGCCACAGAGTCACTACTTGTCTTCTCTGTGCTACACTGTCTTCCTCGTGAACCCCAACACACCATGTGTACTAATCATAATACCCCTCAATCCCCTTCCTCCTCTGTCCCCACCCACTCTCCTCCACCCCTCCCCTTTTGTAACCACTAGTCCCTTCTTGTAGTTTGTGAGTCTGCTGCTGTTTTGTTCCTTCAGTTTTGCTTTGTGTTACACTCCACAAATGAGGGAAATCATTTGGTACTTGTCTTTCTCCGCCTGGCTTACTTCACTGAACATAACACCCTCCAGCTCCATTCATGTTGTTGCAAATCGTAGGATTTGTTTTCTTCTCATGGATGAGTAGTATTCCATTGTGTATATGTACCACATCTTTTTTATCCATTCATCTACTGAGGGACACTTAGGTTGCTTCCATATCCTGGCTATTGTAAATAGTGCTGTGATAAACATAGGGGTGCATATGTCTTTTTGAATCTGAGAACTTGTTTTCTTTGGGTAAATTCCTAGGAGTGGAATTCCTGGGTCAAATGGTATTTCTATTTTTAGTTTTTTGAGGAACCTCCATATTGCTTTTCACAATGGTTGAACCAGCTTACATTCCCACCAGCAATATAGGAGGGTTCCCCTTTCTCCACATCCTCGCCAGCACTTGTTGTTTCTAGTCTTTTCGATGCTGGCCATTCTACCTGGTGTGAAGTGATACCTCATTGTGGTTTTAATTTGAATTTCCCTGATAATTAGCGATGTGGAGCATCCTTTCATGTGTCTGTTGGCCATCCGAAGTTCTTCTTTGGAGAAGTGTCTGTGTATATCCTCCACCCATTTTTAATAGGGTTATTTGATTTTTGGGTGTTGAGGCATGTGAGTTCTTTAGATATTTTGGATGATAACCCCTTGTCTGATATGTAATCTACAAATATATTCTCCCATACCTTAGGATGCCTTCTTGTTCTGTTAATGGTGTCCTTTGCTGTACAGAAGCTTTTTAGCTTGATGTAGTCCCATTTGTTCATTTTTGCTTTTGTTTCCCTTGCCCAAGGAGATGCATTCAGGAAATAGTTGCTCATGTTTATATTCAAGAGATTTTTGCCTAAGTTGTCTTCTAAGAGTTTTATGGTTTCATGACTTACATTCAGGTCTTTAATCCATTTCAAATTTACTTTTGTGTATGGAGTTAGACAATAATCCAGTTTCATTCTCTCACATGTAGCTGTCCAGTTTTGCCAACACCATTTGTTGAAGAGGCTGTCATTTCCCCATTGTATATCCATGACTCCTTTATCATATATTGATTGGCCATGTATGTGTGGGTTTATATCTGGGCTCTCTATTCAGTTCCATTGATCTATGGGTCTGTTCTTGTGCCAGTACTGAATTGTCTTGATTACTGTGGCTTTGTAGTAGAGCTTGAAGTCAGGCAGTGTAATCCCACCTGCTTTATTCTTCCTTCTCAGGATTACTTTGGCTATTTGGGGTCTTTTGTAGTTCCATATGAATTTTAGAACAATTTCCTCTAGTTCATTGAAAATGCTATTGGTATTTTGATAGGAATTGCATTGAATCTGTAGATTGCTTTAGGCAAGATGGGCATTTTGACAATATTGAATTTTCCTATCCATGAGCATGAGATGTATTTCCATTTATTGGTATCTTCTTTAATTTCTTTCATGAGTGTCTTGTAGTTTTAAGGGTATAGGTCTTTCACTTCCTTGGTTAGGTTTATTCCTAGGTATTTTATTCTTTTTGATGCAATTGTGAATGGAATTGTTTTCCTGATTTCTCTCTCAGGTAGTTCATTGTTAGTGTATAGACATGCCACAGATTTCTGTGTATTAATTTTGTATCCTGCAACTTTGCTGAATTCAGATATTAGATATAGTAGTTTTGGAGTGGATTCTTTAGGGTTTTTATGTACAATATCATGCCATCTGCAAACAGGGACAGTTTAACTTCTTCCTTGTCAATATGGATGACTTTCATTTCTTTGTGTTTTCTGTTTGCTGTGGCTAGGACCTCCAGTACTATGTTGAATAACAGTGGGGAGAGTGGGCATCCTTGTCTTATTCCCGATCTTAAAGGAAAAGCTTTCAGCTTCTTGCTGTTAAATATGATGTTGGCTGTGGGTTTGTCATATGTGGCCTTTATTTTGTTGAGGTACTTGCCCTCTATACCCATTTTGTCAAGAGTCTTTATCATGAATGGATGTTGAATTTTGTTGAATGCTTTTTCAGCATCTATGGAAATGATTGTGTGGCTTTTGTCCTTCTTTTTGTTGATGTGGTGGATGATGTGGATGAATTATCGAATATGTTACCATCCTCACATCCCTGGAATAAATCCTACTTGATCATGATGGATGATCTTTTTGATGTATTTTGAATTTGGTTTACTAATATTTTGTTGACTATTTTTGCATCTATGTTCATCATGGATATTGGTCTGTAATTTTCTTTTTTTTGTTGTGTCTTTGTCTTGTTTTAGTATTAGACTGATGCTGGTCTTGTAGAATGAGTTTGTAAGTATTCCCTTGTCTTCTACTTTTTGGAAAACTTTAAGGAGGATGGGTATTAGGTCTTCACTAAATGTTTGATAAAATTCAGCAGTGAAACCATCTGGACCAGGCGTTTCATTCATAGGTAGTTTTTGAATACTAATTCAATTTTGTTGCTGGTAATTGGTCTGTTCAGATTTTCTCTTTCTTCCTGGGTCAGTCTTGGAAGGTTGTCTTTTTCTAGAAAGTCATCCATTTCTTCTAGATTATCCAGTTTGTTAGCATATAATTTTTCATAGAATTCTCTAATAATTTTGTGTATTTCTGTGGTGTCCATAGTGATTTTTCCTTTCTCATTTCTGATTCTGTTGGTGTGTGTAGACTCTTTCTTGGTAAGTCTGGCTTATCTGTTTTATCTATTTTCTCAAAGGGGTTCATCTATTTTATTTATTTTCTTGATTTACCAGCTCCTGCTTTCACTGATTCTTTCTTCTGTTTTATTCTTCTAGATTTTATTTATTTCTGCTCTACTCTTTATTATGTTCCTCCTTGTATTGACTTTGGGCCTCATTTGTTCTTCTTCTACTTTCATTAATTGTGAGTTTAGACTGTTCATGTGGGATTGTTCTTCTTTCCTGAGGTAAGCGTGTATTGCAATATACTACTTCCCTCTTAGCATGACCTTCGCTGCATCCCACAGGTTTTGTGGTGTTGAGTTATTGTTGTCATTTGTCTCCATATATTGCTTGATCTCTGTTTTTTTTTGGTCATTGATCCATGGATTATTTAGGAGCATGTTGTTATTTCTCCATGTGTTTGTGGATTTTTTCATTTTCTTTGCATAATTTATTCCTAGTTTCATACCTTTGTGGTGTGAGAAGCTGCTTCGTACAATTTCAATCTTTCAGAATTTACTGAAGCTCTTTTTGTGGCCAAGTACATAATCTATTCTTGAAAATGTTCCATGTGCACTGGAGAAGAATGTGTATCCTGCTGCTTTTGGGTGGAGTGTTCTGTAGATGTCTGTTAGGTCCATCTGTTCTAATGGATTGTTCAGTGCCTCTGTGTCCTTACTTATTTTCTGTCTGTGTGATCTGTCCTTTGGAGTGAGTGGAGTGTTGAAGTCTCCTATAATGAATGCATTGCATTCTGTTTCCCTCTTTAATTCTGTTAGTATTTGTTTCACATATGTAAATGCTCCTGTGTTGGATGCATACATATTTGTAATGGGTATATCCTCTTGTTGGATTGACCCCTTTATCATTATGTAATGTCCTTCTTTGTCTCCTGTTACTTTCTTTGCTTTGAAGTCTGTTTTGTCTGATACAAGTACTGCAAATCCTGCTTTTTTCTCCCTATTAGTTGCAGGAAATGTCTTTTTCCATCCCTTCACTTTTAGTCTGTGTATGTCTTTGAGTTTGAAGTGAGTCTCTTGTAGGCGGCATATAGACGAATCTTGCCCTATGTCTTTTGATTGGTATATTCAGACCATTTACATTTAGGGTGATTATCGAAAGGTATGTACTTATTGCCATTGTAGGCTTTAGATTCATGGTTACCAAAGGTTCTAGCGTAACTTCCTTGTTATCTAACAGTCTAATTTAAGTCATTTAGTATGCTTTTACAAACACAATCTAAAGGTTCTTTTTTCTTCTTCTTCTTCCTTTTCCTTCCTCTTCCATTCTTTATATATTAAGTATCATATTCTGTACTCTTTCTCTATCCCTTGACTGACTTTGTGGGTAGTTGATTTGATTTTGCATCTGCTTAGTAATTAATTGTTCTACTTTCTTTACTGTGGTTTTATTTCCTCTGGTGACAGTTAGCCTTAGGAACACTTCCATCTATATCAGTCCCTCCAAAATACACTGTAGAGGTGGTTTGTGGGAGGTAAATTCTCTCAGCTTTTGCTTATCTGGAAATTGTTTAAACCCTCCTTCAAATTTAGATGATAATCTTGCCAGATAGAGTATTCGTGTTTCGAGACCCTTCTGCTTCATTGCATTAAATATATCATGCCACTCCCTTCTGACCTGTACGGTTTCTGTTGAGAAGTCTGATGATGGCCTAATGGGTTTTCGTTTGTATGTTTCTTCTTTTCTCTCTCTGACTGCTTTTAATATTTTGTCTTTATCCTTGATCTTTGCCATTTAATCATTATACGTCTTGGTGTTATCTTCCTTGGGTCCCTTGTGTTGGGAGTTCTGTGCACCTCCATGGCCTGAGAGACTATCTCCTTCCCCAGAATGGGGAGGTTTTCAGCCATTACCTTCTCAAAGACACTTTCTATCCCTTTTTCTCTCTCTTCTTCTTCTGGCACCCTCTAGTGCCCAGAAGTTCTACTCTCTGGAGCTGCTTAGCCCCTGGAGTGATGGTGGGGGTTGCAGGCAAGTGGCACTGGTGCCTGTTGGGAGGAAAGAGCTCTTTCTTGCTTCTCAGCTGTAATGCCTGTCTCTACTGCCAGGGCCATTAAGCCAAGCACACAGGGATAAACCTCTATGCTTTGCACTTGTTGCTGCCATAGACATGGACATCCTCTGGCTGTTCTGACACAATGGTGGTGGCAGACGGTTTGAAAGCTGGTGCCAGCCAGGAGGAAGGTGCAGCAGCCTGCATATCATGGTGGGGGGGGGGGGTGCTTGTAGCTGCATTGCTAGCCAGATGGATGGAGCGCCTCAAGCTCCTGAAAGTTCCCAACCTGCTGGGCAGAGTGAGCCCAGACAATTTTGTCCCCCTGTCCTTTCTCCTAAGCAGCAAGCTCTGTGCAATCCTTGGCCCTTTAGCAGCCCTCTTGCTGTTAGGAAGGCTGTCAGACTGCCTCCCTTTCTTTTGTTCCAGAGTGCCAGATGTTGATCCCTGTTTTCCACAAGTGGCTGAAATCTCATTCTCTCTCAGTATTCTGCCTGTCTTAGCTTTCCAACCTCACTAATGTCCAGAGCACCATGTAATGTAGGTTTGTGTTCACAGAGCATATCTCCAGGGCTGGGTGTTCAGCAATCCTAGGCCTCCACCCCCTCCCTACTCTGTTTCTCTTCTTCCCTCCTGTGATCTGGGGTCGGGGAAGGGCTTGGGTCCCTTTGAATCACAGCTTTGGTACTTTACCCTTTTCCTTGAGGTCTGCTGGTGTCCCCAGGTGTAGTCAGTCTGCTGCAGCCTTCTTTCCTGTTGCTCTTTCAGGATTTGATGTATTTGCTATATTTTCATATTATATGTGGTTTTGGGAGTAAGTTTCTGTCTCACCTCTCATGCTGCCATCTTTAATCCTCGCTATTTACTGCTTTTACTCTCTCCCATTCAAGGGTAAGGAACCCAAGTCAATTTTTCTCCAAGTGAAAGGACATACCATTTCTCTTCCAAATTTTATACCAACTGGGTTTCAGATTAGTTTAAAACTCATGAGCCTGGCACTTAAGGTCTCTCATTATTTTGCCTGATATTCACATTCCAGCCAAGCTTCCATACCCCCACTCTGACAGAGAGGACACTGCTGTGAATACTCTTTCTTATGCTGCATATACCGTCCTGTTCTCCCTACAACTTATGTTATTGACTTTTAAAAAACCTACCAGATATCCCCAAATGTTCCTCCCACTATCCATGTTCCAATCATTTTATCATCTGAGCATATTAAGTTGTATTCATTGTTCTTTTTCTGCTTAGTATGCTTTTTCCTATTTCACACACATCATTTCATCTGGATGATTCTTTTTTTTAATTTTCTGTGTTTAAAATGCTTTTAATAAAACACACATACAGTGGTTAGGAAAAGTAAGCAAAGGGTTAATTACAGAGTATTCATATTCTTTAAAAAAATTAGTAACTTCTAAAGCACCTTGGTACAACATCAAAATCTACCTCCTTCCAAAATCCTACTTGACTCTCCTGTACTAAATATTCACTCTTTCCTAATTTTAATTCTTAAACTCCTTTATTGCCTTGTCTACATAGTAGTAAGTGGAATTATCCACTGAAGGTTTCTTCATCAAGAACCATTAATTAACTAGTTAAGTATGCACTTAAGTGGATGGCAAAGAAGACAGACTTTTCTAAAAGTGTTTAGAAGTATTCTTGCCCCAGTTTCTTTTTTTTCTTATGCCAAATTGCTGAATACAGTAGATCCTTTGGCCACAGTTTTGCTTTCTGTGGCTGCAGTTATCCGCAGCCAACTGTTGTCCTGAAGCAGATGATCCTCCTTCTGACATATTGTCAGGTCAGTAGCAGCCTAAGGCTATGTCACAGCACCTACATCATTCCCCTCACTTCATCTCATCATGCAGGCATTTTATTATCTCACATCATCATAAGAATAAGAAGGGTGAATGCAGTACAATAAGACTTTTGAGAGAGGGACCACATTCTCATAACTTTTATTACAGCATATTGTTCTCATTGTTCTATTTTATGATTAGTTATTGTTGCTAATCTCTTACTGTGCTTACTTATAAATCAAACCTTATCATAAGTGTCTATATAAAGGAAAAAACATGGAATATATAGTGTTTGGTACTATCCATGGTTCCAGGCATCCACTAGGGGTCTTGGAACATATCCCCTGTGGATAAGGGGGAACTACTGTACTTTAACGAAAAAAATTGGAAGTCCACAGGAGGGGATGCTGGCTATTAACAAACCTAGTAATGAGAAAAACTATTTCCAAGTCACTGTTGGAGCACTGGCATTGTTAATGGAGCAGAAAAGCCTCCTGTGTGTGTCTGGAGGACTCATTGAAAACATCTTCTGTCACTGAGGAGTGGAGATGGGGGCAGAGTTGTCTTGGATGTCCAAGGCTATGTCAGACTCGGAGCTTCATACTAGCTCATGGCAAAGAAGGGAATTGTAGTACATTTACATTACACAGTATTCAGACACAGGAATCAAAAAGTGGCCAAGCTTCCTGAGAACAGGACAAGGGAAGATGCTGAGTCTGGAAGCTCTCTCTTTGTCCTTCTTCAACTCTTTGTTAACAACCATGGGAATGCTCCCATTTTTGCTTCTCTTGGTCTCTACTTTCCAACAACGCTGACCATGTGTAAAGGGCTTAAAAGGACACAAGTTATATGATGTTAGTGCTCCATCACCCACCGTGGACTGACTGCATTTTTCTGTGATTCTGAGTTCAAATTCTCAAGTAAGAGTATTTGGCTAATCTTTGGTCTGGCAATTTTGGTTGACCTTAGGCCAAGTGGTCATCCTTGATCCACAGCACTGTGTCTGGGATTGTGGCTGCATATTATAAAAATAAACACTTGGACCTCTTCTTTCAAGGGGATTTTGAGTGGAGTCATACATGGTCCCAAAGCTTCAGCTACAAAAAGTTCAGTGTGGTACATGTATTTATTTGAGATTCATCATTGAGTAATATAAAAGAAGAATTCATTTAACACCCTAGGGCTGTTTCTTTGCCTTCCAATTTTAGTAGCACGTTCACTATGATATACAAGAGGAACTGTCAGTTTAATCTTAAAATTAATAAGTTACTGATGGCTGATCTCCTCAGTATGAAATGAGGAAAAATTATGAATTAATTATTATAATTCCATATATTGCATGCTACATGGTTAAAAGTCAACCTTATTAGAGGCTGGGTGGAATTTGGGTCTGCAAATTTAAAAAAGCATATGGAAGAATTGGAGGGGGTCTTTGGAAAGCTCAGGAAATGATAAAAGGGAAAGAAAATAAAATGTGAGTTTCAAATTAAGGAAGATGATGAGCTTATTTAGCCTGAAGAAGAGAAGATAGAGTAATGATGTGAGAATTTCCCCAAACATATGAAGGTGAAACAGAGATATATTGAGCTCATCTGCTTTGCCTTGATAAAATATGCAACACAATATAGGCTTGAATGGCAGCATCAACTTAAACCTTTCAGACTGCAGTACTACATGTAGGGAAATTCACAGACCCTCTTTATATATAAGATACATAAATGTATCTGTAGGAGTGGAAACGTGGTATCATAGTCACAGGGTGTAAATTAGAGGATTTTCTAGATTGCCCCAAGCTCTTAAGGCTGAGGTCAGTTCTGTCATACTTAGTAGAAATGAAAGACAGAAGTAAATAAATTTTGTAATTATGCTCTTTCTTCCAAGGTGGCCAAATGAATTGTGCTCTCTAAGGGGCATTCAAAGAAACAGCAGTAGTCACCAATCTCTGAGTTTTCTTTTGTAGAGTGGGAATTACACACTAAGAATGAAGCTACATTTCCTCCTTAATAAAATGGAATTCTGAGTGACTCTGTGAGAGAAGAGAGAAAGGAGAGATGGAGTGACAGGAAATGGGAAAAGGATGGTGGAAATTTCAGTTAGAGAAATTAACAGACTCTTGAAAGTACAGGTGACCCTTGGACAATGCAGCATTTAGGGGTGCTAACCCCACACACAGTCAAAAATCTATGTATAACTTGACTCCCCCCAAATTTAACTAATAGCCTCTGTTGACTGAAAGCCTTACTTATAACATAGTCTGTTAACATGTATATGTATTATGTACTGTGTTCCTACAGTAAAGTAAGCTAGAGAAAAGAAAATATTTTTGCAAATTTTCACAAATCTCAAAAATTATTTCCAATATATTTATTGAAAAAAATCTGCATGTAAGTGTGGACCCTCATAGTTCAAACCCCTGTTGTTCAAGGATCAGCTGTAGTGTGTACTGAGTCATCTCTATTCATTGTTTTCCGAGATTTCTCATTAAATTGTCACAAAGTATCTGTCTCTGGTTATCAAGTCATGGAGTTAGAGCTCTGTTAGGCTGCATAAAAAATGCTAACTATAACCTCATTGTGGGATTGGACAGGAGCTGAGGTTACCTATGGAGGGTTTGCTGTACTCAGATCATCTGTATTTATCAACCCAACAGTGGAATAAACAGACATTTCAATGTAGTTTCTGGACCAAGTAAGAATTTTGATTAGGTAGGAGAAAACCCAAGATTGAGTTTCCAGAGAGATTTACTGCATGACCTTAGTTGAAGCAAATAAGATTATATGCCTTAATTTCTTCTTCAAATGACGATAATGTGTATGCCTCATGTACCCCAGGACACAATAATGTATGATCACTCAAAAGAAAACACAGGCATTTAATATCACCAGTCCTACTACCAATAGTGAGAACCATGGAGACCTGAGCAAGCAGTGGGTACTGTGACATGGTCTACCACTTTCACTTGAAATGTGGTCTGGGATCCTGGGAGTCCCTAAATCTCACTCTGGGGGCCACAGAGACAAAATTACTTTTATAATACTCTTAAGACTTTGCTTTGTTCAATCTCAATCTTACATGAATGTCTGGTAGAGTTTCTGGAGTATATATGGTGTGAGATATCTCAACAGATTTGAGAATCCAGCTATCTTCTTTAAGCTAGATCTTAAAGCAATTTTTAAAAACACAAAACAATGCCACTCTTCTTAATTTTTTTATTTTTGAAATATAGTTCTTTTTCATTAAAAATGTTATTTATGTTAGCACGTAATGGGTTCATTGTTCTTATTTTAAAATAATTAAAAATACGTAAACATTTTCTGTTCTAATTCCTAACATAGCAAATGTCAATATATATTTCTCACAGAAACAAAAAACTTTTGAGACCTTCCATTATCAATTTTAAGACTATAATGGAGATCTTGAACTTAAATTGTTGGGGAACCATTGGTCTACTACTTCACCCTAGTGATATCACTCTGCACAAGGTGATCCATGTACATTCTAACTTTCTCTTCTCCTCCTGTGGTCTTATGGGAGGTGGTGGGACCGTCAGGAGAATCCTTCAGAGAGTGCAGGCTTTGGGGATCCCTCTCAAAGTGACAGAAGATGAAATGAGCTGTGCACTTGGCTCCCCCGGCAACACTGCCATATCTAAGCCTCACATCATGTCCCATTCCTGGGCTGCAGGGGTTCTTTAAGGTTCGTCATCTCTGGATCAAAGAGATTGATGGCATTTTAGGCTGAAGGAAAGGTCCAGGGATAATCTGGATGTGAAGACAAAGCCTGGTCTTATATCTTTAACAGCCTTCTGTTCTATGTCTCAGCTTATGCATAGTCAGGATGTTCAAGTATCAGCCTCAGAAGAGCTGTTATTGATGCTCTTGACAGGTGAGACATGCGTTTATGCAATTTATATATACTAACTCTCACAACACAACTAGGAGTTAGGTAAAATTATTACCCCAATTTTACATAGGAGAAAATTAAGGCACACATATAAGTAAATTTGCCCAAAGTCTCCGAGCTAGAAAGTAGCAGGAGTCAGATTCAAATACAGGTACCTGGCTCCAGGTTCTATGTCATTAAACATTTTTTATTTTATTTTATTACCCTTCCTATAGACTTGATAACTGTAATTCCCCTTTACCAATATACTAGAAAGGGTAGGATACCTGCTATAACAACCAACATAAACTTTACAAAAGAGTAATGCAAAAGTTGTTCCTTTATGTTCCAGTGCAAAGTGGGCTGGTAAGGGCTCCATACGGTCACTTAGAGACCCAAGATCTTCCTGTCTTGTGGCTCCATCCTTCTGGAGGCTCTTGGAGTTTTCTCTACCTTCAGTCAGTCAATGGGGAAAGAGAGCATGGAAAACTGCACATAGGAGGGTTTTATAAGCCAATCCAGTGCAGGTCCACCAACATTCCATGGTCTTAAATCACTCCTACGGCAGCACCCAGTGGAGAGGGAAGCTGGGAAATAGAGTCCAACTGCCCAAAGGGAAAAGGGGAAGAGTTGAGCAAACAATGACATGTGAACACTCTGAAGAGTTTTATGTTAATTAGTAAGGTAGAGATTACAGGAATATTGCAGGGGTCTGAGCTCACAGGTCAACTGATACTTTAGAAGGTCTACCAACAATTTTACATCCCTGAAATGGAAGGCTCTTTGCTTTAAGGCCTCCAGGGCCTAGGTCCTCAAATATAAGTGTGTATAGGCCTGGGTTAACTATCAAAAATCTTTAATGTGATAGTTAAAGCTAAGCACCCCATATAACATTTCAGGTAAAATTAGAAAAAGACCTATATTCCCAAGACACTTCAGTGCTATGTTCCAGAAAATTTTCTGAGAAAATACAGAAATCTGTGGTTTAATATATGTGACTTCCATTGCTTGTAAGATAGAGGCCAGTATCCCTCTGGTAGCCTGTGGGTCCCCTGTCTCCTCTCTGACCTCACCAGCTACCGCTCTCTCCCACACCATTTGTAATCAAGTCCCTGGCCCATCCCATGATCCTCCTCTCCTTTGGGGCTGTGCACATGCTGATCTCTCTTTCGGGAATATTCTTCCTGACTTCATTCCTCTTCCTCTAGTTTCTACTTATCCTTCAATGCTCAGAGTTTATCACTTACTTCAGGAAAACTTGCCCTAACACTCCCTAGGCAAGGTTAGGTTTTGAGTGAAATATTAATAGAACATTCCATACATCCCTTCCCTAGCTATTATTGTAATTGAAAATATATACAGTATTAGATAATTAAGTAGTTATTTTCTTTCCCATATTAGCAGGTAAGTTCCACAGTAGGAGGGCCCATTGGGGTTGATGAATCTCTTACATGTGACAGACCTGATATCAAGGGCATTTGATATTTTCAGGGGTCAATTTTGTAACTGGAACCTGAGAAGAAAGATGTTGGCCTGCAGAGTCTGAAAATAAGCTGTAAAATTAAAAATAATAAATGTAGGAACTGATGATACAGCTATCAGTGGATTGAAACTCAATTCTTATATAGCTGTATAGAAATAGAATTTAAATCACAGGAACAAACTGAATGTTTTATTCTGAACAATATTCAATATAAATATTTTGAAAATCCTTTCAAAAATTGTATAGCAACAATGTATATTTAATGTGTGACTGTGCATTTTCGTATGATTGATACAGTGTGGGGTGGTGGTGGTATCAGTGTAGAGCTCCAAAGTAGAGCCCCTCATGGAGGGTAGAAGCTCTGGAAGCTCAACTGTTCAGCTCACACTTAGAGCCACCACACCTTCCACACTGCCTTCCATGTAGTAAATGCTCAAGAGCTTTTTATTGAATGAAAGAATGAGTGAATCAGTGAATCACTGAATGTTCTCTACTGCCAAGGCCCACTGCTCAATTAATTTCTGCATTGCTTAGTATGTTTTATGGCCTGAAAACCAGCTCTAAACCTTGTCACTCTCATTTCTGTTGACACATAGTGACCTGCAGAGGCAGTCCCACAGCCTGACTGGGTTCTTCCATCATTGTACACATTGATGTGCCAATGATCTTGAGAGCAATCTTGGGATCCCAGAGGCCTTAGAAAAGCTACTTTACCTGTTCCAATAAGTCCATTGTGAGGGTCCAAAGCTCTCCTCCACTGTATCAACACCCTCTATTTGGCCATAGCTTTTGTTTGTGAGCCAGTATGGGTGGTGTTAATTTTTTGGAAGGTTCTGTTGGAGCCTAATCTTCCTGAGATATCAGGCATCTGAAGTTAGAAGGATATCCTTTAGGCTTTACAACACTGGAAGGAAGTCCTATCTGGAAGGCTTCCCAGTGACATTACCAGAAAGAAAGTAATCTCCAAAGGAAGGCACCCAATATTACTTTCCTCACTGAGTAATCTTTCCATCTTGACAGTCAGCCTCTGACTGGCATTTGGTAGTTTTTCCCTCCCTAGCCTCCATTCTCTTAGTTTTTCTACCCCTGGCCTGTTTTTGGAACCTTCCTGGAAGCACACTGGGGTCAGGTGGGTAGAGGTTGTCCTTCCTAGCTCTGTCCTGGAGGGCATCCAACACATGCCTCCAGACAGGGTGATATAGGGCTTCCACATAACAGATTTGCATCTATTCTTGTCTCTTCAGAGTAGAACAACCATAAGACTTTCCACTTGCTAGCACTGATAGCCCCACATAACAAGAGTTCAAATGTCATTAAGTTTAAGGAAACAAACACATAGGGTGAGGAGGGCAAGGATTGAATAGGGTGAGGGACACAAAAAACTCTGCCATGCCACAGTCCATGGCCCTAAAGATTCTAGCTCAGCGGCCCTTGGTGGCTCTTCTCCATTTCCCTTGTTCTTGTCTCCAGCTCTCCCCTCTTTCCAACTGTTTTACTCTTGCCCACAAAGCAGGATCCTCTCAGCTGACCCCTCCCCAGAGTGCAAGGGCATTCCCAAGACCAAGGGTGCATGGAAGAATTTATATCATTGTACCAGTCCCCTAACAATTGTGATGACATTTTGCTAGATCACTTCTGGGTGATGGCAGACAGGGCCTCCGTAATAATACCTTGCAAGTGTAACATGTCTGTAATTAGAGTGTCCTGTAATTAGGGAGCTGACAACTTAGCCACAGCTTGTCACTAGCCAGTGACACAGCAGGACACAGGAAGAACCATAGAGAAGGACATCTGTCTGACGATTGATGGCAAGGATCCCGAGGAAAGCCACAATGAATAACATAATAATAATTATAACCAAAAAAACCACAGAGAGGAAAAGATGACATTTCTTCATCAGAGACAAAGCTAGTGCCTCAGAAAGAAAAGGATCATGGATATCCCTCCATTCTCCTGCTCTGAAGGATAATATGTAAGAGGTAGATTTTAGCATCTCACCAAAGCCAGGCACACAGCTAAGGATGGAGCAGAAATTTAGGTGGTGACTCCAGGAAGTGTGAGAGACAAGTCCCATGTTTCATGCAAACTGGACCAATGGCTCAAAAATGAGCCCTTTGAGTGGCTCTGGAGGGAAAGTTTGATTTGACGAACATGTTTTTCCTAAGGATGCTAAGGAGCAAGCAGACCAATCATCTCTGTCATTCCTCTAAACCTGCTTCTACTGAATTCTTTGAAGTCCCATTTGGTTCCTCCCTTTTGCACCATCTCCCTCAACCCCATTAGGCAGGTCTGGCCACCATCCCAACTTCATCTTGTTTCTTCCATTTTGGGTGCCCCAGCCCTAGTTTGACCCATCACACACCATCTTATCTGGACCAACCACCACAAATACCCACTTCCTGGTTTCTGCGGGTGGTGCTCTATCCTCCTTCAGCCACGGAGAGCTCCAGTGAAAGGGCTCGATTTGCTCCTGTAACTGCCCCCGTAGTATCTCTTCTAGCTTTGTTAAGGGTGCCCTGTTGCCGACTAAAATGGAGTTCTTGGCATGAAATTTAAGACCTGGTTGCAGAATTGTTATTTCCCTTATACCTCTAGTTTCTCTCTAACTCAGTGCTTGTACTCCGATTGAAACACTCAGTATATCCTGCATTTCTATTTTCATTTCATGGTACTCTCCTTGCCCAGAATGGTCTTTCTTATGACCTCTTCCTGAATTCCCACCCATCATTTAAGGCCCAGCTTCAATCATATCCCTTCTTCAGGAGTCTTCTCTTATTTCCCCACCCGATATGTTTCCTGCCTCTCAGCATTGCTTACCCCTCCCCACCCTCTTACCTCCACCTTCCCTGTGGTTTCCGCAGACACCCTGGCCGTTGTGCTGACCGAGGTAGCTCTGGCGTGGTTGGGAATTAGAAATACATCTCTTTGAGGGCTGCTGCTTCCAGCTTACTTGCCTTGGTATTCTCTTTGTAACTTTAACAGATCTCTGGCAAATGATACCACTGAGCACGTCAGCATTATTATTTATTGGAGGTAATAATTCCTGCCTTATAAGATGGTTGTAAAGATGGTATGTGCAGAAACCTTTTCTAAATTAGAAAGCATGATACCAGTGTGGGATGGCAAATGATTATCTATCTTATAGTTATTTGCAGAGTTGCCATATTATAGCTCTCCTACTGTAGTTATTTAAGAAATTATTTTACCACATCCTCGCACAACCAGTGTTACCCCCTGTATCAGTTAGGCATGCATTCAACTCAAGAATTAAATAACCTCACTTGAAGACAGGAAGCACTGTGTGTGTGAGTGTGTGTGGGAGGTGGGGGGCACATACCAGACTGGAGGTGGGCCCTCAGGTCGCCTTGAAAAGGGACTTTATTTCCACAGGAAAAATAGCATCCCTTCTGAGTAGATAATAGCATCTGTTACAGCCCTGATGACAGGGATCAAGTCTTGTTCATCTTGACTTGCTCTCTGTAGTGCCTAGTATATACTAGATGGCATATGATAGGTGCTCAATAAATATTCATTGAATGAACTAATAAATAAAATAATAAATTAATGCATAAATGAGAATTCAAAAACCTGAAATAACTTGCCTCAACTCAGTCATTTTTATACATACATCTTCCTTAAAGTTCACCCTCATAATAGCCTTCAGGACTAGAGCAATATATCCATCAAGCCAAAGTGCTGTTATTCAAGGTGATTTGATTAGCTTTTGTCTAGTCAGGGACTAAGATGCAGGAACATTATGCTGGAAAGACAGCATAGAAGTGAGTCCAGATCTGTGAGGTGTAAAATGAGTCTGAAATATTAAAATATGCCTCAGACACACATGAGCCTTTATGGTTTTCTCTTTATACAGTGTTGCATAGAAATTCAAAATATTGTTACAGGGTCTATCACAATAATAATTCAGATTCTGAAAATTACACAGCAGCAGAATCTTTCAAGTGACCTCCTCCCCCTTTTCTTTCCATAGCTCATCACGCAAGAGAAGATTCAGTGGGAAAGCAGTAATTATAATCCTTCTTACATTGACAGGCTTTTGGTATTTGCTGGAGCAAAATGGGTGAGAGAGGGCGGGGATAAAGACATAAAGGAAATTAGGTGACCTGATATAGCCTAATGGAAGGTACATATAGCAAAGGTGGTTCTTAACCTTGAATAAATATCAGCTTATAGGAGGATAAGCTTACAATTTTCTATTTTACAGATCTATAATCAATCGGGAAAAGTCTCAGATCTTGAATTTGTTCCTGTAGAAGCTAGCCACCTTTTTTATTTTTAACTTTTTAAATTTTAATTCTTAAAAAATTGAGATACAATTAACATATAACATTGTATTATTAGTTTTAGGTGTACAGTATAATGATCTGATATATGTATATATGTGAAATGATCACCACAATAAGTTAGTTAATATCCATTACAACATGGTTACAAATTTGTGTCTGTGATAAGAATTGTTAAGATGTATTCTCTTGGTAACTTTCAAATATGCAATATAAGATTGCTGACTATAGTCATTATGCTGTACACTACATCCCCAAAACTTATTTATCTTATAAATGGAAGTATGTACATTTTAACTCCCTTCACCCATTTTGCTGTCCCCCACCCCAGCCTCTGGCAACCATCAATCTATTTTCTATATCTATGAGTTAGGTTTTTTCTTAGATTCCATATATAAGTGGTATCACACAGTACTTAGCATAATACCCTCAAGGTCCATTGATCTTGTCACAAATAGCAGTATTGCCTTCTTTTTTTACTGCTGAATACTATTCCATTGTGTATATATATCACATCTTCTTTATCCATTCAACTGTCAGTGGACATTTCGGTTGTTTCCATGTGTTGGCTATTGTAAATAATGCTGCAAAGAGCATGGAGTTGCAGATATCTTTTCTCAATTACCGAACTACCAAAATACACATGATTTCAAAATATCACACATCTCTTGGCCTTTAGGAAGATTCATTTGTATGCATTGCATGGCAGGGGGAAGGAGATGGGAAATACAAATTAATTTTAACCCATAAAGATGATGAAGTCAATACTAAGAGAAGTTAAATGTTATCCCAAGGGTCATTTATACTCACAGATTTGGGAATGGGACTGAGAGGTCCTGGTGCCTTCTCAGCTGCTCTTTCTAACACCTTGTATGGCATCTTTAATTTTTGAGCCTCTATTAAGGTAATCAAATGTGGTAGAAAAGATAACTGAATTGTATTGGTAGAAACTGAGAGATTTTTATCCCACAAATCTATATTTAAAAGTTACCCTACTGAATGTTGAACCATTGTGTTGTATATTTGAAACCATCATATATTTTAATTTTAAAAAAAAAGGCACCCTACTGATGCTAGGCTTATCCTTAGGAACCAGTGCTTCTCATAATATAATATCATACTTTGTAGAAATTACTGTCATCACTTAACTTTTCTGGTCTTACCTTTTGTCATCACTAAAATGGGATAATAATAACTTTCTTGCTTAACAATGCTATTTCAAAGACTAATGGAACAAAAGCATTTAGAAAAATGAAAACTTAGAGAAGTACAGCATGATTCATCACCTTATTTAATACTAATAAAAATAATAATCTTTAAAACCAGCTCATCTTGCCTTCTCACCTCTAATCCCAATCCCCACCCCCTGAAGAATACTAAGACATGCATGCAAAGGTATAAAGTAAAAAACAAAAAGAAAGAAAAAATAAGACAATTCTTCCTATACTGCTCTTAATAGTTTTTACCTCATTTCAGAATCCCATTGTCTTTAGATGCCTAGTCCACCTCTGAGAACATCGCTCCGTAATTCACACCCAGTGCCCCCTGGAGAAGGGGAATTAATATTTGTATTAAGTTCGTTGTACTTGGTGGCTCACCGACATGTCACAAGTGCTCTTTGGGTTCAGGCTTGTATGGCTAACATCCTATGGGTGTCACCTGGGTGTTAACAAACCATTCAAATTCAACATGTCACAAGCGAATTCATGATCTTTCCCTTCAAAACTATTTCTCGAGCACCCCTTGTCTCAGGGGCATCTCTACCCGCACAGGCTTCCAAGTTAGACACCTGGTTTTTATATGCTCAATACCTGGTGAAGGGAATCAGCGTATTTTTTTGAAATAACATTAATCAGTGAGTCGTCCTTGATTCCTCTCATTGCTTACCTCCCACATCCAATCCATCAACAGATTCTGTTCAGAGCATGTCCTGAGCCCGGCCACTTTTCACCACATCGTTGTCATGTTCCTTTCTGAGCCACTGTCATCTCTTGCCTGGATTATTGCAACAGGCCCCTAAGTTGTCTCCTTGCTTCCCTGCTCTTCCCTCAAGAATGGTCAGCCAAAATATAAATCTGATTTGGTTATTTCCATGCTAAAACCCCCCTGTGGATCCCTATCCCACAGTAAAAGGCAGATCACTTGCTTTGGCTACTGTGCCCCACAGGACCTGATCGTGCCTCTGCCTACCCCTGCAAAGCCACCCATTGTCATTCCATTTAACACAATCCCCGTCAGGTACACTGGCTGTGTTTGGAGTCTTCAAACATACATTTGTTCCTGGCTCAGGGACTCCATGCTTGTTTTGTCCTTGCTAAACCTTCTGTGTGGAAGGCTGAACAGCAGCCTCCGTCCTGCTCATCGTATCCCAGTCTAAACAGCATCTCCTTAAGGAGGTCTTCCATGACCATTGGACCTTAAATAGTCACCTGCTCACTCCCTTCCAATCGAAATGACTTTAATTCTCTGCATATTACCATCTGCTATTTTTCTTATTCATGTTATTTTCTTATTTTGCTATTTATCATCTATGTTTCCTATTGAAATGTAAAAAGTCTGTAAGAGCAAAAACTTGTCTTCTTGTTTGATGTATTCCCAGTGCCTATAACAATGCCTGGTTCATAGGAGAAATTCCTTAAATAGTTGCTGGATTAACAAATACTTTGCTTTTATTTACTCACTTCTGTTTTCAAGATCACGACCAGATGCTCAAAATGCTACAGTCTTTCTGAGAAATGCATGGGAGCTCTATATAGTGTTATTTACTGTAAAAGAACCCTAAGCTGCCATCCTGTATGGAACATCTGGCCCAGTAGCAAATTCCTGCCACCAGCTTGAGATAAGGGCTTACCCGTGATGAAGAAATTTCTCCCTCTTTTCCACTGAGAAGTGCACAGAGCATAAAGGATACTACCACTTAGGGCTCTGGTGACGGACCAGCTCACAGTGAGATCGATTTTTAGGCAAAGTGCCTACCTGTGATCAATCAAAAGAAAATGTTTTCACCCTTAAAATAATGAACTTAGAGGCAAAAGCTTTTCCTAACAGTACAGATGATCCCTGACTTAGGATGGTTTTCACTTGAGGTTTTTTACTTTAGGATGGTAGAAAAGTGATACACATTCAGTAGAAACCATACTTCAAATTTTTTATTTGGATCTTTTCCTGGGCTAGCGATATGTGGTGCGATCCTTTCTTGTGATGCTGGGCAACGGCTGTGAACCACAGCTCCCATTCAGCCATGTGATCATGAGGGGCCATAACCAGTACGCTGACAACCATTCTGGACCCATACAACCATCCCGTTCTTCATTTTTAGCGCAGTGTTCGATACATTACATGAGATAGTCAATACTTTATTATAACATAGGCTTTGTGTTAGATGACTTTGCCTAGCTTTAAGCTAATGTATGTGTTCTGAGCACATTTAAGGTAGGCGAGGATGTGATGTTCAGTAATTATATATATTAAATGCATTTTCGGCTTACAATATTTTCAACTAACAATGGATTTAATCTGGATATAACCTAATCATAAGTGAAGGAACATCTGTGCTGCCAAGGTTCAAGACAGTTGTGGAAATCCTTTTGGAGTTAATGTCTGTGTACCTCATTTCACATACACTAGCTCTGAATTGGTGTCCTACTTCAAGGGCTCATTTTTAGGTAAGGTAGAGATGTATTATTTCTGTTTTGTAGGTGGGGAAACTGAGTCTCAGAGAATTTAAATGACTGCTCTGGGTCTGATGCCCTTAAGTCTCTTCAGGAACACATTTGAAAGTTTGTTTGAAAGTGTATTTGGTTTTCAGAAATGACCAAATGTCACTTGGATCCAAGTAAATCAAACTAAATAGATTCTCAAGACTGGGTAATGTAGTTTGCAATGAGTAAATCTCTACAAAATCTAGAAGGGGCCTTAGAGATTATCCAGGCTAAAGACCAAACCTGAGAAAATCACATGTATGCTCAAATGCTACTCATTGGCTCTTGTTTGTTTTAAGCAGATGCATTTCATGCTAGACAAAGAAACCTATCCCAACCTCTGCCGCACACACCTGGCCCAGTGAGCAAACAGCTGAGAGACCAGCTACCCAAATCTTGGCCTCTCTGCCAAGAGGGTTTAAAGGTATAAACTGGCTGTGTTAGCATGTTTCAGTGAAGCAGATTCTTTCAGTTTTATGTTAATGAAAAACAAAGGAGAAATCTCCACCTTACAAAAAGATATCAATTCATTAGAAAACATACTAGGTAATTAATATATCACAGGAGTATAATGACCTGGAGAAGCCAGTCATTTCCCCTGATGGCTATTAGGGTGTGGAGAATCAGCATCTGCACCATTTATAAGTGTAGTGCACAAATCCACACAGATTGAAGCCCAACAGCAAGCTGTTCCAGGTAGACCAGATGTTTTGGAGGCTACCCCCTCCCCTCCCCAACACCTCTCTAAGTAAACACAATATGTTTATTTCCTGTCACTTTCACGCTTGAATGATGGGCTATTTGATATCTGAAATAATTCCTGATTAATAGTGTTGTCTGTTTTAAAAAAGGGTATCCCAACTGTTCTGTTCTGAGAAGGAAGCACTTTTCCAAAACACAGTTGAAAAAGCATGGCTTTATCTCCCTTTCCTGATCAAGAGCTGAAACTGTGTGTTGCCACATGCTGACACAGAGATGAGGGATGGTGTTGGTGGCCGCTCTCTTAGGGAAAGTTAGAGAGGATGAAGGGGAAAAATAAGTGGAGAATATGAAATGGCCTTCGTTGCCATCACTAGCAATCCGAAGGAGTATGAAAGATGCTGTTGATGGAGGCGTGGTGGGAATATGAACCAACGTGAGCGTGGAGGGCAGAGCGGGAGCCGTCCCCACTCAGGATGCATAGCTCTCATTGGTTTGGCTGTGAATCTAATGAGCATAAAATCCATTCATTCAACAAGTATTTATTAAGGTCCTTCTGTATCCAGGGAACTGTTCTAGACATTTGGGATCCATCAAGGAAAAACAAAATAAAATCCCTGCCCTTGTGGTGCTTTTATTCCAGCGAGAGAATCAGACCAGAAACAAGAAACAATAGACATAAAAATAAATTATATTATGCTCTAGTGGGTAATAAGTGCTATGGAAACAGGAAAAAAAAATTAGTAGGGCCTCAGAATCCAGGGCATGGGGGATTGCAATTTTAAATAGGCTTTTCAGAGGTGGCTTTTTGGAAGTAGTATTTGTGCAAAGACTTGACAGGGTGAAGACACTGGCCAGGCAGATATCTGAGGGAAGAGCATTCTAGGCTGAGGGAACAGCCATTGCAAAAAGCCAAAAGTGGGAGGATTTGTGTTGCTAGAGCTCAGTACGTGGTGCTGGTGCCAGGAGTAATAGATGAGGCCAGAGAGAACCAGGGTCAGGCATCTAGGGCCTTGCTGGTCATTGTAGGAGTGCAAGTTTAGCTTGAAGGAGAGCGGAGAGCTTTTGCCGAGTTTGGATCAGACAAGTAACCTTATCTGACCCATGTTTAAAACGCATCTCTTTGTCTAGCACACTGAGAATAGATTGTGGCATAAAAATAAAAGATTTCTCTTTTTCAGACATGTTGCCTTACTTCTATGACAGGGTTGCTATGAGACTCAAGTGCAAAAGTGCTTTAAAAATGAGAAAGCACAGCGCAGACTCAAACTATAATTATTTTACACAAACAATAGGGGGTTTAAAAGCCAAGGTCCCTTTTGCCTCCTCTGATCAAGAGTAAGTAACCTGTTCATGAAATCGAACTAGTCTATCTATAAAAAGCTGAAGGAAAATTGATTCTACCGATGTTTAAAATAATGTAATTCTATGCCCCAGTTTCAGATCATTTAGATTTTTCAGATTGGTACTAATTTTATGTTTAATTTTTGAAAGAAATGCCTTTTTAAAAAAGTGGATGTACTAGGCTCAAACACTTAACACTTTAAATAGAGCAACAAACCAGCATAGGAGGGGAAGTCTGGGAACTTTAAACCTATTTCCTTTTCCCTAATCCTCTCAGAGAGCTAGAAGCGCGCTGGCCAGATCCTCCAACATTTTGGGGGTGGCATCTTTTCTTTGCGGTGGCCCTGCCATCAGGTGAACGCTTCTGGGTGGGAGAACATACACTTTGTGCAGCCATCTGACCTTCAGAGAGTCTGGGGAGAGATTTTAAAGGATTTTGGAGAAGAGGCCTTGAGACTCCAAGAGAAAGAACAAGAAAAAGGGGCCTGAGGAAGCCTGAGTCTCCGGGGAGATAGAACTGAGTTAATGAAAAGGGTTGATTATCCCAGGTAATTATGTAAAAGAGAAGGCTAGGAGTTCTAAATGGCTGCAACTTGGAGTTTACTCTGCCTAAGGTGAGTGTTTATTTCTGTGGTTTTGTTTTTTTGAGTGAGGTTTTTATTCCCCTTCTTCATCCACCGCTCAATTTGAGAAAAGCAGCGTTCTCTGCCTGCCAGACCCCCATTCCCCGCCCTTCTCTTCCTTTAGATTCTCAACCCCATTCATGTTAGTCTCCGCGCCACTGGCTCCTGGGACCCTCATCTCTTTGCCCCTTTAGTAAGAAGCTGCTGTGTGTACCACCCCCGCCCCCATGCCTCTCGTTCTTATTTTCTTATTTCTCCAACGCTCCCCCAGTGCTGCTGTCCAAAGGCACACCTTCCCAGCCAGCCCAGCTGTCACGTCTCGCTCCAGCGGTTCAGGGAAGCAGCAGTAGGAACTCTGCGCTCTCCAAACGAGCCCGCTGAGCTGGGCAGCTCCCTCCCGTTCCCCTTGACAAACGAGCGGGCCTCGATCATCACCGCCCCTTCCTGATGGCTAGTTTTGTTTATGAAAACAAACGAAGGCTTTGCGCGACCTGCGGTTGCACGGCACCTCTGCTTTGTGGAGGGAGTGGGTAGCATTCACGGTCCGGTGCGCCGGAGACTGTTAGATCAGATCTTTTAGATCTGTAGGCACACGCCGCGGGTGTCAGGAGAGTGCCCCCCCCCGCGGGTGGGGGTGGGGAGAGGAGCAAGGACTAGGCTGGGGAAGGAGGCAGGGAGGCAGCTGCAGTGCCGGAGGGGTGCGTGTGCGTGTGCCAGGCTCGTCCGCCACCTCCCGGCTCAGCCTGCGCTCCTCTGCACGCGGGCAGCCGGGGCAGTGGGCTGGGAAGCAGGAGCAGCGCCCCTCGCCCGGGCCTCGCCTCCCCAGGGCGCCCTGTAGTGGCCCGGGCTGCGGTCCCTGCCTCGCACCCTGCCCGGCCCCCTCTCCATTGAGTTTTCCCGACGCGGGCACCCATCAATGGTCCTGCTCGGGGATGCACACGCAGCTCACGGCCGGAGGGGGGTAGCAGCCGCCGCCTCCAGGTGCGGACTCTCCCGGGCCGCCGCCGCCACCCGCTGCCGCCGCCACTCGAGCCCCGGGGCGCGCTGAGGTCCCGCCGGCCATGGGGCTGCCGTTGCTGGCTTGAAAAGGGGCGACGCAGCCACTGTGCTCGGGGTGTCCGGCTGCCTGCATGGATGTCTTCAGCTTTGTGAAGATTGCAAAGCTCTCGAGGTAGGGGCTGCGCCGGTTCATTTGCAGGGCCCCGCCGGTGTGGGCAACTTGGTGCTTTATTTTTCGGGAGGCTCGGGGAGAAGCAAAAGCTGGAGAGAACAGCGGGGCTTAAGATAGGACTGAACTGAGGTGGCCGGGGGCTGCTGCTTTCAACTTATTTCTCACTGGCTGGTGGGGCTTGTGGATCCACGGGTGTAGACCACACCACACAGACAGATACACACGCCCTCATGCACACACCAATATTCATCACAGTTTGTTTTCCCTTAGGAAAAGCCCCAGTGGTGCTTGGGGTCACAGTTCAGGGCTAAGGGAAGGTGGTTCTCATTGCTATTGCTGGGGAAAGCCGAAAGTGCTTAGAGCCTAAGGACTGTGTTTTCCAAGCAGCAGTGACCAAAAGTAGCCCCTTTCCCCCCACTGGTAAATTAGACTCCACGCTGCAAAAGCTCAGCTTGTCGGTTGACCTAAGTAACTGGTCAGGTGTTCCCAGCAGTGACCCATTTGCTGAATTCATGGAGACCGAAAGGAAAGACCTTTAGCCTTTCTTTGGGTAACCATGAAGTCCTAAGCCTTGAAAGATTTAGAAATTTGCTTCCAAGTGGCCATGTTGTTGAAATGGAAGAAAACTAATCAACTCAGGCAGATTTCTTGGGCAGCTCTGATAGAGGATGAACATTTCCACTTCTTGGCCACCTGGGTATTATTACCTGATCAGAGCATTTCTCCTAGGTCGTCTGCCTTGCTTAAACTTCCAAGCTCTCCATTGAACCCAAGAAGTAAGTCTGTGCTTCTTGCAACATGGTGTGAACGGGGTAGAGCCTGGTATAAGAAGTCTTAGAAGATCATGCCCCACCTTCTTTGCCCAGGGGTCTGGCAGACCTGGCCTCCTGCCCCTGGAACCCTTTCTGGCAGTTCCCACCCCAGCCCAGGTGGCACACTGTAGGGCTTTTCCAGGTCCCGCTTTAGACTGCTTCACAGTACCAAAAGATTAGGTCTAGGTTTTCCTTAATTCCTTGGAGTAGGGGTGGGATGTATTGATTGCATCAGGCAAGAACGAGCAGCCCCAGAGAGCCCGAGTCAGAAATGTGTGTTGACTTTGCTTTGCTGAATTTCATTTGGGCCATTTTAGAAACATTCAGTTTGGATGTTGGCATTCAGATGTGCTTCTCTCCAACATCCACAGGTCTTTATTTCTTCTTCTTGCCCATCTCCACCTTCTCTCTCTATTCACGTGGGTCCATCTTAATGTTACAAGCAGATTTCCCGGGCCGAGGGCCCCTGTGCCACTTCATCTGGGTAGTCGGGAGGTATACAGTTGATGGGTAAATATGTCCATCTTGCAGCAGCCCATGAAGAGGTACTGCCCTGCACATCAGAAGACTGATATGTCAAGTGGTGGTTGATTGTAGAGTGGCAAATTGTTTGGTTTCATACCAATAACATTGAGGGTCATAGCTTCACACCTCTATTCTGTTAACTTCCTGCATGCTTCTGCCAATGGCTGGTTTATAAACAGCTGTCAAATCATGGGCCATGAATTGGAAATGGCTGTGAGCAACAGTTTGGTGATTGCCTGGTGCCATGTGTGTGATGGACAGAGAGATTGCTGGAGGGAGAGAAGTTCAACCAATACTATAGTTTAAAGTAACGACGATAGATTTCAGTGGTCTCCTGATAAAAATGACAAGATTACTGGAATATCTAGAGCCTAGATGCAGTCCTTAAACGTTGGAGCTTGGGAGAGGACACTGCCATGTGTCAGTGAAAAGATTTTTTACACTCACTTTACTAAATTCTAGGCTACCTCCATGATACTCACAAGTCTTGAATTTTTGCAAAAGGCAAGCCAGGCTGTGGAGGATTAGTATCTTATTTTAAAGAGAGGTTAAAATTTAGTAAATGAGTGTGAATTTCACTTTCCATCCTTAACGTGATCCAAATAGAGTGTTTATTCTAAAGAGAGAAGCTGCACATGTTCCGAGCTTATGTGCCTATTAAGAAATCTTCCATCCATAGGAATTCTTCTTGTTTCTCAGTGTGAGCTCCGGTGGTCCCCAAGCTCAAACAGAAATGCCTATTGAGGTCATCAGCATGCAGAAACACAGGTTTCCAGCTGCTTGTTTCTGCCTTGAAGGAGTAGTCGTGTCTGTGTTTTAACACTGTTAACAGAAATCAAATTCTTTTTTGAAAGTGAAGTATAAAAGTGCTTACACTGCAGGATTTTCCTGATTTCAGAATGGATAATCTTCCTAAAGGATTTAGCTTTGATCAACGTGGTTACTTGAGTGTTTGAAATTCTCTTGGTTTAGAGGTGAATACCCAGTTGCCCCAGGCCTTAGCCTTGCTTGCCTTTGTTTCCCAAGAACTTGAGTCTCTGAATATTAATTCAGAAAGCATTTGCTGTGGAATGCATGCCTGATATTTGCTAAATGTCCTATCAGTGAGTGAAGAGTGGTACCTATAGAGAACTCCAAGAGAATATTAATCCACACTAGAATAAATCAACAGTATATTTTGACTTTTCAAAGTACTACATTTAACTACTTGTTCCCATGATCTGTGCCTTTTTAATCATGCGAAAAATCAAAATTCAGATTGCTGCTCAAGAACTCAGTACCATGTTATGATCATCATTTAAAAAAAAAAGTGCTGCCAATCTTTGGAATAGTTGGCAAGTTGAGACCTTTTACATCATCTTTTTGAGTTGCGACCCTTGCTTGCATCCGTTGTGGGTGGCACAGTGTATCATAGTTCTATCTGGAGATGTTTTTTCTTGTTCTTCTAATTTTCTAGTTATTAAACTGCCTGATAGTTTACATGCGACTTTACTTCACTGTTTCCTTGGTAACAGTTATATATCATTTTCCATTCTTGTAGATGAGAGCATTACAGATGATTGCCTTATAAACCAGTAATAGTATAAAAATAGGCATATATTTTTATTGTTACTGCTTTTTGTATCGACGATTTCATTTGTAAGCAGATACACTCTTTGAAATGTTTATAGAAAAATGCAGTTCAGTAGAAAAACATATGATTATGCCCTCTTTGCCTGAGGGAAGTGATTTGAAACCCAGAACTCATAGGGGTATCATTAAACTGAGTGATGCTATCATAGATTGATATAGCCTGACTTTATTTCTTTTTTTTAATGCAAAATGGCACACTTTGAGATAATAATTGTGTCCCAATTATTAATATGAAAATGCTTTCTTATAGGAGCAGGTAAATTTGGGGGCTGCTTTATCTTACAGTGTCTTGTAGTTGCATGCTTATTTCATGGTGTATAAGAGTGACTCGTACTTATAATAGTAAAGTGTGCTAATTTTGTTGCAAGTATCATACTTTTGAGGAAGAATAAAACAAAATAGTTTCCTCAGATTTTTATGTAAAACCTTTTTAGAGGCTACTAAACTTATATTTTTTACCTTTACTTGATTCAGGATTCAGTATTTCCTAGGGAAAAAGGGAAGCTAAAGAAAAGATTCAAAAGACCATATTTTTCCCATTGCCCCTCATGAGTAATTGCATTAATATTGCTGATAATAGTGAGCTCAGGAGGCTAGCGATCAAAAACGCCCAAAGACTCTGGATTTGAATTTTATTAAAAATGCTACTTGCTCATCGTCTGAGTCCTTTCTGAGTTCTGCTGATTTTTGTGGCTGTCAGGAGGCGAAATGATGAACAGTTTCATAACAGAACTAGATTCATGTTTTAGGAATATTTAACTCTAGTTTCCCAGGAGTTGCTAGTTTGCAGCTGTGAAAGTCTAGTTGCTAGCAGTTCCAGGGGGAAGATGTCTAGCTCAGGCTCTGTCCTGTTTCGAGGGGCTCGCCTCTTCTTCCCTCCTCCCCTCTCCTCTTCTCTCTCTCTCTCTCAAGTGAATTTCACCTTCCTGTATCATGATTTTATATAGATTGTCAGCCGCAGTGAAATTTACTTGTACTTTAAATATGTGACCTGGAAATTGTTACTTCCTACTTTTGGACCTTCCAGCTATTCATTCTCTCTTTACACATACAAATACACATGTTGTCCAACTTTATTACTTTATTATCCATTTGGGGTTTGCCATGGAAGTTTAGCTGTGAGAGAATATACATTATTGATAAATCAGAAATTTAACGTTTCGGAATGGACTTAAAATTACTGACTTCATACAGGGCTCAATAAGAAAAATTGAGAGCATTTTTGAGTTTGTTGAGAATGTGATCCTGAAATCTATTCTTAACATTAAAGGATCTTGAACTTGAAAGCTAATCATAGCAAAAGAAAGAAAACTATGACTAGTTTAAACCAGGGGTTGGCCAACTATAGCCTGTGGGCCAGATCTGTCCTGCTGATTGTTTTGGTATAGCATGTGAAATGAGAATGGTTTTTAAAATTAAAAAAAAATTTTTAATAGTTCAAAAGAGTCAAAGGAACAATAATATGGAATCAAAATGTCAGTGTCCATAAATAAAGTTTTATTGGAACACAGCTATGCTCATACATTTATGTATTGTCTATGGCTATATTTGCTCTCTAACAGCAAAGTTGAATAGATGCAGCAGAGTCCTGATGGTCCGCCCAGCCTAAAAGATTTACTATCTGGCCTTTTACAGAAAGTTTGCCGACTGACCCCTGAGTTAAACAATACCTTTTCCTATTTTCTCTTCTTTATGTTATCAGCACATGTGCGTCAGCACAAGTATAACCAAATACACACTGTCAAAGAGCAGCAAAGCCAGAAACTGGTTAAAGCGCTAAGGACAGTTTTTAATCGGTGGTAATATACTATTGCAAGAGGGAAAAGAGTCCCGTGTGAACTCAAGCCGACTTGGGTTTGTACAGAGGTGGCTGGGCATTTGAAAGGGAGAACGAAGGAGTAGGGAGGGGGTAAGCTAGGCCTCAGTGGAGGCAGGGTAGGGAAAAATTACGGAAAGCCAGAAGTGGGGCTTGAAGCCCATCTGGGTTTGCCAACTGGCCCTTATCCCAAGTAGGCCCCTACTCGGCCACCGAGGCTGGTGGACAGGGGCCCTATCTTCAGGGGCTCTTATCTTCCCTACCTTCTAGAACAAATTGGAAATTGTTCAGGCAGTCCTGAATTTTCTCAGGCAGGCACTTTAAGCTGGGCTGGGGTCATCCTAGGGATGTGGCCTTGAGCTGTTAAAAGCAAAGTTATTGTTGTTCAGGTCTTTTTAGGCAAATGCTGAGGCCTAGTCCTTAATCGGCTCAGTCTAGAGTTTAGTTAAGGAAACTTCGTCAGCACATCTAAGATTTAGCATATTAAGTACATGAATTCACTAGTGTACATTTACAATTAATGTAGACCTTATCTTTATTTAAACTTCTAATCTTAAATTATTTATTTACCTGTTAGACACTGACCATTAGAAGGGAACATAGTTGCCCTACTGGTATTTGTTGCACTGGAACAATTTTGCATGTTTATTCTTTAATGACTAGTTCGGTCTGCTTTTTCTGTGCTGGCGAGTTACTTGTTACAGTGGTGCTTGCCTTTAAACGTCTTACTTAACATGGATAGAAAAAGAATGAGCAATCATATTTGTAAAGCCTCAACTGACATGTGCTGGTGAGCTGATAAAACAAGTCCACAGGAGAATGCCTGGTATTTCCTTACAGTACACTTGAGCCATGTGTTCCTAATGGCTGATGACCTTCATTAATCTTTTTCCAAATGGAAAGAAAAGTAGATAAGTGGATTTAGTTGTAGGCAGAGGACTGGAGGTAGGCTGCATTAATTTGGAATTGAGTTTAACCCAACTTCCGTATGATTTGATTGAGAGCGGTGTAATGAAAGACTGTAACTACCTTTAGTTCTTTGTAGCAAAAACATATCAAAAGTATGCTGCTCACTTCTGAGCAATTTAGTTCATTATGTACTTAGGCTGTGAAAATTATCTTGAAGAAATCTAAGCCTTAGTTTTAGATAACAAAGTTAACATTCCCATTTATTCCTGGCAAAGAAATGAGAGGTTCCTGCTGGAACTCTTTTAGAAATCTATTTTCAAGTGTGGTTTACACTTATTTCACATATGGTAAATGCTCTATACTAAATAATTAGCGAGTAATGTCATATACAACCCACTCTAATACTTTTTGCAAATAAATGATGGTAGTTTGTTTAGCTGAACAATTATCATGATCATGTAACTCAGGAATGTAAAGAAGTAAGTGCACAAGTGAAAAATAAACGGCCTACTCTCAGACTAGGTCTCAGAGAATAAACTTTTATTTCTGTTTTGACACTTGAAGCAATTTTTTTCCCTATGATTGATGGTTAAAAGTCATTAACTTGACTTCTGAGAAATCCATGGTGAACCTCTAAGAAGCTCAATAAACAAAGTTATGTTTACACCAAAATATGTTTTTATAGATGTAAGTTTTTATTTTAGGAAGTTCTTTTTGAGTGATAGGAAAATACTATCATTTTCATGAAAGAAATGTTTCTCAACTTTGAAGAGGAAAAGCAGTCTCCTTACAATCATGATTTATTGTGGGGTTTTAATTTTTATTTTGGTTGTTTTTCATATGTTTCATAAATAGCGTGAGATTTGCATAATTGAAAATGAGAACATGATGATTATCTGACAAAGATGAGCTTTAAAGAAAACAATAGGCCAAAGTTCATAAAATAAATGCTGAAATTCTCCCAGTGAATGTAGGAAGGAATGTATTTATATAATTTAACCGGTGTGCTTACTTCAGTGGTAGGAGACTGCTGTGATGGAGAACAGCAAGCCATCTGGCTGATTCAGGGCTGTTGTGTTGCGTCTGCACTGGGTCATACATCTAACCGTGGTGCTTTTTCAGTGGCCCCTCTCACTAGAGTCCAGTGTGCTTGTTGCTTATGAAACTCAAAAACCTAGTCACCAGCCTTAACCCCAGGCCAGGGGTGATTTTATCAGCCTTGGGTATACAGTGGTTGGGGAGCAATTTTGTCTCAAGCCCCTTAGGTGCTCAAGTGATTTGCGGCTCAGGGCACAGGTTAGCACACTATAGCCCACCTGATTGCTGTACCTTGCCTTTGTTTGTCTTTACTTACTTCATAAGAGCTTTACTACCCGTTTTTGTAAATAAAGTTTTACGGGAACACAGCTATGCTCATTTGTTTGTGTGTGTCTGTGGTGGCTTTTGGCAGAGTTGAATAGTTGTGATAGAGACCGCATGGCTTGCAAGGCCTAAAATACTCTCTGCCCAGTACTCAAATTCCCCTTGGGAGCTAGAACTGTGCCCTGGGCGTGTGCCTGGTCTGCTGGAGAGGGGAAGAGTAGATGTGGTTGCAGAGGGTGATCCTCCACCCAGCCAACCTTGTCAGCCCTCTCTGGGGGTCTTTACCTCTTAAGACTCACTATACCATTTGTAGGGTTATTTAGAAGATTTCTAAAGTGCCAAAATGATCCCCACATTTTGGTAATCCTTGCAATGTTTCAAACTCTTTCATTATTATTATGTTTGTTACAGTGACCTGTGATCAGTGTGGTCTTGCTTATTACTATTGCAATTGTTGGGGGCACCACAAACCATGCCCATATAAGACTGCAAACTTAACTGATAAATGTTGCGTGTGGTCTGATTGCTCCATGACTGGCTGTTGCCCCATCTCACTCCCTCTCCTCGGGCCTCCCTAGTCCGTGAGACACAACAATATTGAAATTGGGCCAATTAATAATCCTACACTGGCCTCTAAGTGTTCAAATGAAAGGAAGAGTCACACATCTCTCACTTAATTCAAAAGCTAGCAGTGATTAAGCTTAGCGAGGAAGGCATGTCGCAAACTGAGACAGGCTGAAAGCCAGGCTTCTTGTGCCAAACGATTAGCCAAGTTGTCAGTGCAAAGGAAAGTTCTTGAAGGAAATGAAAAATGCTACTCCAGTGAACATACAAATGATAAGAAAGCAAAATAGCCTAATTGCTGATATGGAGAATGTTTTAGTGGTCTGGATAGAAGATCAAACCAGCCACAACATTCCCTTAAGCCAAGCCTAATCCAGGGCAAGGCCCTAACTCGCTTTGATTCTAGGAAGGCTGAGAGAGGTAAGAAAGCTGTAGAAGAAAAGTTTGAAGCTGGCAGAGGATAGTTTATGAAGTTTAAGGAAAGAAACTGTCTTTGTAACATCAAAGTGCAGGTGAAGCAGCAAGTGCTGATGTGGAAGCTGCAGCAAGTTACCCAGAAGATCTAGCTGAGATCATTAATGAAGGTGACTACACCAAACAGCAGATTTTCCATGTAAGCAAAACAGCCTTCTTTTGGAAGAGGATGCCATCTAGGACTTTCATAGCTAGAGAGGAGAAGTCAATGTGTGGCTTCAAAGCTTCAAAGGAAAGGCCAGCTCTCTTGTAAGAGGTGAATGCAGCTGGTGACTTTAAGTTGAAGCCAGTGTTCATTGACCTTTCTGAAAATTCCAGGGCCCATAGGAGTTATGCTAAATGTACCCTGCCTGTGCTGTATAAATGGAACAACAAAGCCTGGATGACAGCACATCTGTTTATAACATGGTTTACTGAATACTTTAAGCTCACTGTTTAGGACTCATTGCTAAGAAAATAAGAGTTCTTTCAGAATATTTCTGCTCATTGACAATTCACCAGGTCACCCAAGAGCTCTGATGAAAATGTACAATGAGATTGATATTGTTTTCATGCCCGTTAACTGAACATCCATTTTGTAGCCTATGGTTCAGTGGGTAATTTCTACTTCCACATCTTAGTACTTAAGAAATACATTTTGTAAGGCTATAGATGCCCAAGGATAGTGATTCCTCTGATAGATCAAGGCAAAGTAAATTGGAAACCTTCTGGAAAGGATTCACCATTCTAGATGCCATTAAGGACTTATGTGATACATGGGAAGAGGTCAAAAATAGTTCCAAGAACAGGAATTTGGAAGAAGTTGATTCCAACTCTCATGGATGACTCTGAGGGGTTCAAGACTTCAGGTGGAGAAAGTAACTGCAGAGGTGGTGGAAATAGGAAGAGAACTAGAGTTAGAAGTGGAGCCTGGAGATGTGCCTGAATTGCTGCCATCGCATGATCAAACTTGTGCAGATGAGGAGTTGCTTCTTATGGATGAGCAAAGAAAGTGGTTTCCTGAGATGGAATCTACTGGTGAAGATGCTGTGAAGACTGTTGAAATGACAACAAAGGATTTAGAATATGATGTAAACTTAGTAGATAAAGCGGCAGCAGGGTTTGAGAGGATTGGTTCCAATTTTGGAAGAAGTTCTGTGGGTAAAATGCTATCAAACAGCATTGCATGCTACAGAGAAATCATTCATGAAAGGAGCATTGACTCAGCAGTCTTCACTGTTGTCCTGTTTTAAGAAAATTGCCACCGCTAACCCAGCCTTCAGCCACTACCCTGACTAGTCAACAGTCATCAACATCAAGGCCAGACCCTTGACCAGCAAAACATTGCAACTTTCTGAAAGCTCAGATAATGGTTAACCTTTTTTAGCAATAAAGTGTTTTAAATTAAGGTTATGAAGTTTTTTTAGGCATAGTGCTGTTCTACACTTAATAGACTATGGTATAGTATAAACATTACTTTTATATGCACTGGGAAACCAAAAGAGTAATTTGCTTCACTTTCGTATGATGTTTGCTTTATTGCAGTGATCTTGAACTGAACCTGCAATTTCTCTGAGGTGTGCTTGTATAAATATTTGAAATTCCACCAGCCAGATATTATCACTGTTATCTATTTTCCTTAACCCTTCCATCTATTTTATATAGTTAATGTTGCATATACACAGTTCTGAACTTAAGATTTTACAAAATACTATGTTCCTGTATCATTAAAAATTCTTTATAAATATAAAATAAACAGCTACATATACCATAGTTTACTGAATGACTTCTTATTTAATTTTAACATTTAGGTCATTTCCAGTGTTTTGCTTTGGATAATAATGTGATTAATATCTTTACTGCTAAGTCACTAAGTCTTTGGATTTCATGGGCATATTTTTTTATGACATTAATAATAGCATACTGAGTATTTCAAAACTTGTGAAAGTCAGAGGGTAGTTTGAGATGACATTAAATGATATTCAAATTTTATGCTAAAATTGTGGGCATTCTAGTTCCTCAAAGATATTAAAGTTGACAAGCAGCATTTGCCACAGACATGAACCTCATGACAAGACCTGAAGCAGTTGGTGATGGGGAAAGTTGGAAGAATGTTGGTTGAAACTTCAGGTGGATTTTTAGCAAGTCAAACCTTTCTTTCCTCACATTTATAAAAATGGGAAAATATGTGATTTTCCCTCTAAATTTAATTTTATTTCTAAAATTTCATCATCTACCATAGAACAAGCAAATTCTAAGAAATGCATCTGTGAGAAGTTATATTACAATAGAATGAAACTATGCAACTATAAAAAATAAAGAACAAAGGAACACCCTGTGTGGTGATATAGGATGATCTCCCGGATGTATTAATTAAGCAAAAATAGTAAATTATACAGTAGTAAATATGCTTATATGATATACAGAGTCATCAAAATACTGAAAGGATTCATTAGAAACTAAGAAGTGTTATTAGTATAGGGGGAGGTAGTGGGAGAAGAAAGTTTACTTAGACAAAAGAAAGAAAATTGGGTAATATAATCCCCCAAAATGTGATAAAATGTTGAAAATCTGCCCCAGATGAAAATATAAATTGGCAACTCAGACAGTACTAATGTATAATTTCTTAGTTTTCTCTATTTAGAATAAACGAAGCATAAGAGACAGTTTACTATATTAAGGGTATATATTGAAAAAGTATAATAGAAATTTCAGATCTATAAAATTTTAACAGTAATTTTTATTAGCAAGTTAAGATAAAGCTGGAAGATCATATCATTAAAAAAATGCTCTTTTTGTATAGAATTGAGTAGTCTGAAGCAAAATTCCTTCAATTTTTATATCTAGGTTAGGCTTTCTCTGATAGGAATGTAAACAGAAACATATTTTTCTTTTGTTCCCCACTTCCCACCAAGGAATGCTGATTCTACAAGTTTTTTAATGTTAAATTTTACTGATTTTTGATGGCAATCCTAAAAATCTTATCCTCTGATAATCTTCCACCTCACCAAAGAGGACAATTTGGGGTTTTTTTGCAGAACCACATTCTGGGGATGTATTGACAGATGTTTCTTTTAGGACTGTGATTTGATTATGATGCCATTAGTTCATAATTTGGCTTTCTGGTTGCAATCATGTTGACAGGCTAAAGAATAGAGTGCTATTGGACTAAGTTGATGAAACACATGCAGGAGGCAATAAAGTGCCTAATCCTTCTCTACTGGTTAATTCTTTAGTTTATCTCACTTCAGTACTGATGTGGTCATGTATAACTCCATTGACTTCCATTTATCAAGAATATAGTGGTGTGTTCAATCAGATAGTCTAGCTATTATAGGTGTATGTGTTAACATTTTTTTAAAGATCATTGATGACCTTTAAAAACTATTCATGCATAAAACTATAGTGGGCATAATTCATAGTTTTATTGCTGACCAGGAAGTCATTTAAGATTTTTTTCCTGTGTCCTAAGTCAGGGATCAGGGGTTGGCAAACCATATAGCCTGCAGGCCAAATCCAACCTGTTGCCTGTATTTGTATAATGCTAAGAATGGATTTTATATTTTTAAATGGTTGCCAAAAATCAAAAGAAGAATAATAGTTCATGACTCATGAAAATTATATGAAATTAAAATTTAAAAAATGTCCATAAATAAAGTTTTATTGGCACAACAGCCATTCCCATTATGCTTTGTTTACGTCTGCTTTCTCAATGCAGTGTGGAGTTGAGTGATTGCTACTGAAACAATATGACCCACAACCCTAAAATATTTACCCCTCTACAGAAAGTTTGCTGACCCCTGTCCTATGCCATCAAACATCATCCAGTGGTTCTTGATAGAAAGAGAATTAAATGAATATATAAATACAGATTAGTTTTTATATAAATGTTTTTATCTTTTTGGGTTTTTTGAAATTCTGCATAAATGGGGGGCTAGCAATATCACTCTACACTTACAAATGATTCTTTGTGTAAATATTCCTACTGTGAACAGTGCTTTCTCTCCCAAATAAATTTTAAACAACTTGAATAGGAATTGCATTGTAAATGTTTATATCCTCCTGCCATGTTTGCTTTCTTTCCCATAAAGAAGATGGAATAACCCACACATGCTATGTAGTAAAGAATTGAAAGCAAAAGACTGATAAACTGTTTCCCCTTTGTCCCCTGGTTGCTTTGCTGTGGTAGGTGGATGCTTTGAAGGGAAGTGTAGAAACCTCACTGGAAAAGTAGGCTTAAGAGGATTGCAGGAACAGAGGAGGATATGGATTCCCTGGGCCAGTCCTACTAGGTTATCCTTCTATGTCTACTTCCTCGGGAGGGACATCAGAATGCCACTACAGTTTATTTAGGGACATCTCTACTTAGTATTTCATGTGTAAGCTAAGTAGCTTCTATGTTTTAAGGTTAAAAATGTCACCCTCATTGTGCTTTCTCAATATGAATTTATCAGTGAGGATGTTTTAGCTACAAGTAAAGGAATGCTCAACTAACAGTGGCTTCAACATTATTAAACATTGTATTCCTAGAAGTAGGTGGTTCCTGGATTGGGCTTCATTGGCTCAGGCTCTTTCCTTCTTCCTGTTGCACCAGCTTCATGCTGGTTATCTCATGGTTATAAAGTGGTTGCCACAGCTCCAGGCATCATATCATATATGACTGGGTTCAGAGGTAGGAAACAAGGTGGCTGGAGCATTTTCTTTGTGTGGTACACCCTCCCTCTCTCTCCCTCCAACTCTCCCTTCCTTTCTCTCTCTTAATCATGGAGGACATCTTTTACAGAAGTTAAGGGTCTTCCTGTAGAGTCTCCTTGACCAGAATGGGTTGCATGACCAGTCCTAGCAAAGGGCAATGAGATATTCATTTCTGGCTCACCTTCCCAGAGATCCTAACACTCACAGTCAGGGTTCTAGTAGCATGGAAGAAGGAAGGAAGAGCAGTTGAGAAAGCAATCAACATACTGTTTTCTGCCAATATTTTTTCTTTTATTCAAAGCCACACTTGGAGAACAGCAACAAGGCTATTGTTTGCAGAAGAAACACTTGAATTTGGGAAGTAGCTTACAAGTGTCCATCTGGACACCATACTCATATTCTGGTGGAAATACCCAACCCTTAGTGCTTTATGATCAAATTGTAAGTGTATTCATTAGGATGCTGTGAGCAGCAAATAATAGAACACTTAACCAAGAATAGCTTAAAGAGGAAGACAAATTTATTTTCTCATATAAGAAATCCAGAGATTGGGCCATTTTAGGATTAACTGGCTTCAAGGGCTCCAGGTTTTGTCATCTTTTTCATGTACCATCTCAGCATGTAGACTGCACTTCTTGTGGTCTCAAAGTGACTGCAGTAGCTCCAGCTATCATAGCTTCACACAAAAAAGACTGAAGATGAGAGGGGAGCAGAATATATTCCATCTATGCCTGCCTTTTTGAGAGTGTGGGAAACTTTCCCAGAAGCCTCACAGCAGAGTCCCTTGATCTTGCATTGTCTAGAACTATCATAGTATCTCATGTCTTTCTTAAGTCTGTCTGGTGACAGGAATCACCATAGCTGGTTTAGATTTACAGAGTTGGCAAACTGTGATCTGTGGGCCAAATATAGCCTGCCTACCACCTCTTTTTGTAAATAAAGGTTTATTAGAAAACAGCCATGCACATTCATTTATGTATAATTTATGGCCACTTTTGTACCACAATGACTGAGTTGAGTAGTTGCTACAGACACCATATGCCCACAATACTTAAAATATTTACTATCTGACCGTTTATATAAAAAGTTTGCCAAACCCTGGTTTAGACACTGGTTCTCAGCATGGGGACAGGTGTTGGGCAATGTCTCTTGAGTGTTCTAATTATTTATAATGTTGGAGGCAGGACTCCTATGGCCATACAGTGGGAAGGGACCAGGGATGCCAGGCATCCTAACACAAGCAAAATAGTTCTGTATAATGAATTGTGGCACTCAAAATAGCAGTGGTACCCCCACACTAACAAACTCTAGCTTATGTTCATTAAGAGTCCATTTCCAGCATGCGAGAGGGCTTCAGCTCCCGCCACTCCCAATTTACCCACAGCCCAGCATTTGGCCAACTGATACCTCTGCAAAACTGAGACTTTGGGAGGAAAGAAGGAGAGGAAATTACTGTTGGTTAGGCAACCAAGAGTGTTGGCTCTGGAGAGCAAAGAGGATTTGCTAAATTGATATCCAGAAAGGATGGCTACATGGATACCCACCCGATAATTATGGACTGACTCATCCACTGATGACGGTGGTTGCCCTGATGGGGAACAGCTCACAGGCCAGAGATGTACATGAGTGGGAAATGTGCTTCCCGCCTTCCATATACTACAGGAGTTGAATTTACCAGAACTAAAAGAGTCTTTTTTTTAATGCTGTTGGCTGTAATGAACAAATTATTTCCAACAAGAATATATTAATCATGTAATTGGAAGTAAGTTTTTAAAGGTAATTATAAACAACAAATTTTAAATAATTCTTCTTGGTGTTTATGATAAAACCAATTAATTTATTAGGCACTTTTGTTTGGGCATCATTGACAAGAAATTTACAATTGTGCATTTCTTATTCCTAACCATTTTTCTCCTTGATTGAATGAGGTGTAATAGTTTATAATAAAAATGCCTCCACTCTACTTTTTGTGTGTCTATAGCCATAATCACATTAAATGAAGACATGGTGATAGGTATGAAATATATACTGAGTATTCCTCTGAATGGGTAGGTGTAGATGCTCACAGGTTAAACAAATCTGACAAATGATGGTTTTCTAGAGTATTGTAGTACTCTGAGTTTTCTTTCAACCAAAACCCACAGTAAGAAATGTTTTGAAAAAAAAAAGTGTTTTGTATTGTTACTTAGTACACACATATACCACATGCCTGTATACAAACACACACACACACACATACATAACTAAAACAAGTTTCACAAAATAATGAGTTGGATACAATCTGATTCTGTTCTGTTTTATCTTTTTTCATTTTTTAATTCTGATTGCAGCCCACTGAAGTAGTTTCTTGACCACCTCCCTCCACAATAAGTTGCAGCCCACGGTTGAAAAACACTGGGGTCATGGATGTGTGATTTTTTTCCACTCCTAGAAACTCTTCCCTTTTCTTCTTGAAACATCACTTTTCTTCCTTGGGGAGCTTCTCCTTCCCCACAGCAACCATAATATACCAGAGAGGCTGCTGATCATTGGCCCTTGTGATCCATGTTGGGCCAATGAGAGCTCTTGCCCAGGGTTTTTTGAACTTGAGCCAGCGAGGAAAGACTTTGTTCCTCTTTGGTAACATCCTTTAAGAATGTAAGCCCAGGGCTCCCTGTAGCCATATGTGCCAGTCCCAGGGGAATCTGGCCAAGAGCCTGAGTCAGCATCTAGCGAGAGTCTGGGAGAGAGGATGCTGGTGGCATCTGAGCTCTGATGCAGCCATTCCCAAGGCTAGTGTACTTTGGCAAGCTTTATTTATACAAGCCAATATTTTGTTTTGTTCTTCATCTAGTCTAAGACGGTTTCTGTCCTGAAAGGGTACTAAGTAATACACATCCACTGGTCTGGAAATGGTGAGTTCTGGAGATGCCCATATGTCGAATCCACAGCAGGACCTGATTGGCAAGCATCTTCTCTTACAGCTGGAGTGTAAACCTTTGAATCTGGGCAGCCATTGCTAACCTCAGGAAGTCAAGTAGACGATAAGCCTGCTGTATATGTATATGTGTGTGTGTGTGTGTGTGCTCCTGCAGGTAGATAGTGAGAGGCCAAAAATAGGAAGAGGGGAGGGGAAAAAGGAGGGTAGATCAGGAGAGATTGAGTGGAGATAAATTGATGTTATCATTAGCAGAAAAATAGATTTGCCCATAATTGTGCTTGTGCTCTTTTTAGTATCTGCGTAGATGTGCCTCCCTAGGACTGCTGATCCTAAGCCTTGGGGTGGACTTAGTACATAAAAATGTTTTTTGAATGGAAGGTTACCAGACTGGGCTGCAAGATGAGGAAGTGGGGAGAGGTTTCCAGTAGTTGTAAACATCCCACCAGAAATAATCTTTGTCTCTCACCTGCCTGAATGAGTACAGTCGATACTGTGGGCTCATTGAGCTTAGTTCTCTGATGTCCCTTCTCAAAACTGCTGTCCTATCATCAATAATCCTTGTTATTTTTTAAGTCAACTATTTACTGATGCGTCATGTACAATTAAATCATACGTGTGTCCATTCAGTGAATTTTCAAATACCGAATATACCCATGTAAAAAGCACCCAGTTCAGAATGAGAACAGAGCTTGGCCTGCAGTGGCTCTCCTTGGAACCCTTCCTGAAATTAACCTCTATCCTGACTTCTCTCACCATCAGTCAGTTTGGCCTGGCTTTGAATGTAATATAAAGGGGATCATGTGGATGTGTCTGGCTTCTTCCGCTGAAGTAATGTTTCTGAGATTTCTCTGTGTTTGTGTGCAGTTGTAGTTCATTAATTCTCGTGGCTGTATGGTATTCTACTATGTGATCCACTCCCCAATTTATTTATCTGTTCTGCTGGTGGCTATTTGGAGAGGTCCCAGTTTTCACACTGAACACGGCTGTCCTGATCATTCCTGTGGTTCTTTGGATGATCCGTCTGCATTTCTCTTGTGCATGTTCCTAGGAGTGGAATTGCCTAGCTCTGTAACTATCTTTTGTTTTCACTCATGTTTCTCTCTTTTCTCACTAGACTGTAAATACCTGGAAAGGAGAGACAGCCTATTCACTGTTACCTAACCCCTGCACTTAGCAGAGAAACCGTTGCATGCAAAGTGCACAGACTTCTTGGACACCCCTGATGGTGCTCCTGCCTTAACCCTTTCACACTTCAGCTGGAACAGGCGCCAGGCGGTCGGGCAGGCTCTTGGGGCCAGCCCACGTCATCATAGGAGGCAAATGATGGCAGCACATCAAAGTGGCATTAATTTCTGCAGTATACATGGCGGTTACAAATAGGGACTCTGGAGCAATGGTCACATCCTGATGCCACTTCTTCCTTGGATAAATTACTTATCTTCTCTGACCTCAGCGTCCTCTGTTTTGGCAAAGAGAATATTTATATTCCTTGTAGTATTTTATTTATTTCTAGAGCTATAGAATCAAACACTAACAGTCTCACTTCCTACAATGTGGGTGCTAATGAGCGTGGTTTCTTCTCTCTCTTTTCAAGCACAATAGTTTTTAACATCACTACCAAATGACAAAGAACAATTAGGCATTCCAAAAATTTCTAGTAACCCCCTTTCAAGATAACTATCCCATTACATATTCCCTTCTTTCTTTTGAACCTATACTGCCTTTGTACATTTTGTTTCTGAATTAAATAAATGCAATCTACTCAAAAGAACAATAGCTGTCATGAGATGTCAGAGAATATAAAGAAGTTTGCATTGTGGAGATAATCTGAAATTGCAGGTAAAGCTAGTTATTTTCCTCCTGGAATAATTGTCAGAGGGTCTGATTAAGAATTCTCAGTGGCATGTATAATTAAGTCTAGGGTGGGAACTGGTTTCTCATATTTAACAGTGTTTATCCAGTTGGGAACAATGTAGAACTCAAGAATTAATTAGGTAGAGTTGTGTGGTCCATTTTGGGCAACAACTTATCAAACCAAGAAAGTTGCTGGTGGTTTCTAAGAACAATATAAAGAACCTTGAAGGAACAGAGGCTTTCAAATTACTGCAACACCTTCTTGGAACATATGTGATTTCATGTGGCATGTTAGCTGGAAGACCAGTTTCCCCACTTGGAGTGCAATAGTAAATTGAATCCAGGTTGTTCTATAAGCAGATAAAATTTTTTTTTGGCGTGACTTGTTTCCCGTTTATTGTTTTCAGTGATATTCACAATTAGTGCCCTTGAAACTGAGAACCATGAGTGCCAGGGAAAGTTAGTCTGTGTAGCAGTGAGTCACAGTGGTGCTAACATATGCTTTGGGATTTACTGCCCACCACAGACACCCTGACAGCAGCATCCGGGATTTAGTCCCAGGCAAACCTGAGAAGACTTGTCTGCTTCCACCCCTAGTGGGTGGCATGCCCGCTTCCCTGGGGCGGACATGGCTTTTTTGAGTCAGGGAGATTCCTTCTTCACCCCAGCACACAATCTGCTTATGTTATAAAACAGTGGAATTTGATAGATTTCTTTTCCCTTCCATTTCAGATGTTAATGATGAGCTGTAGACCTGATCCAGCTACAGTCCTCATTTTGTGAATTTCTCCACTACTGAAATGTCCAGACTGATTGTGTTAAGTGAGGATTTTCCTTTGTCTTATTGTGAACAGCTCACTAGCAATGTCTTTTGACACCTCCACCTTAGGTCACGTTGTGAAAAGAGGAAGGAGGGAAGAGAGGGCCCATATTTTTGTGCACAGGTGAAAATGAAAGAGATGATTGTCAGAAGATGGTTTCCAAATGATAAATGGAGCTATTAGGTTCCAGTTAGGGACTCTCACCTCCCCAGTGCATGGGTGGCCCACACAGAGATACCCAGGATCTGATATTTGTTGGTGAGATTTTTTCCAGGACTTTGAGCAAGATAAACTATTCCTATTATAACTTCTTCTCTGGAATGGTGTTCCTCCCTGTCTTTCTCACTATGAAAGCCGAACCTTACACTATTATTATTTTTGCTTACCTGCTCATTGTTATTTGATCATTCTTGGTTTTCATAATTTTTCACAATTGGATTTATTAGTTCCAGTGACCTTTTTTAAAAAAAGAAAAAGTGGTGCTTATGGCTTTGCGGTTTCAAAGTTTGGTTTTGCCAGCAGCCTAAGGCTCCGCACAGAGGTGAGTTGTAGGTTGTAGCTATTAGGGTTTGGGTTCTGCATCAAGCATTGCTCACTCTTGCCAAGGCAGTGTTTCTCTTGCCTCTGGGGTAACACTTTCCAATAAATGACTTCATGGGCTCCAGCATGCACCAGTTGTAGGAAAAACACTATCAGTTGTAATTATACTACTCTTTGCTAAGCAACCACTAAATGTTGATGGGAACATACAAAAAATACAGGCTGCCTTTGTTTACTTTTAGCAGCTTTACATCAGCAAGAATGAGAGGTAGTACTGTTTCAAGGGAATTAGGTTCATATAAGTAATTATCAGGGGTCCCAACATTGAGCTTGTAAGAGCCATTTTTACAATCCCATGGGGTTTGGTCTCACTTGCAGAAATGGTTTTGTGCATAGACTCTTGCCTTCCATTGGAGAGAAGCTGGTAGGATAGTGGATTTTTTTAAAGGCAGACGGAATGAATATCAAGTGGTACGTGCTGAGGTCTGGAGAAGCTCCCAAGGGGACCCATTTAACTCAGGCTTTTAAAGACTTCTGCAATTCATGGATGATAGTTTCTCTTGTGGCCAGTGGAATGGTTCTGAAATGCTCATGAAATAATTCAAGGCAGGAAGACATGGCACTTGCTTTTTATGAGAAGATGATAAAATGGACTTTCCAGCTGAAGTACCTTGTGTCCAACAGCTTTTGGGGTCATGTGCCATGTGTAATACATGAACAAAAATGACCTTTAAAACAAAAGAAATTAGTCTTCCAAGAATAAATAGAACACATAATCTCTGATGAGGGATTATAATGTTTTTGAGTAAGTCGGTGGTTCTCAAGGTGGGGAGGGAGGACTGTTGTGCCCCCAGGGACAACTGGCAGTATTTGGGGATATCATTTTTGTTTATCACAACTGGAGGGGAGGTGCTGCTGGTATCTAGGAGATAGAGACCAGGGATGCTGCTAAATATCGTACAGTACCTTGGACAGCTCCTGACACCAAAGAATGATCTCGCCTCACAAGTCAGCGCTGCCAGTATTGAGAATTGCTGGTCAAATTTAGAGGAGGCAGAGTCCACAGGTGGAAGATACCCGGGACCCTAAACAACCGTGTAGAGCAAAACACAACCACACACCTTGCCCAACCCTCTGTAATTTCCCTGGACTGGGATACCAAAACTAACTTTCACTAAGTGAAGCCACTGATACTTTGGGACTGTTATGTTATGGCAAATAGCCTTTTCTGTCAAAGGAGATTCAAAGCTTGATTGGCAAACATTCTCTCTAACCTGCAATAGGATCAGAATGCCATATGCATTGCCAATTAAATGAATGGTGCATGACCTTGCTGTGATGCCATCAAAGACAAAACAGGAAGAGAATAACATTTAGAAAGCCTTTTTAAATTTCCGTGTTTGAAGCAGAGGAAATAGTTTTTATTAGAGAATAAGGAAATGTAAGTTTCTCGAAGTTATTTTGCATCCTTTTAAGGATTTTGGAAGGTAAAGACGTTGACTCTTTATTTCTTTATTTCACTTCAAAGTTTTTCTTTCATCTTCTTTGACAAAGCCCATCCTAATAGAACCATTACACGTATTCACAATGAGGCTTGCATTTTGGCTCATGTGGAGGTAACTTTCTAACACCACTAGACAAAAATTTTAGAAGAGAAAGAGAGTAATAAAGAGGCTAGGAATATGTATGTGTGAGAAGCAGCTAGCTTAAGTGGCAATTAGTGAAATCTAGAAGAAATACTTTATATGATTCCCTAAATAGGAGGGAAAGAGGTGGCAGAAAACAAAGATGTTGGTTTTTTTCCTTGGCTGGGCAACAGTTGGTGTCATTGACATATATATCAACTTTTATGGAATGTAAGAGTTCATCAATTGCTAGACATCTTCAGTGTGTGTCACACTAGTAAATTAAGACACAGTGTTTTATCACTTTGATAATAGGTTGACAAATCGGCCTGTAGGCCACATCTGGCCCACTGTCTGTTTTTATAAATAAAGTTTTATTGGCACACTGATACAGCCATTCGTTTATGTATTGTCTTACAGTGTTTTTCTGCTACAATGGCAGAGTTGAGTAGTTGCATAAGAGATTGCATGGCCTACAAAGCCCAAACTATTTTCAATATGGCCCTTTAGAGAATAGGTTTAGCAAGCCCTTATATGCTTCTTGAGCTAACTTTTAGACTAAGACATAGATTTTAGTCATATAACACTTCTGGCCATACAAAAGTGTGAAATATAAGCCAACAACTTAGTTACATTATTCCTCAAACTTTTGTACGTGTAACGTAACAGAGCTTGACCCATATGAATCACTTTGCAATTCAGTAAGTAATGCCCGCTATTTTCCACAAAATATTTTCCATGGTGCCATGGAAAGCATCAGTGATGCATCATTACTGCCTCGAAGATTTTCTTCCAGGGTGCTGTGGCCCACTCTGCATGCTTCGATGCACACACTTTCTTGATCTTCCCAGAAGCTTCAACAGAAATTTTTTTCTTGGTGACATCCAGGAGTCCTAGTCCTTCTACCAAAAGTCTTTAAATGTTTATGTTATTGGCGGAAATGGGGAGGAATTGTGGTTGTCCAGTCATGACTCCAGGAATAACCGACAAATTGCGCTTGCTTCAGGAAGGCAGGGATTCCAAAATGCCATTCATTATAATGTGAACCTGGAGACTTTAAAGTGTGAAAAGCCTGTGCTTTTTAGAATTCATGAAATATGTTAGCTTGTTTGTTTCCCAGCAGGTGGGGAATGGTTTGGTTTCTGGTTAATTGAGAGGAGGAAAGGAGAAAAGCAGCAGTCTCACATTTCTGCAGGTCTTCTGTAAGGCCAGCACTGCTCATAGACTCGCAGTCTTTTGTTGGTGCTTTGCTTTTCTTTATCCAGCTAAATAGACTTCCTGCCAGGTCTTGAAGTAAAACCTCATGCAAACGTTCTTCAGAAGGTTTTCGATTTTCAGCTGGCCCTGTCTTCCGGGGCTGCCATAATTCCGCTTATGGAAGCGGGGCCTGGCGCTGAGGGGGGCTCAGCTCCCTCGACTCAGGCAGCTTGGCCCTGGAGCCTACATCAGGCTCCTGCCTTGGCAGCCACAGGATCCTACGTGAAAAGTTTACAGCTTAACTAATCCCTCTCCTCACTCCTGTGTGTAACATCAATGTCCCGTGAAAACCTAGAAACCCCGTGTTGGGTTAACAGGATGAAATCATTTTGATTGGCTTTCCATTCACTGGTGCAGTTCAAGAGTTGTGCCTAATGAGCAGGTGTTTCCACTCATTCTCAGATTTCTAGCTGCTGGTGCTGCACTTCAGAGAAGTTTCCCACAGTGAGAAGCTGTTAGAAAGCATCTGAAAGTAAAGCATCTGTTTTTCTCGGTCTCAGGACGCCCCAACATTTGGGACCTAGAAACCTCTCTTTCACTTCCCTGGCAGTTGGGGGTCATAACATTATGTAACCTAAGTACAGTGGAAGAAGGGCTGCTAATTGCCAGAACTCTCCTGCAAACTGAAAAGGCAAATGATTCAAGCCAACAGGGGCCCAGCAAGAGCAGGCAGCTTTGAAATGTGCCGGGGAAGGACCAGGGGTCGATGTTAGGACCTTTCCACTGATAGTATGTCCCAGTTTGCGCTGCAAGGTCTATTTTTTTTTTCCTTTATGCCAGATATGGTTACATAAGTAGCTTTCAAAATGAGAAATAAAGCTTTTGATTTTCCCATACTTTGCTTTTGTGGGATCCTGGAGGCCTTTTAAGGAGCTGAGGCCATTTCCCTCAGCGAAAAAACAACAAAGAAATCAGTTGCACTTCTGAGCTTGGTGTGTGTGCTTCTAACTTGTTCAGGTTGAAGAGCTAACTTTCAACTTGGCGCGATACTGGGGATAAAAGTCAGGGTTGCAGACTCAGTTTGTCAGCTCAAAAAAAGCAAGCAAGGCCGTTACAGGTGCCAAAGCCTGGTTGGGCTGTTCTCCATGCAGGCCAATGACCATGGTGCTGCAGACCAGCCCGTCACCACGACTTAAGGTTAACCCGGAGAGGGACTTCTGGGATTCATTAACTTGTGGAAAGAAAGGTCCTATCAACAGTTACCACAGACTTGGGGATGGATGAAGGGACTAACAGTAGTGAAACCCAACCTGACAATTAGTTAGGGCCATTCTCAGAGCTCAGAGGCCATTCTCAGAGGCTGGTCCCAGAGGTTCCACTTCCTGGTCATATGACAAGTCCCAATTCCATGGTACACCCCTCCCATCACCTCCAACACAGACGTACGCTCGCTGTGCCGTTTAGGGCAGCCCTCTTCTCTTGATGTCCCACTGGCCTAGAGAGCTGCTGTGTCAGGGCTTTGTTGCCCCATATAATCAGGTACGTGGTTAATACTTAGGGTTGGTCATATCTTAACCATTGCATGGGATGTCTGTAGAATGGTGTAGGTTGGTGCTGAATCAGCAGGCTCCAAATCCTGTGTTATAGT